>NC_091448.1:57081203-57797599 GCF_964237555.1 Oryctolagus cuniculus | reverse complement strand
CTGTTGGTGCCAAGGAATGGCTTTTTATAGAGATTTACCTCTCCTTCCTCGTCAACTACCTAATGTTACCCCCAAAAATATGAAATCTGGGTGAAAATGAGCCAGGCAAACCCAGCAAGCAGATTCTTTTCTTACATGTTCAGGACATAAAATGTGACTTCCCAAACCACCATTCTGTCGATATTCTCAAGTTTCCACCAAGAGACAAAAATTAGTTAACAATCCCTGCTCTCACAGTCCAGTGGAAAGAGAGACTTTAAACATCTCTGGATAATAGAAGGTAGACTGAGATCAGTGCTCAAATTGAGATCCAAACAGCGTTCTCTGAGCAAACACAGGGGTAGAATGATTAATTGTGGCAGATGTTAACCAAGAATAATGGTTTTAAGTGTCAGGAATAGAAAGCCTTTCTCCATCATGCTTGCAATGCTAATCCCAATTCATTCATCATCAAACCTCACCTTGCCTGCCCATTTATCTTGAATGCAAACCCAGCTCTATTCAGGAAAATCAGTCATCTCTATTTATCCTTTGATTGCAGACACTCAGAAAGGATGACTTTTGTCTGCCATACCTCATGCTCATTCATTCACATGGTGGGCAGCACATTGCCAGGTGAGCCCTTCAGGTGGCATAGTTTTTCACTGAGCCTAAAGCTAAGACTTGGCAATAAGGCAGCCCTCTATGACTGAAATTATGATACATGCTGTGTCTCTGGTCTGGAGTTTTAGTGAGCAGAGTTGAGTACCAAATACAGATGGAAAAACGACTGACAGGATTCCTCCCCCATCCCCAAAATGAAAAAGCAACCTACAATGAAACAGTAATGATGCAAGGCTGACAGGGACACAGGGGGAGAAAGGCAGAGATCAATGTATCACAAAAGAATAGAAAACACAGAAACAGATTGTAATTGAGAGACTGGGGACAGCTCCTATTGCACTCTCTCTCTCTTTTAAGGCATAAATCTCATTTTGTACTGTATTTCATATCTTAGTTGTGTCTGAAAACATTCTGATTTTTGGAAACACATAAAAATAAATAATGGCATTTGTGGTATGCAATGTGTTCCATGGTGGTGTCATTGATAAGAAATTATGTATCTTCTGGCCCAGGCAAACCTTGTCCTCTAGTTTCCTTTCCCTGTTGTGGAGAAAAATCCCACACCATGTGAATCTCCACTGGCTACCTCTCCTTTTCTTTCTCTACCCAACGTCTCAAGTCAACCCCAGCATGATGCCCCTCGCCTGTGCTAACATCGCGCTGTCAACATCGAGTCACAAAAATCTAGATTTTTTTTTTATCATTTTGTTAACCTGCATTCCTCCTTCCTTGTGTACTAGAGTTGATGAAGAAGGTCAATCAGTCTTAACATGTATTTCCATGTTTTCATTTTTCGTGTGTGCAAATTTTGTGGGTTACTTGTGATTTAGATGTGGTTGCAGCCAGAAGCCCTAATCCAAGGGCTGGCAAAATATGACTGTTGAGCAAGTTACTGCTGAGCAAAAACAAGCCCTCTGTCATCTGTTTGGGTAAGCACAGGTTTATTGTGACAGTCATGCCCATTCTTCTATGTATTGTCTGGCTGCTTTTGCACAACACCAGAGCTGAGTAGCTGCAACAAAGCTGGTTTGGCTCACAAAATCTAAAACACTGACTATCTAGCCCTTTACAGTGAGCTCACCAACTTCTGAGTTTATCTTTCTTGGATTTAATATTGTGCTTATTATGAGATAAGAATTGTGCTCAGATCAGATAGTTGTGTGACTCAGAGTTGCTTTCTCTTTGAGATTTATTTTTTATTTGAGAGACAGAGTTATAGAGGTAGAGGTAGAGGTAGAGAGAGAGAGAGAGAGAGGTCTTCCATCTGCTGGTTCACTCTCCAAATGGCTGCCACGGCTGGGGCTAAGCTGAAGCCAAGAGCCAGGAGCTTTTTCCAGGTCTCCCACGCAGGTGCAGGGACCCAAGGACTTAGGACACCTTCTTCTGCTTTCCCAGACCATAGCAGAGAGCAGGATTGAAAGTAGAGCAGCCGAGACTTGAACTGGAGCCCATATGGGATACCAGAACTGCAGGCGGCAGCTTTACCTGCCATGCCACAGCACCGACCCCACTCTACCTCTTTTATACTGTAAATTGATCTGGTGAGGTGGGTGATACACCGGTACAATGTTTGATTCTTGATACTGCGATGGGAGTATGGTGGGAACTACTTTTTAATTGTAAATTTTTCCCCACATGGGCATGAGTTACAAGGATGAAGTCTTTGAACGATCATTTTAATTCTCAATTTCTCCATCTTTGTCATGAAGAGAATAATTTCTTCTCAACAAACTCCCCAGAAACGTATAGAAATGTGTGTGTGTGAAAGTGTCTTGAAGATGCTGAAGATGCAACCTAACAGGACATAAAGAAAGTAAAATAAAGCAGATGAAAATAATTTTAATAATATACTTTATTTAACACAACTAATGTTATCATTACAACTTGCAATTAACAAAATTACTGAGGTATTTTACATTTTTTCATAGTAAATCTAGAAAATCCTGAGTTATTGAATGCTAACAACATATCTCATGTTGTTTCACTTTGTAAAGTTTATTTACGAATTCAAAAGATGGAGGGAGAAAGAGAGAGAGAAAGAGAGATAAAGAGAGAGATTGCTTACATCTGCTGGTTCACCTCCCAAGTAGCCACAACAGCTGAGGCTGAATAAAGTAGAAGCCAGGATCCAGGAGCTCCATCCAGGTCTCCCATGTGGGCAGCAGGGGCCTCAGTACTTGGGCCATCTTCCGCTGCATTCCCAGGTGCATCAGCAGGGAGGTGCATTGGAAACAGAGCAGCTGGAACTTAACCTATGCTTTGAAGTGAAATACTGGCCTTGCAAGTGGCAGCTTAACCTGGTAGCCTACAATGCCAGCCCCAGTACGTCTCATTTAGGATTAGCCACGTTTCTGGTTCTTAAGAGCCACCTGATGCTGGCGGCTACTGTACTGGAAACACAGCTCTGACCTGTGCCCTGCTGAGAAGAACCTTCCAGGCCAACCACAGTGAGCATGTCCTCCTCCATAACCATGGAAGATGCCCTGCAAATAAGCAGGAGCAACCATGAGTTAGAGACCAATTTCTAAACAAGAGTGAGTTCTGTTTTCATAGTCCCTAAAGCCACCACCACATTATTATTAATAATACTTAATATATATTGAATACCTACTATGCTTGAGACACTACACTAAATGTTTTACAAGGTATTTCATTTATTGCAACAACCATGTGCAAAAGTAATTACACCATTGTTCCATCATCATTTTCCAGGCAAGTAAATGGAGAATAAATCAAATTACACCATTTGCTCAAACACATCTAGGGAAATATTTCTAGAACCTGCACCACTCACCAACAAACCGGAGTGCCCATTTCTTGGACTTGTGTTCTTTTTGCTGCCACCGCTGCCCCTTCCTGAGCATCACTGCTTTCCAACCTGATGTGACCCTGCCGTGACTGAAGACGGAGGCAGGGGGCATCTCCCCAGCTTGAGTGACAATCCAGGGATCTGAGGATGTTTATGTGGCCAGGCTTCCTGAGCGCCCAGCTGCACAGTCTTGGAAGAGTTGTTTCGCCTTGTGAGCACTGTTCCTCCCCTCTGTGAAATAGTGGCCATAAAGACATGCACCTCCCCAAGGTTCCTGTGAGAATACGATAGTTTTAACCCGTGTGAAAAAGTTGGAGCTACACCTTGTACATTGTAAGGATAGGCAAATATTTGCCATATTACATGTATATTTATATGTATATATGTGAAAAATTATATTGACATGTAGTTTTTCTATTTTACTACCTTGTTATAATTTTCAAAATGACTTCTCTTAGTATATCAACATGAAGATCATCCATTTGGGGCCTTCTGTTGTAATAAACTACTCTTTTTCATGCCCTATTACATTGGCTAATATTTCCAGTGACAATGATAATGGAAATCTTTGTCTTGACTGACTTAATATGCTGCCATTAACTAGTATGTTCACTGTAAGATCCAATTAAGACCCATTGAGAAAGTGAGGATATTTTATTCTAATAAAATAATGATACTAAAGTATTTTTAATGAAAAAGGATGTTGGATTTTATCAGATGTTCTCCAGCGTCTTTTGAGATAATCACAGTTTTTTTTCTCTTTGAATCAGCCCGTGGGGTGGACTGTATTTGTGGATTTCCCAGTGGTAAATGAGATAAGCTATTTTGACATTTTACTATTCAGGTTCAATTTCATATTGTAATTTATGATTGAATGCTTTTAAATTTATTTATGAGACTAGTCTACTTTTCTGCAAGTGCTAGCCTCTCAGATTGAGTTGAGACATTTCCTGTCTTCTGTCATGTTCTAGAATATGTTAAATGACACAGAATTCTGTATTCCTCCAAGCCCATAAAGACTCTTGGGCCCAGAGTCTATAAAGGCAAATCTTTGATCCATTTCTTGCATAGTTATCAGTGTGTTCAGGTTTCATATTTCTCCTTGAGTATCTTTTCCTAGGAGGTCATTTAGAGTTTCATATGTGTTGCATAAGGAAGCATAAGCTAGTCTCAGAATTCACTACCTTCCTTTACAGCTACTTTCATATCACTTTTCTGGCTTTCAATATGGCTTCCTTTTGTCTCTTTTCCCTCTCTTAGTCAGTCCTGCCAAAGATTTATGTAATTCATCAATTTTTACAAAGAAGGGGCTTTGGTTTTACAGACCAGGGGAAACTTTTTCATTTCTTTGACTGTTTTCTGTATTATTCACTCTTACTGTTATCATTACTTTCTTTGGATTTATCTCATTACATTGTTCATCACTTTTTAATATGGGAGAGTGAAAGGTATACAGGCGGAACAACAGACACAGTGATAGTAGTATGATACTTAGCACAAGAAAGACACGAAACAGGAAGAGATTCATTCTATAAACAGGGGTAGGGTAAGGGTGGGTGTCAGTGCATTCAGGTTGTTAAAACAAAACTCCATAAACTGGGTAGCTTATAAGCAACAGATATTTATTTATCACAGTTCTAGGACTGGGAGGTCCAAGATCAAGGTTACAAAAGACTCAGTGTCTAGGGCTGGCTCATTTCTCATAGTGGACACCTTCTGCTATAACCTCATATGGTAAAAGAGATGTGGGCCTCTCTGAGCCTTCTGTTTATAAGGACAGTAAGCCCATTGTTGAGGTCTCTTCCCTCATGACACAAACACCCCCAAAATGGTTCTACTTCCTAACACCATCACCTAGGCAGTTAATATTTCAGCATATGAATTTCAGGTGGCACAAACATTTAGACCACAGATTGCAGGATGAGTGAAGGGAAAGGGTCCCAGCACATTCATCGCTGTAAATGATTAGACTATTGCTGGAAACATGCACACACACACACACATGTACACACAGACTCACAAAACTGGCCACAATGAGTGCCCTTGAGGAAGCTAAGTGAAGGTATTTGGCAAAGAGAGGGACCCATTTATACTGCTTGATTTTATTTTACCATATGCATTTATTACCTACTCCGTAGATTTATTTCAAATGGAAAGACATCAAGTTGATTTTATTGCACACACAAATTCCTACAATTGGACAAGACTTTCAGAGATGAATTAATTTAAGCTCCCTGTTTAATTGAAAGACACTTTGAAATGTTGGGAAGGAGAGAGCATGCTGGAGCTCTCAGGGGCATGCAAGAGCAGATCAGATATCTATTCTAGAAGCCAGGCTGCACAAAACCTGACGTCTGGTCAACTAGTGTTAGCAGCAGGCAGCAGCCCAGGACCCTGGGAATGCAGTTAGCACGACTGGGGAACGAAGCCATCACAACAGTGGCACAGGAGGGAATGAGAGGTTTCCTGTCAGAGGAAGGCTTTTGCTTTCGTCTCAAGACCCCTTATCTCTGTCAGGTTGTGTCTGCCTCCACTCACCCAACAGCTTGCCTGGCTCTGGTTTTTAGCTTCTGAATCAGTTCCAGAACCAGACAGCGTCCCTGTCTGCCCTGCCTTTGACCTGCAACATATTTTTATTTCCTAAGCACACCACCTCTATCCCCAAAGCCAACCTCTTCACTCCTTCTCTCAACAGGGAACAGGGAGGTGATTGTACGTGCGGAATGTCAATAATCAGAGGGCAAAAATGGGCATTGAAAAGTAGGTAGGATGGACATGGAAAATGGAATTAGGTAGGTGGAGGGAGGCAGTCAGTGGATATTTATCTACAGGATGTAAGAAAGCAAGTCTGTGGGGGTTGGGAAATATGAGAAGGAGCAGGCTAGAAGGTTGTGTTTAGACAAGGGAAAAATCAAGTTCAAGATCTCAGAGTCTAGGGCTAAGAAGGGGCAGGGATAACAGAGCAGCTGGAGAGGACGATGATAGGATACAAAGAAGAGTAAGATTTCCTCACCCATCAAAAGGAGACGATCACAGTCAAATCCAAGCAAGACGGCACGTGCAATGAGATATCAAGATAAGCCACTGCCTCAAGGTGATGATGAGAAATAAACATGCATATCAACAGATACGATTTCATTTACCTCTCAACATTTTACAGATGCGGCCTCCAAAGCCCATGGGGACCAAGTATCCCGTTAAGGACACGCAGCTGATAAGTGAAAAGGCGGTGGATGAAGAGGTGGACAATGTTCTGAAGTTGAGAGTGAGACAGTGTCCCTCTTTAGCGCCACTTGAGATGGAGAAGCAAGAAGTGAGGTACTGACTGGAAAAAGTAACCCCTTCATCTAGCTGGCCACTCGTGGTAGAGCCTGATGCATATCCCACTCATTGGTACAGCTTGTTGGCGGTACTGCCAAAATGCATCCTGACTCTCCACTCTCCAGCTCCACTGCCATTAACATAGCCCCAGCTCAGACCCTAAAATACACCACCATTCCTTTACCCAGTCAACCAGACTCACCTCCACCGTTTTTTTTTTTTCTCTCTTTGATCCATTCTCCATGGAGCAGATGGAGTAATCATCAAAAGATGAATATCAGATCATGTTTTGCCATCATTTAGAACTTTCTCATAGCTTCTCACTACCTTGAGGATAGCATTCATTATCCCCAAAATGAACTATTGCACATTTAACGATTAATCTATAATCCCCTACCAACTCCTGAAAGCTATCTTAAGTCACCTTCCTATTGCTTACACAGTGAAATTGTATTGGCTTTTCCATTTCTCAAACTCAGAGTACTTGTTCCCTCTTCAGATCTTGAGCATTTTCTTTCTCCATTTAGTGTTTCTGCCCCTATCTCTCTTCCTGTCTCCAGCTTTTCATCCTGTGGACCTGAGACCCAATGGCACCTCCTGGTGATGTCCTTGTGCTGAGTCCAGGTTCGAGTCCTTCAAGATCTAGCTAATTAATAGAACCACTTATTTACATCTGTGTCTAACATTAAACAAAAGCTGTATGAGGGAGATATTCTTTTATTATGTACCCAGCTTTTAATTGATACCCATTTTGGATCAATGATAAACAAATGAAAAAAAAATTAAATGACAAAAATGCATCATTAAAGGAAACCACAGTTATGGTGTTCTTTAAGAAAACACACCTGTCAAGGATGAAATGGTCCTTCCTGTTACTCAGCATAACCTTGGGATGACAGCTTCTCGGTTAGCTCAACCCATTTGCTGCCCTGATTGGAATTTTTTTTTTTTATCTTTTATTTAATGAATATAAATTTCCAAAGTACGTCTCATGGGTTACACTGATTGGAATTTGCGTATGACCTTCTTCCCCTTTGATCCGTGAGGAAATCTACCTAGTGCCTTTGCCTCCTGCTCATGTCTGCCTCTCCAGTTTGTCTGTGGCCCTGTTCCTTCGCTGTCTTCCTCTCGCTGGGAATTTCAGGGGCTGCTGGCAGGATTTCCCTACTTCCTGTCTACTAAGTGTCAATAGAAGTTTTTTCCCTCAAAAAAATAATTAAACTCAAGAAAATATGTGCAGATGGAACAAAGCCTTTTGCCCTTTTGGGATTTCCATAAAGTCACCTTGGGACTGTGTCCTCATTTCTCCCTGCACAGCTCCAGTGCCCCACAAGCCACAGCCCCTCAACCATTTCACAGCCCCAGCCTTGACGATGCCAGGCTCAGCAAGGGGCACCAGGCTCAGCCCGAGGGATCTGGGTTTTTTCCATGGAGTGAGTCAAGCCGGGCAGACAAATCCTCCTGAAAGCTGTTATAAATTGGGGATTGTGAACATCTCCTGCTGAGAGGCACTAACAGTTTATAAGGGAGAAAAATTGATAAACCCCTGGGTATCATTTTTTGTTTTCATTTCACTCTGGGACCAGCTGCGAAAGGGAAATGATTGTAAACAGCCTATTAGTTAAACTGCTCTGGTAAACACACCACAAGGGAAAGTCATAAGCAATTGTTACGTCAACCAGGGCTCCCCACCTCGCTTTGAAAGGCAGAAGAAGTGGAATAAAAGCCCCGAGGTGCACCTATCTTGCCAAAAACAAAACAAAACCACATCTAATGCTTGCTTTGTGGGTGTGGATGGAACGTAAATGGCTCCAGAAAGTGGCAACGCATCTAGGCCTCCTTTGCTGCCTCTTGGGTAAGAACAGTTCTGTGCCATCATGCTTAATTTCTCTTTGTTTGCTGTCTTTTTACCCAACACATATTAAGGACAAAGCCTACAGAGAAAAGATCATCGTGTCCAGACCTGCAGAATATTAAGGGAACTCCAAAAAGGCCATGGAAAATCAAATTAAAATCTTTTCTCCTGGGGTAGGGGTTGGACATTATGGCCAAGAGGCCTCTTGGGATGACTGCATCCTATCTCAGAATGCCTGGGTTCAAGTCCTGGCTCACTACTCATTTTCCATCCCTGCTTCCTATCGACGCACGCCCTGGGAGGCCGCAGATAATGGACTAGAGTAGTTGGGTCCCTGCCACCCATGTGGGAGACCCAGTTTGAGTTCTAGGCTCCTGGCTTCATTCTGGTCCAACTCCAGCTTTTGTGGACATTTGGGGAGTGAACTAGCACATGCAAGATCCTTGCTGACTTTTCAATAAATAAAATAAATGAAAATTTTATATATGTGTGTGTCACAAAAATAAAGTTTAAAAATTGTTTAAATTTGTGTAAAAACTTTTGAAATCTATGCACATAAAAGTTCATGGAAAATGCATATTATAAAAAGCTATACAAGCATTTCAATTTTTTTTGCACCAAGATAAACTTTTCATTATTTTTTAAAAATGTATTTAAAAGGCAGAGTGACAGACACAGGGAGAGTCAAACAACAGAGCTCTCATCTGTGATTCATTCCTTAGATGCCTTTACAGTGGTTGGAGCTGGGCCAGACTGGAGCCAGGAGCTAGGAACTCAACCCACGTCTCCCATGTGGGTGGTTGGAACCCAACTGCCCGAGCTGTCAGCACTGCCTCCCAGGGTCTGCAATGACAGGAAGCCAGAACCAGAACTCAAAGCCAGATGCTCCCATATGAACTAGGGGCATCTTAGCGGATGCCTTACCTGCTTTGGTCAAACGCCCACGCCAAACCTGTCATTTAACTCCATTTTTCCCACAAATTTTTTGAAGTACTCTCATATTAGAACATCCATTACTATGCAACTCTAGTCCATAGTTCCAACGGAGTGCTTGAGGGAGGCCAAAGAGGGAGGGTTCACTTTGTTCTGAGTGAAGTGAAGGAAGCATGAAAGATATGGGTTCTGAACAGAATCTAGAAATATAGGGGTGATAGGGGGAGGGGGAGGGAGGAGGGAGATGACTTCACATTGAAGGGGCAGCAGGAACAAGGATTTGCAGGGGGAAATTCCTCCAGGCGGCTGGGAGATCTTTAAGGTCAACTCGCCAATAGTGCATCAATATGTGACCCTAAATATCAATCAAATCTGAAGGATTTGTAAATGTCAGCTGGCTGTGTCTGAGGCTTACTAGTTTCTCAGTTGGACACCAGGGCTACAGCAGCTTTGGAGAGCAGGCCTGGTGTCTGAGAAGAGCGTCTTGGATGTACCTCCATGCTATGGGACTCTGGATTCCCCCACTGGCAGCTCCCCTTGGCTCGCCCTCCTTCTAGGGTAGGTAAAATAAGGTCCCCCTACTTGCCCAGCCCTGGCTTCTTGGAAGGTGTTCCAAACCCAAGGCCCTGTGGAGACCTTGAAGACCACTGGAGACCTCTGTGAGGCCCAAGAGAAGCCTTGGTCTCTTTGGCTGCATTTCAGACCCAACCCCTCAGGTCCCAGGGAGCCTGGCATGACCTCGTGGAGGACTTGTTTATTAGCTGCTCTGCTAAAGTTCCATTCATTTATTTAAATAAACAACTCAGATCTCTGTTCCCAACTCGAGGCACTCCCCCAGCAGCTCTAAATCAAAGGGTGCTTCTGTTACACTTTATGACTTGACTCTGCACATTTGAGTTAAAAGGAGAGGGAGGCCAGGACGAAATTTCGTCATGGCTCAAGCCACAGCCATGTAGCAACGGCTCAGCGGCAAGCCAGAGTTTGTACCCCCAGATCCTGCTTGTGTTTTCATTACACAAACCCCTTTGTTGTGAAAGCTGCAGAATCCATTTTGAATGGATTTGGGTTGAGATTTGAGGTGGTGAGGACTGCGGGGGCCTAGGTTGTAGAACAGCTCAGTACCGAACCTGCACCTCTCACATTCTGCTGCTGCTGCTTGTTCTTCTTGTTATTGTTCTTCTCCTCTTCCGCCTCTTCCTCTTCTTCCTCCTTTTCCTCCTCTTCCTCTTCTTCCTCCTACACCTCTTCTTCCTCTTCTGCTTCAGGTAAAATATGGAGACAGGGCAAAACAATCTTTTTGTTCTTTTTTTTTTTTTTTTTTTTTTTTTACAGGCAGAGTGGACAGTGAGAGAGAGAGACAGAGAGAAAGGTCTTCCTTTGCCGGTGCTTCACCCTCCAATGGCCGCCGCGGCCGGCGCACTGCGCTGATCCGAAGGCAGGAGCCAGGTGCTTCTCCTGGTCTCCCATGGGGTGCAGGGCCCAAGCACCTGGGCCATCCTCCACTGCCCTCCCTGGCCACAGCGGAGAGCTGGCCTGGAAGAGGGGCAACCGGGACAGAATCCGGCGCCCCAACCGGGACTAGAACCCAGTGTGCCGGCGCCGCAAGGCGGAGGATTAGCCTAGTGAGCCGCGGCGCCAGCCTATTCTTTGTAGTTCTACAATGCTGTGCTCTGTGGCTTGGCTGGTTACTGTGACACAGCTGCTAACAGGATGGCCAGGCGGCAGTTCCAATGGTAGAGAGAAAGGGAGAAGTGTGTGTGTGTGTGGGGGGGGTTATAGGAAGAGATGGCCCTGCCTAAGGTGTCTTTCCAACCTCAAATAAGTTTACTGCACACATCGGGCCTCTGGATCCACAGGTTCTGCATCTGTGCATTCAACCCACCACGAGTTGAAATATTTGGAGAAAAAATATGCCTGTGTTGAACACGTACAGATGTTTCTTCTTGTCATTACTCCCAAGACAATATTGCAGAACACCGATTGAGTAGCATTTACACTCTATTAGGCATCGCAGGGGTAACCTGGAGATGAAAGGAAAGGGGAGGATGTGCAGAGTCTATGCAAATGACGGTCTGTTTTGGAGAGGGAACTTGGGCATGCAGAGTTTGCTCTCTGCAGGAGGTCCTGGCACCAAGCTCCCCAGGACACTGAGGGCGACTCTACCTGGGTGGGGCATGGAGAGAAAGCTGTCAGATTGAGAGGAAGGGCAACAGACACCACGTGGGTGTCTTAGCGGATTGTGAGGTGCAAGGGCAAAGGTGCGGAGGAGAGCAGCTAGCAGCTTTCTGGCCCAGTGGCAGCAAAGATAAGAACTATTCATAAGGGATAGGTTCAAGTGGTTAAGATAATTAATTCCTTTTGGAAACACAGAGGAGGGCTTCCTCTGGATTCTAAGCTCTGGATAAAATCTTAAAGATTATTTTAAAGCCTTATGAACTTAATGCCTAAAAAGAAATGCATAGTCCTATGATAAAAATGATACACAAAGTTAAAATACCCAGGAGAACACAAAGGGAACCAAGTTACAATGAATTTCCCATAACTCTCCCATCCAGAGATAATCACCCTGAATCATTTTGTGAATATATCCACATATATTCCTTCTTACTGAGGTATGGTCAAGCCATGAAGAACAGTTGATGGCATATGTGTGTGTGTTTATGAATATTATATAATTATAATACACTTTTCTAATTTAAAATGTTTTACAATGCCAGTATAGTTTTTAATGATAACTTATTATTCCTTTTTGAAATTTTGATTTGATTTTTTTTATTCTCTTTCGACAACTACTGGATGAACATCCCTATAATTAAATCCTTAGTTCAATTATTTCAAAAATGTAAATTATTAGGTGCACACTTTTTGGGTAGAAATGAGTGAACCTTTTCAAAGATTTGGCATGTATTATGCATATTGTCCAAGTACTTCTCGAGAAACACAGCATGGGTAGATCCAGGAGTGCAATGCAGGTCTTCCATATAAGTAACAGTAAACTGATTATGGAGCCATCACTGCTACCTCTTGAGGTTCTGCTTTAGCAGGAAGGTGGAATCAGGAGTAGGAGCTGGAAGTTGAACACAGTTTCTCCAGTACAGGATGTGGGCTTCTTCACTGGTATCTTGACTACTAGGCAAGGATGTCTACCCCTAAAATAAAGTTTGGGCCTTGTTTATTTCTTCCTTTATAAATTATATGTTCAAGCTCTTTTAAAAATTTTAGATGGTTTCTTAGGATATATATGTATGGAGCCAGCGTTGTGGCATAACAGGTAAAGCTGCCACCTGCAGTGCAGCATCTCATATGGACACCGGTTTGAGGTCCAGCTGCTCCTCTTTGATCCAGCTCTCTGCTATGGCCTGGGGAAGCCGAAGATGGCCCAAGTCTTTGTGCCCCTGCACCCACGTGGGAGACCTGAAAGAAGCTTCTGACTCCTGGATTTGGATCAGCACAGCTCCAGCCGTTGTGTCCATCTGGGGAGCGAACCAGTGGATGGAAGACCTTTCACCCTCTCTGTGACTCTGCCTATCAAATAAATAAATAAATCTTAAAAAAAATTCGCATGATAAATATGTAGTAGTTTGTCTTCTGGTTTAATAAAACAGAAATTAAAATTTATTTTTGGAGGAGGAACGGAGAGCTAGATGCACACAGTGGTTACTGAACATTGTCTATCATGAGTTTCTGATTCTATCCATCCCAACAACTGGATGGAACCATGAGCCAGAACAGTGAACGGGAAGAACAGAGGAATGGGCTACCTGGTGGTTCCATTTGGCAGCCATAGCCTCCACTCCTTGCTCACTGCTCTTGTGGCCACACTCGAAGTGGACTTTGGAGAGGTCACTCTTTGCATCTTATCACGTCTCTTCCCGTAGATGCAGCTTTGACAGCCTAGGAGTTGCTTAAGAGTTAAGCCCAGGGGTGGTCTTCACTGTGGCACAGCAGGTTAAGCCACTGCATACAATACATCTCATTTTGGAGCACTGGTTCAAGTCCTATCCAGCACCCTGGGAATGCTCCTAGGGTAGCAGAGGAGGATGGCCCAGGTGCCTGGCCTCCTGCTACCCATGCGGGAGACCCAGATGGAGAGCCAGGCTCCCGGTTTTGACCTGGCTAATTCCAGGCTGTTGAGGCCATTTTAGAGGAGTGAAAGGTCTCTTTCTGTCTCTCCCTCTCTCTCTCTCACTCTGCTTTCCAAATAAATTAAGTAGATTTTTTTAAAAACAATTCTAAAAAATAGTTGTTCTAGGCTTTTGAGGCTAAAGCGTGTGCCTGCTTTGGATACAATTTCCTCCATAATGTAGCTGATCTCCCATATAGTTTCTTCCCATCAATTTCATATGCAAGCTAACCACTGCCAAAGAACTGGTTTCCTTGGGGTTTTTAAACCAGGTCTGTTAATTTCTGCCCTCTGGGCTCTGCCCAACTTCTTCCCCAACTTAACGATGATGGCTTGACATTGGTAGAAATAAGAGGTGCTGGCGATCTCCCCGCATCTGCAGGTCATTCCCACCAGGCTGGTAAGGATCCCTTAATGGAAGATATTTGAACAGGGGTGGAGGCTGGAGTTTTGTATTTTTTTGTGTGTGTTCCAGGGCTTTGAGTCACCTTTATGCTTCAATGTGGAGTTTAGAAGTTGGCTTTTTTTTTCAGCCTTGAAAGGCTCCATATTACCAAACTCTCCTATGCGCAGAAAGTAGTTCTAGAAAAAACTGCATTACCTTCCATCTGGCTCGCAGCCTTCCCAGTGGTAAGCTGAAGTTCACCTCCCTCTGATGGAATATTCCAGAGAAGGGCAGGAGGCAGCCAACCCCCACCAACATGCTGACTGTTTCCTGCCATTTCTCCTAATTGCTCCGCTACCTGGTGGGTGCGATATTCCATTTCTTTTGTTTTCATTTGGTTTGAATCCTTCAATAATGTTCAGGTCTTATATTTATCTGTCTTCTTTCTCCTTCTTTCTTCTTCTGCTTCTTAGATCTTTGCCTGGGTGCTTGATGACCAGTTCTGACACCCAGATAGCCACATGAAGGTGGGGCAAGCAGGTCATGCACCAGACATTGGCCGTGCCAGCAGGTACCTGAACAGTGGTCACTATCCAGTGCAACAAGGAATCACTCTGGAGAAAATCCTCCATCCTGCTTTTGTTGCCTTAGCCAGCATCTGGCTTCAGTCCCAAAGGCTCTGGCAAGACCAACAGTTGGGAACTGCACACAACTCCTTCCTTAGTTCCGCCACCCATCACACAAAGGGGAAAGCACTCAGACCTATGTATGGTGGCCAAAGAGAGCCCTCCAAATGCAGCGTTCCCTTGAGTCTCTCTGCAGCCCTTCACTTGCAGAACTTTCCAACCCAGAAACAATTCAATTTATAAAGAAGCAACAAGGCTTTCCACTACACATTTCTTAGGAGACCCGAATTGCCTCCTTGGGAAGATAAGCTCCAGTCTGCTTAGATTGTCCTTGTCTTTTGCCTTCATATTATATCTACAGTCTCACATTTGAACAGCATCTGTCCCTTATTGGAATGCTTATGAATATGGCTTTCCTGCTTTTAGATTTCCCTCTGCAGTGCAGCTAGCACTGCAATGGGGAGGAGAGGGATGCCAGTCTTCAAGGCAGCATCACTGGGAAGAGGGTCCCAATCTAAACATGGGCAGGCAGGGCATAACAAGCCACTTACTTGGACAACAGAAAGCATGTGTTATTCAGAAAGGATCCACAACCTGGGCTTGGCCTGAATTGATTGCCAAGGACCCCACATGGATAGCAATGACAACTAGACCTTAGAAATATCAGGGATTGGGCAAGGACTTTTGTTCCTATGACAAAGAAATGCTAATTCCTTAAGGAAATGTGCTAATGGTGTAATTGTATGCAGACAAAACTACAGATTCTGCTCCAAGGTCTGGGGAAACCATGCTGCCACCTTCAAGTTGTGGCTGTTTTGTAATGAAACTATATTAAATCACCAAATGTCACCAAGGCAGACTATTTTGTTCAGCCTGGGATGCAAACTTAGAGAAATGTTGCCATAAAAACATCTCCTGCTTCTCAGTGAATTCTTTCCTTATTCAAGCCGTTCCTTTCATTCTTGATGTGTGCCTTTGCCCTCCTGGAGAATATTTAATGATAGGTTTTAAGAGGAATCCATTCTATGACTGCTCATCAGCCTGCGACTTAAAACAACAACAATAATAATGTCCAGAGAAACCCAATAAAATAGTCTTTGAAACTGGTGTGTGTGTGTGTGTGTACAGGACTTGAGTCCTGAGGTTTCAGTCTGCCCCCTCTCTGGAGAGAGAAGGTGCTGGCAGGGTGGCTGATGCAGAGGAGAGCCAGGCTGGCAGCTGTCTACAATTCCTTGATGGGCCTCTTCTAGCAGGAAGATTGATGTGAGTCAGCACAGCACTCATTAAGTGAGTCACACCATTAATAAAAGGTGCAGATTGCAAACTGGTGTTTATTTCAGTGTTGATAGAAACCAGGACACAGTGGCCTTGAATCAAAAATAACCTTGAGCCAGACACATTGAATTTGGATCCCATCTGAAATCCCAGGCGTTCATTCTTCCCTGAAGGCAAACACACGTCCAGATGAGGCTGCTGCCTTCTTTGTCCGGCATTATGAGTGATTTCTCATCACCAGTGTTTGCCCTGTGCTTGATCGTCCATGGAGCCTGTCCACTTAACAACTTTCTTGTCCTCATACAAGGAAGCCTTAAACAACAATGAAGTGCTTGTGCTCAGGTGTCTGGGTTGGAATTTTGGCTCTGCCATTTTGAAGCTATGTGAACTTGAACATTGTTTCCCCTTTCAAGGTTCAGTCCACACTAAATGGCCTCTAAATACTCTTACTCCCCCAAGTAACCCTCTCCACTGTCTCTTGTGGGCTCAGTGTGAGATTCTCCAGCTTATTAGTGGGGATAATAATAGTAGCTCCATCATTCTGCAGGAAGATTAACTAGGGAATATAATTAATGAAATAATTGCAGTGTGTGCAAACATAAGAAGAGTTCAAGAAACATGACCCTAATATGTGGTAGGTGTTATGTCAATTAAAAGATGAGAAAACCAGAGCTGAGAAAGCTTTTTGGTCCAAGGTCATAGAGTTAGAACTGGATGCTACCACCATAAGTTGAAACGAGTTTTCCTGAGTTCAAAGCCAGTGTTTTGTCAAAGTCAGCCATGGAACAGGTCTTTGGACAATGAGCATATTTTCACTTGCCATGTTCACTTTCTAGGGAATATTGTAGTCTCGTACTTTCCTTCTGGTCCTAGCTGGTTTATTGTTTTATTCATATTCACTTTGGCTTCTATGTCAGTTGCTGGATACACTACTCAAAAGACAAGGTTCTTACCTCACGAAGTAGCTGTTACAAATCAAGCAACTAGTCCATCATAAGCTGGTGTGATGGGTGATATGTCATGGGTAGGAGTGGCATCTTATCAGCTTTGGTTGGGAATGAGAAGAGGATGATCAGAGGTCTAGCACTGGGTAGGTGGTCTAATAGATATTTGCAAGTTTTACTCAAGGAGACAACATTAGAACTTCGGTCTAAAGAGTAAAGAGGAGTTAGCCAAGTGAAGCTTGGAGGAGTACCTCGGGTGGGGCAGGAGAGATGTGTGCCAAGTGTTAGAGGAGAGAGAGCAGGTCATGTTCAGGAACCAGCTGTTCTCATGGTTGCGGGAGCAGGAAGAAGAGGGAGAACTGTGCTAGAGCAGAGCCTGGGGAGACCTGTGGTACAGGGTCACATGGGTGCTGTTAAGGATTTTGGACCTTATTCTACAGGCAGTGACTCTGCTCTAAAGAACATCTTGATGTGGGTGATTCAGTGCAATTCTGTTGACATCACCATGTTTTAATACAGGGAGAATGTGACACAGGAATAAAACATACCCCTTAGTACGTGAAAGCACTCTTTCATTAAAAAGCAGTGACCCTACATTATTCATGGTGCGTATGGTGTTTAGATCATACCCAGGCAGAGACTACATCAATTCTGTAGACTGCTTTTAAATGGTGAAGTTAAATGCTTAATAATTATAAAAGTATTGGAAGAAAATGTAGGCGATTATTTCTATAATCTGGTGATAACTAGGTAGGAAAATATAGGGAAATATTTAAAGATGTGTCTACATAAAATCAAAACTTTAATGAGTTGCATGAAAAAGAACTATAAAGAGCCAAAAATGAGCATAAATAGCACATTAAGTTTTCTTGCATTGCCTGAGACAAGGGCTTACTATCCTAGTGCGTGAATATTTCCTAAAAATCAAAGGAACAAGATGGCCAACTGACTAGGTTAACTAATAGCTCAGAAGAGGAGAAATACCCAGAGTTCATGAGGGCAGTGAGTTGTGTCTGGCTCAGTGATGGATGTTCCAAGTACACAGGGCAGAGCTGGCACACCAAAGGCATGACTTGTGAAATAAAAATAATATATATATGATATAATCTTCAGCTTCAATAGTTTTAAAAAAGTATCTTTAAAAATGCTTAAGATTTATTTTTTAATCATTCATTTAGTCAAGATAAAATATATTGATAGTATCCAAGCGGCGTTGCAGAGGATATGAGAAATTCCAACTCTGACACACACTTTATAGATTATAAATTAGAAACAATCAATTCCCAGTAAAGAGGGACTGATTAAATGAGTTAGGATATATCTGTGCATAGCATGAAATAGAACGCAACCATTCAAAATATTCATTTAGGTCTGTATCAATTTAGTATGGAAAGATATATCTGAAATGTTTGAAATTGAAAATTAAGACTGACAAGCTATAGAATGAGGAATTTAGTTTTTTACCCTTAAATATGATGTTTGCTATAAGTTTCTGGGACTACTCTGTAATGAGTTCATGAAATTTTTCTCTGTTCTTCATTTATGACTTTAAAGTTGACTTTTTATTTTTAATATTACATAAAAATATTTATTTAGTCAGAAGGTAATGTAAGGGAGGGGAAAGGAAAGGCAGAGAGAGAGAGAGAGAGAGAGAGAGATCTTTCATCTACTGGTTCATTCCCCAGATGCCTGCAACAGCCAGTGCTGGGCCAGCCTGAAGCTAAGAGTTGAGAACTCTGTCTGGATCTCCCATGTGAAAGGTAGGGATCCATGCATTTAAGCCATCACCTGCTGCCTCCCTTGATGCATTAGCAGGGAACTGGATCAGAAACAGAGTAGCCAGGGCTCGAAGAGGCACTCCAGTGTGGGATACCTGTGTTGCAAGAGGCAGTCTAACCCACTGCATTGCAACCCACCCCATTAAAATTCCTTTTTAAATCCAGTGCTGCTGGTGGGAGCACTGCTGTTGATCCATCTTCTCTTTCATGTAAGTACTCTCCCTTTCCTAATTTATATTCTAATTAAAATTTCCCACAATACATCTGTAAGATAGCCCCTTTTCTTTCAGTCTTCTTCAAATATTTGATGAGCTCTTTTTTAAAAATTTTATTATTATTATTATTATTATTATTATTTTTGACAGGCAGAGTGGACAGTGAGAAGGAGAGAGACAGAGAGAAATGTCTTCCTTTTTGCCATTGGTTCACCCTCCAATGGCCGCCGCGGCCGGCGTGTTGTGGCCGGCGCATTGCGCTGATCCAGGAGCCAGGTAATTATCCTGGTCTCTTATGGGGTGCAGGGCCCAAGCACTTGGGCCATCCTCCACTGCGTGCCTGGGCCACAGCAGAGAGCTGGCTTGGAAGAGGGGCAACCGGGACAGAATCCGGCGCCCCGACCGGGACTAGAACCCGGTGTGCCGGCGCCGCAAGGCGGAGGATTAGCCTAGTGAGCTGCGGCGCCGGCGATGAGCTCTTAATTCTGGAATTTTCTCCATCACTAATTTCTATATTCTCTGTCCATTCTTAGATTTATCCATTATTTATTTATTTTAAATCCAGTTTTTAGCTCTCCTTTTTAATTCCTGAATTCGTTCTTCTTTATCTGTACCCACAGTGCTATTTAGCCCATATTACTGAGATTTAAATTTCAGCAATAAAATTCATATTGCATCAGCTTTTTAATTGATTCTCTTTCCCACTTTAAAAAAGCTGTGTAATATCAACTCCACGTCTGTGAGGGTTACAATTATATTTTTCAAACTATTCTTGTCATTACTCTCAGAAATCTATTTGCTTGAGTTTTATATGTGTCAGCGATTGGTGCATGAATGCTGTATAACAAAGAACCCTGAAAAGCTGTGGCCTGTTCACAGGTCTGCAGACCACGTTGGATCTGTGTTAGGTGACGTGTAGCTGGGCTGGGCTCCTGGATTCAAGTCTGCCCCACTTTACATTCTCCTTGGCATGTTCTCCCGGCAGATCACAAGAGTGCAAGAGACCAGATCAATTCCTGAAGCCTTGACTCCCTTGCCACATCAGCTCACAGTCTGTTTGCATGCTTGGTCTCATCAGCCTTGAATGTGACTTTCCTAAACTGGTGTTTCCATAAGCGCTGTATTTGTGGGGAGGGTAGAACTGGTGCCAGATTGCGTCTGTCTCCATCTATTGCTAATAACTGTGTAACGGATGCTGCCAGTGCCTTGGGCACACAAAGTTTCGGTGCATCCTGGGGTCTCCCTGTGAGTTTCCATGACTTTCTGCCCACAGGCTTTCTCTGGCCATGGCTGTGTGCTCAGTCTGCCTGTTGAGCAGGACACAGCACCGGAGTGGGTGCTGGGAGTGAGTATTCAGCCCTGCACCCTCAGTGTGCACTGGAAATGCTGTCTGAATGGATGAGTACACCAATTTGCCCCTCCCTCAGGTGGGACAACTCAGGGGTGTATTGCAGGGTCTTCCTGGCAGGAGTAAATGCCGTCGCTAACAGTGGTAACCTGTCCTTTAACATACCCTGCACTGACCTGCCGCCCTTCTTCCTCTTTCTCCTCCACTTTCCTGGAGGTGATCCCTGGGATTACTTCCAAAATAAACAACTTACATTCCAATCCATCTCTCAGCATCTGCCGTTGGAGGAAACCAGCATGAGACAAAATGTTTATTTTGACAATAAAGGGTAATGTAAGGATTAAATTGCCCTCTTTAAGCTCTTCGGAACTTTCTAAATGTTCCATGGTGAGTGTGGGATCTGCAGGGAAAAAAAAAACCAAACCACCATCACCGAGGAGAACTCCTGCCATATTGCATTGGCATGAACTTCCCTGGCCCTCTCTTAGAAGTTAAATAAATACGTACATACACAAACCAAACAAATTGATATACTCTTTTCCCAACAAAAACAAGCAGTTTATCTTCGTTATTTATGAACCAAATTATCATTTGGATGGTATTTGCACTAAATGGCATAAAATGAGCAAGAGTCTGAAAATGTGGAGCCTTCCCCCAGTGTTGTCAGTAAAATACAAGATGGAAAGGCGGGCACTGTGATGTAGTGGGTTAAAGCCCTGGCCTGCAGTTCCGGCATCCCATATGGGTGCTGGTTCGAATCCCATATGCTCCACTTCCAATCCAGCTCTCTGCTAATGCACCTGGGAAACTAGCAGAGGATGGTCCAAGTGCTTGGGTCCCTGCACCCCTCAGGGAGACCTGGAAGAAGCTCCTGGCTTCAGATCAGCTTAGATCTGGCCATTGCAGCCATTTGGGGAGTGAACCAGAGATGGAAGACCACTCTCTCTCTGTCTCTACCTCTCTCTGTAACTCTCCCTTTCATATAAATTAAATAAATCTTAAAAAGAGCGAGAGCGAGGGAGAGAGAGAGAGAGAGAAGCTGCCTCTCATTTCTTCAGAGCCTGTGGATTTTCTGGGAGATTATCATGTTCATCTCGATGGAACCATTGGGTAGGAAGCTATCACTTCAAGAGGTTCATCAATGACGCCTTGTCCCTCTGGTTCCCTTCAATCCATTCACAACCTCCAGGAGTGAGGATGAGGAACCATTTCATTTCATCCACCGATTTAACAAATTCATCATTGCTCCCTGCCAGTCACTGGACCAGGATGGGAAAAGATAACGCAAATCCCTAACCTCACAGAGATGGTGGAGAAGAAACCTAGGAAGCCAACAAACAGATGCAAGGTCAGGAGGACTTCCAATGTGTGATCCATCCTTTGAGGGAAATGCGTAGAGAAATGTGACAAGCAATGTCTTAGTCTGTTTTCTGTTTCTGTATTGGAGTACTCGAGACTGGGCCGTTTCTAAAGGACAGAATTTATGTATCTCAGGGTTCTGGATGCCGGAGAGTCCCAGGGTCTGGCAGCAGCATCGGAAGGGGACTTTGTGTGGAAGGACACATCGGGAAGACAGAAAGCCCAGGAGGCAGACCCACTTGATAAGCAGTCCTGGGAGATATGACCCTCTCCTGGGAGGAGGGTACAGGTTCTGTGTTCCCACACCACCATGGCCTCCACATGTCTACACAGATTCCAAAGCAGACAGGCAATATTCAGACCATACCATCAGCTACTGCGGAGTGAATTGAAGTTTTTCCATAAACCAGCAAAGGGAGAGATTCTACCAGGAGAGGCTTTATTTGAGCTAAGCCTGGAAAGACGAGCAGGGGTCTGCTAGGAAGAGCTAAAGGAGACTTCAGGCCAAGGAAAGAACAAGGACAAAGTCTCAGCACCCCAGTTGCTGGGAATTTGCTCTTTGGGAGGTGCACAGTGGGGACAAGTGGGCCTGAAAAAGAGTGAGTGACACAGTTTTGTGAAACATCAAAAACAAACCCCAAGCTACACATTCAAATATCGCCATGTTTAGACCAAGAGACACTAAAATTTTTTTTTTGACAGATAGAGTTAGACAGTGAGAGAGAGAGAAAGAGAAAAGTCTTCCTTCCATTAGTGTACCCCCTAAATGGCCGCTACGGCTGGCGCTGCGCCAATCTGAAGCCAGGAGCCAGGTGCTTCCTCCTGGTCTCCCACGCAGGTGCAGGGCCTAAGCACTTGGGCCATCCTCCACTGCCTTCCCAGGCCACAGCAGAGAGCTGGACTGGAAGAGAAGCAACCGGGACTAGAACCCAGCATCTATATGGGATGCCGGCACCGCAGGTGGAGGATTAACCAAGTGAGCCACGGCGCCAGCCCCTAAACTCCTTCTTTTAATTTTTTAAAAAATAATTTATTTGAGGGGCTGGCGCTGTAGTGCAGCAGGTTAAAGCCCTGGCCTGGGGCACCTGCATCCCATACAGGTGCCAGTTCTAGTCCTGGCTGCTCCTCTTCTGATCCAGCTCTCTGCTATGGCCTGGGAAAGCAGTAGAAGATGGCCCACCTCCTTGGGCTACATGGGAGACCCAGGAGAAGCTCCTGGCTCCTGGCTTCGGATCGGTGCAGCTCCAGCCGTTGTGGCCATCTGGAGAGTGAACCAGCAGATGGAATACCTCTCTCTGTCTCTACCTCTCTCTATAACTCTGTCTTTCAAATAAATAAAAATAAAAAATAATAACTTATTTGAAAGGCAGAGAGAGAGGATATTTTCAAAAAGACAGCAACAAATGCTTCAGAGTATTTGGATGAAGCAGAACATTTACATGCTATTTGCGGAATGTAAATTAGTGTAGCCAATAAGGAAAACAGTGTGGAGATTTCTTTAAAAATTAGAAATGGAACTGCCGTATGATTCAGCCACCCCAATCCCAATACTGAGTACAAATCCAAAAGACATGAACCCATTTACCAGAGACACCTGCACCACCATGTTCATAGCGGCACTGGTCACAAAGGCCAAAATTTGGAATCAACCAAGGTGTCCATCATCAGATGAATAGATAAAGAAAATGCAGCATATAGACATAATTGAATATTATTCAGCTGTAAAAATAATGAAATCTTGTCATTTGCAGCGAAACGGTTGGAAATGGAGGACATCACATTGAGTGAAATTAGTCAGACACAAAGACAAATAGCTCATGTTTTCCCTTATATGTTGGAACTAAAATTAGAAAAAAAAACCTCAATCTTAACACAGAATGCAATGGGGACATGAGACAGAAAAGGTTTTTGGATTAAAAAAAAATAGAGGAAGTTGGGTGTGATTCATGTGACAAAGATACTAATACGAGATGTTAGAAGAGGAAATGAGGTGATAGGTCTACAGGAACTAAATTTTTGAAAATAAAAATAAAAGAGAGAGAGCCCTTCTATCTGCTGCTTCAAGTCCCAAACACCTACAGAAGCCAGGGCTAGATGGAGCCCAAAGCTGGGAGCTCAGCCTGGGTGCTTCCCAGGGGTGGCAGGAAGACAGCTACTTGAGTCGCCACCACTGCCTTCCAGGGCCTTCGTTAGCAGGCGTCAGGAGCCGGAGCTCAAGACCCCAGACTCTCTGATATGGGATGCAGGTGTCTCCACCAGCATCTTAACAACTAGGCTAAATGCTCTGTCTCCTGTACTAAACTCTTATACAGAAGTTATGAAAAAGAAAAGATCATCTCCTATACTGTTTGTAGAAACAGAAGTTGATAGAAAGCTTTTGTAGGGCAATTTAACAATGCTGATTTAAGTCTAGAATAATCCTTTACTGCAAATACCTCCACACGCTTTGAAATGTTATCAGCACCTAGTTCTTCCGCATTAACAAGCAATTGAAGAACTGAGACCCATTCTCATCCCATAGGCCTATCATGACACAGATACTCTGTCCACACATTCAGAGAGAGGCGGGAAAAGGGCAAAGCAGTACAGGGTTGAACAAGCAAAGGGTAAACAGATGTTTCAAAGTAGAATAAAGCAAAGAACTCAAATCCTTAGAGCAGCCATGAAAATGCTGGATCAAATGTAAGACCTAAATCTCAAAGAAATCAGCTTAGGACAAAATTTTTTTTTTTGCTTTAATTAAAACTGTGTTGCTTGAACTATGTCCAATCCAAGTTTTCTGGCATTTTTAAGTCCTATTTTGGGTTCCAAAACATTTCACCATTTATCATGCTTTTCACCCACCCTGCTAGGAAGAAACACAAGGTTGGTCTGTTTGAGTTAAATACTCAAGTGTGTGCCAGAGCCGCTGTTGCACCATTTCCCCAGGTGAGCCAGGAAGAACACTCTGCTCCAACGTGGCACATCACAGACGCCCGGTTATTGCAATCCATTTTTCAATAATTCCCAACTGGGCCAGATTCAATCCAATAACAAAGGATGAAAGTGTCTAAGTCTATTAAATGACCAGGTGCCTAAATTTACTTAAATCACATATTAATTTCCTCCCCTGATCTCACTGCTAAGCTGTCAAAGCTCTATCCGTGTGTCACTGACTCAACTGCTTCAGGGTCAATTACGTTGAATTGCTTGGCTATTAATTGGACCACAGCCCAACAGATTTAATTCCGTCTTCAGTTTGAAATGGTCCATGGTCCAATCACCCTCGCGTCCTCTCTTTGAAAGCACCACAAAAGAACCTGTTGTCCGATCATTCTCCTGGTTGCCAGTCTTAAAACTAAAGCATATCCTCTAACATCCCAGTTAGAATAATGTTGAATGTAGCTGTATGAGAGCTGATTACTTGTCCAGGTCCCAAGAGCAACTATTTCAGTTGAGTCATTAAGGCATGATGTTGTATTTTTTTTTCCTCTTAACTGAACACCATAAATATAATGGTTTATGACCTCTTGAGTTCCCCTCCCGACTCGCTCGTGTTCGTTGTGACTCTCACTCTTCTGGAATGGAATTTTCTACCACCTACCCCAGTCCCCTCTCCTTACAAAGTTAAGTCCTGTTCATCTTTAACACCTTTGCAAGTGCCTGCACTCTCTTGCTCCAGTTTCCTGCTTTTAATGTTCTCAAAGACCCTTTTTCCTCCCTGGCCTACTGGACAGAGTCCAAGACTCTTTTCAGAAGCACGATTTGTGGTATCCATTTTCACGGAGGAAGACGTGTGGCATCTTGGAGGAACAATGAAAGGTTCTTCTTAGCTGTGATATTTTTGCAGCTCTTAAAAACACCTGGATGTATTCTATGATATTCCTGATGCTAAGAATTTCTCCTTCCAAATGTGGCTCTAACCCACAGCTGGAAATAACATGTCTCCAAATCCCTCTGCCAAAGAGTTAAATATCTTCCTAGCGTTTTAAATAATTTAAAGGCACTTAACCACTCAAAATGGTCTGAATTCTCCTTCTACTCACATGGAAAGCATTGCACAATCGACAAAGAGCATTAGAGGGGCTTCAAAACCAAAGTTAGAGAAAAAAATCAGGAAAAGCAAATACTGCAGAGATTTATGAATGAAAATCTTTACCTAAACCAGAGTGAAAGCTCATTAGGAATGAACAGACAATCCTGCTTTGGTCTCACACCCAAGTTGATGAGAATTCATTTGTTCTGGCTGGGTATATGCAGACAAAAACAGGCTTCTATAAAACAGATAAAACAGAAATACCACAGAAATAAATCAGTAAAATATAAGCAAGTCAACATTTTTAAAGATTTTTATTTATTTATTTGAAAAGCAGAGTTACAGAGAAGGCAAAAGAGAGAAAGAGAAAGAGAGAGATCTTTCATCCACCAGTTCACTCCCCAAATGGCCACAACGGCTGGGCCAGGCCAAAACCAGGAGCTTCTTCCAGGTCTTCCTCGTGGATGGCAGGAGCCCAGGTACTTGGGCCATCTTCCACTGCCTTCCCAGGTGCATTAGCTGGGGCTGAATCAGAGGTGGAGCAGATGGAACTCAAATCAGGGCCCATAAGGGATGCCAACATCGCAGGGAGTAGCTCAACCCACTGTGCCACAACACTGGCCCCAGCAGTCTCTTTTAAAGACTTTTCTTAAAAACAAACAAACAAAAAACAGAAAAACCCTCCTGTACATATTTCAGTAGAACACACTTGGAAGGATAGATGCACTTTCTTTTCATGTCTATGCCTCCAGCCCAAGCTGCTTCATCTCCTGCATGGACAACTGAGTTTATTATTGGCCTACCCGATGTTCTGCTTCTCACATTTACCACTGCAATCCATTTTCCAAAGAGTGTCCAAACCATGCCACCTCCTTTCAGTGTCTTTCCACTGTTCCCAAACTAAAACCTAATGCTTGCTGTAGTTTGGGTATCAGTTTGGGCATTCTCCAATAGTTCATGTGTTAAAGATTTGGTCCCCAAAGTCTTATGTTAATGGTTAATGGATTAATGTAATGGTTAATGTATAAAGGGTGAAAGCGTAACTGGATGACGGTGTCATAAGGTGAGGCTGTTGGGAAGTGATTAATTTGGATTAGGTTGTTGGGATGGAGTCCCCAAGATCAAATCATGGTGGATTTGCAAGGAGAGACCACACAGATGTAGAAGATCAGGTACTCCCTGCTTCTCTGCTTCCTGCTTCACCATGTGGGCCTTTTTCTGCCTGTGTTCTGTCATGCACTGTCCTCACCATTAGCCACCTGATCTTGATCTGAGAACCTCCTGAACTGTGAGCCAGAGTGAACCTCCTTCCTTCATAAGTAGTTGTATGAGATATTTAATTAAAGTGCTGAAAAAACTGACTACCACACTCCTTTACCAAGATCAGCAAGACCCGGTATGATCTCCTTCCATAACTGTTTCTGCAAATGCTTCTCCAAGCATCCTTGTGTCACTATGGAACCATCTCTGTCCCCCTGTTCTCAGACACATGGAGATTATTCTTAGTTCAATTCCTTTGTACACCTATTCCTTCTCTCTGGCTATCTTTATATTGGTTCTTGTCTTTTCAATCTTGGCTTAAACTTCAGCTCCCAGAAGACTTCCCCATTAACCTATTTTGATGATTAATTTTAAGTGTAAATTTGGATTGATTAAGGAATAGCTAGAGACCTGGAACAGAATTATTTTGGGTGTGTCTGTGAGCCCATTTTTAGAGGAGATTTGCATGTGTGTCTGTGGACTAGGGAGGGAAGATCTGCTCTCATTGTGCACTGGAACCTGTAGAGAACAAACATAAAAGTCAAGTTGACCTCTGAGAGATGAGGTAGACCCTGGTTCTGTTGACTTACATAACCAAACCTCCAGGATTCCTGGCCTTGGGATCCAATATTTATACCAGCAGTGCCTTGGGTTGCCAGGCTTTTGCCTCAGAAGGAGGGTGACACATTGGACACATTGGTTCGAAGGCCCTCGGACTTGTTCTGTGCTTTCGGTGTGGGCACCCCAGGGTGACCAGTCTGCAGGTGGTCTATTGTGGAACTTGTCCACCTCCATAATTGTGTGAGTCAACTCCCTATAATAAATCCTTCTTCCTATATCTACATGCATGTCCTATTGGTGCTGTTTCTCTGGAGAACTCTGCCTAATGCACCTCTCTAGGGTAGACTATGCTTTGCTGTCAGCAGTAGCTTTTGTTTAATGAGTTTTATTCCTGCATAGTCCTTGAACTATAAGTTATCCTGTAAACTATTTTTTTACTACCTATTCCTGCACTGGAATAATAAAGTCATAGGACTAGGAGTTGTCTTCTTCGTTCAACATTATATCCGTAGGACTTAGCTCATTATCTAACATGTATAGCCTTCAATACGTATTTTTTGAATGAAGGATGATGGTAAAGATCCTACTCTAAAACACAGAGGTAGCTGGTCAAAGCAACTCATTAATGAGTATGTTAACTCATGAATGAAGTCATAATTGTGCCTGATGAGTGAGTTGTCCAATGGTGACAAAGTGATGCTGTGGAGGAGGAGACCCAAGAAGCTCTGGTTTTGGCAGACACTCTGTCCCTGGGTTCTATGTCTCCAAACTGCTCTAAAGCAATGTTTCCTAAATGTTCCTGAAAATAATGATTCACCAGGGTTAGTGGACCTACAGGCTGTAAGACCTAGCTCGTGGAGACCCTGAAATCATGATGAAGCCTGAATCTTTAGTGAGTAGCTCCAGGTGCTTTTTCATCACTGAGGCTTCAGAAGCACTGCTCTAAGCAGAGGTTTGCAAGCTTTGCTGCACATTAGAATCTCAAGGCTCAGGTTGCACCCTTATAGCAGTTAAATCAGACTAGTTGAGGGCAGGACTTGGGTTACTTTAAAATTCTGCATTATTTCAACGTGTATACAAGTTTCATAACTACTTCTCCCAAACAGTGTTTCTCTGGGCCAGCATGGGGTGTAGCGGGTTACATCTACAATGCCAGCATCCCATATGGGCACTGGTTGAAATCCACTCTTTCCCTTCTGATCCAGCTCTCTGCTAATGTGCCTGGGAAAGCAGCAGAAGATGGCCCAAGTCCTTGGGCCCCTGCACCAATATGAAAGTCCTGGAAGAAGCTCCTGGGCCCTGGCTTCAGATCAGCTCAGCTCCAGTCATTGCAACCACTTGAGGTTTGAACCAATGGACAGAAGACCTCTCTCTCTCTGACTCTCATTCTCCCTCTCTCTCTCTGTGTAATTTTGCCTTTCAAATAAATAAGCAAATATTTTTTTAAAAAAGTGGAAAAGGTATTTCTCATTTTCACGGGCATATGAGTCAACCAGAGGTCTTAGAATTAAGATTTTGATTCAATAGGTCTTGGTTAGGGCCAAAGATTTTGTTTCTCTCTCAGGGATGTTGATACTGGGGTCCTCAGAAGTTATGATGGACTCAAAAATAGTTGAACACACTGTGTCATTGGCCATATCTATGGTTCAGAAACTGTGATGACCCCTGGTGAGGTCTACAATGTTGGGGCTCAGAATATGAGACCCAGTGTTTGGGATCTTTTTTTAGAGAGTGTTGAAGGAGATTAGCAAGGCCTCAGAAGCAACATTGCTCTGGCCTGCTCCTGACCTCCTGTCTCTTGTCCGTTTTTCTACTCTGAAGCAAACCACAGAAGCCAGAATTCCACTTACTCAAGGCAAGTCACGGAAATTAGGAATTCTGGCCCCCAAATCAAAACATCAGATTTAAAGGGGCCACTCTCTTCCTTTTCCCTTGATGACCCTTCTTCCAGAGGGCAGCAGCCCATCCCTGGAATGAAAGGCTGTTACACAGAGAGGCCAGGAAGAATCTGAGCAGGCAGTCTTGCTGGGATTCCCCGTCAGTCAGCTACCATTGGATTCTGCCCTCTTTGTTGAATCATGCTTTATACATGCCTGTCCTCTCTTCATCAAGCCCAAGGATAAAAATAAGCAGCTGTTCTTCAGTCGTGGGGTCTTTGCTTTTGAAGCTCCCACGTCACATAAAACTTTGATTAAAGAAATCTGTTAGGTTTTTCTCTCGTTAACCTGTTTCCTTGTG
The DNA here is from genome assembly GCF_964237555.1 of Oryctolagus cuniculus. Classification (NCBI taxonomy): domain Eukaryota; kingdom Metazoa; phylum Chordata; class Mammalia; order Lagomorpha; family Leporidae; genus Oryctolagus; species Oryctolagus cuniculus. The sequence continues at coordinate 57,767,951 of NC_091448.1, read as the reverse complement.
GGAATGATGGCCATGACCCTTGTGACAAATAAGGAAAATGATCATGTCTTTCTGCCCCTAAGGTGGTAATGTTGGTGTATGTCTTTAACATTTGGGTTCCTGTACCAACCATGCTGTCCAACTAATTGTATTTTGCTGTAGACACGCTTTCCACCTGGAGTTTTAGACAGACAAATTCAATGTATTTTTTGCTTATAAGTGCACTTGTTGGTCCAGTTCATGTTAGGTACTCTGCTTACCCGCCTATGGATGGGACAATGTTACATCTAGAAATGAATATCTTCACTTGAAAAGAAGTGATATTTCAGTACCACTTCTCATTTCACAAAGCTCTTGTGCTCTAAAAATGCCTCAAAGTACTCAATCTCTCTTAACCTTTGAAACTCATAGGTTACTGGGGTAAGTGACAATCTTTTAAGTGTATGAGGATACTTCAAAAAGTTCATGTCAAAACAGCATTTAAGCTATGAGTCTAGAGGTTGATGTCATGGCACAGTGAGTTAACTTGAAACTTGTGATTTCGGCATCCCATATGAGCCCTGATTCAAGTCCAGATGGTGGCCCAAATACCTAGGCTCCTGCCACACACATGAGAGAACTAGATGGAGTTCCAGGCTCCTGGCTTCAGCCTTGCCCAGCTCTGGGTGCTACAGCCACTTGGGAAGTAAACCAAAGAGTGAAAGACCTCTTTTTCTCTCTATCTCTCCTCTCTATTATTCTGCCTTTCAAATTAAAAAAAAATTCATGAGTTTATTTTGGTGCAAAAAATTTCTGGATACAAAAAAAAATCAGAGCATGTGACTATATAGTAATGAAAAAATATTCATGGATTTAAAAAAATCTTTAGCAACAAAGTAAGCTTAGAATTTTATTTCTACGTTTCCATGAGCTTTTTGAGATACCATCATATTCAAAGAATATTAACTGCTTACAACCTTAAATGAATAGCCCTATGTAGGGTTTTCATCTGAGTCTTGATTCTGGGGATACATGCATATAGGTGAAGTCCTGGGTGGTTTCTGGGTCTTGTCATCATCTGTCACAATATGGCCTTCTTAGAAGCAGCAAGTTGCTCTTGACTGCCTTTGGTCAAAGGCTAGGTCTTTGTCATTCAATTAGTTAGATCTGAGGGCAGTTTTGTCAGTGAGCCAGCATAGATCTGATTATCTTGTTAATCTGACTGACATAACCAGATCCTTTATCGATAAAGCCACTGCACTGAGCTTGACCATAATGAAAGTTGAGAAGAAAGATTGCTGTCTTTGATGAAGACTAAGCTATGGCCTTTAAATATGGAATCTTTCCGGAAGCAGGGAGGTGACATGATTCCACTGCCAACAGAGGCTCCAGCCATCATCTACTAAGTTGAATTACACATACAAAAAAATGATTCAACCTGTGATGAGTCCTAGCTGGAGTACTCTGGTGATGAGCCTATCATTATTATTTTTAATTAATTTAAAGAGCCAGATAAAATGAAATGCCACAAGTCCCACTTATGGGAAGAGAATCTGAGTCTAGAGGGGTGGCAAGTTTACGAGCGAGAATTATCACGCAGTGGAAATAAAACCAGCCTGCCACTCGCTAACTATGCAGAATTAACCAAGCTTCCTCTGTCACTTACGATCCAGTTCCCCTGTGTCTGAAGTTGAACCTCAAAGTCCTTTCAATTTTCAAAATCCTATGAATCCCTGAGAGCGTGCTCGTGTGCTCCTACAACGGTTAAGTTAGGAAGTGGAGTTTTGTAGTTGGGGTAAGCAAGCCGTCAGTTTCCCAAGATCTCTGATAGTCAGCAACCCAAAGACTTAGAGATTAGTAGGGAGTCAAATTCAGTGTCTCAGACTGTGAGTTGTGGCTTTGCCCTGGGCTGAAAACAGGATATTTGTACTCTGAACTCTGGGTACTGTTCACTGGGTCCAAGTTCACTTAACAAAACAAGAGGACACACAGTCACAGATATGTTTATTCAGCCTCTTGCCACCAACCCCCCTTTCAGCACCTCGGTCACACTGTTGTGAAAACAGCAAGGTAATTGCCAAGTTCAATCAGCTTCCATGATGTCATAAATGGAAAGAGCCATGAATTGCTCCATTGCTAGACATTAAGGCAGGGAATGATGTCATTCTTTAAAAATAAATAAGCATAACCTAATGTCTTTTTATTAATAGGAGACTAATTGCTGCATCAGAAAAAGGAGAGCTTTGTAGAAGGGGGTGAGAAACTGCCCCTGACATCATCCCAATAGCACAAGAGGAACTTTATTCTCGGGATGGACACACATACACACGCGACTGAAACGGTCTCTTAAATATGGAATCCCCAGATAACATGCAAGAGACTTAAAGGGGGGATGTGTCGGCAAGCTGATTGCTTCACAGCTGGAAAAAATTAGAGACTGCAAAGGACAGAATGGTATGATGCTGTACGTGGTAATGACATTGGCTGGGGAGGAAGGCAAGTGGAGCGGCCCTTGAGAGTGCCCTCGCCATGGCAGATCCCCCATAGCCAAACAGTTCTTACCTGTGCTGTCTTTCATCTGTTCAGTGCTCTTCACCAACTGCCCTGCACTGTGTAGTATGCAGGTAAAGTGTGACTGGTTGGATGAAACGAGAACCATGGACATGGATTTAGGTGGGGGAGATGTACTCGTGAAAACTCCTAAGAAGCAAAACCACGCCCCCCAGAGGAACGCTTAGACATCAAGGTGCTATAAAAGAATTAGATTACGTAGGTATTAAGCTCTTTAAATATTCATGGCTCCAGAGACTGAGTTTTCTTATGAATGGGTACAGCGCAGTATGGTTTCTTCCCAGGAGACTGAATTTGTCCCTTTCTCATCGGCTCTGGATGTTTTTTATTTTTTTATTTTTTGACAGGCAGAGTGGATAGTGTGAGAGAGAGAGAGACAGAGAGAAAGGTCTTCCTTTCTTCCTTTTGCCGTTGGTTCACCCTCCAATGGCCGCCGTGGCTGGCGCGCTGTAGCCGGTGCACTGTGCTGATCCGATGGCAGGAGCCAGGTACTTATCCTGGTCTCCCATGGGGTGCAGGGCCCGAGCACTTGGGCCATCCTCCACTGCACTCCTGGGCCACAGCAGAGAGCTGGTCTGGAAGAGGGGCAACCGGGACAGAATCTGGCGCCCCGACTGGGACTAGAACCCCATGTGCTGGCGCTGCTAGGCGGAGGATTAGTTTATTGAGCCACAGCGCCAGCCTTGAATGTGTTTTTGTAACGATTTTTGTAGCCCTGGAAAAAAAGAAAGGTCTTTTCACAGCTTCTGGAGTGTGTCCATCGTATTTCCTAGAGACAGATGTCATAAAACACTTGCTTGGGTTGAAATACATGATTCAGTGGGAGTGGAAACACAACCGCACGTGCATTACCCTATGTAATGTTGATGGAAGCATTGCTATGCTGCCTACACCAGACACACACGCCCACTGGGTGATGCATTTCCAGCCGGGTCATCATTCCAAGGGGGAGAGGTCAGGAGGCTATCGTGAAGGAAGAGCCATCCTAGCATAGGGTGACTCTCCCTTATCCCTTGAGAACAGAAGTGTTTCAGATTCCAGACTGCTTCAGATTTTGGAATCTTGGCATGCACATAATGAGATGCCTTGGGGATGGGACCCAAGTCTAAGCACAAAATCCATCTGTGTCCTGTGTGTACTTTATACACACAGCCTGAAGGTGATTTCATGCAACTGTGTGGGGTGCACCTGCATTTTGACTATGACACCCTCAGGTGCGGCATTTCCCACTGTGGCATCATATTGGTGCTCAGAACGTTTCTGATTTGGGCGTTGATTTTGGATTTCCAGCTTGCATCAGGTTCTCTTGATATCCTCACAACAGCAGGGAAGCCATGCTTCTAGTTAACAACGTTCCATGGACAGCCTTTGACCCACAACTGGAGGACTTGTGAGTTAATCAGAAGAAATGATTTACTGAGAGGATGAAACCACTCTTACAGCCTCCATGGCTACAGCCATGCTAATGATGGCTTCCCTCAGCCAGGTGAGGGCCTACCCATCAAACTGCGTTTGGACTCTTAGAGACCCCTGTGGCATAGCAGCTCCTCTTGGTTGCTCATTCTTAGTTAGACACATGCCAGGAGTCTTGGTTGTGACAGAAGGAAGAAAGGGAACAGTGAAAAGGTGGAAGAAAACATAGCGACTGGATGCCAGCAGGAAGTACCTTGTACGGAAGTAAAGCGATGCCTTGGGAAGAGCGCTGGGCTTGAGAAGAAGAGGAATAATCATTCATGCAGCACTGCTAATAATTGGGAGTGAGGGGGCGTGGGCAAGTGGCGAGTTCTGTTGTGGTTGCCCAGCACTCTAGTTCTCAAGATGCAGGCTTACTGTTAGCAATGCAAATTCTCAGACTCCATCAGTACTGGAATCCAAACTCAGATGAAATGCCCAGTGATCTGTTTCAGGCCCTCCAAGTTATTTATTATTTGAAAAAGAGACAGAGAGAGAGAGAGACAGAGAGAGAGAGAGAGATCTTCTATATCCTGGTTCACCCCTCAAATGCCCGCAACAGCTGGGGCTGGGACAGGCCAAAGCCAGGACCCAGAAACTCCATCCTAGTCTCCCACACAGATGGCAGGAACCCAAGTATGTGAGCCATCTCTTGCACATTAGCAGGAAGCTGGATCGGAGGTAAAGGTGGGAATTGAATCCAGCCATTCTGATATGGGATATAGGTGTCCCAAGCATTGGCTTAACCACTTTGCCACAACACCCACCCCCTCCACATCACTGTGACGCACACTGAAGTTTGGAAACTACTTTGAGAAATCCTTTGATGTGAAGTCAGTTGTGATTTATGCTTTCTGGAAGCAATCCTCCCTCATGCCCTTGTGCCTCACTGCACTCTTTTTGAGCACAACGTTGACCATGAAAGGTGCCTGTAAGTAGGAGAGAGACATTTTGTGCTATTTCGTAGCTGGGGGACATCAGGCAATGTAGCAATCCATTTTCCATTCCTAGAATGAAATGCCTGTGGCTGAGTAACTTGTTAGGAAAGGAAGTTGATTTTAGCTCCCCGTTCCAGAGGTTCAAAGGCATGGCACTGGCATCTACTCAGCTCTGGTCAGGGCCTTATGGCAAGTGGCATCACACAGGAGCATGTGTGAGAGGCAGCAATCACACAGTCAGACAGGGAGCCAAGTTGTATGTGTGGGGGGTCAGGCTTGCTCTTTATTTTTTTTTTAAGATTTTTTAATTTATTTATTTGACAGGTAGAGTTACAGACAGTGAGAGAGAGCGACACAGAGAGAAAGGTCTTCCATCCGATGGTTCATTCCCCAAATGGCCGCAACGGCCGGAGCTACACCGATCCGAAGTCAGGAGCCAGGTTCCTCTTCTTGGTCTCCCATGCAGGTGCAGGGGTCCAAGCATCTGGGCCATCCTCCACCAGGCTTGCTCTTTTATAACAGGAACTGACACAGGGTTCCCCGAGAACTATCCTTCCGAGGGTAGCATCTCTAAGGACCTCCCACTGAACTCCATCTCTTAAAAATCCCATGGCCGCCACCCTGCCATTACGGACCAAGTCTGTAACACATGAATCCTGGAGGGACAAACTAATCTCAGGAGACAAGAAGAGCCACTTTCCGGGCCTCAGTTTCCTAGCTGCACAATGAGGAGTTGAGCTAGCAGATCTCTAAGTCCCTCTAGAGTGAAGAGAACACAACTCTCTTGACTTGTCCGTTCGATTCCTCTAAACCCTAAGCAAGCGCCGCTTTCTCAAGCAGCTTACTCTTACACAGGATAAGAAAAGCTGATAACAGGATACAAGCACAATATACAACTGAAGGCTTGTAGATACCGAGACTCTTAGCAGAAAATGCAAGTGACATCACGATTGACACAAGGCTGGTGACAGATAGCAAATAGTAAGTGTCTGAATGTATCAGTCTTCATTCTTTGGGGACATATGCTACAGATAGTGTATTAATGTCATTGAAGGCAACAGGTTTCCTAGTTGGGTTATTATCAAGTCAGTACTGAATGACCAAATGGTAAAAATCAAATGATTCAGGGTTATAGTGATGTTTCGTCATAGATTTGTTCAATAATGACTTGTGGGGACACTAAATGTGATTCCCAAATCACTGGAAAATATTTTGAAAACCCAGTGGTGTATGTGTTTGATAGGAGAGCACTTCAAGTTTGGTTATTATTTTATTAAAAATGATCTTTAAGCTCTTTTGTATGGCAAATTTGAAACAAAGAAAAAGAGATTAATTAGAGTTGTGAACCCCTCAGCTTGCTGGAGTCAAAGTTTCAGGTGAGGTCTCTCGTCAGGAACTACACTGAGACTGAGGATCAGGATCAAGGTCAACATCAGGAGGAAAACTCTCTCCTCGCTGAGTACGTGACCTCAGCCTGGCATCCCCTTGGCTTGTGCTGAGCTGGGCTGGGGTCTGATTCTAGCAGCGGCATGGAGTGAGAGCTGACGGTGCTCTGAAGCTTCCGCTTCCTTGTGCTGCCAGCACCACAGGATGCAATAGACACTGGTTTTAGACGGTGAACAGAGGAGGGAGTTGAGTCCACGCTATTGACTCCCAGAGCCTGCATCATGCCCCACTACACTGCCTGCTCACTTTGGGGGATATTCTAGGACCATCAAGGAGAAGGCAGAGAGAGAGAGAGAGAGGAGAGGGGAAACGGGAGAGGGGAGAGGGGAGAAGGGAGAGGGGAGGGGGGAGGGGGGAGGGGAGGGGGGAGGAGCAGAGGGGAGGGGGAGAGGGGAGGGGGGAGGGGGGAGAAGGGAGAGGAGAGAAGGGAGGGGAGAGGGGGGAGAAGGGAGAGGGGAGGGGGGAGAGGGGAAAATGGAGAGGGGACGGGGGAGAGGGGAAAATGGAGAGGGGAGAGGCTTTCTGCTGGTTAGCAGAGGAAGGGGGAAGGGAGAGAGGAGAGAGGGGAGAGGGGAGGGGAGAGGGGAGAGGGGAGAGGGGAGAAGGGAGAGGGGAGAGGGGAGAGGGGAGAAGGGAGAGGGGAGAGGGGAGAAGGGAGAGGGGAGAGGGGAAAAGGGAGAGGGGAGAGGCTTTCTGCTGGTTAGCAATTCCCTCCATTTGTATGAATCCACCCCAAGACAAAAACTATTGGGGCTCCAGTAGCTGAGACCCCAAACTGAGTCCAAAACTCGAGAGAGGAGTGCATTGCCTTCTTTGCAGCTCTCCAGGTGACTGCAATGTGCAACCCAGGTTGAAAAATTTCTCAGAGTGCAGAGGGCTTTGGGTGTGATCTAGCTGAGATTCCAACTCTGTCACTGGGCATTTCCTCACCTCTCAGGCACGGAGCTCTCTCTTTATTGAGGTGATTACGGAAGATGGAGCTTTTTAAGGCCTCCGGCACCACCGTAAGTGCTCAACCCATGATGCTTCTTCCTTCTTCTGGCAGCTGCTGACATCATCAAAGTCAGAAGCGTGGATTTTCTTCTTGCTTTGTTTTCCACTAAACTTTGGATATGACATGGAGCATTTGGGGCTTCAGCATCATTTTGGAGGAACAACGAACATCAAAGGGACCGACTCCAGTAATCAAGGCTTGTGATCAATAAAAGTCAATCATGCAGACAAGTGTAGTGCACATCATTGCCCCCAGATGTCTGACACGTGTGCTTAGTAACATGCAAATACCTCCCTTCTGATCACGCACAGGACTGTGTGTGTGTTTTTTTTTCTTCCTGCCTACAGTTTATTTATGTGAATTGGCCTCTCTGGAAGAGGCTAGTTAACCATGGCAAGGCTCAAGGTAACCTGTTCTCTGCCTTCAACTCTTGGAAGGGCTCTTGATGATTGTGAAACTGACATGTTATTTATTCTTCCTGTCCACCCAGGACTCAGCAATGAGACACAGACCGGTGTTGGAAGAAAGAAGCATTTCCCAGTTGCACCTCAAGAAGTCTTCATTGTCAAGAGTGAACATTCGCTGGAGTTGATTACAGAATCCTTGGACTCCACACTCTCTGGCGATAAAAACACCCCTGCTGTAGTTGGATGGCTCTCCACCCGCCGCCTCACCTCTGCTTTGCTTGGTCTCCTTGTACTCTGTGATTTCGTATTTCTTTTGATTTCTTGATTCAGCCTGGCCATATGTCCAGAGTGACTTTGTAAACCCAGTCTGGGCTGAACCCCAGGCTGCAAGTTGGAATCCCTCTGGGCCTGTGAAGCTTACTGATCTCAGGAGAGAGAACATTTTCTTGCCAAATCACTGCTCTCAAAACAAACTCTGGGATGGCAGCCTCATTACCTTGTGCCTGCCAGTGCACCCCCAGCTGTGATGCTCTGACTCTGAACTTCTCCTCCTCCTCCCCTGTTGAGTTTATGTGTGTTTTAGTTCCCTCCCAAGAGGGGCTATACTTCACTGGTATTAAAGTGATCAGCTCTGGAGAGTTTACAGAGTCTTCCATTTCCCCAAAATCAATCTTGGATTCCTAAACGCCCACATGTTTAGCACTTAGGAGCTGGAAGTGGCTGCGCTGGAGGTGTTCGCCAGACCCTCTTGAAAGAGTGGCTGGGAAGGTTGAGGGACGCTTAGGGGCTCACCCAAGGCCAAGGGGCTCTTCCATGCTATGAGGAGTGCCCCCCTTCCAGGGCTCTCCTGCTGCTGCTGCGACTCTTCATTGTATTATTTTATCTTATCTAAACATTGAAAAACTTTCCCATCGATTTTAAACACATGAAAGTACATAGCATAGTATGCAACCTCCCCCACCATACTCAAATTCAACAAATAGCAGTGACCCTCCGTTGATCTTTTCTGTGAATCCATCTTTGTCAGTCTTGATGTGGTTGATCTTGTTTCCACTGTAGTTCAGGACCTGTCACCCCAAAACACGGCAGCTTGGCACAATTTGGGAAAACAGCAGAAACAGGAAAGTCTCTGTGGCCTTCTCCCTTGAGGTAAGTAATAAAACCTTGGAAGAAACTTCTGACCTTAAGCCTCTTACGTAAGAGGTGCTTACCTACACCTGGAAGGATAGAGCACATTTATCTCTGAAGACACAGGGTCACAGGCAAGACTAAGGACAGAGAAGCCCTGCCAAGTTTCCCCCAGTTCACTGCCAAGAGATCACACCGTGTCCTGGAGAAACGTAACTCTCCCTTCTTCATCAGACCAAGCAGAATAATAACCCTTCCTGTTCATGGACTCCAAATCCATAGATTCCACCACCCTCAGGTTGAAAGTATTTTTTAAAAAATTGCATCTGTACTGAATGAACGTAGTCAATCTTGTGTCATTCTTCTCTAAGCAATACAGGATAACAACTAAATTTATTTGACATTTGTATGGTGTTAGGTGTTAAAGTAATTTAGAGAATAATCAATGTTCACGTGAGAATGTGCATAGATTCTATGCAAATTACTTGAATATCCGCAGAGTCCAGAGGGAGGGGTTTCTGGAGCCACTTCCCTTTGGATCTTGAACGACACCTGTAGGCAGGTGTAACTGTTTTTGAGTCTTCGTTTGTACCTTCTAATGAGGGATCCCATGTCATGTGTGACTTCCATTAAATACATTTGTATGCCTTTCTCTTATAAATCTATTTTTTGCCATGAGGGCCCCAGTCATAAACCTAGGAAGGGTAGAAGGACAGATGCTGTTCTCCTTTGCAGTTCTTCTGTACCATAGCCAATGTTCTGCCCTCTCAGATTTGAAGCAAATCCTAGATATTATATTACTTCACTCATTATTGTGTTTATGTGAAAACAGCCGGCGCCACACTGATCTGCAGCCAAGAGCTAGGAGCTTCTTCCAGGTCTCCCATGTGGGTGCAGGGGCTCCAGGACTTGGGCCATCTTCTACTGCCATCCCAGGCCATAGCAGAGAGTTAGATCGGAAGTGCAGCATCTGGGACTTGAACCAGCATCCATATGGGAGGCCGGCACTGCAGACAGCAGCTTTACCCCTTACACACAGCACCGGCCCCAGGAAAGTGGAATTTAAAAGGGAAAAGTCAAGGTAGCTACAGCTGTGCCTAGACTCCTAGAGACAGGAATATGTAGAGACAATCTTAATTGTGAGACAGCGAACAGGTCTTTGTTACAGCAGAAGCTGTGTTCCTTTAGAACAAAATCCTGGATGGTAATGTAGATTTAGGCTGGATGTGTCTTTGAAAGTCCTGAGCTACAAAACTGAGAATTTTCAGCTCATCTTTGCCTGTCCTGGGGAGCCAGGGAAGGATTTTGAACAACTATAAAAGCAATTTGGCTTCCTGGGCAGTGGCAAGACAAGAACGCAACGTTTTGTCATTATTATACCAGATAAATTGAAGTGGAAGTAAGCCCTATCTATCTCCGTACCACCATCAGAAACTATAATTAGGGAAAAAGTGTAATTTAAATGATAGCCACTAGCACACTGAAGACATTAAGATTTTTCCACGGACATTGTAACATCATTTGTCAACAGGCATCAGATTTAATCGGGAAAAAAAGAACATGACCAGCTTATGTCCCCAGTGCAGATATTTGAAGTTGCTTATTGAACTGGAATTCAATCTCCATAATTCTGTAGCTCCCTCTTTTCATCCATAATAATTCATCTCTATAATTAAAGCCTAATGAACCAAACAATTTCTCTCTTCATAATCAAGTTCAGCTGTGTGAGTGGCCGGCATTAAAATAGAATCTTTCCAGTAAAGGGATTTGGTTGCTTCTAGTTTTAGATACACACACACACACACACACACACACACACACACACACTTTTCTTCTTAGAATTTCGCATTGGCTCCCATTAATTGGATTTATTTTCTTGAGAAGGCTAGGAGGTCATCAAGAGTAGCAAAAGGGATTCCTGATAACTCCCAGACCTAGAACAAAGCTACGTTATTATTAGATTAGTTAATTGATGCTACTTGGAATCTAAAAATGTGCTGTGTCATCCGGGATCTATCCAGGGCCTTCAATCTCTTCAAGCTTTGTTCTTTAATAATGCTTTGGTACTTGGGTTGGGGGGGAGGGGTAAGAAAGAAGAAAACGTTTCCAGCTTGGAGTCCTCATTTAAAATTTAAATACCTCAAGGAAATGTAAGGTCGGAAGCCAGGATCCGCTATTGTCTTTGGATGTGATTAGCTGCCTTCGGCCTGGACCACACAGTGGATGCAGCAGAGGAACTGTTGGGGTGAAGGCCAAGGCGAAAGAAGGTGGTAGAGTGGGGACACCAGGGACAGCTCCATGGGTGTCTACACTCTGAGCAGTCACACCAGTCAAGTCACTTCAGTCCAGTCACTTTCTCTCACTGGCCTGAATGCCAGAGATTGCCAAGCCCGCGCAGCAGCTATTTCTTCTAGAACATCCTGTATTGTTGAGATAATTGCAAATCATATAAATTGCATGTGTGGTGGAATCTTAAAATTTTGATTGACACATGCCATACATAATGGGGTATAATATGTTTTTGAGTCATGTGTGCAATGTGTAATGAGCAAATTAAGGTAATTAGCATATCCATCATCTCAAACATTTATGATTTCTTTGTGGTGAAAAACTTTCAAAATCCTATTTTCTAGTTATCTTGAAATATACAATATGCAGTCATTAGCTATGCAATAATTCTATGCAATAGAATACCAGAAGCTATCCTTCTAACTGCGACATGGTACCCACCAGCTAACCTCTCCTTATCCCCTATACTCCTTCCTTCAAAACCTTCCCCGCCTCTGATCACCATCCCCTACTGCTAAATCTGATGATATCAACTGTCTTAGATTCCACATATATGTGAGACGAGGCAATATTTGTGTTTCCATGCTTGGCTTACTTCATTTAACGCGATGTCCCCCTGGTCCATCCCTGCTGTTGTGAATGACACAGTTTCACCCTTTTCTATGGCTGCATGGCATTCCACGTCTTGTACAGTAAATGCCACATTTTCTTTATGCATTGCTCAGTTGACGGACACTGAGGTTGCTTCCACTTCTCGGCCGTTGTGAATGGTGCTGGAAGAGCAGATGTCTCTGGGACAGGCGGATTCCATTTCTTTTGGACACCCCCCACCCCGCCCTCCGCTTGCTGGATCACATGACCCTTCTAGCTTCGGTTTTCTGAGGAACCTCAATACCAATTTCCACCGACGGTGTGGGAAATTCTCTCGAAAAACATGAGACTCTGCCCAAGTCTCAATCGCTAAGGTTTCTAAACTCAACCTCACAGCCTTCCGAGGTCCCAAAAGAGTTATTTCACCAAAAGATGTGGATTTCCACTTTCTCTGGCAAACAGAGAGAAGAGGCAGGACTGATGCTGCCCTTCCCAAGGAGCTGTGCCCTACAGGCTCTCCCACGGGATCCCACCGGGCTGCACCACGCCCTTCATCATTGCCCCGCAGCTGATTTCTTCCCGTTCTGGTAAATAAACCGAGAAAGCTAAAGCTAGCCTAGGGGTGCAGGCGACTCTTCCTACACCTTGTCTGCCTGGAGTATTTCTGTTCCCTGCCTTGCTCCGCTGGGCACCACGTTCTTACCCTTGCTCCAGAGCCCCAACTCAACAAACCTCTTTTTAACTCGTTTCTCTAATTTTTTCCCCCTTCATCTTTTATCCCTTTCATTTGACTGTTTGCTCTCAGACCCTTTAAATAATACCTTAAAGCCTAGAATTAGTTCAGCCACGTCTTTCATTCCTTTTTCCACGTTTCCAAGCACAAAAATCCTTTGTTTCTCTTGACATTTCACCTTTTCCCAACTCTCTGCTGGGGAGTTTAACTCCCAGTTTAGAATTTGTCTGCAAATATTATGAAGGGACTTTTCAGAATCCAGAAGTGTGCTGGATCCTCAGCCAGCATCCCATGCCCATCTAGGACTGAAGGCAAATAACTGCATTTCTCTTTGGATTCTCAATGCCTGACCCTGCCAGAAATCAAGTGGTCACTTGAACCTGTTTGCTGACGGAACATTCCTGCAGATTGTACCCACTTAGATCTGGGGGTCTGTCTGGAATTTCTTCAAAAGGACATGTAGTAAATATTGCAAGCTGGGTGGGCCACACAGCATCTGTGGCCACGGAACCCTGCTGCCAGACAGGAACACAGCCCTAGAGGATACACAAATGGGTGAGCACGGCTGTGTGTCAATAAAACTTTATTTAAAAAGAGATGTTGTCTCTCGGATCTGGCCTGCAGGTCTGTAGCCTTCCAATCCTTGCCTTTTGAAGCATTTAGAGAAAATTACCAAAAACCTCTCCTTTACTCATTCCACTTCCTCTGTAGAGGAAAAGAACTGAAAAATACAAGAACCATGAAGCAGTTCATCACCGTCAACATTTATCATTTCTTTGAGATAAGAACCAGCAAAACCCTCTCTTCCCGCTATTTTGAAATACACAGTAGAAGGCAACACTTGGATCAACAGAGATTTCTCTGTCTTAAAGAGTCATTTCTTGGGGCCGGGACTGTGGCGTAGTAAGTAAGGCTGCTGTCTGCAGTGCTGGCATCCCATATAGGCGCTGGTTCGAGTCCTGGCTGCTCTACTTCCAAGCCAGCTCTCTGCTGTGGCCTGGGAAAGCAGTAGAAGCTGGCCCAACTCCTTGGGCCCTGCACCCACGTGGGAGATCCAGAAAAAGCTCCTGGCTTTGGATTGGCGCAGCTCTAGCTGTTGCGGCCGTCTGGGGAGTGAACCAGTGGATGGAAGACCTCCCTTTCTCTGCCTCTCCTCTCTCTGTAACTCTGACTTTCAAATAAATCAATAAATAGTCATTTATTGAGCTCCAGGAACCTAGCCCCGTGTTGCTTGGCATTCCTGCAATGGGTCACTCTGGCATTGTCCCTGGGACTGGTATGGGGACTCACAGGTGAATTCCAGAGGTAATAAGGAAAAGAGACACGCGATTGTTGAGGCCAGTCATTTGCCCAGGTTAAAAAAACGAATCTCTGTGTTTCTGCAAAAAGTAACCAGTAATTAAGCTTTCAACTTAATGTTTTCAAAGTGCTTTCTGAGAATATATGGCACTTGATGCTTATAACATATTGTAGGAGAAATAACTCGGGCTCAGGGCAACCTGACTAACCCCACTTCATAAAGTAACAGAGTGATTGAGTGGCTTAGCCCTGAAGCTTTCATTTCCTTCATTGCATTCACTTTACAAATATTTCTTGAGCATTTACTATGTGCCATTTATGAAGTGACACTGAGTACACGTTATTTGGAATTTTAAAAAATGTTCCTTAATTATTAGCTTTATGATTTATATGTAGAATTTGATGACTAGTCTTAAAGAAAGAAAATTTTTAGTAAGTTACACACTTCATCTAGTACCAATCCAAAACAGTGAAAGTACACAGGCCAGCCGACAACTGACTACATTAAATTGAAGGTATTATTGTTGACATGAACCATGTGGGATACGTGCAGAGAGGAAATACAAGGATACTTCAAAAAGTGCACAGAAAATATAATTGAAAGATAAGCTTCTTCTCAGTACAAAAATGTCTAAAATCTATGCATACTAAGGGATCTTCAGAAAGTTGTACTGAAAGATGCATGCTACGGATAAAGCTATGCATGGATTTCAAAATTTCTTTGTATCCAAATAAATTTGTTTTTATCCATTTCTCATAAACTTTTGGAAATACTCTTGGACAGCAGTTTCCCTGGTAGGCCATGTTGGATATCCATGATGGGAGCTACGGCGATGAATAAGAAGCTGGTATAAATCCTTTATTGATGACTGCAGAGGTAAATGAAAATAAAAACATGATTTCAAACATCAGGAGAAAGAAATGTTTTTTGGGGTGTGTGTGTGTATGTGTGTGTTGTGTACAATGGTCAGCATTTGTTCTTGCTAGGGAAGTCAAATGCTTCTAAATTTAAATAATAAATTTAAGATTTATTTATCTATTTGAAAAGTAGTTATGGGCCATGGGGGGGGGGGGTGGGGAGAGAAAGAGAGAGTGTCCGAATGCCTGTAACTAAAACCTGGATCCTGGAACTCCATCCAGGTCTCATGTGTGGCAGGGATCCAAGCACTTGGGCCATCTTCTGCTGCCTTCCCAGGCAACAGTGGGGAGCTGGATTGGAAGTGGACTTGAACCTGCACTCTGATATGGGATGCTGGTATCGCAGGTGACAGCTGTACCTGCTGTGCCAAAATGCTGGCCCCTGAAAAGTCACATTTTAAAACTCTACTTGTCCCTTTTGCGCTCAATCATCTGGCTGGAAATGAAAGATCTTGAAGTCAAGGTGTGCCCCAGGGTGGAACAGATCCCAGAGGCAGACAGGAAGGGAAACCATCAGAGGGCATTGAGTGGAGACCTGGCACCAAGTCCAGAGAAAGGAGCAGAGCCCACGCCTGCCTGTGTGAAGAGTGAGGGTTTCCGGTTGGTTGTGCCCCAGGTGAGGTGAGATAAGGCTGAATCCTGCCACTGCACAGGCAGCAGGGCTGTGTTGAGAGAGTAAGCCCACGCCCGCCCGGGGCCGTGCTTCCTGGTATGGAGTGAGTGAGGCCGACCAGAGCTGCAGAGGCTGGGAAATGTCCTTAGCAAACAGCTCCCTCCCTTCCCACTCACCGCCCTGGCCTGGTCTTGGAGCCTCCAAACACCAGCACACAGGGTCCCCTGGGCTCTCCCTTTGCTCTGTGTCTGTCATCAGGGATCCTGCTCACTGCATCACCTCTCCTGGCCCCCAGGGCAGGCCCCAGCCCCTCACAGCTCACCGCAGAGGAGGTGAGAGCTAACCCATGTACTTTCAGAGGCTGCCCTGTCTCCACAGCAGACCCAGGCTACGGCCCCGGGGAGGGAGGCCCAGGGACATGAGCACAACCACCCAGCACCGCCCTAACGGAATCCAGACGAGTGACTAAAGGTACAGTCACCACTTAGTGCCTGCATCTGCAAATGCAGCCAACCTCAGAAGGAAAATATTCAGGGAAAAGAAAACAGAACGTTGACAGGTGTTTTTTTTTTTCCCTTGTCTTTCTCTCATAAGCAAAGCAGTAGGAAAGCTATTGACGAAGCACTGGCTTTGTGTTAGGTATCATCTGGGGATGATGTGATGTATAAGAGAGTGTTGTGTAGGACACAGGCGGGTAAGGGCACAAAGCGTGTGGCAAGACAGAAGTAAACGAGAAGTTCATTTGGATGCCAAAAAAATTCTGAGGAGCAGTGTTGGGCTGCACTGGGTTAAGCCGCTGCTCCAGAGATGAACGCATCCCAAATCAGAGGCTGATTTGAGCCTCAGCTACTCTGCTTCCAATCCAGCTTCCTGCTAATGCACCTGGTAGGGAGGCAGCAGAGGATGGTCCAAGTGTTTGGGTCCCTGATACCCATGCGGGAGACTAGGGTGGAGTGCTGAGCTCCTGGCTTCCACCTGGCTCAGCCCTGGCTGTTGCAGGCATTTGGAGAGTGAACCAGCAGATGCAAGATTCTCTCTCTCTCTCTCTCTCTCTCTCTCTCTCCCTCCCTCCTTTCTGTTGTTCTGCCTTTCAAATAAATGAATAAAACTAAATAAACATCAAAAATTGTAAAATCTATGCATACAAGAAATCTTCAAAAGATTCATGGCAAATCCAAGCATAGTTTTTTTGTAATATGATTTTTCCAAGAACTTTTCAAAGATTTCTTGGATGCATATCTCAAAAGACTGCTGCACCAAAATAAACTATCTTTGTAAATGATTTATTATTCATTTCTTTGAAAGGCAGATGAATAGAGAGGAAGAGCAAAAAGAGAGCTATCTTGCATCTGCTGGTTTACTCTCCAAATGGTCTCCAAAACAGATATGAAGCCAGGAGCCAGGAACTCCCTCTGGATAGCCCACGCGGGTGGCAAGGGCCAGGATTCTTGGGCCATCATCCACTGCCTACCTGGGGTTCAAACCAGGGCTCCAATACGGGATGCCAGCACTGCTTACAACAGCTCACGCCCCCTCCATGAACTCAGTGACGTTCCCTCCAAGTTCCCGAGATAGTCGGCTGCAGACTTTTGGACAGCCATAGGCTTTTCAAAGCATTTCCTCTTCTCGGAAAAGGTTAGGCTTTATTTTATATCTTCCTGGAGCAAAGGTTTCCGTTTGTGATTTTCAGGACCCTGGTGCTGTTCACCTCAGTCCCCACTGACCCAGCCATAGCTAGAATTCAGAGCTCATAAAAAGGGTTCACACTGTACCCATTTTACACCGTCAGTGCCGCCGTGTGTGTTGAAGTTGGAAATCTTATTCTGATTTTTCAAACCCTGCCCCGTCTCTTTTGGGAAACCTGTATCCAGACGTGCACAGAGAATGAAAGAGGGTTGGAGCTGGTCTGTTTAATTAAAGCTTTCTAATTGGAAACTTTTCATAAATGAAAATCTGATTCTCCTGGTTCATTCTGCTTATAAAATTTTGCCAATTAAAATCTAATGGAAAAGAACTAAAAAAAAAAACCCTCTCTATATGTAGATATAGATATATATATGAAAGCTTTGAAAAGTTCCTAGTGCACAATGGAAAACTGTTAGGCACTGTTCTGTTTGTTCAGAAAGTTTACTGCTAGGAAAATCTCGTAACTTGTTTAATCCCCTGCAGCTGGGAAAAGCAGTGGAAGGTAGCTGAAGAAAGTCATTAGCTGCCTTTGCAGCAGAGTGTAGGGGGAGAGAGTGATATGCATATTTCACTGTGCAGCAAAGCCGTTCCATAGCTTAGGGAGAATGCAAAGCTTTGATTACAGGTGTGGTCCAATATGGATGGGGACTTAGTTCCTGCTCTGAATTCCAAGGCAGAGCGCGTTTTACTTTTCTCAGCAGGCTTAGGACAATAGAAAAGTTTTTCAACAAGCAGGCCTGAAGATCATAGACATGGTGAAGCAGGAGCAAACTGAATTAGTATATTTCTTGGCTTTTGCCGCATGCCAGCTCAGACAGGCATAAACAGATAATGCTATCAAGTTTATTGCATTTCTTTCTTTCTTGTTCTTTTCTTTTTTGTTAAGATTTATCTACTCATTTGAAAGGCAGAGTTAGAGAGAGAGAGGGAGAAAGAGATTTTCCACTGGTTTACTCCCCCAATGGCTGCAACTGCCTAGGCTGGGCCAGGCAGAAGCCTCCAGGAGCCTGGAACTCCGTCTGGGTCTCCCACCTTGGCGGCAGGGGAACGAGCACTTGCGCCATCTTCTGGTGCTCTCCCAGGCCCCTTAGTAAGGGGCTGGATGGGAACTGGAGCAGGCGGGACTCAAACCAGCGCCCATTTGAAAGAAGAGAAAAATGAGCCTGATATATCGCAGGACACTGCAAAAAGTTCACGGAAGATGTTTTACAAAGCACCTGTGCACGTGTTTTAAGGGTTTTTTTTTTTTTGCACCAAAATAAAGTTGCTTTTTTTTTTCATTTCTCATGACTTTTGCAAGTCCCTTCACAATTAAAGGAAAGAGATGGATGAGAACAGAAGCAAGAACGAATCCCAGATTCTCTGAGCCCTTGGATCCAATCTGTCCTGAGGTCCGTCCTCCATGTCCTGTATTCACATGGTCTGCTAAGTTCAGTAAGTCTCTTTATGAGTTTTGTTAGCATGAATTAAATTTCTATCTTTGAAGCCAAGAGCCCTGACTAAATAGAGGCTACTCCTTGTAATATATATGACTCGGGTTTTATATAAGAAATAAAATTTGCATATAT
This sequence comes from Oryctolagus cuniculus, assembly GCF_964237555.1. Lineage (NCBI taxonomy): Eukaryota > Metazoa > Chordata > Mammalia > Lagomorpha > Leporidae > Oryctolagus > Oryctolagus cuniculus. The sequence continues at coordinate 57,749,360 of NC_091448.1, read as the reverse complement.
ATATATATACACATAAATAAGTATAAAGCCCAATTTTTTCTTTACCCCAAAATTACAAGTTAGAAAAGGTCGTGCTGTGATATTTTCAAGTCCTTACAACTTCTCTGTCATTACGTTTGCTCCCTCAGTCACTTTAATGTGAGCCACAATATGTCATTTGCGAAAGAATGATGCATTAGCTTGAAACACCTATTTTCTGTAAATTTAAAAAAAAGAGAGAAATTTAAGCCTATCTGCTAATTATTCCATGAAGTAACAGATTTTTTAAATCAACTCATTTGAACTTTTTTTATAGATCTATTTAATTTATTTGAAATGCAGAGTGACAGAGATAGAGGGAAAGACAGCGAGAGAAAGAGAAAGAGAGAGAGAGAGAGAGAGAGAGAGAATCTTTCATTAGCTCGTTCACTTGCCAAGTAGCTGCAATGGCTGGGGCGAGGCCAAGCCAAAGCCAGGAGCCCAGACCTCCATGTGGGTGTCCCACATGTGTGGCAGGGACCCAAGCACTTGGGTCATCTTCCTCTGCCTTCCCAGGGTATGTGCTACTAGGGAGCTGGACTGAAAGCAGAGAGCCAGGGCGGCAACCAGCACTCTGACATGAAATGCTGGCATTGCAGGCAGCGGCTCAACCTGCTGCACCGCCACGCTGGCCCCTAAAACATTATTTTAAGAAGCTAAGCCGTCGGTGACTATGCCACGGAAATCATACGTAAATTCCCTCAAGAAGAAATGAAAAAGTGAGCAGAAAATTGTCCTTAAGCTATGAAAAAGGAAACCTGTGGCCTGGGCTGAAAGTTTCGCTGTCAGCATTGTTCACCACTTCACACAGTTTATCTCAAGAAGGATGCAGGGATGCCTTTTCTGGGATACCACACTGATGAGTCAAGGCAAGTGGCTGAGACGTGGGAAACTGTGAACAGCAATTCTCATTAAACGTGAAACAGCAATATTTCTCAGTGAAGGGATTACTTCGCACAGTATGTACTTCTTTATTTTTTTTATTTTTATTTGAAAGGTTGAACCACAGATGGAGAGAGGGAGAGACAGGCTGCAATGGCCGGAGCTGGGCCGATCTGAAGCCAAGGAGCCAGGAGCTTCTTTGGGGTCTCCCACGTGGGTGCAGGGGCCCAAGGACTTGGGCCATCTTCTACTGCTTTCCCAGGCCATAGCAGAGAGCCGGCTCAGAAGAGGAGCAGCTGGGACTCTAACTGGTGCCCATATGGGATTCTAGCAATGCAGCTGGAGGCTTAGCCTACTATACCACAGTGCTGGCCCTCAGTGTGTACTTCTAAATACCAATTACCTAATAACTATTGGAACTAGAGATTTTTTTTATATGTATCACTAACGTTTTAATGGACTAGCATTTCATGTTCTTCAATACTCCCACTGGGAAATGAAGAACTGCTTCAAATTTGCAGGTATACACTGTGTCTATCACATAAGGTCCAACAAGAAGTGTTTGGAAAAATGGGATTAAAAGATGAGTTGATTGATGCTGGCATTGTGGCATAATGGGTAAAGCCACCATCTGTGACTCCAGCATTCTGTACGAGTGCTGGTTCACATTCTGCCTGCTTCACTTCTGATCCAGTTCTCTGCTAAATGGCCTGGGAAAAGCAGTGGAGGATGGCCCAAGTGTTTGGGCCCCTGCCACCCATGTGGGAGACCCAAAGTTCCTGGCTCCTGGCTTTGGCTTGGCCCAGTCCTGGCCATTGCAGCCATCTGGGGAGTGAACCAGTGGATGGAAGATCTCTCTCTCTGTGTCTCCCTCTCTGCAACTCTGACATTCAAATACATCAATAAATCCTACAAAAAAAATTAGTTGATTTTGATGCAAAACATTTTGGAATCCATCCATGGTCTTTCCATTACACGCATTTCCATGAATTTGTTGAAGGCCCCTCATAGGTATCTAATGGGGGGGGCAGGGGACGAGAACTTGGAGTCAGAAACTTGACCTTTAGTTTCGGGGAGTGTCACCAGGTAACCCAGCTTGTGAGCCTGAACTCCACCTGAAATGGTTATTTGGGGTAAGGTTTCTCTGGTTTCCCATAAAGTAAATTTAAAGGTAACTTACTGAGCCACAGAGCCAAGAAAAATATCATAAAGCACCCTGAGTATATTTAAGTGAAATTCTGCCAAAATCCTCACTCCCAGCCGCAGGACGCCATTTGTCCACCGGCAGAGCACAGCAGCAGGGCCTCCCCTTGACACTGGAGAAAAGGGTGCATGGTGGCCCTGTCCAGGGTCCCTGACTCCAGTGGGGAGTGAATGATGGGAAAGGGAACGGCCAGAAAGAGGAGGGGGTACAGCTCCCGGGCAGAGGTGGGAATATCATTCCGCCACAAGCAAGCAGTGTGCCTGTGCCTCTGGCTGGTTGTTTTTCCAGCTGAATCCTATTTTCCCAGCCCTGTCTGTCGCCAGCACCACTATCAGCATCAGTGCCACTCCTGTTCAGCAGTGGCAACCCTGCCGCTGGGCCAACCTTCAGGACTGCCCGTGAGCCAGGCACTGTCCCGTGTGCGCCAGGTGCTGCTGCCTGGTGCTTACCAAGCACCATAGTGTGGATGGCACTGTGTTCAATTTGAGGGTTATGGGGCCAGAGCTGTGGCTTAGGCAGGTAAAGCCACCCCAGCATCCCATATGGGTGTGGGTTCGAGTCCCAGCTGCTCTTCTTCTGATCCAGCTCTGCTATGGCCTGGGAAAGCAGCAGAAGATGGCCCAAGTCCTTGGGCCCCTGCACCCACATGGGAGATCAGAAGCAGCTCCTGGCTCCTGGCTTTGGATCAGCACAGCTCCGGCCACTGCGGATACTTGGGGAGTGAACCAGCATATAGAAGACCTCTCTCTCTCTCTCTGCCTCTGCCTCTCTGTAACTCCACCTTTCAAATAAATAAATAAATAAATAAATAAATAAATCTTAAAACATTTTCAGAGTTATAGAAGCACAAAGCATGACATGCTTGCCTTAAAAAGAATGCAGCCAGCTAGGAACAATACAGCACACAGGGACAAACTCAGCTAACACTGAAGGGGGAAGCTAATGACACCAAATGAGAACAAAACGTGTACAGCGTAAAGGTGATGACGTCACGTTCCGTGAATCCATCATTCGTAGCTACAATGACCTTTGAGAGTTGTGACATGCATTCCGAAGGACACCAACAGTATCCGACCAACTTGATGGCAGAAATAGTAAAATGAAAATCTTTGGATATGATTGGATATGACCAGCTTCCCATCTCCAAGGAGAAAATCATTTCAAATTCAATTTCACAGAAGTGAATGAATAGGAGATTTTTGTCCTCGGAATTTTCATAGTCTGCTCTTTCTCAGACTGCCCCCTGGTAGTCAGAGCTCCTCTTCCAGAAGCTGTGGCCTTGACTGCCTTCTTCTGCACTGAGTAAAAGAGGAAGTGTGGTCGTTTCTTGGTATCTGTGGGAGATTGGGTCCAAGACCCCTGCAGATACCAAACTCTACGATGTCAAGCTTCTTACATAAAATGACATAGAATTTACATATAATCTACATAGATTATTTTTTATTCCTTTGGTAACTTAATTTCTTTTATTACTTGAAAGTTACAGAGGCAGGTACACAAACACACATACACACACACACACACAGAGAGAGAGAGAGAGAGAGAAAGAGAGAGAGACAGCAGGGTGGATGTCCTGTGCACTTGTTCACTTCCCAAATGCCTACAGTGGCTAGGGCATGGAGCAAGTCGGAACCAGTGGGCCAGGAACTCAATCTGGGTCTCCCACATGGATGACAGAAACCTGAATACTTGAGCCATCACTGCAGCTTCCCAGGGTCTGCATAAGCAGGAAGCAAGACTTGAAGCCAGGCATGTTGACATGGGCTGTAGGCGTCGGCAACAGCATCCTGTCTGGTAGGTCAAGTGTCAGCCCCCTTGCTCGATGCTTTGAATTACTTCTAGATTACTTATAACACCTGATACAGCATAAATGCCAGGCAAGTAGCTGTCACACTGTATCATTTAGGACTTATGACATAGTGAGTGAACTACATAGCACATGGGAAAGACATAAGGTGCACACCTCTCAATGGCTGCTCCAGGGAGACCGAACAGCTGTGAGGGGCAAGAGGCTAAGGCAGGATGTCCTGACACATCAGTTTTTAGCATGGATTCAGCATAGTGCTCAGCATGTTGCAAATTCAAGTTTTGCTTGTTTGGAGCCTTTTGGAATTTTTTAAAAAATATTTTTTGATTTGCGGTTGGTTGAATCCACGGATGTGGAACCTGTGGATATGCAGAGTTGAAGTAATCTGAAGCAAAAATAAACAGAAGACTTTGTAGCCCACATTTCCATAGTGCTTGTGGGTCAGATCTATAAGGGCTTGTGAGGTGCCACAGAACTGGACCCAACATCAAATATCATGGGGGTGAAAAGTATCACTTCTGCCTTCCAGCAGACCCTGACAATAAAATTATGTTTCTGGAGCTTCATACATGGTTCTGGGAGGGACTTAAAGATAGACTGGACAAGGAGTATAGACAGAGGAAATGTGAGAGCAAAGGAAAAATTTTTCGGATCTCAGATTCAAGATGCCAAGGCAATTCTTAGATTGATTGTACACAGTCACAAGCCTGGAAATTTGAAATTGTTCCTGAGGAATCACATCAAGTAACTCTGGCAACTCTGGGGATGGTTTAAGAGCCATTTCTGTCTTACAAAATTTCCCAGGGTGCCAGTCTGAGTCACCGTGTCTTACTTATCCTTTTTTTTCTCCATGAAGTTCCATCATATCTTACTCAGCATTCCTCAGTATTGAACTGCATTTTGTCTTCTTTTTTGGTGACAAAGCTCCCATTCCTTCATGTGAAATCCTACATGATTTGTGGGGATATTACAGTGTTCATGGAGCTGTGGATTTGACTCTTCCATCTCCTCTTCTTTCTTACTGTGTCTCCACCAAGGTCCCAAGACCTAGGAGCTCTGTGCTATACATCGGTGAGCATCAGTCTTGGCTGTGACAATTCTTAGACACAAGGAGAACTTGACACTGGTGCTTCGCCTTCAACCTTAGAGTTGTTCTAGTAGGACATTCCTCTCCACAAAGTTTTAAAGTAGAAATGCAGATGCTTAAACACCTGTGTTGTCAGTCTCTCTATATGGATCACAATAGCTTCTTCTATGGTTTTCACTAAACTTGTACTCCCAGTGTGAGCCTTCCAGAAATGTCAGCACAGAAATTCTTCAACCACAGATGAGACTCATGTTCAGAGGTCCAACCGAGTGTTTCAGAGCCCCAGGCTTCCTTCACTGGTCTTTCTTTCCTGACCACACCAAGGACAAACACAGATGAGTGACTCTGTAGGTCTCCTTTTCTTGCATTTATATTCTTTTTCATCAAGATAGTTGTCTCCCTAACATAGGATCCTAGATTTTTTTCTATCATATATCTATCCTACCCTATCTCAAATAGCGAAAGAGATGATGTGAGTTCTTAGGCTGCCCAAAGCATCTATTGTGCAAACAATTCCTCTTTCCCTAGAACCAGGACACCATGTGCATGTCCTCTGACTTGTTCAACATGTCCCCAGGCTGGACTCTCACATCAGCATCTCATCCCTCCTCCACCTTCTCTCAAAGAGTTGCCTCTATGAATGTCCTTGGCATGTCCTTGAATCTCTCCCTACAAAAGCCATGTCACCTTAAAATCCCACTCATAATGTCTAAAATGTGTTCACTGCTCTTCCAGTCTTCCACTCTTATTCTGTCTAAAATACGGTCACAGAAAAAAATATTTTTGATTATCTAAAATATATAATAGTCATGCAATACAAACTATAACAAGACAAAATAACTAACATTTCTTTTATGTATGTAAAAATTCATATACTTTTACAAACATATAATCATATCATACATCTTATTGTTGGTGTAGATGAGATTGCTTTGTCTTGCTTGTCTTCTGCTCTCCTATTTTTTTTAAGATTTTATTTATTTATTTGAGAGGCAGAGTTACAGAGAGAGAGAGAGAGAGAGAGAGAGAGAGGTCTTCCATCTGCTGGTTCCCTCCTCCAATGGCTGCAACGGCCGGAGCTGCGCCAATCCGAAGCCAGGAGCCAGGAGCTTCTTCTGGGTCTCTCACACGGTTGCAGGGGCCCAAGCACTTGGGCCATCTTCTACTGCTTTCCCAGGCCATAGCAGAGAGCTGGATGGGAAGAGGAGCAACTGGGACTCGAACCCACACCCATATGGGATGCCGGTGCTGCAGGTTGAGGATTAACCTACTGTGCCACAGGGCTGGCCCCATCTTGTATTCTTTTAATTCATCTCATTACAGGAAACTAGTGTTAACAACCTATTAAGTATCCTTCCAAATAATTTTACATGCTTATATAATCAGAAGAATGGTGGAGCGCCCATGGGCTATCAATACTAGGACTGTGGTAGATGGTGGGTAGCTGAGCAAGTCACACGTTATATATTCTTCCAATATAAGCCATTTTGCTAAGCTTCCAGACTCCTTGCCACTGTATACTGGGAATAAAATAGCTTTTCAATCTCTTCATAGAACTTAGGGTTTGATTAGGTCACCTAAAAAATGATTAGTGTTGGTTTACCAACAAATTAAGTTCCAAAATCTGTTGAGAACATCTGTGTCAGAGAATTTTTCCAGAACCCAATTAAAGTTTTTTTCCCATTGATTTAACATCCTTAGAATCCACTCCTACACAAATTCCCCAGACTTCCGATGATACGTGTTAGCAAGAATCTCTCACTGTCTTCGATTATAAACCATTCTGTCCTGGAGCAAGTCTTTCATCCCTACATCTGGAATGTATAGGGCTTTAACTGGGCTTAGGGACCTAGAAGCAATGAGAAGGATTGGATAAAAGGAGAGTAACCAGATGTTCCAGTTTTCAGGCAATTGCTGGAGTTCCTTGGTCACAGGATTCTCACTGTTAAAACCAAGAATGTACAAGACAAAATGGGGGGCTGGCGCCATGGCTCACTAGGTTAATCCTCCACCTGTGGTGCGGCATCTTATATGGGTGCCAGGTTCTAGTCCCAGTTGCTCCTCTTCCAGTCCATCTCTCTGCTGTGGCCCAGGAAGGCAGCGGAGGATGGCCCAAGTGCTTGGACCCCTGCACCCACATGGGAGACCAGGAGGAAGCACCTGGCTCCTGGCTCCTGGCTTCAGATCAGCACAGCACTGGCCATAGTGGCTATTTGGGGGGTGAACCAACAGCAGGAAGATATTTCTATCTGTCTCTCTCACTGTCTAAGTCTATCTGTCAAAAAAAAGACAAAATGGGATAAGGTGGTCACTCTAGATGCTGATCCTGAAAAAACAGGCATCATCATATGAGGCACCTGCTCCAGGAGCAGCTACTGAAAGACTTCGTGTAAGGAATAGCCAGTTATTGTGGAAGGAAAGAAGCCGCCTCTTAGGAACAAGGCTCCAAGTTCTTAGTTTCGTTCATTTCTATTCAAATGTCCTCATCCTACCTCTCAGAGTCCCGGTTTTCTCCATTAATGTCCTTATCATAGCTTAAGAGGCTTGGTGAGGTTGAGAATTTATGTAGAATTGTCCCTCAACCAATGATACAGTCACATCGGTCACGAGTTTCCTAGGATCACAGGAGATGAAGGAATCTTTCATGGCTACCATGGAAACTTCTGGTTTTCCATTCATGTCTTCAATTTTGTGCTCATCATATATAATTTCTCCTTTCCTCTATGCCCACTAGCTAAAACCTAGGAAGCCTGGTGTCTCCATAATATTTATGACTGTATTTGGCCACAGGAAATCAGAATCACAACCTCCTCTCTCTCTCATTATATCCCCTACATCTTGCTTCATGTTACCCTGCTCTGCGCACCCGTGATCACTTGCATGATTAAATACCACAGGTTACTCATACTCTATCTTCACTCACTAGGGAGGTTATTCTTTCTCTCCTTCAGTGTGTGACTAACTCAATTCCCAGATCTCATTTTGAGGACCTCTTTTATGGGGCCAATTCTGGGACTGATCATTACCCAAGTCCCAACAGAAAACATATGGCACACTCCAAACAGGATAATTCCAGATAGGAAAACAGATGGCAAACTCTATATGGAGTGTGGGCGTGAGGGAATCACAAGGTTGGTCAAGTTGCCGGGCATGGCAGAACTTGAGCTGTCAAACCACTGCGTTGATGGGACAGGAAAACAGAGAAGTTGCTGTATATTTGAACTGAGTAGAGAATTGAGTAGTCAGTTAGTTTAGGAGCAGCAAGTGCACAACCAGTCCAGCCGAGACTCATGGGGTAGGATCTCATTGTACAACCTCCTTCTGATCTCTTCTGCAGAGTTCCTCATTGACTCAACCTGAGGGGAAACCAAGAGAAGAAGGAGTCCTTTAGGTCCTATAGGTCCTCCAGTAGCTCCTGATGTAGCTCCTATGGGTCCTCCAGTCAGAGCAGACTGTAGGGCAGAAGCCGGTAGACTACAACTGTAAGGGCCAATTAAAGGGATCCCACCCAGAGTGTTCCTCAGGAAGTGATGTGTTTATGAACTCACGCCATCTTTAGTTTAACAACTGGCATACATAATCTTTCTCTTTATTTTACTCCAGCTGGTTATTTCATCCATTGCTTTCCTTTATCTGTTTTTTTGGTCTCATTTTTGTTCTTGGGTCAAATTGGTACCCAATCTTTGTTTCTTCCTTGTTAAATCGGAAGTCCTGTCCAGGACTGTTTCCTTCCCACATTCAGCACGCTCACTATTTTTATTTTCTTCTTCTCCACACCATAATTTGCACTTCCCCCCACTCCCAACTGCCCAACTTCTAGGTTTAGAAGACATAGTTCAGTATTTTCTATTTGGCAGCCCTTGGAAACTAACAAGGCAAAGGGAAGTCCAAGAGACCTGCAACAGCAAAGAAATCTAAGAACTCACAAGTTTAGTTGGTAAGTTCCTTCCCTAAACCCATATCTACGTTTAGACTTTCTTTTGCAGCATGTGTATTTCAGGAATCCTATTGAACATATTATAAATCTCCTGTTATTCAATCATTTCCTGTTTGAACTTGACCTTGTATTAATGGCAGTTCATGACTCCTCTTTCTCTTCCCTATTTCAACGTCTCTGTTCTAATCTGTTTGTTGTTTTCATTGGAAAACTTTTTGGGTATTTTCCACAGATCTCATCCTCAGATTCATGTCTCTCAAGAAATAGAAGTTTTGGCCAATGCCATTTCCTCAAGTTCTTCAAATGAGTGGCACAAAGTTTGAGTTAATACATGTCAAAATGTTTAACTGGGGTGGTGGATTATAGATGATATTTATTTTCTTCTACAATGAATATACATTAGTTTTATAATGAGGAATAAAAATATATATCATGGATCAATGTGTGAGCCTCACTGCTACGGTTGTTCTGGGACTCAGACATCTCTGGATGTGTTTCAGAAAACTGACAGACTGAAGAGCAAACTGTAATTATTAGAGAGAAATGGTGTTCCTGAGAACAATGTGGGAGCTATCCTCTCAAACTTGTTCTGGGCTCCAGAAACCCAGGCTGTGACGAACTGCAAAAGACTTCTTCCTTCCTCATAGTTGGATGTGTTACTTGGTGGTGTCTTGAAGAGCCAACAGAGGCCACACTGAGAGCTTTAGGGCAGCAATGATGCTTGGTGGGCACACAAGTTCTGTGGCACCTGCTGGAATCACAGGAAGAGAGCCGGGAACATGCTCATCAGAAGTATTCCAATACAGACCACCGGGCCCAGGAGAAGAATTGAAGCAGAGCTTTCTCACATTCTGTGTGACGCTGCCTGGAAACACTCAGAAAAACCTGGAGGGCACAGCACGATAGAGGGAGGGCCTGAGGTCTGGATTCTGAAGACGGAGCCATCATTAGTAGAATTCATCACTAATGCTATGATCCCGTTGGAGGTAGTGGGGTTGAAATATTTCAGAAAAAGTTGCTGGTTTGGGCTGGCGCCGCGGCTCACTAGGCTAATCCTCCACCTTGAAGCGCCGGCACACTGGGTTCTAGTCCCGGTCAGGGTGCCGGATTCTGTCCCGGTTGCCCCTCTTCCAGTCCAGCTCTCTGCTGTGGCCCAGGAGTGCAGTGGAGGATGGCCCAAGTGCTTGGGCCCTGCACCCCATGGGAGACCAGGAGAAGCACCTGGCTCCTGCCATCGGATCAGCGCGGTGCGCCGGCTGCAGCTTGCCAGCCGCGGTGGCCATTGGAGGGTGAACCAACGGCAAAAGGAAGACCTTTCTCTCTGTCTCTCTCTCTCACTGTCCACTCTGCCTGTCAAAAAAAAAAAAAAGTTGCTGGTGTCTACAATGTTTCCATCATAGTGATATACGTAGTGATACAGAGGTGAGTGAGAGTCCAGTGGACTCAAAATATTCACGTTCCAGAAAGTGGCCTGTGGTGACAGAACTGTGGGAAGCATTAGCCAGCTCTCAAGTAACTGAGATACAGGCTATACTTTCAGTACCAAGCCTTATACAGTTGTTCATAAATACATATAAATTAATGGGTAATAGTGAACTTTAAAAATAAATGTCGGATAAGTGTTAGAAATAATAAAATTAAACTATTCTTTGTTAAAAAGAAGACTTATTTTTTGAAAGGCAAGGTGACAGAGAAAGAGAGAGAGGTAGAAAGAGAGAGGAGAGAGAGAGAGAAATTTTCCATCTGCTGGTTCACTCTGCGAATGGCCATAATAGCCAGGGCTGGGCCAGGCTGAAGCCAAGACTCAGAAATTTGATCTTGGTCTCCCACATGAAAGGCATTTTGCTGCCTTTCCAGTTTCAATATCAGGGAGCGGGATAAGAAGTGGAGCAGCCAGGACTCAAAATGACACTCCAAAATGGAATGCTGACATCACTGAGCCACAACACAGGCCCCAGATGCTAAAATATGCTTGCATTCAGGGGAAATAGACTGGCCAGTTTCGAAGCTGTAACCACACTGAAACGACTCTGAAATGCTCTTCGGTCAGTGATATTTGTATATTACTTGCAGTAGGAAGAACAGTCTGAAGCACTAAGTGATGTAGGAAGTGTGTCCATAAATATCAAATGAAATAGTAGTGACAGCAAGAAATTCTCAGAGGTCAAGATAAGAAGTTCAATGGTCAGAGGGAATAAAAAGAAGAAAAGAAAAAAAGGAGAGGAATAAATATTTCACAGGAACTGTGAACCCAAACCTACTGAGGACAGAAAACCTTGGCATAGCTCTTCAGTGATACGGGACGTGAAGGGATAAATAATACCAGCAGGCAGAGGGTAGCCTGGGGAAGGTCTTGATCTGCAGCTCCTTATCAGCCGGCTTTTCTCATCCTTGCCAAGAAGAATCCACGCTTACGCTGACCTGACGCTGCCACACGGATTCCCCGGGAGCAGCCTAATGCTTTGTGAAGCATTAGCATCCCCCTCAGTAGCCTTCCAGGACTGATGCTTAAAGAGATGCCAAGTTGAGTTGTGAGTTTCTTTCGTGCAAGCTTCTGAAGTCCCGGCAGGTAATTCAATCAAATTCCACTCTCCACCTGTCCCATTTTCCTCTCACCCTTGCCCTACCTGCCAAGAAAGAAAGATAAATGGAAACCAGAACTAACTGGAAACTATTTGGGGTATTACATTCCCACTGCAGATTGTCTCAGCGTAGGCCCTTGGGATTTGGGTTGCTTTGGGTCAATGCCAGTCCAAGGCTTCTCTGAGGAAGCTATGGAGCCCAGCTGTCTCACAGGTTCCCTGTGTCAAAGGCCTTGATGTAGATGCAATGTGACTCCTGCCCCCTGACCCAGGGTGGGAGGCAGTCGGGTGGAAGCACGTCGGTCTCCTACAGTTCTTGCTCACTCTGCCTTCACCTCCTTATCAGCCACTGCCAAACACCCACAGAGAGAATCCTAATGAAATCCCCAATGACATACTTAGATTGCTTCTACAAAGGATGAACCCTGGGCTAACAGAGATGTGTAAATGGAGAGGAGTTAAAGTAGCAAACTCTAAATGGAATGTTTCTTGAACATTTGTGTGAATACTATAGACATTTAGTGAGTATTTATTGTACATCAGAGACTGGAATAGGTAATGAAGCTGTAATGGTAGAAACTCTTGGTCTCTAACATTACAGAGTTCATAGGCTAAGATTTCAGTGAAATGCAAAGCTAAAGAGCCACGTGTTAGACAAGAAGTCAAGCAATCTCGCGGAAGGCACGATTAACTTCTTAGGGGAGTTAGGGAAGTCTTCATATATAGTAATATTTAACCTGACATGTGAAGGATGAATAGCTGTTCATAAAGCAGGCAAGGGGAGAGACCTTGAAGGAGGAGGCTATGAGAAGACCCAGACTCTTTAATCAGTATTCACTTCTAATCCAGCAATTACAAAATCAACTTGCTGCACTTGAAGGTAGAGTATCTACCATAGAATTCTAAGAGATGAAGATGGTAAATTAGATACTAGATTATGCTATGCTTTACCAGGATTGGAGATGATTAACAACACTATTATAGGGAATTATAGATAAAATAATTACTCCAGATTTAAAATGGAAAAAATACTTGCTTTTTCTCTAAAATGAGAGTCATCACACCTAATGCTTACATCAGCCCTTAATACTCCAGGACTCCAGAATCCAATGCTGATTCGTGGTTCTAGCAATGTAGAGTTGTTGCTTTGGATCAGTAAATAGAAGTTTTGGCCATGCAAATTTCCGAAGCACCAAATTCATAGCAGTTATATTGGTGATACTGCGAATGAAGACACTAGTCATCCCCACAATGCAGATGTCGCCTATCTTCCAATGCCTTCTCAGTTATGTTAGCAGGGACCTGAATCAAAAGCACAACATCTGGGATTCAAACTGGAACTCCCATAATGGCTGCCAGCACTGCAGGTTGTGGCTTAACCTGCGGCACCGCAATGCCAGTCCCAACCTTTATCTATTTTTTTTTGGGGGGGGCAGGCAGAGTGGAGAGAGAGAGAGACAGAGAGAAAGGTCTTCCTTTGCCGTTGGTTGACCCTCAAATGGCTGCCGCGGCCGGCGCACTACCGCCGGCACATCGTGCTGATCCGATGGCAGGAGCCAGGTACTTCTCTTGGTCTCCCATGGGGTGCAGGGCCCAATCACTTGGGCCATCCTCCACTGCACTCCCGGGCCACAGCAGAGAGCTGGCCTGGAAGAGGGGCAACCGGGACAGAATCCGGCGCCCTGACCAGGACTAGAACCCCGTGTGCCGGCGCCTCAAGGCGGACGATTAGCCTATTCAGCCATGGCGCCGGGCAACCTTTATCCAGTTTTAAATGGATTTATTTTTGGGTTGAGTGTAGGAGAGTTCTTTGCTTATTTGGAATACTACAGACTTGTCTGATAGATGATTTACAAATATTTTCTCCCATTCTCTTGGTTGTGTTTACATTCTCAATAATGTCCTTTGATACACAAAAGTTTAAAATTGTGATGAAATCCAATTTGTCTATTTTTTTTCATTTTGATGTTCACGCTTTCATTATCAGACCATTGCCAGTTCCAAGGATAATAAAGATTCATCTCTATGCTTTGATCTAAGAGTTTCATAGTTTTAACTGTTTAACATTTAACTCTTCAATCCACTTGGGGTTCATTTTTGTGTGTGATGTGAGGTAGGAGTCTAACTTCATACCTTTCTACATAAAAATTCAATTGTCCCAACATTGATTGAAGAGATTACTCTCCCCATGGAATGGTGTTGCATCCTTGTTGCAAATTGGTGGAGCATAGATGTGCAAGTTCATTTCTGGACTTTCAATTCTTTTCTGTTGGTCTCTATGTTTATCCTTCAGCCAACATCACACAAACTGTTAGGGTAAGGTAGGAGCTGCGGTGACCAGGCTGAACTCCTGACACTGAATTCTGCTATTTGGCTTATTTTGCCCAGCGGAATGTGAGCAGAATGACACAAGCAGTGTTCTGGAATGGGCTTGCACAATGGGACTTGTTCTCTCATGCCTCTGCTACCACCATGAGAACATGCCCAAGCTAGCTGCCTGGAAGAAGAGACACACGCAACACAGCCAAGTCGCCTCTTTGTCCTAGCAAAGGCCCTACTGAGTCGGCTCACCAGGTTGACAACACTCAGACACGGAGGCAAGCCTGGTCAGAATCAGCAGATAGCCTCCCTCACCGCTTGCTAATCCCAGTGTTACAGGATTTTGTGGTTGATCACTGTACAAGAGAAACAAACTAATATGTTGGCTGAAGCTTTGCTCTCAACTTGGAAGACTCACTGGCTTTTGTGACCTGAGATTTCTGGCCAAGGCATGTTCCTTGATTTCTCCCAGGGTTGGAAAGTAGCCTAACGGAGGGGTGAAAAGTAAATAATTTTGTCATCAACGTGTGCCTTGTAAACCAAAAATGGAACCATGGATTCTAATTCTACCACACATAAGCTCTATGGCTTTGACAAAGTTAGAATAACTCTTCGTTCCTTTTTCCATAAAATGTGGATGGAATACTTGTTCTAAGGGATTATTGTGAGGATAAAAGCAAACAAATGTATCTAAGGCTTTTAGAACGAAGTCTGGTAAGTGGTAGTCATTTTTGTTAATTACTTGGCTATTGTGATTATCTCTATTATTCCAAGGGAGAGAGCACCACACAAGGGGAACATCTTCTGGGTGCATTTTTTTTTTTTTTTGACAAGCAGAGTGGACAGAGAGAGAGAGACAGAAAGGTCTTCCTTTTCCGTTGGTTCACCCTCCAATGGCCGCTGCGGCTGGCGTGCTGCGGCTGGCGCACCACACTGATCCGAAGGCAGGAGCCAGGTACTTATCCTGGTCTCCCATGGGGTGCAGGGCCCAAGCACTTGGGCTATCCTCCACTGCACTCCTGGGCCACAGCAGAGAGCTGGCTTGGAAGAGGGGCAACCGGGACAGAATCCGGCGCCCTGACTGGGACTAGAACTGGGGGTGCCGGCGCCGCAGGCAGAGGATTAGCCTATTGAACCGCGGCGCCAGCCCTGGGTGCATCTTTCAGATACAGCCTAACAGAGTTTCTGAAAGATAAGACCCTGATGTAGAAACTTTGTAAAGTAACTAAATGCTGAACAACAATGTGGGAAAACGATAAGAAAAGGAGATATAACTTTAGTAATTCAGTAAAAAAAAAAAAGGTACAACCAGTGGGATGACAGCTCCTTTAGGACTTTCCTTCACCCAATTAAAAACCACATCCTCTGGTACCATGTTCCCACAGGACTCCTGGTCTTGACTACTTCTGCTCCTCCTAAAAAGTGCAATGAAGTGCACTCACTCCTCTCCTTGGAGGGACTGGTAGAGCTCTTTCTGTCCTCACACTCTCCCCAGGGCACTGCTTTTGGATGGAATGTGGGTATGGTCACCCACACAACAATGCCGCAGTCTCCTCTCCTCTTCCTGTTTCCAATGTGCATGGATAAATGGGCTTCTATAAATTACAGCCAGCCCTGCGAGGTTTCCCTAGTGAATGAGCAGGTTTGCAAAACCTTTCCAGTGAGTGCTACTAATTCACAGTTCATAGGACAGTTAAAACACAGGTCATTTCCTCCACTGTCCTTTGTCCAGGGGTGACTGATGTGTGGTCAACATCGGTTAATTGGTTCTAGGTATAGGAAGGTACTTTGTGGAAAATGGAATTACAAGATGAGCTCATTTTGACGCAAAAATGTTTTTAATATCTTTCCATAGTGTTTTTAGCAATATGCTCTTTCCATGAACTTTTTGAGGATCCCTCATATACATGGATTTCAAAATTTTTTGCACCAAAATAAATTTATCTTGTTTTTAAAAAAAGATTATTTATTTGAAAGGCAGAGTTATGGAGAGAGAGAGGAAGGCAGAGAGAGAAGCAGAGACAGAGACAGAGAGAGAGAAAGAAAGAGAGAGATCTTCCATTTGCTGGTTCACTCCCCAAATGGCTGCAACAGCTAGGGTTGGGGCAGGCAGAAGCCAGGAGCCAGGAGCTTCTTCCAGGCCTCCCATGTCGATGCAGGGGCCCAAGCACTTGAGCCATCTTCCATCTCTTTCTAAGGCACATTAGCAGGGAGCTGGATCAGAAATGGAGCAGCCAGAACACAAACCAGAGCCCGTATGGGATGCCGGAGCCACAGGTGGAGGCTTAACCTATGATGCCACAGTGCCGGTGCCCATCACCCTTTCTTTACCCTCATTTCTATGACTTCTCTACTTCTCTCTTCCCAAAACCTTTTCTCCTCTATTTTTTATTGCTTTTACAGGAATGATAAACTCATATTGATGATTACCTGTAGCATTCGGACTCCAGTTCTTAAAATCAGAAAGCTTCGGTAAAAGGAAGGTATTTATTGCAATTCCTAGATGATTCTGGAACGAGGGCAACTCAAGTTAGATTCTTGAGGGAAAGAGATAAGATGCATTGACACTACTTCTTTGAGCCAAGCCTTCTCTTGACACGTTTTAATTATCTGATGCAACAAGCCAGGTCTCCTTCATGCCTGGCCACTTTAACGGAGCTTGGACACCAGGGATTTAATTACAGCAGCATCTCCAAAAACAAATAAATGCAGGAGTCACAGCATCTCTTTCAGGATTATTAAGCATAAAGAAATTTACCCCCTATGGGCAACATTACTCTATGAGGTTTGTTACTTTATTTCTAAATAGACCAAAACTTATTTCTGATTGTGATGCATCATTTTTAGTTATTTTAACTAGTCAGGTTGTTTTTTTTTTGGGGGTGGGGTGGGGTGGGGTGGGGGAGTAAGTAGTGGTGTTATGCCAAAAGTTTTCAGGAAGAACACTTAACATATTAAAAATTAAAACAAGCAAAAAAGAAACCTGCAAATGTTCATCCACATGTATAAAATAGACTTTAAAAGCTAGAGATAATCTTAAATATCACTTAAGGGACTGGCACTGTGGCGCAGCGGGTTAACGCCCTGGCCTGGAGTGCTGGCATCCCATATTCAAGACTCGGCTGCTCCACTTCTGATTCAGCTCTCTGCTGTGGCCTGGGAAAGCAGTAGAAGTCGGCCTAAGTTCTCGAGCCCCTGCACACACATGGGAGACCTGGAAGAAGCTCCTGGCTCCTGACTTCGGATCAGCACAGCTCCGGCCATTGTGGCCAATTGGAGAGTGAACCATAGGCTGGAAGACCTCTCTCTCTCTCTCTCTCTCTCTGCTTCTCCTTTCTCTGTGTAACTCGGACTTTCACATAAATAAATAATCTTTAGTTGGAGTTTTTTATTACATGCACACACGTACACACACATACACACATGTAATATACACGTGCACACACGTAATATACATTTTACCTAATGTGAACATTTCCAGCTACATACATACATGGATGATTCAATGGTTCACTCAAAATCACAACTGGTGGAGGAGGTAATGGTATTAGAACGTCTATCGCCAAATAGAGCATCCCTAAGATGGTCATGACTCAGCGCCGTGGTTGTTACTAAAAGGGTGGGGCTTCTGGTGATGCAAGCAGCACCGGAGAGCTTCTGGGGCCAGCACTGCTCTATTCCGTGACCTGGGTGGTAGGTAGCACGAACCTGAGGACAATGCCTTAGTCATTCTGAGCTGCTGTCACACATATCAGGCAAAAAAGCACTGGTGAGCCACAGACATCTATTTCTCACAGTTCCGAAGACTGGAAAGTCCAAGATCAAGGAATTGGTAGATTTGGTGTCTGATGAGGGTCCCTTTCCTGGTTCATTTACAGCCACCCTCTCGCTGTTACCTCTAAGGGCAGATGGACGTGAGATCTCTCTGTGGCCTTTTTTTTTTTTTTTTTTTTTTTGACAGGCAGAGTGGACAGTGAGAGAGACAGAGAGAAAGGTCTTCCTTTGCCGTTGGTTCACCCTCCAATGGCCACCGTGGCCGGCGCGCTGCGGCCGGCGCACCGTGCTGATCCGAAGGCAGGAGCCAGGTACTTACCCTAGTCTCCCATGGGGTGCAGGGCCCAAACACTTGGGCCATCCTCCACTGCACTCCTGGGCCACAGCAGAGAGCTGGCCTGGAAGAAGGGCAACCGGGACAGAATCCGGCGCCCCGACCGGGACTAGAACCTGGTGTGCCGGCGCCGCAAGGTGGAGGATTAGCCTAGTGAGCCGTGGCGCCGGCCTGTGGCCTGTTTTAAAGGGTGCTAATCCCAGTGATGTGGGCTCTAACCTCTTGACAGCCGACAAGTACCCTCATGCTGGGATAAATTGGGATAGTGAGAAGAAACATTCAGACTACAGTGGAAAATTCATTAATGTATACGGTTCAATGTTATGTGCTTTTGTATATGTTATATATTTACCAACTTCAAAAACTTATTTGAAGTTATTTTCACAGATATAAGGGCATCTAACATATTTATCTATGTAATAATATAATATATGAATATGTAAGCATTTGATGTAGCAAATATAAACATTATGTATGTATGTGTATACATAAATACACCTCCAAATTTGTCAAAAAATGGAATTAAAAGATAAATTTAATCTGGTGCCCAAAATTTTGAAATCCATGCATCACTTTTTCATAATACACATTTTCCAGGAACTTTTGGAAGTCCACTCATTTACACATGGGGTTCAAAAAGTTTTTTTTAATGCCAAATGACATATCTTTTTTTCTTATATTTATTTATTTATTTATTTGAAAGGCAGAGTTACAGACAGAGAGAGGGAGAGACAGAGAGAGAGAGAGAGAGGTTTTCCATCTGCTGGTTCACTCCCTAGGTGGCAGCAACTGCCAGAGCTGGGCTGATCTGAAGCTAGAAGCCAGGAGCTTCTTTCGGGTCTCCCACGTGGGTGCAGGGGCTCAAAGACTTGGGCCATCTTTTACTGCTTTCCCAGGCCATAAACAGAGAGCTGGATCAGAAGTGGAGCAGCCGGGACTTGAACTGGCACCCATATGGGATGCCAGCAATGCAGGTGACAGCTTAACCTACTACATCACAGCACTGGCCCTGTAGCATATCATCTTATTTTTTTAATTTGAGAGGCAGAGAAACAGAAAGAGATATATAGACAGCTTGCCTCTGTTGGTTCACTCCCCAAATGTCTGTAACAGCTGGGGCTGGGTCAAGGTGGAAGCTAGGAGGTGGGAAGTCAGGTGGGTGACCAAACCAAACCATTTGAACATCACCTGCTGCTTCAAAAGGTCTCCATTAGCAGGAACCTAAAACTGGGTATGGAGCCAGGTACTGAATCAAGGAACTCCAATATGGAATGCAGGAGTTCCAACTGGGGTCTTAACTGTCATGCTAAACGGTCCTCTTATTGTCTATTTTGAAGATCGAGGCCATGAGTCTCTAATTCTTTAGGGAAACAGCCAGATGGAAAGCCAGGAGCTGTGGAGGAGCGAGCACCAGTATCCATCACCCACCTTCCGTTTGTCTTCCTGTCTCGCACAAATACAATTCTCAGTGACTCATTCAGCTGCCCAGCCTTTCTTTGGTGCTAAGGGTGTGTCTCAGTTAATTGCGCATTGCTATATCAGAAGGCCTGAGGCTAGGTGATTTATAAAGAACAGAAATTCATTCTCGAAGAAGGCAGAAGGGCAAGGGGGTGGGAAAAAGAGGGAGAGGTCGAACTTGTCTTTTAGGAGCCTTCATCACCCACTCACCTTTTTTTTTTCAATACTTATTTTATTTATTTGAACAGCAAAGTTAGAGAGAGAGAGAGAGAGAGAGAGGTAACTTCCATTCACTGGTTCTCTCCCCAAATGCTCAGGGCTGGACCAGGCCAAAGCCAGGAGTCAGGAGTCAGGAGTTTTATCCTGGTCTCCCATGTGGGTGCATGGACCCAAGGACTTGGGCCACCCTCCGCCGCTTTCCCAGGCACATTAGCAGGGAGCTGGATGGAGCCCATATGGGATGCCTGTGTTGCATGCAGAAACTTAACACATTATGCCACAATGCCAGCCCCACCCACTCACCTCTTAAAAGTCTCACGTCTCAACTCTGTTGCATTGGGGATTAATTTCCTAACACGTGAACTTTGCGAATCACATTCAAACCACGGCAGGGTGTGCATATGGCCAAATTCTGGCCAGTAGGATAAAACATGGAAGTTTCTGGAAGCCTTCTTGCAATTGTCTTATAAGACAATGGCCGTGCACTCTGTCCATTTTTTTCCTTCCGTCTGATGCCTGAATTACAGATGTTTGGATAGAGACGACACCCAGGAATGGCTGAGTAGTAAACGCAAAGCTGCCTCCATCTCTGAGAACCAGGGATGCCATATTGTTTTTGGGCTTTCATGTAAAATTAAACTACAAAATCAAGGCTACCATATGGTTTAACATAACAGCGCACTACCTACTTTATGGATGAATTTTATTCTCCTTCACAAAAGAAATTTAAATGGGCTATGTTGTGACACAGCGGATTAAACCGCAATTTGTGATGCCTACATCCCATAACAGAGCACTGGTTCAAGTCCTGGTTGCTCCACTTTCAATCTAACTCTCTACTAATGTGCCTGGGAAAGCAGCAGAGGATGGTCTCAGAATCAAGGCAGATTCGGATTGAAATCCTGTCTTTCTCACCGCATAATTTTGGTAAATTATTGCGTGTCACTGAGTTTCCTTCTTTACCAAAGACAATAATCCCTTTGCAAGGATTAAGTGAGTTACAGTTTGTAGCCTTGGCACAATGATCTCACCTCAGATAAGCAGCTCCCTGTCTGGTCTCCATCACCAGATTTCGACTTACCATTGTTCCTGCCTCTTGACTCTGAGTGTGAGAAAAAGCCACCCTGTGACTCTTGGAGTAGAAGAACCATGGGAGGTGAAGTTCCCAAGGTCCAGCCTCATACCTCACCACAAAGCCAGAATTTCATTTTCTAGTCTGAAAGGGAAAAAAATTGGCAAGATGATGGAATTTTCTCCAAAATATTTTATCTTCATCAGAAATCCTTTCTATTCATTTAGGAACAAGCGTGTTTGGCCAACCCCAGCCCTAAACGGAAACTCCCGTTCGTCCGCTGGCTTCTCACACGTTGCTTCTTTGAGATTAAGCACACTGTGATATATTTATTTGACAGTCAGAAAGAGCCTAAAATGGAAATACTAGGGCTCATATCTGTACACTGTTACCTACTAAATTTACCCTACTAAATTTCAAATAGTCTGAATGACAGAGAAGTGAAGGGACTTCTCCAAAGTAATTGGAACTGGAACGGCAACCATATACTTTACCTATGAATCATGTGTTAAGAAAATAAAGTTCTGATAGTTTGATCCCACGTGGACAAATAATATATTAGTCATAGCTTATAACTTTGCAGGAAAAGTGGTAACTATTTAAATGACAAGTGGCCAACAGCCTCAACTACCTGGAGCATGATCAGGAGGTTAGCAAAGCTTTTGTATATTCAAAATTGCTGTCCCAATATTCTGAAGTAAAAATTCATAATCTTTTCTTGCAGTATTTATTACGTCTAATCCAAGGCTCTATTTATGCCTCATTTCTTTACTACGCAACCTACCTTTTACCTTAACTACTGCTTTTTCCAGGTCCCGAATGGAAGCTAGAAATTAGAAATGCACCATCCTTGTGTCTCTATGTCTCCACTATTGACTTTTGACCTTCGTGTTCCTTTTTGACTCAGAAAATTACTGACGTTACTGGGCTAGGCATCTGATAGAAGGAAGAAGGTCTGACTTTAATCATATAAAACAAGGAAGGAAAAAGACACATTAAGAACCAATCTGGAAATTAGAATTAAAAAATAACAGCAGCCTACATTAACGAAAGACCCAGATTTATACATTGCAATTTCCCATGAGAGCAAACATGATTTGCAACACGGAACAATTATTATAATTCATATGTGACATGCATCATCAATAAAAGGTCAAATGAAGTTTAATACAGTCTGTCAAAGGGATTCTGAAATATGTAATGCATTTAAATTATTTTTATAAAAGTATAATTTACAAAAAATGTTCAAAAGAGTAAGTCTTAATTACCTGAAAAGCTGACTTGTGCACAATGTCTTTCTTCCCAAGGAGACTGCATAAGGAGGCAACACTTTTTATCTTAATGGACAACAGATAAAAGGCAAGTCTTGGGGATGCGTAGATCATCTGAACATAAGAGTTAAAATTCTCCTTGTAGGATGTGAGTGGGTAAATGACTGTGGGCCACAGTCTTGATTTTTAATGGTCAGAACTGTTATGTTTACCATAGCTTCTCCCAAAAACTGCACTTCTGAAATTGGCCTTTAAATTATACAACAAGGGTAAGATTACAGGAAGAGTTATATGGAGGGGTAAATAGAATTCATAATCATCCAACAGAAAAATATAGTTAA
This sequence comes from Oryctolagus cuniculus, assembly GCF_964237555.1. Taxonomy (NCBI): domain Eukaryota; kingdom Metazoa; phylum Chordata; class Mammalia; order Lagomorpha; family Leporidae; genus Oryctolagus; species Oryctolagus cuniculus. The sequence continues at coordinate 57,727,055 of NC_091448.1, read as the reverse complement.
CATCTCAGATGGCTAAAGGAACCCAGCCTAGGGATGTCATGCTTTTTCAGAAAATAATCCCAGGCCACTTTTCACTTGATTTCTGAGTTCATAACTGCTCATCCCACCAAGAAAGGGTATTTAACAAATATGTATAATTTTCTCTATACTGAAAACTATTGAATATGCTGCCTGATACTAGAATCATCAGTCACATAAAGCTATTAAACATCTGAAATGTAGGTCATTCAAATTAAGGTCTACTTCAAATGCAAAATACATATTAGATTAGGGGCTGGCACTGTGGCATAGTGGATAAAGCTGTCATCTGCAATGCAGGTCCTTGGCCAGCGCACTGGGGCCAGCACATCGCGCTGATCTGAAGCCAGGAGCCAGGTGCTTCTCCTGGTCTCCCACGTGAGTGCAGGGCCCAAGGACTTGGGCCATCCTCCATTGCACTCCAGGGCCATAGCAGAGGGCTGGCCTGGAAGAGGGGCAACCAGGACAGAATCCAGCACCCTGACCAGGACTAGAACCCGGTGTGCCAGCACCGCAGGTGGAAGATCAACCTATTGAGCCGTGGCACCGGCTGCGACTGCCGATTGCTCTGCTTCTAATCAAGCTCTCTGCTATGGCCTAGGAGAGCAGTGGAAGATGGTCCAAGTCTTTGGGCCCCTGCACCCACGTGGAAGACCGGGAGGAAGCTCCTGGCTCCTGGTTTCGGATGGGCACAGCTCTGGCTGTTTCAGCCACTTGGGGAATGAACCATCAGATGGAAGACCTCTCTCTCTCTGCCTCTCCTCCTCTCTCTGTTTAACGCTGACTTTCAAATAAATAAATAAATCTTTAAATATATATATATATATATTAGATAAGCTTAAAATATGTAACTGCTAATTTTTATGTATTGATTGCATGTTGAGATTATAGTCTTTTGGATGTATTGGACTGAATTAAATTAATTGTTGAAATTAATTTCACCTATTTCTTTTCCTTTTTTTTTAATTGCCACTGTAAAATATATGATACATGAAAATGAAAATTTAATTTCTAGTTCATACAGTTCTACTGGACTATACTGTGTAGAACTTGATTGAAATAAATTAAAAGAAGATTAAAATAGAGGGTATATTTCTCTGAAGGGAGGAGAGAACTTCCACTTTGACTACGACCTTGTCTAAATATGATCAGAGTCAGTGAACTCAAAAGGCTTCCATAGCCTTGGCAACTCATGACAAGAGCCTAGGGTGATTACTGATGCCATAAACAAGAGTGTTATTTGTTAAGTCAACAAGAGGAGTCACTGTGCACTTACTCCTCATGTAGGATCTCTGTCCTTAATGTGTTGTACATTGTGATTTAGTGCTATAGCTAGTACTCTAAGAGTATTTTTCACTTTGTATTTCTATGTGGGTGCAAACTGTTGAAATCTTTACTTAATATATGCTAAACTGATCTTCTGTATATAAAGAGAATTGAAAATGAATCTTGATGTGAATGGAAGGGGAGAAGGAGCAGAAAAGGGGAGGGTTGCAGGTGGGAGGGAAGTTATGGGGAGGGGGAAGCCATTGTAATCCACAAGCTGTACTTTGGAAATTTATATTCATTAAATAAAAGTAAAAAAAAAAAAATAGAGGGTATACCATACTCATGGATTGGAAGACTCAAATATGTAAATATGTCATTTTTTCCAAATTAATTTATTTTTGTTTTCATTTTATTTGAGAGAGAGAGAGAGACAGAGACACACATACACACACACAGAGAGAGAGAGAGAGTGAGAGAGAGAGAGAGAGAGATCTTCCATCCATTGGTTCATTTCCCAAATGTTCATAATAACTGAGACTGGGCCAGGCTGAGACCAGGAGCTTGGAACTCAAACTAGATCTCCCACATAGGAAGCATTGACTGAATCATCATCCCCTACTTCCCAGGGTGCATTAGCATGAAAAAATCAAAAGCAGAGCCAGGACATGAACTCAGGAACTCTGACATGTGATGTGGGGTTCCCAAGTGTCTTCTCAACTACTTCACTATGTTTCCACCCTTCCCCAAATTATTGTAATAATTAAATATCCCAAAAAGAAGGCTACCACCTTGGGGAGTTTACTTAAAAATGTAGGGGTCTGACTTGGATGTTCCCGGGTATATTAACTTTGTCAAAATTTATCAAATTGTACACTTATGATTTTTGTACTCTTTTGAATGTAACTTATTATTCAATAAAAATATACACATATCCTTTCACCCAGAAACTAGATATCTGCATTCATACACACACATATAAAGTCTCTGCAAAAATATCTGCATCTGTGTCTCTCTACATATCTTTCTATATACCTGTATCTATATAAATATTAGCTCAGTGTTGCCTCTTTTCTATAAATGGAGAAAAAAGGGGACGTTTCTCAGCATGTGCCCATATGTACTGGGAATTTTGACTGTGCACAATTTTGACTGTTTCACAAACTAAATACAATATGTGACCATAATACCTATTAAGACACAACGCACGTTCCTATTTTTGATCTTCCTTCTGGAATTTTTACTCTTGACAGACTCATTTTAGAAGTTATTTGAATAAAGAGATCATGGAAATTAAAAAAAAAGAAAGAACACATTCCCAGCATTCCAGAAATATTCAAGTGTATGTCATTCTACAATTTTTAATGAATAGAAAATACAATAAGAGTCCCTGAACACAAGTATAGATGTTCCTTGACTTTTGATGCGGTGATATACTGATCAATCTGTTGTCCACTGAAAAGATCACAAGTTGAAAATGCATTTTAACACAGCTAACTTTCCAAACATTACAGTGTACTGTAGGCATGGGTGCTCACCCCATGATACTGAGGCTGACCAGAGCTGCAGCTTGTTGCCACTGCCCAGCATTATGTGAGAGCATTGTAGCCCAGATTACTAGCCTGGGAAGAGACCAAAATTCAGAATTCAAAGCATGGTTTCCACTGAATGTGTCTCTATTTTGCATCATAGAAAATCTATAAGGCAGACTTTTGTAAGTTGGAATCTACCTTTGTTCTTGCTTCCTTTTGTTCCTGTTTGTGTGTGTAATGTGCTTGCTGGGTATGGTATTCTCAAAACAGCATGTAGAAATAATGTGAAGCTTAGAATGTTACCTTTTTCCATAAAGTAGTGTCTGCAATCTGACAGGGATGACCTTCCTCTAAATTCAAGAACTGAGTTGACTTGTAGTTGAGGTGAAGTCCTTCGGAAGACCTATTTCTGGTCCATGCATCCTCTAAGGATAAAACTGATGGAGTTTCCAAACAAGTTGGCCAACCAAGTATTCCAATTCTTGTACTCCAAGCCACACCAGGCCATCAGAAGCACCATTCAAGTGGACCCTTCGGTTGCCCTTGTAGGGGTCAACAAACACCCTGTATGAAAAGTGGCTGCTTCTGCCATTTCATCAGGCTCTACTCCTGGCCTGTGAGGTCTTCATTCTCTTCTCATTTCTACATTGGTTTCAAGTGCAATATATATTTAATTTTGTCCAGTTTTTTTTAGCTCTCCATAAAACCATTGGTCTCTATATGGCTGCAGTGACAGTCTACAACTGCCTTTCAATCTTACAGATGTCTAATGATTTGAATTTTTAAGTTTGTCACCACGTATCTCCCCTTTGTATTCTCACATACTTCCAGGTTAGATTCCACAATATGCCATTTCACACACCCTCTGGTGATATTTTCAAATCCTTGCCACTTTTATGTCTTAACCTAAAGATACAGGATTCCAAGATGAAACTTGACATCTTTCCACTAACAGGTTCTGCTTTCTGATTTCCTGTCACTACTATCAATTTCCAGAAACCTTGGCCACATTCTTAATTCTCCCACACTCATCCATAACATCCAGAATCAGCTGCTGTGTTCTTTTCTTCCCATTTTGTAAACACAGACTAGCAAGGTAATATATTAGGATATTTACCAAGTATTTCCCATGCTTGCTTTCCCTACCTGCTAGAACACTGATGACTTCCAGAGGCTGCCCTCTTGACTGGAAGAGCCACTGATATCTGAGAAGAGACTCAGGCGCATCAGGTGCTTTCTTTGAAATGGTAATAAATTATTTATTTGAATTTTGGTGGTCTTTGTACTGTTTGCTCTATTACTTTCTGCCTTGGGTGCTGAGGGCAGGGGATGATGAGTATTGGGATTCACAAAGCAGAAGGTGCTGATGTCTCAATTCTGCCATACCAGGAGGAAGCAAATTAGAGATGGTGTCTTCTCCATCAGTGTATCTTCAGGGCTGAAAAAGCAGTAGTGAAATATGAATCTTACAGCCTCTAGAGAAAGTATGGAGGTTCTACAGAAAGTTAAATATAGAATTGTCATGACACAGCAGAAAATATGTACCCTAGGATATGCTATTTCAACCATGAATATATTCCTTTTTAAAAAATATTTATTTATCATTTATTTGAAAGGCAAAATTATAGGAGGCGGGGGAGAGAATCTCCCACCTGTTGGTTCATTCCCCAAATGGCCTCACTGGTCAGAATTGGGTCAATCCTAAGCCAAGAAGCCAGGAGCTTTTTCCGGGTCTCCCATGTGGGTGCAAGGGCTCAAGAATTTGGGTTATCTTCCATTGCTTTCCCAGGCACATTAGCAAGGAGCTGGATCAGAAAGTGGAACAGCTGGGTTTGGAACCGATATCCATATTAGGGATGTTGGTATTGCAGGCAGTGGCTTAACCCTCTACACCACAGCACCAGGCCCTCCTTTACTCAACTTTTGTACACACACATACAAATATACTTTTAAACGTTTGTGGTGGGGCAGGCATTTAAATGGTTTAGCAGTTAAAGACCTCAGGTCATCAGAGTAGTTGGGTTTGATATTCACCTCTGACTTCTGAGTCCAACTCCCTGCTAATGCCAACCCTGGGAGGAAGCAGGAGGGGTCAAGTCATTGAGTTCTTGTCACCGATGTGGGAGATCTGGATTGAATTCCTGGTTTCTGACTTGGACCCCACTGGGCATTGTGGCCAGCATTTGTTGCAGCAGATGGGAGCTCTCCCCCTTTGTCTCTTCTGCCTCTCAAATGAAAAAGAAATAATAAAATTTTTAAAAAGAAATTATAATTTTAAAAGTCATAAAAATGGAATTAAAAGGTAAATTTATTTTAGTGTAAGAAACCTTGAAATCCATGCAGTTTTGTCATAGACACATTTTATGCAGACTTTTTGAAGACCTTCATAGGCATGGATTTCAAAAATGTTTTGTACCAAAGTGAACTTATGTTTGTTTTAATTCCATTTTCTGAGAACATTTTGAAGTCCTCTTGTACACAGCTGAAAAAAATTGGAAAATGATTCCTAAACAAAGTCATAGACATGCACCATTGCAGCACCATTCACAATAGCCAGGAGGCAGAAACAACTCAAATGTCAATCAAACAAAATAGCCACACAACTGGAGGGGGAAGTGGGCATACTGCTTTATAGGTATGGGATTTCCTTTTGAAGTGACGAAAATGTCTTGGAACCAGATAGAGGTATGGTTGCACAACATCGTGAATGAGGTAAATGTCACTGAATTATAAACTTTTAAAAGTTTAATGGTTAATTCTATGTTATATGAATTTTCCGTTAATTAAAAAAAAAAAAAAAAGCAAGAGCAGGCAGATGTCTTCGGCCACAGGAGCAGGCAGGCAGGAACAGCCAAGGATTAATACGGGTTCTATTTCTCAGCAGAGGCCAGTGGGTGAGCATGAGGGACGTCCCTGGAACTTAGACCATCGGCCCCTCTACCAGGCCACCTCCACCAGGAAAAATGGAGGGAGACAAATCCCGGTGGACCTGGTTAACTCCCACGCTGACCAAAGTTAATTCATGAAATGATCTTCTGTGATTCCCAAAGTGACTTTATTTCCTTTGGAACGCTCCAGCATGTTGGCAGACTTAGCTGGAAGTCACACATCTAACTGCATTATAGAACCGTGCCCTGATCACCTAAGTAAGTCACAGTGAATAGCATTTGCTACTAATCTTCCAAACTCATTCGTTTTTTATTATTTCCAATATCCTTTCACAACTCTGAGCTTAGCTGGCTGATAGCAACTAAGTAGGGAGCTGCTTTGTCCATAAAAAAAAAGGGGGGGGGGAGTTTATCAGATCTTTGTATTTAGAGAGATAACAAGGAGCAGCTACTGGGTCCCTAGGAAGATTTGGCTGAGAGGAGGGAGGGTGGTTGAAGTTCTGGGCTTGGGAGGTAGAGGGAAGTGAAACCCATGATGACTAGGGCAGGCTTGTGGCCTGCATGACAGATGGTGCAAATAAAGAAACTTTGCTGCAGCCGACAGCGTCGCCTGTCCCAGACTGCGGGACACACTGGGCATAGACCTACAGCCTCCAGGTGTAGACAAACTATGACACAGGCCTCAGGACTCTCCCTCAAAGTCGCAATGAGATCCACACCTGGGCAGCTACTGGATGGTGAGACACAGGTTACGTCCTCCAAGAACAGCACAACATGCAGCCAGAAAGGAGTAAGGCACCCCAGTTTATGCCCAAGTTCCTGGCCTCCTGCTTCCAACTTCTCCTTTGCAATGGGAGTTTCGGCCACATTCAACTTCTCATGCTGCTCCTGGTCTTAAGTATCCTTTCTTCATGTCCACCATCTTTCTTCCTTTATTTCTTTTCCATCCCTTCTTCAGATCCTAGGTGAGGTGCCCCTTCCTCTGAGAAACCTCTGTGGATTTCTCAAGTCTGGGTTAGGTACTCTCTGTTGGATCTGGCACATCAGTATTTACCCTTCCTAACCCATGTCTCTTTGACTGTGATTCAGGCCTAATGCTCAGACTTCCCTGTGGTAAGGGGGTCTTCCAACTTCTCTATGAGGCCAGAGAGTAAATATTTTAGGCTTTGTGGGCCATATATAATTTTATACCCCTTCTTCTTATTTTTTATGTTTCATTTTTCTTTGTGTTTATGTGTGTGTGTGTGTGTGTGTGTGTGTGTTTTAACAACTCTTTAAAAATGAAAAAAGAAGTTTGAGTTCACTGCCAGCAACTAAACTGTGCAATTGTTCTACCGGCTACACTGTACTGAACCTTGCTCACTCTGGAGGTGAATTTCTTGCCTTGTTCTATCAAATCTTGTTTAGTTTTTGCATTCCCAGTGGCTGGCACAATTCCTAGAAGGATATTCAAAATATTGAACTGACTATAATTTAGTCCTGCATATTAAGGGTGACTTATTTTGCTTCCTCGAATCTCTGTAATCTCTAATGATCCTATAAAACTTTTTTTGCCACCTTGTATGTTTTAGTTTATTAAATTAGTTCCTTCAAGTCCAGTTGCTTCTCTCTCTATCTACAATGCTTTCCATTACAATCTGCAACCAAGACGGAAGTTTTTCCCCTTCTTTCTTTGCTCATTTTGCTTCTTGTGAGAGCCATCATAGACTCATACACATGGCTGCCCATTTCCAACCCGGAAAAGGTTACTCTGGCCTTCCCACAATGTGTGAATCCTAACAGATGTTTAGAGGGATGGGGTTTTGGGGGAAAGTTCTCCCAACTCTAAGTTATAAAAAACTTAGCTTCAGCCCGGAAATTGATTCCTAAGTGGACTATACATTCACTTCCTTCTGGTTGCTTAAAAGCATAGTGGGACAGAAGCTTTTAAGAGGAGGGTTATCTCAGGAATTCAGTCTTCTGGGACTCAGGCACATCTGTAATACTGGTGTGGGGGCACACGGGTGCATGTTCCCTGTCCCCTTACCATTGCATGGCTGAGCAGCCGTCCCAGGCACCTGAAAAGTAGCACCTGCTACCTCGGTGGAGTGAGAAAAGATGGCCAGGAACACTCCAGAAACTGTGCTCTCATTTTGAAAAAAGTGATGACTTCTGAACAAAATAAGTCATCCAAAGCCATAAAATCCATTTTTACAGGCATTCTAATGCAGAGATTGAAGCAAAGTGAAAAGCAACGGCAAAATATGACCCTGTAAAAACGGGCTGTGGCTGATGAGAGATTAGTCAGTAGGTATAACCACAGTTCAGGCCAAAACACTTGTTGCCCTTCTTTGTAGCTTTGAGGCACTTTCTTTCCGGCCCATCTGCACTGTTTTTACAGCAGTATTGCATACTTACAGAATGAGAGCATGTTTCTTGTTGCTACAAACAGCACTCATAAATGTCGGAGCCAAGTGTGTCTAAACATTACAGCATATTAAACACCTTTAAGCATGATCCATAACCTTGTAATTGGTACCAAAATAACAAGACCTGTGTTTTAAATGGGAATTCGACACTGTGTTTGCTGTTGTCAATCTGCTCCATTAGAAATGTGGTTGGGAAAGTGGGTCATGAGAAAATAATGGATGTGATTGATGCGTAGAACCCTGAACTTCTGGACCCTGACGATCATTTGGGGCACGGGGGGCAGGGGGGCAGGTGTTTAGCCTAGCAGTTAAGACCCTGGGTAAGTTGCTCTCATCCCATGTCAGCGTGCCTGGGTTTGAATCTCAGATCCAGGTTCTGACTCAAACCTTTTGCTCACATGGACCCCGGGAGGCAGTGGTGATGGCTCAAGCAGTTGGGACCCTGCCACCAACATGGGAGACCTGGATGGAGTGCCTGGCACCCAGCTTTGGTCCTGGACAAGCCCCAGCTTTTGTAAGCTGGGGAGTAAGGAGAGTGAATCAGAGGATGAGAGAGATCTCCCTCTTTCTCTTCCTCTCTCTCTCTCTCTCCCCCCCTCCCCCGAATAAATAAATGATTTTTAAAAGGGGGAGTGATATCATCTTGTCATAAGAATGCCTGCCTCTGGTCGATGAAGAAATTGAAGCTCAGGTAAGTTCGAGAATTCACTAAAGGTTTCCTGATTTTCTTCTATGCTTTTCCCTTTGAACACAATGCTTTCCTTTAAAGGGAGAATTTTTGCTGGCCTGGATAACTGCACTAGCAGTGAAGTCATACAAGTTCACGTGGAGATGTGTTTGCTGGCACAGGAAAAGGACCAGGAGGGAGTGGCTTTTGTCTGGGAAGGGCATTGCCCAAGGCTTTCTGCTTTCCAAGCAGCTCTTTCTGAATCTACTCCAAGTGCTCAGGTCTTCATTATTAGAATCACCCATGTGGTGATGCGGTGTGGTGGGTTGGGCCACCACCAGTGACCCAGCATCTCATATGAGCACCGGTTGGAGTCCTGGCTGCTCCACCTCTGCTCCAGCTCCACACTAATGCTCCTGGGAGAGAAACAGAGGATGGCCCAAGTGCTTGGGCCCCTGCCACCTATGCGGGAGACCTGGAAGAGGTTCCTGGCTCCATGTGGGGAGTGAACCAGTGTATGGAAGACCTCTCTCTCTCTCTCTCTCTCCCCCTTTCAACTAAATAAAATATTTTTTTGGAAAAAAGAATCGCTCATCTGACCGCTTGCACTGCAAGTCCTGGCTAAGATGAAAATGCTGCTGGAGGAATTGTGAAATGGGACGATGAGCACACATCAGTGGTTTACATTCGGGCCGAGAGATCTCCAGGGTGTGTGATTCTGACAAGCCCCTGACTCTCACCAGCAGCCACTCAAAAACTGAGGAGGAACTGATTCTGAACCAGAATCATCAACTGGAAAATGAGATCCCTCCCAGCAGAGAGAACTGTGAGGGTCACAGCAAGCCACACACCAGGTCACCATCCTTGTGTCTTGAGCCTGAGGGTAATGGCAATGCAGGTACCTTGAGATGCGAGTTCTACTGGGTATAGTTATCAGGTGTGTCATCTACATCTGCCACTGATGGGGTTGACTGCCCAGTTTCCAAGTTCACCACCAAGAGCACACCAAGATAAACACTGGGGTCTTTGGCTGACATCCCCTAAAAATGGACAGAATTAACATATGACTTCCTAATGTGGAAATTGAAGGTACAGTAAGGTTCTCACTTACCAGTGTCTTGTGAATGGGACTTTGTAATTAAAAATCGGAGAGTTTTCGTTTTGCTTTAATTTCCATCCAGCTTTATGATTGAAAACACACTTTCAGGACCCTATTTTCTGGCCAGCCAAAACTCAAGAAAAGTAATATCATGTGGGGAACATAGAAGAGAAAAATGAAGTGTTTTTTTCAACACCTGTTTTCATTAAGTAGGGGAAAGCAAACTGACAGATTTTTTTTTTCAATGCTTATCAAGTAAGTGCCAGGAGCATTACAAATGTTATCTCATTTCATCTTCAAACCCAAAGAGGTAGACACCGTAGTCTCTGCTTGGGGAATGTTATAAGATTGTCCCTAAGATTTTGAACTTTAAGGAAATAGGATGTTTCTGTTAGAATTAAATTTCGAATGAATGGATGTAGGACTCAAGTACAGTAATGAAATGTCACAAGAAAGAGGTAGAATAGCACACAGGCCAGTGCTATCTGCAACCACGCTAACATTATTCACATCCTTACCCAAGAGTAGAATCACCGGATGGGGCTATAAGACAGCCACAAAAGTCCATAGGAAACAGAAAAACAGGTGGTATTATAAAAGAAGAGAAGTTTGGTCAATGAACTTGGAAGAGCTTTAGTCCATTACGGGCTTTTCATTTTGTGGAGATATACACCCAAGGCTACATTAGTTTCATTCCATCAAACACCCAACTCCCTTCCCTTTTTTTCTGATTTCATGCTCAGCAAACAAACCCCTGGTTGCAATTTACTTCCAAGTAGATCTGCCCACAGGAAGAGAAAGTCACTGGTCATGCAGCTGTGAGGACTCTGGTCCAAGTCTTATTTATTTTTGGAAATTAATAAAATAGCTTTCTGATTTGACATGTTAGTCTTGTGATTGGCTAATATAAATAAATGCACCTGACATAATCAAGCTTTTCAGTCTACCAAGCAGAGGTCTTGGATGATGTGTAGTTATTAGATAGTTCATGCTGGATCTCACTGGGATTAAAAAAATCCCACCTGCTCTGTCGGAGAACCACTTTATGAGACCCTTCTCCTGCCAATAACAATTACAAACTTTGGCTGAGATACAAACATAAACTGGTTGGAGATGTGATGGAACAATCCAAAGATCACAGAACCTGAGAGGGGCATGAAATAAGAAAAGGAGAAGAAACCAGGTGAGCTGTATTTTTAAGTAGCTTTCCCCTATGAGAGCGATCGCCTCTTATCTGCCCACACAGAGGTAGACTACAAGGAGGAAGTCACAATCTTTCTGACCTGGAAACACACACAAGCAACAAGAGGGCTGCCATGGCTCCTGGAAATTGACAGGAGAAATCCCTGAAGGTGGATACAGAGACCATGGAGCTTTAAAAGTCACATAAAAATCCCAAATCTGACTCCTAAATATTTTGTATATTTAGGACATAATCACACCAAAACCCAAGAGAGAATAGCAGTTGGAAAGGCAAATATCTCCAGATTTTACCAACTTCCTAGTGCTAGACAGTTTAGAGCAGAAGTCCTGCCAAGAGGAGAACATTTGTAAGTACTGTGGGCTTTTAAACGAAACCCCAGATGGGTCACACGTTAGGAATAAAGCCCACATCCCAAGATTGATGACAATGCAGTAAGACGGCAGTCAGCAAACTATGGCCTAAGGACCGAATCTGGCCCCACAAATACCACATTGGCCACGCTCCCTTGTGTATTATTATACATAGCCACTTTCACACTACAATGGCAGAGTTGAGAATCAGCAAAAGAGACAGTACAGCTAGTCAGGTATAAAGCATCTTTCTTTCTGTAGAAAGAGTTTTTTGACCCCTGTTCCCAGGAAAAGGGCAAAACTATGAAAGACCAAACTGAGTAAGACTTAAACAAAACTTCTTCCAAATCCAGTTCCATCTTCCAACGTTTTTATTTTCTGTCAGAATAAAACAAAATCGTATCTAGAAGAAAATAACCCAATTCAGAGACTTTCCAACATATTTTACTCAGTATCCAGTAAACAACAAGAAATCGCTAGACATATAAATAATTAAGGAAAAGGGATAAGAGATCAATAGAAAACTTTACAGGTGATTGGGAAGATAGAATGGGCATACAAAGGGATGGGTATTTGGAAAAGTGGGTAAGACACAGCTTGAAACATCCGTATCCCATATTGAAGTACTTGGGTTTGAGCCCTGGCTTCAGACCTGACTTCAGCTTCCTGCTATTACCTGGGAGGTAGCAGGTGATGGCTCCAGTAGTTGGACCCCTGCCACCCACACAGGAGACCCTGACTGAGTTCCTAGACCCTAGTATCAGTCTGACCAAGACCTAGCTGTTGTGGTATCTGGGGGCTGAACCAGCAGGTAGGCAATTTCTCTTTGTCTCTCTGTCTCTCTGTCTCTGTTGCTTTGCCTTTCAAATGAATTTAAAAATTTTAAATAAAAAACAATGAGCATATAGGTATTTGAAATGGCTATGCAAGGAGAATCATAGGAAAAAGTGGACAGAATTGATAAACAGCTGCAGAATTCTGGAAAGAAAACTCTAAGTAAGAACAAGTTGCAATTCTAGAACTGAACAAGAATAAATTAGGGCTTCTGATTTTATCTCTCACGTGTTAAGAACTTGGAAGTCATCATATTTTTTTATAAGATTTATTTATTTATTTGAAAGAGCTACACAGAGAGATAAGGAGAGGCAGAGAGAGAGAGAGAGAGAGAGAGAGAAAGAGGTCTTCCATCTGCTGGTTCACTTCCCAATTGGTAGCAATGGCTGGAGCTGAGCTGGTCCAAAGCCAGGAGCCAGGAGCTTCCTCTGGGTCTCCCATGTGGCTGCAGGGGCCCAAGTACTTGGGACATCCTCTACTGCTTTCCCAGGCTACAGCAGAGAGCTGGATAAGAAGTGGAGCAACCGGGACTAGAACCAGTGCCCATATGAGATGCTGGCATGGCAGGCGCTGGCTTTACCTGCTACGCCACAGCACCGGCCCCCATCATCTGTTCTTATAACAAGAAAGAGTTGGAGGAACTAAAACCAATAGTTATTCCTGGACCTCCTGGGGCTCAGAAAACAACATCCTGCAGTACGGTGTTTGAACAGGATGAGCCCCTTGAATGGAAGGAATTCAGAAGGACTTACAAATTGCCTCAGAGACAAGGTGTTCCTGACCATCCCTGGTTTCTCCCCTGAGCACACAGAGGGGCTCTCTTCGACTGAAGGAAATTCTTCCAAAACAAATGCCATTGCTCTGAAACCCCCTTAATCAGGAAAATGCCATCGCCAGAGAAGAAACTAAAGAAATGCCCAGCAGACTCTCCTTCCACTCTTCTGAAAGCTAGGACCTGAGAGACTGTTTGTGTAGACAGATAGCTTTGTTCCCTGTGCAGCTCCACCCCTGCCTTCCCATAACTGTCACGACCTCCTGCAGGGCTCAGAAAGATTTTGTTCCAGGTTATTGTCTGTTCTCTGGGCACATTCACCTCCCCTTAAAATATTTTTTCTTCCTCTAAAATGCCTACTCTCCTCACTCCCTTTCTCCCATGCAAAGGCTATTAAACCTCAACTGGCCATTCTCAGAGTTTCATATTCATGACATTTGAGTATATTGTAAATGTATTAATCATGCACACAAAATAAGTATGCAAGGTAATACACAAGCTAGTTAGCTAAACTTAGCTATTATACAATGTATGCATATTTTGAAATATCATGTTGTACTCCATACACCTTTGTTTGTCAATCAAAAAAGCTAAAGACAAACTCAGAAGTAACATAGATGTTAAAATGGTTCAGGGGCCGGCGCTGTGGCGTAGTGGTATAAAGCCGCCGCCTGCAGTGCCTGCATCCCATATGGACATGGTTCTAGTCCCGGCTGCTCCACTTCTGATCCAGCTCTCTGCTATGGCCTGGGAAAGCAGTAGGAGATGGCCCAAGTCCTTGGGTACCTGCACCCACATGGGAGACTCAGAAGAAGCTACTGGGTCCTGGCTTTGGATCAGTGCAGTTATGGCCATTGCAGCCATCTGGGGAGTGAACCAGTGAATGGAAGACCTCTCTCTCTCTCTCTCTCTCTCTCTCTTTCTCTCTGCCTCTCCTTCTCTCTCTGTAACTCTGACTTTCAACTAAATAAATAAATCTTTTTCTTAAAAAAAGAAATGATCCAGTAGGCAATATTAAATAACTATGGTTAACACTTTAAGATACAGAATAGAAAAGTAGGTGATATGAATTAAAAAAATAAGCAATGTAAATGGAGAGATAGAAATTCAAAGAATCAAAAAAAAAAGGGAAATGGTAGAAATGAACAACAATGTAACAAAGAAAATATACTGTTTGTGGCCTCAGCAGGAGACTTAACACCAAGGGGTGGGGATGGGGGGATGAAAAAAGATGAGCTTGAAGTTGGGCCAATAAACTGAAATGCACAGAATGTGCAAGAATTATGCGAGAATTCCAAAAGCCCTAACATATGCCTAGTTGGATGAAATAATGATGACTGAGATTCTTCAAAAAATGACAGACACCAAATTGCAGATCCACGAAGTTCAGAGAGCACCTGACAGCATAAATACCCCAAACACCTCTAATTGTACATGTTGTATTCCAATTGTATAAGGTCACAATCAAAGTGAACATTTTGACTGAAGAACAAGAATTAGAAGTGCCTGTTTGTTGCTCAGTGGGTGAAGCCACTCCCCGAGACACCAGTTCGAGTACTGCTTACTTTATTTCCAATCTAGCTTCTTGCTAACGCACCTAGGAAAGCAATGGAAAATGACCCAAGATCTTAGGCCCCTGTCATCCATGTGGGAGACCGAGATGGAGCTCCTGGCTTCAGCCTGGCCCAGCCATTTGGGGAGTAACCCAGACCAGAGGATGGGAGGTTCTCTCTTTCTTTCTTCCTTTCTTCCTTTCTTCCTTTCTTCCTTTCTTTCTTTCTTTTCTTTTGACAGGCAGAGTGGATAGTGAGAGAGAGAGAGAGAGAGAGAGAGAGAGAGAGAAAGGTCTTCCTTTTGCTGTTGGTTTACCCTCCAATGGCCGCCACGGCTGGCGTGCTGCAGCCGGCGCATCGCGCTGATCCGAAGGCAGGAGCCAGGTACTTATCCTGGTCTCCCATGGGGTGCAGGGGCCAAGTACTTGGGCCGTCCTCCACTGCACTCCCTGGCCACAGCAGAGAGCTGGCCTGGAAGAGGGGCAACCAGGACAGAATCTGGCGCCCCGACCGGGACTAGAACCCGGTGTGCCGGCACCGCTAGGTGGAGGATTAACCTATTGAGCCGTGGCACTGGCCTTCCCTTTCTTTCTCTCTCTCTATCTCTCCCTCTCTCTCTGTAACTTCCTTTCAAATAAATAAGATAAATTTTTAAAAGAATTACAGAGAACTTCTCATCAGAAATCATGCAAACAAGAAAATCATGGATTGGAATATCTGGAGTATTAAAGGAAATAAAAAGCCCCACAAACCTAGAATTACATGTCCAGCATCATTCAAAAATAAAGGAATGATAAAAACTTTCTTAGAACAAAAAGACAATAAAACTAAAGACTTAATTTCCAGCAGACTTACTCTGCAAGACACGCTAAAAGATTTTTTTTTAGGCAACAGTACAATGATATAGGTAACAAAAATATGTGTGTACATTAAAAGAATTGAATTTTTATGAAAGGAACCAATGGAAGTAAAATGAAACCTTGTATATTTCTTATTCTTAATTGATCTTAAGATATCACTGCAAGAAATGAGACTAACAGCATGATTATAGAATATAGACAGGTAAATGAATGGGACAATGGCAGAAGAGATGTGACAAAGGAGTCAGGAAAACTGTTATATACACCTGCAGGACATAGGAAGATGGTCACTGCATAGTGTTCAAAGGATCAACTCAACAAGAAGGTCTGATGATTATAAATGCATACACGCTCTAGGCCAGAGCAACTGGCTTTCTAAAATACATAGTAGTAGACCTACAGGAAGACACAAACTCCTACATGATAATAGTGGGTTATTTCAATATCTTACTTTCTTCACTGGACAGGTCATCTAGATCAAAAAATCCATAAAGAAGCATTAAACTACGCCATACAGCAAATGAGGCTAATAAACACAGAGCATTTTATCCAACAGCTGCAGAATATATTCTTTCCATCAGCACATGGGGCATTCTCAATGACAGACAGAATATTAGGCCACAAAACAAGTCTCAACAAATTGAAAGCAGTTGAAATTATACCATCCACCTTTTCTGACCACAACAGAATGGAAACCAATTACAGAAGTAACTTTAGAAATTACACAGATTTATGGAGATGGAACAACATACTCCTGGATGAAGAAGTGGTTGTTAAAGAAATCAACAAGGAAACAAAAAAAATTCCTTAAAACTAACAGAAATGGAAGCATAGCATAACAACACTCATGGGATATGGCAAAAAACAAACAAACAAAAAAAACTGGGGTGGTGTATTATAGTGCAGAGGATAAAACTGTTAATTTGGACACTCACATTCCATATCAGAGTGCCAGACATTTGGGGAGTGAACCAGTGGAAGAAGATACTTCTCTCTTTCTCTCTCTCTCCTTGTTAAGTAAATGAAAAAAAAAAAAGATTAAAATACTAGTAAATTGAATCTGTTAACATATCAAAAGATCATTCATCCTGACCAAGTGATATTTATCCCCAAGATGAAGGGATGGATTGATACACAAAAATCAGCCAATGGGGCCAGCATTGTGCCGTGTGCTAAGCCGCTGCTTGGAATGTCCACATACCATATTAGAGTGCAAGTTTGTGTCTCAGCTGTTCTGCTTCCTCTCCAGCTTCCTGCTAGTGTGCTTTGGAAGGTAGAGGATGATGACCCAAGTACTTGGGTTCCTGCCACCCACTTGGGAGACCTGGATGGGGTTCCTGGCTCCTGGTTTTGGCCTGGCCCAGCTTGGGCTTTTGTAGTCATTCAGGGAGTGACCAACAAATGAAAGATCTCTATTTTTTCTCTCTTTCTCTGTCACAATGCTATTCAAATAAATAAATAGTAAGTCAACAAATAAATATTTTAAAAATCAATAAATATAACATTTCTCATCAATAGAGGGAAGAAAAAAATCATCTAATTAGGTGCATAAAAAGCTGAAAGCATTTCCTCTAAAAGCTGAAACCAGATAAGTATGTCCACTCTCTCCATTCTTTTTCAATATAGTGCTGGAAATTCAAGCCAGAATAATTAGGCAAAAGAAAGAAATAGAAGGTATACAGTTAGGAAAGGAAGAAGTGAAATTAACCCTGTTTGAAGATGACATGATTATATATAAAGAAAGTGAAAGAGTCTATCAGAAGACTGGTAGAACTGCTAAATAGACTCAGAAAAGTCACAGAATTCAAAATCAACACAAAGACATCTGGAGCACTTTTATACATCACTGATGAACTTGCTTAGAAAGAGATTGTAAGAGTAATCCATTTACAACAGCTACCCAAAAATGCTTAGTATGGATTTAACCAAGGATGTGAAAGACCTCTATAATGAAAATGACAAAACAAGAATATCTCTATGAAATAAAATGAATTAATATTGTTAAAAAATTCTGTATTACCCAAGGTGATTTACAGATTCAAAGGAAACACCACCAAAAAGCCAATCATATCTCTCACAGAACAAAAAAAAAAAAACTCCCTCAAATTCATATGAAATATTGAGCAATCCCCAAAAGCCAGCACAATCTTGAACAAAAAGAACAAGGCTTGGCCGGCGCTGCGGCTCAATAGGCTAATCCTCCGCCTTGCAGTGCCGGCACACCGGGTTCTAGTCCTGGTCGGGGCGCCGGATTCTGTCCTGGTTGCCCCTCTTCCAGGCCAGCTCTCTGCTGTGGCCAGGGAGTGCAGTGGAGGATGGCCCAAGTCCTTGGGCCCTGCACCCCATGGGAGACCAGGAAAAGTACCTGTCTCCTGCCATTGGATCAGCGCGATGGGCCGGCCTCAGCGCACTGGCCGCGGCGGCCATTGGAGGGTGAACCAAGGAAGACCTTTCTCTCTGTCTCTCTCACTGTTCACTCTGCCTGCCAGAAAAAAAAAAAAAAAAAAGAACACGGCTGGAGTCTTCAGATGCATACAGAGATGCTGTATCCAGAAACAGCATGTTTCTTTTACAAAAGCAGACACGAACACCAATGGAATAGAACAAACGCCCCATAAATACACCCACACATCTACGTCCAGTTGAACTTTGACGAAGGAGCCAAAAACATACCTTGGGGAACAAAGTTTCTTGGATAAATGCTGCTGGGAAAATTGCATTTAAAAATTGCAGAAAACTGAAGTAAAATCCGTCAAACCCTATCCTCATCTATACAAAAACTCTATTCAAAATTATCAAAAATCTAAAGGTAAGGCACGAAACTGAAACTATTAGAAGGAAACATAGGAAAAACACTTTAAGACATTGCATATGCAGCAACATTTTGGGTAAGACAATAAAAATACAAGCAACATAAGCAAAAATAGACAAATGGTGTTATGTCAAAGTAAGAAGCTTGTGCAAGCAAAAAAAAAAAAAAAACAAAACAGGCAACAGAGTGAAATGGGACAAAATAATTTGCAAACTATTCACCTGACAATGGATTAATATTCAGAACACTTAAGAAACTAAAAAGAAATACTCAGCGGTAAAATAATAAGCAATTCAGTTAAGAAATTGGTAAAGGATCTTCACAGACATTCCTCAAAAGAAAAAAAATACAAACAGCCAAGCAATACCCAAAAAACACTCAGCATCACTGGCTATGGGGGAAATGAAAATCAAAACAATGAGGAAGTGTCATCTCACACCACTAAGAATGGTTGTCATCAAAACACAAACAGCAACCAATGCCAGTGAGAATGTGGAGAAAACGGAACTCTTATACACTGTTGATGGGAACACAGATTAATACAGCCACTATGGAGGCTCCTCAATAACTAAAAATAGACCTAACGTCTGACCCAGCTATTCCATTTCTGGGGATATGTATATGTACATATATATGGGGATATGTACATATATATATATTTCTGGGGATGTATATATATATATATCAGAACAAAATACAATCTGCATATGAGAGGATTATATATGTACTCACAATGAAATATTATTCTGCCATAAAAAGAATGAAATCCTGATATATGCCACAACATGGATGGAACAGGAGATTGTCATGTTAAATGGCTTAAGCCAGGTACAGAAAGACAGATGCCACAGGTTCTCCACCATATGTGGAAGTTAAACTTAAATATACACACAGAGACACAGACACACACACACACACACAATATAAAATTGTGATTATTAGAGACTGAGAAAGATGGAGGAAGAGGAACAATGAGTGCCAAAACACAGCAGTGTGCACTTAATTGGTTCTGGTATTTTGTAGCACATTCTGCCTGACCCACCAGGCAGAATATCAGTGAGAATACAGTTGAGCTGAACACGACCATCAGTCAAGTTACTCGAGCTTACATTTGTAGAATATGCCCCGCCATGGTGGTGACCCCATGCTTCTCCAGTCCTCCGGGCCACAGCAGAGAGCTGGACTGGAAGAGGAGCAACTGGAGACACTTGCCAACACAGACCACATCCCGGGCCACAAAATGCACCTGAAGAGTATTAAAGAAGAAATCAAGCAATGTATGTTCTTGACCACACTGAAATCAAACCAGATAGCGGTAACAGAAAACTATGTGGGAAACCCCCAGACATGTAGAAATTAAATGATACACTTCTAAATAACCTGTGAATCAAAGAACAAGTCCAAGAGAAGCTAAAAAATAAATAAAAGCATTCTGAAGAAAATGAAAATACAACCAATCAAAATTAGTAGGATGGAAGGAAAATGCTTAGAGGAAAATAAAAAGCATTTGAATTCACAGAAGCGATAAGATGTAAAGTTTGTGTTGAAATCTTTACTTAATATATACTAAATTGATCTGTATATAAGGATAATTGAAAATGAATCTTGATGTGAATGGAATGGGAGAGGGAGTGGGAGATGGGAGGGTTGCAGGTGGGAGAGAAGTTATGGGGAGGAAAAAGCAATTGTAATCCAAAAGCTGTACTTTGGAAATTTATATTTATTAAATAAAAGTAAAAAAAAATCTAAAGTTTGTAATCCAAGTTTTCACCTTAGAACAGTAGATAAAAAAGAGTAATTTCAGTCTAAAACTAGCAGTAAAAAAAATGATTAGACTATCTTGAAATCAATGACATAAAAAATAAAAAAACCACAAAATCAAGAAACTCAAAAGCCAATTCTTTGTAAGATCAATAAAATTGATAGACTTCTTGCTAGACTAACCAAGAAAAAGAGAGAAGACACCTATGAGCAATATTTAAACAGTGAAAGATGGGTCCACCACTACTCATTCCATGGGCATTAGAAGGATTAAAAAAAAAGGATGCTAAGAACAACCCTATGCTCCCAAGCCTTAGAAGTTACATGAAATGCATGAATTCTTTGAACAACACAAATCACCAAAACTGAGTCACAAAGAAATAAATAACTGAATGGACCTGTGTCTATTAAATAAATTAAATGATTAATAACCTTTTTTTTTTTTTTTTTTGACAGGCAGAGTGGACAGTGAGAGAGAAAGAGACAGAGAGAAAGGTCTTCCTTTGCCGTTGGTTCACCCTCCAATAGCCGCCGCGGCCGGCGCGCTGCGGCCAGCGCACTGCGCTGATCCGAAGGCAGGGCCAGGTGCTTCTCCTGGTCTCCCATGGGGTGCAGGGCCCAAGCACTTGGGCCATCCTCCGCTGCACTCCCGGGCCATAGCAGAGAGCTGGCCTGGAAGAGGGGCAACCGGGACAGAATCCGGCGCCCCGACCGGGACTAGAACCCGGTGTGCCGGCGCCGCTAAACGGAGGATTAGCCTATTGAACTGCAGTGCTGGCCTGTGATTAATAACCTTTCAAGTAAGAAAGCACAAGGCTAGCAATTTTTAAAAATTTTTATTTTGACAGGTAGAGTTATAGACAGTGAGAGTGAGCGAGAGAGACAGAGAGAAAGGTCTTCCTTCCGTTGCTTCACTCCTTAAATGGCCGCTATGGCCAGAGCTGTGCTGATCCAAAGGCAGGAGCCAGGTGCTTCCTCCTGGTCTCCCACACGAGTGCAGGGGCCCAGGCACTTGGGCCATTCTCCACTGCCTTTCTGGGCCACAGCAGAGAGCTGGACTGGAAGAGGAGCAACTGGGACTAGAACCAGCACCCATATGGGATGCCGGCACCACAGGCAGAGGATTAACCATGTGAGCCACGGTGCCGGCTCACATGGTTCTACCAAACACTGAAGGAAGAAAACTACTAATTTCAATAATGCTATGCATGAAATATTGTGTTATTGATTATTTATTTACTTTCTTATTTTCATTTTATTTGAAAGGCAGAGAGCAGATCTTTTTATTAGAAAAGCAGAGAGGGATCTTCCATACCAGTTCACTCCCCAATTGCAAGCAACAACCAGGGCTAGGTCAAGGAGCCCAGAACTTGATTTAGGTCTCTCACTTGGGTGGCAGGCATCTCACTACCTAAACCATCATTTGCGGCCTACCAACGTGGGCATTAGCAGGAAGCTGCAGCCAAAGTAGAGGAGCTGGGATTTGAACAAGGCACTCTGATATGGAATGAAGACGACCCAAATAGCAACTTCACTATTAATCACTTGAGTGAGCCAATTGAGCTCCACCATTCAGTGTTTTTAAAAAGCGTTTTGAAGGGGCCAGCACTGTGGTGTAGTAGGCTAATGGCGACAGCATCCCACATGGGTGCCAGTTCGAGTCCCAGCTGCTCCTCTTCCGATCCAGCTCTCTGCTATGGCCCAAGTGCTTGGTTCCCTGCACTCAGGTGGGAGGCCCAGAAGAAGCTACTGGTTACTGACTTTGGATTATTGGTTCAGCCCTGGCCATTGCGGCCATTTAGGGAATGAACTAGCAGATGGAAGACCTTTCTTTCTGCCTCTCCTTCTCTCTGTCTGTAACTATGCCTCTCAAATAGATAAATAAAAATATTTTAATAATTTCTTAAACATGACATCTCCCCCGAAAAAAAGACTAGAGAGAGAACACTTTCTAACCATTCTTTGAGGCCAATATTACTCCAATAACAAAACCTGATAAGGAGGTTACAAGAAAGGAAAGTTACAGATCAGTGTCTTTCATGAATATAGCTATAGAATCATTAAGAATATATTAACAGGGAGCCGGCGCCGTGGCTCACTAGGCTAATCCTCCGCCTTGCGGCACCGGCACACCGGGTTCTAGTCCCGGTCGGGGCACTGGATTCTGTCCTGGTTGCCCCCCTTCCAGTCCAGCTCTCTGCTGTGGCCCGGGAGTGCAGTGGAGGATGGCCCAAGCATTTGGGCCCTGCACCCCATGGGAGACCAGGAGAAGCACCTGGCTCCTGCCTTCGGATCAGTGTGGTGCGCCAGCCGCGGCGGCCATTGGAGGGTGAACCAATGGCAAAAGGAAGACCTTTCTCTCTGTCTCTCTCTCTCACTGTCCACTCTGCCTGTAAAAAAAAAAAAAAAAAAAAAAGGAATATATTAACAGGGCAGAGTGTTCAATGCAGTGTTTAAGATGCCACTTGGGATGTCTGCCCTCCCTGTTGAAGTGCCTGGCTTCAAGTCTCAGCTCTGTACCAGGTTCAAGCTTTTTGATAATGGCACCCTGGGAGGCAGCAGGTGACAGCTCAGGTAGTTGGGTCCTTACCACCAAACTGGGGGACCCAGATTGAGTCTGTCTTTGTCCTGGCATAGCCCTGACTGCTATGATATTTGGAGAATGAATCCACAGATGGAGGCCTATGTTTATATCGAATAAATGTAGGCTTTTGTTAATATTTCTGTATCAATATTTCTTCATTCACTGTGGCAAGGGTAACATATTAACTTGAGATCTTAATAAAGGAGAACTGATGTGGGCTGAACGGGAGTTCTTTGTACTAATCTTCACATTTTTTTCTGTAAATCTAAAACAATCATGAAAAGTGTTTTTAAAAATGTAATATGATATGAAAACACAGGATTGGTTTATAAGCAGATTAGACACAACAAAAACAATGAATTAACTCAAAAGACATGTCAACAGAAACTACTGCAAGTGAGAGACAAAGAAAATAAAATACATCATTGTAAATTGTAATAGGTAAAACGTGTTATATCAATTTAAGATATTTTGGGGGCTGGTGCTGTGGTGTAGTGGGTAAAGCTGCCACTTGCAGCATCAGCATCCCATATGGGTGCCGGTTCATGTCCTGGCTGCTCCACTTCTAATCTAGCTCTCTGCTATGGCCTGGGAAAGCAGTGGAAGACAGCCCATGTACTCCGGCCCTTGCACCCATGTGGGAGACTAGGAAGAAGATCCTGGCTCCTGGCTTCAGATATGCCCAGCTCCGGCTGTTGCAGCCATCTAGGGAGTGAATTAGTGGATGGAAAACTCTTTCTCTCTGCCTCTGCCTCTCTGTAACACTGCCTTTCAAATATATAAATAAATCTTTAAAAAAATCGCATTGGATTAAATTTTAAGATGCATAAAATAACCTATAAAATACCAAAAATCAATTAATATCAGATTAAGAGAAGGAGCAATGCAGGAAATAACAGGGCTTATTTCACAGTGATAAAAGGAGACATAAGAAACAGAAGTGCATATGGTCTGACACAGTTTCAAAACAATCCAAAAGTGATACAACATGAGGGATAAACAAATTCCTAGGCATAGCAGAAAGTTTTAATAGTTTTCTCTCCCTGGTAGAAGAGCAGCAGAAAGGATACAGAAGAGGGGAACACCCACATGAGGTTATTTCCAAACGTTTCTGGGAAAGAATTAAAAGGTAACTTCATTTTGGTGCAAAATGCTTTGAGATCCATTCATACAAGGGGTCTTTTGACACGTCATGGAAAAATGTATATTATGAAAAAACTATGCATGAATTTCAACATTTGTTTGCCCCCAGATAAACTTATATTTAAAAATTATCTAGCTAGGCTGGCGCCGCGGCTCACTAGGCTAATCCTCCGCCTAGCGGCGCCGGCACACGGGGTTCTAGTCCCGGTTGGGGCGCCGGATTCTGTCCTGGTTGCCCCTCTTCCAGGCCAGCCCTCTGCTGTGGCCAGGGAGTGCAGTGGAGGATGGCCCAAGTGCTTGGGCCCTGCACCCCATGGGAGACCAGGAAAAGCACCTGGCTCCTGGCTCCTGCCATCGGATCAGCGCGGTGCGCTGGCCGCAGCGCGCCGGCCGTGGCGGCCATTGGAGGGTGAACCAACAGCAAAAGGAAGACCTTTCTCTCTGTCTCTCTCTCTCACTGTCCACTCTGCCTGTCAAAAAAAAAAAAAATTATCTAGCTAGCTAGCTATCTATCTAGCTATCTGAAAGACAGAGTGACACAGAGACAGGGAGAGCAAGTGATCTGGGCCAGGCTAAAGCCATGAACCAAGAACTCCATCTGGGTCTCCATGGTGGGGGCAGGGGTCCAAGCACTGGGGCCATCTTCTGCTGCTTTCTCAGGCTCAGTAGCAGGGAGCTGGATAGGAAGTGGAGCAGCAGAGACTTGAAAGGCACTCTGATAAAGGGATGCCAGCATGGCAGGCAGGCTCTCAGCCCACTGCACCACAATGCTGGCCCCATAAACTTCTCTTAGCTTTCTGCGAACTTTTTGAAGTACCTTTGTACTAACTGACTTGGCCTTTTTCACATTTCTAGACTAGAATTCTCCGCATTTCCAGTATATAGAGTCTGTTCCAGTATACCAAGAATACACACCAAGATAGACAATGCTCCTGACTATAAATGAGTCACAATGTATTTTATACTATTAAATCCCCGCCGAATACATTTGCAGAATCTAATAAAGTTAGCATAAAATGTAACAACAGCATACTTGTATAGGGCATTTGGCAGGATTAAGAGATACAAGAGGAAAGGAAACTGTCACTCCACATATCCTGAGCCTCAGTGACATTACAGGAGACACAGAACACCTCCAGGGTGGTCACAGTCTCAGAGTTTCAGGCAATGGCTGGCAGCCGAGCAAATGTGGTCCAGGAGGGAGCCCAGAGCAACTGAGGGGAGTCTCAACCAAGAGCAGCATTTGCTAGGAAGAGCAAGAAACAGTTTTCAGACAGACTCCCCTTTCCTAAAATGTGGAGAAAGCCAAAGCCTAGGCTAATAGTTGAGTTACATATGGATTATGTCAGATAATATATATTCTGCACATAGTAAGCACTGGATATATGGTAGCTATTAAAATAATAATAATAAATCTAAATGAATCCCACCTGGAGCTATTTATCTGCAGAGGAATCTGGAGAGAGAGAGAGAGAGGTAGGGCAGATCAGGGAGCCTCTGGGAATGAAGTAATATTATTTAAGACATCAACAAATGCTGAAAACATAGAAGCATTGAATAGCAGAGCTGGGAAATCTCAGACTTATTTTTAGTACAACAGTCATTTTACAGATGTATACACTGAGTTTCGAGAAATGAAGTGACGGGCCACAAATCACACAGCATCTGTGGCAGTGGATCTGGACACATGGACTTCCAATAGAGTGAGCTTTCTTGTTGTTGTTGTTCCTGGGTCATTTTCCCAAGAACTCTGTATATCTAACATCCCTAAATAAATTCAAGAAAATTATAAAGAATGTCTATTGCAGATTTACCTTGGTGGAGAAGTTACTGGTAGGCATCTCCCCAGATGAATGGAACCATTCAATGTGGAAGAAATTGTATTAGAACAGTTTCATCCAACTTTAAGGGAATGAAAAATTTTCTCCAGAGAATACTGTAAGGGATGTTCAGTTTTGTGAGTGACTTGAAAACCTGAATTCTGGTTTTCCAAGTGCTTGTTGATATGCTGGAAATCTTGTTGAGATGGTAATACCTATCTCTAGGCCTTCTTCACCTTACAAAGTCGGTGTCTTTTGAGAACAAGAGCAAGGGAAGAGACGCTGCACAGAGAAGCTGGAGTTGCAGTGTGGACTGCAGTCTTTTCCTCCATTTCCAATCTCCCAACCGTGCCTATCTTTCATCAGTAAAATTTCATCCTAGGAAACAACAGCTGAGGTTTAAAAATTGGGAAATGCTGTCACAGCAAGGAAATAGTGGACCTCAACTTGCAAAACTAGGACTAGAACTTGCTATATTTTTTTGTTCCTAGACCCTGGTTCAAAATATCATCCCACCATTGCCAATTCCAAGTTAGTAGAGCGGTGTGATGACCAAAGTAATGCCCGTGGTCAAATATCATACCACCATTGCCAATTCCAAGTTAGTAGAGTGGTGTGATGCCCAAAATAATGCCTGTGGTCAAAGGGCATATGGATTTTTCTTTTCAGTTCTTGTTCACTAAAACAATAAAACAAATTTCTCCCTATAGTTGTAGAGCTGGTTGGCAGCTGTGCCCTCAATAATCCAAAGTATGGACAACCCCTTCATGAAGAAGTGAGCCAAGCGAATCTATCTCTAAAGGCTTATAATGCCAATAGAAATGGTTCTTTAGATGTCATGTATATCTCAGAGTATCCAGTCCTTTCTCCTCTGGGGCCCCCCAGGGATATTCCCTATGTGAGTCTTGTCACCCTGATCTCCTGGATTTTCTGTCTGTCAACCTCTCAAGGTCAGGGATCCTTCACAGGGATCCTCACTTTTGGTTCTTCCCAAGAACTACTCCAAATAGAGTGAAGGATTTTTAATCTCAGGATATGGGAAAACCAAATGCCAGCACTAGGTGAAAAAGCTAAAGAAACAAGTTAAGTTTAAGATGGCATGAGAGGTTGGGATGACAAAGGTAGATTAGGGGAGAAAAGAAGAATGACAGATAATCCTACTTTTTTTCAAAACCAATTATTAGAGAATATATATGTAAGTATGCATGTATATATGTATGTATGTATGTATATACACACACATGTGCACACACTTACAGGGAAAGAGACTGAGATAGACATAAAAAAGGAAGAGAGACCGAAAAAGAGGGACAGACAGAGTACCCCATCTTCTGTTTCACTCCTCAAATGCCTGAAACAGCCAGGGCTATACCAGGTTGCAACTAGGTGCCAGGAACTCCATCTGGGTCTCCCAGGTGGGTGGCAGAGATTCAAGTACTTGACCATCATCTGCTACCTCCTGGCATGTATGTTAGCAGTAATCTGGAATCAAGAGTGGAGTTGGGACTGGAACTAGGTTCTTTAATGTTATCTGACTTAACTGCTAAATCAAATGTCTGCCCCAAAGAAAATAACTTCGAACATTTATCTATAAATATATTAGTAAGTATCCAAAAACATACAGTAATGATGGTGTTTTGAAATGTTGGTAGAAAATGGAATTAAACAATGTGCTTATTTTGGTGCAAAATAATTTTGAAATCTGTGCATTGCATGGGTCGGCACTGTGGTGCAACGGGTTGAGCTATTGCCTGTGATGCTGGCATCCCATATGGGTGTCAGTTCAAGTTCCAGTTGCTCTGCTTCCAATCCAGCTCCCTGTTAATGCATCTGGGAAAGCAACCAAAGATGGCACAAACACTCTGGCCCCTGCCAGCCATGTGGATGAACCAGGACACTGACAGATGCTTTCTGAGAGCCACCCCTCATCCCTAGGTCAATGATATCATTGGCCTTGAGTGCTGCATCCTTACACACTCCACACACAAGCCCATCTCCAAGGTCTTACCTCCCATGTCATTATCAGAATAGATCCAAGGAAGGGATGACCTGGCTTCCCACCAAGAGGTTCACTATCTCATTCACACCCACTGTTTTGTAGAACCCAAAGAAATCCCCTAACACATTGTCTATGGCCCTTTGTCTTCCTAAGTGACAGCTCACAAAGATGCTCACTGCTTGATGAAAGGGACATCCACATTACAGACACATGGCTCTGTCATCTTCTCCTGTGACTTCCCCCAGCAGGCTGCTCTCTGTAGCATCCTAATTTGGATCACGTCAGTTCCTTTGACATTGCCTCCTTTGGCTCCTTGCTTCCCCAAGGGATGCCGGATGTAATTGAGTGTGGATATTAGTTTTGCATTATCCACAGCCAGATGGTCCAGAGACAGGGGGATTTTGGTCCACGTGGTCTCTGTCCTTTGGAAGCAAGTGACTGCTGCTGTGCGCAGTGCCTGGGATGTCACAGATAGTGGCAGTGTTAGCAGCAATCCTCTCAGTGCAAATAGAAAGTGACATATAACAGAGTGTAATCTCAACTGGAGACGGGTGCCTCCAGCTCCCCCAGCTAAAGAGTAGACAGACAGTAATGGGCTGCAATAAGGCAGTAATGGCTCTGTGCAAATACCCTCTGCTTGTAGATGGGTACACTGAGGTCCAGCTAAATCCCACTCCTCAGGGACACAAAGTTACTGGCAGGTGCAGAAGCAGAGCCTAAGTGACTGAACCCTTAGGGCAGCATTCAGTTTTACTGAAGTTCTGGATCTCCATAATTTAAATGCAAGTGCATAACCACTTGGTATGCACTTACTATATTTAATAATATAAATGGATATAAAAATCAATGTTAAAGGGACGTGAGGATGCAAACAAATCAGCTTGAACAAAAGTGGCCAAAATGATTATAACTGCACTTTTCAGTTTCACAAGACAGACCTGGAGGCGAACAAGTGACATGAGCTGGGGTGAGAGCAGGTGTGGCATCTGCACACTTGCCATGACTACTGCAATTCCCTATGAAAGATAAGTTATTTATTTTTGCCTGTTTTTAATTTTTATTTATTTGAAAGACAGAGGTCTTCCATCTACTGGTTCACTCCCCCAAATAAGTCAGGAGCTGGAAACTCAATCTAGGTATCTCACATGGGTGGCAGGGATCCAAGTCACTGAGCCATCCATCATCTGCTGTGTCCCAGGTGTGCATTAGCAGGAAGCTGGAACTGGAAGCAGAGCCAGGATTAGAAGCCAGGCACTTTGCTAGGGGATGCAGGCATTCATTTGTTTATTCAACAAATATTTACTGAACCTGTATCATATTTTAGACACCATGAAAGGCCCTGGAGATGCAACAAGTGATCAGAGCATCATGGAATTCTCACCTAATGGTCTGGAGTCTAGAGACCACATACAGCATGGTGACTACAGCTAATACTACTGCCATGTGCACTGTGAATCTGCTAAGAAAGTAGGTTTCATGTGCTCCTGCAAAAAATGCTAAGTACATGAAGAAATTGATATGTTAATTTGCTTCACTGAAGTCATCATATATATCAAAATGTGGTTCATGTAAAATATATGCCAGTATTATTTTAAAAAAGAGTATATGAGAACATTTCAAGTAGGTCATAGAGCTTGAAGTAATCAGGAAACATCGTCGAGTTCTATCTTTAATTTGTTTATCCATTAGGTATGCTAACATATTTACTGAGAAGCCTAAACTTTTAGTTTTAAATAAAGGCATTTTCACAACCCTGGAAACCTTCGTGAAATTTGTCAAGTAGACCTGTGTCAAGTATGCAGATTGTGGAGAACTGTGTACTGACATACAGCATGGGTGAGCTGTGGGACAAGGACTCGTGTGGAGAACTGTGTACTGACATACAGCATGGGTGAGCTCTGTGACAGGGACTTGTGTGGGAAAACAGCCCTATAGGAGAGGTCCAGGCCACCGGCATGCCAGTTCAGAGAAAAGAGGATGTGCAAAATCCAGAAAACAGATTTGCATGAATGAATTCCCTGAGACAGACTTTGGAGGAAGGTGACGTTTTAGTTGAAAACGACCTGGTGATGAGAAAATATTGGATGGAGGAATCACCGAGAAGTAGTGGAGACTGCTTTTGTTCATGGAGTCAAATAAACAATGAGTAAACACAATTTGCCTTTGCTAAAGGAAGAGGTGTGATCTAACATGCTTGTGCCGAACACAGTGCTGGCCCCTTCCATACCTTGTCGTGATGTTTCTTGCAGTGCCGTGATGGGAGTATCCCTGTTTTTAATGTGATGGTATTGAGGATCAGGAAATCCAAGTAACTCCTAAACAGCCACCTGGTTATCAACAGCCAGATCTTAAATACACATATGCTTTTCCAGCGCAGCTCACTGCTATTCAGGGATTTAGTCTTCCTGTGCTGGACCCCTGGGGCCCAAGGGAGGAAAAGGTGGATACAGTGAGGATGAGGCCCTATTTGAAAAGGGTAGAGACAGAGAGAGAGAGAGTGTGTGTGTTACAGAGAGAGAGACAGATAGAGAAACAGAGACAGAGAGACATAGAAAGAGAGAGATCTTCTATCAGCTGGTTCACTCCCCAAATGGCTGCAAGGGCCAGAGCTGAGCTGATCCGAAGCCTTGATCCAGGAGCTTCTTCTGGGTCTCCCAAGTGGGAAAGAGGGCCCAAGGACTTGGGCAATACTCCGCTGCTTTCCTGGGTGCATTAGCAGGGATTTGGATCAGAAGTGGAGCAGCTGGGACTTGAACAAGTGCCCATAAGGGATGTGGGCACTACGGGTCAGAGATTTACCCTGCTGCATCACAGTGCCAGCCCCTCATTCCTATTATTTCTGATAGGACTTTGGGATGGCAAATTTGAACCCATATTCTTAAGGAGGTGTTAAGGAGTAAAACCCTCTGTCAACCTGGGATTTTATGCCTAGCAAAAGTATTTGCCAGAAAATGGAGATGAAATCAGTATTCTTGGAGATGTTGCAAACTGAGAGAAATTGCCACAGACCTACCCAAGAAGACATGCCAGAAAAATCTCAAGAGGAAGAAAGGAGAGAATACCAGATGGAAAACCAAGCTGTTTGGGAGGAAGAAAAAAAAAAGAGGTCCAGAAATGGTAAAATTGCATGGAAATATAAAACAAATTTAACAATTATATATATAATCATATATGTATGATAGACTTTCAAAAAATTTGTACTTGCATGGAAATATAAAACAAATTTAACAATTATATATATCATATATATATGATAGACTTTCAAAAAATTTGTACTTGTATCTGTATTTATTTTTGAAAGACTTACTAATTAACTAATTAATTTGATAGGCAGATTAACAGATAAAGGAAGAGGGAGAACAAGACACATACAGAGACGGATCTTCCATCTGCTGGTTCACTCTAAATGGCTGCAACAGTTGGGCTGGATCAGCCCAAAGCGAGGAGCCGGAACTCCATCTGATCTCCCACATGGGTGGCTAGGGCCCAGGTACTTGGGTCATCATTTGCTTTCCCATGCACATTAGCAGGAAGCTGGACTGGAAGTTGAGCTTCTAGGACTTGAACCAGTGCTCGTATGGGATGCTGGTGGAATAAAGCCGCTGCACCACAATGCCAGTCACCATGTATGTGCAATAAAATGTATGCATTAATATAAATAATGAAATATGTATATAATATATATCTTTAAAGACTATTATGTGTTTCAAGACAAATAAGAAAAAGAATAAAAAGAATGTATTATGTGATTTCTAACATATTTAGGAATGACAAGAACATAAAGAGTATAATGCAGCCGGCGCTGTGGCTCACTAGGCTAATCCTCCACCTTGCGGCGCCGGCACACCGGGTTCTAGTCCCAGTCGGGGTGCCGGATTCTGTCCCGGTTGCCCCTCTTCCAGGCCAGATCTCTGCTGTGGCCCGGGAGTGCAGTGGAGGATGGCCCAAGTGCTTGGGCCCTGCACCCCATGGGAGACCAGGAGAAGCACCTGGCTCCTGGCTTTGGATCAGCGCGGTGTGCCGGCCACAGCATGCCAGCCACGGCGGCCATTGGAGGGTGAACCAACAGCAAAAGGAAGACCTTTCTCTCTGTCTCTCTCTCTCACTGTCCACTCTGCCTGTCAAAAAAAAAAAAAAAAAAAGAGTATAATGCAGGTGAGGGTGGGAAGGAAATAGAATTTTATTCTTGTCAGTTTACTCCATTGTGCATGAAGTGTGTTTATTACTTGAAAGCAGGCTATGGGGGCTGGCTTCCCAGTGTAGCAGATAAAGCTGCCGCCTGGGACACTGGCATTCAATATGTACACTGCTTCATGTCCTGGCTGTTCCACTTCTGATCCAGCTCTTGGCAAACAGCCTGGCAAAAGCAGCAGAAGATGGCCCAAGTGCTTGGGCCCTTGCAACGTAGGTGGGAGACCTGCAGAAGCCCCGGTCATTGTGGCCATCTGGGAAATAAACCAGCGGATGGAATATCTCTCTCTCTCTCTCTCTCTGTCTCTGCCTCTCTCTCTCTGCAACTCTTTCAAGGAAAGAAGTAAATAAATCTTAAAAAAAAAAAAAAAGAGTGAGAAACATAAGCTGTAGTGAAGTTGAAGTTCTATGTAAAAAATTCTCTGAAGTCACCAAATAAACATTTTTTAAAATCTTACTAAAGTATAGGCTAAAAAGTCAACAGAGGAGATAATAATAGCTGGGAAAACAGAAAGCATATACAAGATGATAGACTTAAACCAAACAAATTGATAATTACATTAAAAGTGAATGGACTTTCGGACTTTCAGATTTTTGGACTGATTGTTAAAACTCCTTATTTATGTTCTCTACAAGAAATATACTTTACATGTAAAGTCACTGCAGATTGAACTAAAACAACCTTGGAAGCCTGTATCAATTGTAGAAAATAGAATTCATTACTCCGTGTATTTTTAGAGATAAAGAGGGTTCTTTTGTGGCATAGTAGGTTAAGCCTCCCTCTGTGGTGCCAGCATCCCATATGGGACCCACAGTTTGAGTCCTGGCTGCTCTTCTTCCAATGCAGCTCCCTGATGATGGCCTGAGAAAGCAGTAGAAGACGGCCCAAGTGATTGGGCCCCTATACCCATGTGGGAGACCCAGATAAAGCTCCTGGCTCCTGGCTTCAGATCAGCCCAGCTCCAGCTGTTGCGGCCATTTAGGGAGTGAACCAGCAGATGGAAGACTTCTCTTCTGTGTCTCTCCCTCTTTCCATCTGTAACTCTGCCTCTCAAATAAATAAAATAAAATTTTTAAAAAGAGGGTGATTTTATAAATATAGCAAGTTCAATTAATTAAGAGCAGGAGGAAGTAAAGCACAAATTATAAAAATTTACAAGATTTTAACATTATCAACCAACTTCACCTAGTAGACAGTTATAGAATACTGCAGAAGCAAAACTGCAAGCATATGCTATACTACAAAACATGTTTCAAGACATTTCAAAAGCATGAGAACAATAAAATATCTAGAAAAAAATACCCCCAATAAATGGGAAGATAAGCAATACACTTCTTTTTTATAAAGATTTAATTTTTTTTATTTGAAAGGCAGAGTTACAGAGGAGGGTGGGAAGAGTGAAAGAGAGAGAGAGAGAGATCTTCCATCTGTTGTTCCACCCCCAACAGCTGCAATGGCTGTAGCTGTCCCAGACTGAAACCAGGAGCTTCTTCCGGGTCTCCCACATAGGTGCAGGGGATCAAGCACTTGGATCATATTCAACTGCTTTCTCAGGCATATTAGCAAGGTGCTGGATCAGAAGTGGAGCAGCCAGGAATTGAACTGGTGCCCATATGGGATGACAGTACTGCAGCCAGTGGCTTAACCTGCTATGGGACAGTGCTGGCCCCAGCAATCCACCTCTATATAAATCATGGGTCCAAAAGGAAGTCAGAAGAGATTTTTAAAAATATTTGGAATGCAGTGATAATAAATCTACAACACATCAAAAGTCTTAGGATGTTTTAGGAGTTCTAGATACTTACAAAGAACAAATTTTAAAATCATACCTTAACTACTAATAAAAGGCTAGAAAAATCAAGAGCAACCTATAATAAAAGTGAGTTAGTTATAATCAATGAAATAGAGAAAAAATCAGTGTTTCCTCTTGATAAAATTTTTATAATTTTTCACTAAAAACTAGAAAACACTGGTGAGTTAAGAAGCCTAAATTAAAATGGATATATTATCTTCATTATAGTAGAATACTCAACTATACTAAAAAGAGTACATTTTCTTCAGATGATACACAGAAGCTTCTTTTGATCAATTGATCCCAGCTGTTTTTTCTTTAAAAAAAAAAAAAGAAATGTCAAGTTGATTCTAAATCTATATAGTGACTCAAGGGGTTTTTGATAGCAATTTCTTCTGTGAAAAAGAACAAAGCATAACTTACACTGTCTACTTTCAAGGTTTAATGCAAGGGTACAGTGATGATGACAGTGTGGGATTTAAGTAAATGTAGGCAAACAGATCAATGGAAAGAATATGGTTTCCAGAAATAAACTCCTACAGATAAACTCCTACAGATTAACTCCATTGATGCTTAGGGGAAAAATGTGACATGAGAACTATAATTTGATTTCAATTATGTGAATGAAATGTACATATTGCATAAAAATATACAGAATATATTTCATCTTCTAGGTTTTTCTGTTCAGAGTTACCTTTAGAAAATTGATTTCATGTCATTGGTATGAAGACAATATATAGTGAAGGTTTTTTCACCTTTTATTTTCTTTTCTTCATATTGGATAATTATAATTGATCCATGTTTTTGTCCGCTCATTCTTGTAACTGTCTATTCATATGAAGCCTGTACAACACATTTTTTAAAATTTGGACACTGAATTCTTCATTCCTAGAATTGTATGAGATTTTCTATTTTTAAGTTCACAAAAAGCATATTTTCTTTAGATGTTTAAGTACAATTAAGACAATGGCTTTGAAATATTGTCTGATAATCCTGACATCTGGGTCATCTCAGAGTTAGTTTCTGTCAACTATCTTTTTATTATTTATTTATTTTTAGAAATAGTGGCATTTTCTTGTTTAATTGTGTGTTTAGCAATTTTGAATTGTGTTCTGGACATTGTGAAGAGTATGTTGAAGGAATTCTGGGTTCTGTTATGTCTCTCTGCAGAGTTTTGAAATTTTTTTCAACCTGGCAATTGACCAAATTCAAATGGGAAACTCAGTCTCCCATGTGACAGGCAGAAGCTGAAAAGTTGGTTCTTTGGGCCTTTGATGAGTTTCTTGAGGTCTATTCTGTATAACCCTAGCTCAGGGATCAGCCCAGGCCTGGAGTGCATACACAGGATCCTGGACTTCCTCTCTGTAGAATGCTCACTTCCAGGATTTCCCCTTACCTTCTCTAGTGTCTGCAGTTTCCTTGAACTCTGATCATGAAACTTCTACCCAGTGTCTACTGCTGTGAACTCTAAGCCATATTTCCTCCTTGCTGTCTTCCATGATTCTATCTATCTAAAGTGCCATGTACTTTAAAATAAACTTGGGTTTATTTTACAGATACATGCTTTGTACCTAGCTTTCATTAGCTAACATTGCATTTTGAGTATTTTCTTATATCATCATGCAGTGTTCAGAAAGTTCAATACCAGTATTTCCATAATTTATTTTTGATTGTTTTGAAATTATGCTATCATCATTGACAGTGCAACCAATTTCCTACACAAGAAAGCTTATCCACATCCCAGAATACTACCTTAGTTCATACTCCTAGAAATGGAACTGCTCAGACTTGGGTTAACTACTGAACACCACCATCCTCCGTATCCCAGACATTCTGGGTCACTGCACAGTGCAGAAACCACAGTGCTCATCCTTTTAAACAAGAGGAACTACTAGTATGGGTGGTGAAAATTGTGAGTCATTTCTTTGGCTATGTTGGCTAGAAGTCATGTCCTGGGGTTAGCATCTTTCATATAATGTACAGTCTTTTCTTTGGGACCTTTTTGTATCCTACAAATAAATCTAAATCCAGACCATCATTTAGCTTAGTTCTCTCTCATTTGTATGTGGTCCTAAGTTTCCTTGTCTTTGCTTTGGATTTCTATACCATAGGGACTGCTAGAGGACAGTAAGGAAACTCAAGAAGCTCAAACAGCATTTTCAGAGGGCTTCCTAGGAGGTTCTAGATGGCCAGGATAATAACAGAATTGGCTAAAGAACTTTGAATTTCTGAGCTTTCCTGAACACAAGCAAAACCACATTTCAGAGCGAAAGCATTTCAACTCTGCTCATCACCAACAGATGATGCAGTATCTTGCCATGAAGATGTCTCAGTTCTACCCAGAGGATTTTAATTTGGGATATGACTGAGTGACAACATCGAGAGGTTAATGCCATTGGAAGAGGAATTTCTTACACATTTCCTGCGAGGAGGGAGGCATACCACATCACAGAGGGACACGTGGAGAAGCACCAGGATGCCAAGGGAGTGAGGGGGAAAGCCTGGAACATATCTTTCCTTACTATAGTGATGGAGAGTTACTGACAGGAGATGTTCTCTATCAGGAAGCAACTGAAACACAGACATCAGAATTTGTGGTTAGACAGCTTGTCGTATCTTTACACACATCTGCAAAAGCAGAATTGCAGGAGGAGATGTAAATAACTTTGACCATTAGTTTGGCTCTGTGTTTAATGGATACCAAATAGACAAGAACACAGAAATAACACAGAAATAATATTGCTTTATGATGAAAAGCAAACAGCTAAAATGCAAACATATTTGGGGGTGCCTGTTTAAGAGAACTGAAAAGATGCAAGAAGGTTTATACAACCTACCACCTCCAGTATCGAACTACTCTGCGGTTTACTTGTTCTGCCTCAGCCATTGACCTGTTGGAGATTCCTGAATTAATGTAGGCATGCTCCCACCCCAGGACCTTTGCCCTTGCTGTTCCATCACCCTGGAAAAAAGTACTTTCCAGGTACCTTCAGAGTACTCTTAGGTTTTCACTCAAAAAATCCCTCGCTTGGCGAGGCTTTTATCATTGATCCTTCTTAATTGCTAACTTCACTTGATACTTGTAATCCCTCAATTCTGTCCAGCACTTAGCACTGTCAAATATGTTATATATTACACCGGCGCTGCGGCTCACTAGGCTAATCCTCCGCCTGCGGCGCCGGCACCCTGGGTTCTAGTCCCGGTCGGGGCGCTGGATTCTGTCCCGGTTGCTCCTCTTCCAGTCCAGCTCTCTGCTGTGGCCCGGGAGTGCAGTGGAGGATGGCCCAGGTCCTTGGGCCCTGCACCCGCATGGGAGACCAGGAGGAAGCACCTGGCTCCTGGCTTTGGATTGGCACAGTGCGCTGGCCACAACGCACCAGCGGTAGTGGCCACTTGGAGGGTGAACCAATGGAAAAAGGAAGACCTTTCTCTCTAACTCTGCCTGTCAAAAAAAATGTTACATATTTTACCTTGCATTGCATCATCCACCAGAATGTATGTTCAGTGAGGGTAAGAATTTATTTTGCTCACTAACCTTCCCTCAGCCCCAGTGTCTTTCAATTTAGTATCAAGAAGACAATGTTGTGCAGTGGGGAACAAAATGTTAATAGAGAATAGAGGGAAAAAAAGCTTTTCTTACGCAAAGAAATTTGTAGGCTTTACTATAAAGGAAAGTAGGTAGGCATGGGCATTTGGTGCCTATCTCAAGTACTGAAGACATTACTTGAGACACCTGCATTCTATAGTGAAGTTAGTGAAGTGCCTGTGTTTGAGCCTCAGCTCTGCTCCGGATTCCAGCTTCTTGCTGAAGCTCACCCTGGGAGGCAGCAGGTGACAAGTCAAGTAATTGAGTCCCTGCCACTCACATGGGAGACCCGGAATGAAGTCCTGGCTCTTGACTTTGGCCTGGTCTAGCCCCAGCTGTTATAGGCATTTGGGACACGAACCACAGATTGGAAGATATCAGTGTTTATGTGTGAGAGACAGAAAGAGAGAGAGACTCTATTTCTGTCTGCCTTTCAAATAACAGATGAATAAAAATTTTAAAAAGGAAGTAGATTTAAATATGAATATTTACATGTATACATACAGTATATATGTATATGCAGAAAGAGAGGATGTAGAACCTTTTGTGTGGACTGCCTTATGCATGCTACCTTCGGGTTCATTTGAACCACAGGACTCTTCCTTATAGAAAACCATTTTGCAAAAGCTGGTTTCAGTTATGACTTTGGGAAGGGGAACAAAACTGGCAGTGGCTGCTTTTCTCTTTGGTTCATTTCCTAAACAGGGAAAAAACCATTTTAGTGTCGTCTGGCTCAGAATGCTAATGTTGACCACCTCTCCTTCTTCATTGGTTCTTTCCATCTGCCAGGAGGAAATGCCATCTTTTTTTTTCTTGAGGTTATCTTTTGAAATTTCCTTCACCAAAACGTAGTACATTGCTTATTGTATTTTATAAGGACTGCAGAAGGCGTCATTGCACACATTTTATCTTGTTCTGTGCTTTGAATAAAAGTATAACTTACAGGTTTTTAAAAGTTTATAGTCTGAAACAATACATGATAGTTTACACACGAAAAAATATTTTAAGTAACTCTAAATGCATCCATTTCTGCATAATTCAAATTTTTTAATAGCTTGTTCACTTGGCTTTAACATGGTATTATTAATTTGATAGAAGTAGTGTGAGAATGACTTCATTCATAAAATATAGGTTTCAGAAAAGACTCTCATTTTTCATATTTTAGACAATGGAACCCCACAAATATCCATCATACAGAAGAGGTTTCCATGAGTGCCTGCACATTAGCACTTTAAAAGCTTCTCATATCTTTAGAGCTCATTTGTTATTAGTTGGCATTTCAATAAATCACAAGTTCTACTTTAAAGACAGTCAATAATTGGGGCAAGCATTTGGCCCAGCAGTTAAGTTGCCAATGAAGATGTGCAAGTCCCTTTCTGAGTACCTGGGTCCAAGTTACAGCTCTGCTCTTGACTCCAGCTTCCTGCCAATGCAGACCCTGGGAGGCAGCAGGTGATGGCTCAAGTGGTTGGGTCTCTACCACCCACCTGGGAGACAGGATTCAGTTCCTGGCTCCCAGCTTCAGTCCAGACCAGTCACAGCCTTTGTACCTTGGTTGGCGTTTGGGAAGTGAACCAGCAGGTGGGAACTTGGGAGCTTGGTCTCTGTATGTCTTTTTCTTTCTGTATAGCTGGCTCTTAAATCATAACTTTAAATTAATAAATAAAATATTTCTGATTAAATTATAAAATTTAAATATGATCAATAATTGATATGATGATTCAGAAAAGTGTGGTGCTTCAGTAGGGTTATAAGTCTATTATGCACTATTGCTAACATACTACATATAAGGATGTTAATATATACTTCTATGCAGATTCTTTTTTGTGGAAGGCATACAAAAATAGTCTTTTCA
This sequence comes from Oryctolagus cuniculus, assembly GCF_964237555.1. Taxonomy (NCBI): domain Eukaryota; kingdom Metazoa; phylum Chordata; class Mammalia; order Lagomorpha; family Leporidae; genus Oryctolagus; species Oryctolagus cuniculus. The sequence goes on along the minus strand of NC_091448.1, from coordinate 57,688,060 downwards.
CATGCAGAAAACATAGAATCCTTTTTTAAGGTATAAGGAATTATTTTTAGGCTGAAGTGGTCAGGTTCCACAGACTGATCTTGGAGTCGTGGTTCTTTTGGGGGTAAATTCCTTTCATTTTGCAGTTTCTGCATCACTTATCTGGACCAAATCTCTTGAGTGTCATCTTAACAGCTCTCCAAAACATAAATCACACCAAATGGGTAGTAAAAAATGATAGAAGGTGATGGGCTGATTTGCACCATTCTTCTTTCTGACAGTCCACTGTGATTTCTGCATTGCGACGGTTCTAAGTCAAAGACTTCTGGCCACTCATCAGTGCTCTCCGCACATCCTGACCCCTAGAAAGCAGCAGAACCAAAGTACAGAGGAGGATGTAGACAGGGCGCTCAGGAGGGAGGAGCCTCAGCTCCCTGGCCTGTGGCTTCCCCCAGGAAACAGCCCGAGTTTCCCATGGAGGGAGCCATTTCCAGCCAGGGCTGTCTTTTCAAGGGCTGGTCTTTGAAATCACATGGTGTCACAGCCCTCTTATCCTATGGGTCTCCGGGACATCTTTTGTTCAGTGTGGGGTAAAAGCTGGGAGCCTGGGTCAGCAGGAACCACCTTGGAGTCTGGCTCGCTCTCATGGGGCAACCTCACCCCACTTCCTCTCTGAGGTTTTGCCTGAGCTATCCTCCTGCCCAGGGGAATTTTTTCTAGGTTAATCTAAGGCAGATAAAGAAGGCTGCCATTCCCCAGTGTCTCTAAGCAACACAACTGTGTGTGTGTGTGTGTGTGTGTGTGTGTGACAGAGAGGGAGAGAGAGAAAGGGAGAGAGAGAAAGAGAGAGAGATAGAGGAAGATGTTCTATTTATCTATGAGGGTACGTCAAGATGTTTGGGGAAGGATGGAATGAAAAGATAAGTTTATTTGGATTCCACAAAAGTTTCAAACCCATGCATACTTTTTCATAATATTTCCCATACATCTTTGGAAGATCCCTCATTTTATTGTATTCCAAAAATAATTCTATCCTTTCAAAGATGACTACCATCCCCCCCATCCCACTTCTATAGATTCTGATTTAATAAATCTTGAGTGAGATTCAGCCAACAGTAATTTTGTCCATGGGTAGTTCTAACAATGTATAAGTTAAAAATGGTTGTTTTTGTGTTTCTAAATCTTAACTCTATTGTTCAGTGGATTTCAATGTCTACATCCAGCGCCCACCATCTAGATTGTAATACAGTGCATTTTCAACCCACCTGAAGGCTCCCTGTGCCCCCACCCAGTCTATAACCCCTCTCAAAAGGAACTACTGTTCTAACTTCCATCAGAACAGTTCGGTTTTGCTTGTACTTGGTGATCACATATTTAAGTGGAAAAACACAATCTGAACTCTTCTGTGTTTGCTTTTATTTACTCTCGGTAGTTTGAGTGTGAGATTGTTCCATTTTTCAGCAAGGGCCAGTAGTTCCTAGTGTTTTAGAGCTGTGTACTTTTACATTTTATTTTTCCATTGGATTATTTCCAGTTTGGGACTAACAAATAAAGTTGTTAGGATCAGTTTTGTGCATGTCTTTTGCACTCAGCAGTGATGGAATAGAATTGCTCTTGGCAAAGAATTACAGAGGAACATTTCCTGGATTACAATTTAGGAACATGTCCAGCTCAAGAAAGCAACACCAGACATTATTCCAGAGTGGTGGTACCCATTTACACTTCCACAAATGATAGAGCTTCCCACTGCTACGCATCTTCATCAACACATGGCATTTGAATATTCTTAATTTTTTCTAGTCTGTTTTTCTATACATGTATTTTTTCTACTTCTGGCTTTAATTTACACTTCCCTGATGATTGTGAGATAGAGCATATTTGATTATATTTATTAGCTATGTGGATAGTCTCTTTTGTAAAGTGCATGCTCAAACTGCTTGCTTGCTTTTAAATTAAATTTTCCTTCTTTATGAAACTATTGTAGGAATTGTTCATATAATCTAGATAGAAGTCCTTAGTTAATTATGTGTATTTCAAGTTTATGGATTGTATTTTATTCTTTCAATGACCTATTGTATCAATAGCAGCATTAGTTGATGAATTTCATTTCATCAATATTTTCCTTCATGATTAATATTTCTATCCTGTTTAAGATATGTCCTCTTTTCCAAGGATCCAGAAGATATTTTCATAGATTTTTTTTCTATAATGTTTTATGGAGTCCTGCCTAGGAGCAGGGAAGGCATAGCAATGTGCTTGGAAGAAGGAAAAAGAGAAGAACACATAGTGGGAAGTGCGCAAACATAGTACCTCAAAATAGTGTCTCCCTATAATCTTATCTAACAGCTCGGAGGTTCTTGGATGGCGAGAACAGCGTGTTAGTCATCCTTCTAAGTGGTCCAAGGCCAAGCTCAGTGCCTTGCACATACCAGACATGTATATAGAAAGGTGTTGAATTTGTTTACTACTCAAGTTAGCTCCTCTAGTTGAAAGAAAGAATATGAGTGTTAACGTCCCAGAGGATGAGGACTGGAAAAAGCACTCAGCATATTACCCAAGTCACATCACTGCAAAGGAAGTAGAGGAGACTTCCCGGTCACACACCTAGTTAGTGCTAGGGCCGGGATTTGACCCCAGGGTTCCTGCCTTCCTTTCCCACATCTCAAAGCCGCCTGGAAAAGCCAGGAGCTATTTTTACAGAACCCACATGAGTGTCAGCCGTTAGATTGCTTCACTGTTGATTCAACATGTAAACACGAGAGTTCTGTGGTTCTCGTTATTTCTTTCTGTTCAATTACCAAGAAGCAATCAGGAAGAAATTAAAACATCATAAACTTGGCAATGGGAGGTGTGGAAAAGGGAGAGGAATAAAACAATACTGACCTTGGGTAACACTGTCTTCACTTCAGGCTTCACATGTTTGGAACCGGTTTTGAAGAGGGCTCTTGGCTCCTTCTAGGCAACCACACTGCTAGGCTCTGTTTCTGCTTCCTCCAGGCACAGGTAGCTGAGATGCCACGAATAATGGTGATTGCTAAAGCACTTGCGTTGTCTTTTCTTAAGGCAAAAGCACTTATTCACACCAAAGCTTGTGGGCTGTGGAAGGGCCATTGGTGGGTTCATATGTTTATATGGTGAGCAATTAAGCCAAATTTTAAAAACAATATTTCACATAAAATAACCAAATAGGTCTTCTGTGTTTTATATTATGAAAGCTACACTGGGTTTGCATTTTGAGTGGGCAGCAACCTAGTTAAGTTGGATCAGCTTGCTTTTATCCACCCCTTCATTGATTTACAATCACCTATCTTTCCTCTGTAGGCATTTGATTCTAGCCCAGACTTAAACAATGGCAGAGTTTAGGGGCTGTTTCTTTCATCTTATGACCAATGTATGGACTAAAACGTTTAAAATATCGTGTGGGTACCTATGGACCAAACTGCGCACACATTCCCCCCTTCTTCCAATTGTTATCATGAAGCCCTAGTCCCTAGAAGGGACTATATTTGGAAACAGAACCTATAAGGAAGTAATTAAGGTTAAATGAGGTCATAAGGGTAGGACCCTGATCTGATGGAATTAGTGTTTAAGAGCACTAATTAGTGTTCTCTAACACCCTTAAAAGAAGGGACACTGGAGAGTCCACTCTCCTGTGTGCATACATCATGTGAGGATAAAGGTGGAAATGCACAAGCCAGCGAGAGAGCTCTCACCAGAACCCAGCCACGCTGACACTGATCCGGACTTCTCAGTCTCTCGAACTATGCAAAATAATTCCTGCCATTTAAGCCAGGTAGTCTATGGTAACTTTCAAATGACAAATTAATACATATACAAACACTGCTGGCGAGGTCTTTCCAGCTCCTCTGTGAATCGCAGACTGGCGTCATTGTTTTGGAGCATTGCTGTCTGTATTGGGCTGCTAGCTGGAATACAGCTATTAAATACAGCATTCACATCTTACGGATGCTCATTCTGCACATCAAATGCCCTCAGTGGGATCTGGGATTTTTTTTTTTGGCATAACTCTTCCTCTAATAGAGGCAATGCCTCCTTTGAATTCATGTCTTCACCATAACTTCTCTGCTGATTTTTCCCAAGTGACTGAAGAGATTCCTTTTTTAAGAGTGTTTAAATTTATTTTTAGTAGTTTGAGAGGCAGAGAAATAGAAATACACACACACACACACAGAGGGAGAGAGACAGAGACAGAGAGATCCCATGTGCTGATTCACTTCCCAAAGACCTATGGCTGGAAACCAGCAACTCAATCCAGATTTCCCACTTAGGTGCCAGGAACCCAATCAGTTGAGCCATTACTGCTGCCTCTTAGGGTCCGTGTTAGCAGGAGGCTGGAGCCAAGAGTGGAGCTGGGACTCCAACCCAGGCACTCTGATGTGTGCTTCCCAAATGTTATCTTAACCGTTAGGCTTAACGCCCACCCCTGAAAAGACGCTTAGAGGATGTATATCAGTCTGCCCTAGCCTCAGCTGTCCCCACATCTTCTCTCAGAGCTGTGATCTGCACCCAGAAAGAGACATGTGGTGGGTAAGACAACTTCAACACAAACAAACAGCAAACGAATTACAACACAGTACATTCCTTTACCCAGTTTTTATGTGAGAGGCTCTGACATCCCACTTGAAAACAAACAAATGTGGGGTTCTTTGAAGAGACAACAACAGTGACCTAATGTGTGGATTCGTTCCCACCCTCGGGGAAACTATATTATTTGTAACTTTTACTTTTTTGAGCCCTTTCCATGGTTGCAATGAGCCAGGCTCGATTTTGTGACTATATTTCATGTCCTGATCCCTCTGCCAGAGCAAAGTAATGGATGGCTTAGGAGCAAAGAGACAATTTGGAGGCAATTAATTCTTTCTCAAGTCCCAATTCAGCAATGCTAAATAGCACTTGAATCCTGATTCAAAATTTAAACCCAAAGAGCCTTGTGGAAGTCGGCCTGGGTTGTTCTCCGTGGCTCCATTCTGCAAAGGGCCAGCCTATTGTTCAACTTCCTCTTGGCCCTGTGCTTGTGAGCAATTAGATCGGGGATGGGGCTGCCCCCTGTTCAGTTTCCGGGGATGGGTGCCTGCTTTATGCCCTGATTTATAGCATACAAGCCAGCGCCTGCTACGTGTTCAGTTTGTCCCAACCACAGCAGGACTCATGCTGCCATCTGCTTGTGACACGGTGACAAAAACACTCAAGGAATGAGTCTGTCTTTGTCTCCCTCCCCAATGCTGCATGGTATGCTCTGGGCTGGAAATAGAAGGAGCCAAAGAAGCTTCCTGCATGCTAGAATCATCCTAAGCAGGAGACCCAGCCAGCGGCTGGTCTGCAGACATCACTGCTGGGATTCCAAACACATCATCTTCCAGTTATAATTCACAAACACAAGGGGAAATGGTTATTGAGCAACTACTGCTAAGAGATCAGCCCTTAAGCCCATCCCTTCCCTGTTTCCTCTTACGGGACAGTGGCGGCTGCATCTGGGGGGGTTATTGAGTTTGCTGACTATGAAACCAATTGCAAGTCACCATGTCTCACCTTCTCTCACTTGCTTTGGTGCCTTCCCAAAACTTGATGTTTGGGAAACTCTTCCTTGCTCCGTGGTCCCACGTCAGACCCGGCCACTTACTACCCGCCCTGGGCAGCTTGGTTCACATCTCTTGGTTTATGATTCTCAACTGCATTCTAGGATCACTACAATGTGATGTAATGTTTTCCAACAGTACCTGGCACAGGATAATTGCTCAACAAAATGGGAATGATTGTTACCAGCCTGGCTCAACTCACACCACAATTAGTGAGCTGGGCTCCAAGGGAACAGAGAAGCAGACACAGAGAATGGAACCCAGAGCCGGGGCCCAAATCCAAGGCCATGTTGAAATCAGTATGAGATGGACTCACTGCATAGCACAGGGCTGGCAATTGATGCTCAACGGCCCTAGGTCCTAGGCACAGTTCCATGTCACTTACGTCCTTTAGCTCTTCGCAAATGTCATACTAATGTTAGGATGCTGTTACCATCTATGCTCATTTTCTCATATTAGTTCACAAATGAGGACACTGACACATGAGGTGGCCACTCCCTCTGAATTCACACTGCTAAGAACCAGTATTCTATTCCAGCAGTAGCGGACGTGGCTCTGTGTAGGGGCTCTTAGACACACCACTATGCACTGCTCAGTACTATGCAGAAACACAGTCCCAGGACCACGGCTGGTCTGCTGTTGACTTAACCTGCTAGAGTGCTCAGCGTGGAACTGACCTCTTCATTCTGCAAAGGAAGCGACTGAGAGCGCCATGAAATGACTTGGGTGAGGATGTGTTATAAGGGCTGTTCTGGAATCACAAGGATTCTTCTGAGAGCCCTCATGGAGCCTTGCACAAGCTAAGTAACACCCAGCACGCCCCTCAGCCTTTCTAAATCACACGTGTGTGCCAGTCACCATCCTGATGCCTGTCCTGGTGCAGTGAGGACCCCCTGGGAGGATGCGTGCTCCCTGGAAAGCCATAGTGGTGGCTGTTCTTGTTTGTACCCAGTCCATGCTACGGAAGTGGCAGAGCCCTGCGGCTTCCTTGCATTGGCTGGGAATCCCCTCTATCACTGCCTGCTGTCTGAAGGATGGTGGAAACACACGCACCAGAGGTCTGGTGCAATCCAGCACTCATTCCATCCACACACAGGGCTCCATCTCCCACCCCAAACCGAGGAACAACCCGAGGAAGAGCTGGGGTAGGAAGAACACACTCACTGGGAGGCAGAATCCTGGGCCTGAGCACTGTTCCTCCTCCACCACCCTTCCCCCTGCCCCACCCTGGGCCTGTGCTTTGGGATAAGAGAAATCTGTGGACATCTTGGATGTTTATGGACCTGGCTTTCCCAGATTCCAGAGGCTAATGTGGTCTTCGTTCTCATAATTGCCAGATGTCTGTTTGCTAAGTCTCGGTTCATCACAGAGTTCATTGCCAGATGCCGTGTTGGAGATGCACAAAGGGACCTTGCAGAGAAGTGGGAGGCTGGCACGAACACAGGGATGACATGTGGCACAGGGTGGTGGATGTTCAAGTGCAGCAAGGAGAGAATTCAAAGAGGGTGTGGTTAACATGGCTGGGAAAGGAGAGAAAATATCCAAGGAACCATGAGCATTTCACATGTGAAATCTCATCTAATCCTGAAAGTATTTGCCAAGAGATAAACAGGGTTAAGCTAACCTCCCAGATGGAGCTTACAGATGGAGCTTCAATCTGTTTTGAAGCAAAAATCCCAATCGTTTTCCTGCACCACATTGCTTTTTAGCATTTATGGAGCACCAACTGTATAGCAGGTACTGGGCAGTGCATGATGCATGTATTACCTTATTTAAACTGTAAAGAATCTTTTTGGTTTTTTGAAATATGACGGCACTTCTAAAAGTTCCTGGGAAAATGGAATTAGAAGCTATTTTGGAGCAAAAATTTTTGGAATCTATGCAGTTTTTTCATAATACACATTTTCCTCAAGCTTTCTGAAGACCCCTCATATATGTGGATTACTAAATTTCTTGCAACAAAATAAACTTACCTTTGGCTGGCGCCACGGCTCACTAGGCTAATCCTCCGCCTTGTGGTGCCAGCACACCGGGTTCTAGTCCCGGTCGGGGTGCCGGATTCTGTCCTGGTTGCCCCTCTTCCAGGCCAGCTCTCTGCTGTGGCCAGGGAGTGCAGTGGAGGATGGCCCAAGTGCTTGGGCCCTGCACCCCATGGGAGACCAGGAGAAGCACCTGGCTCCTGCCATCGGATCAGCGCGGTGCGCCGGCCGCAGCGCGCTGGCTGCGGCGGCCATTGGAGAGTGAACCAATGGCAAAGGAAGACCTTTCTCTCTGTCTCTCTCTCTCACTGTCCACTCTGCCTGTCAAAAAACAAACAAACAAACAAAACAAACAAACAAAAAAAAAACCTTACCTTTAATTTCTCATGAACTTTTTGAACACCTGGTAGAAATTATTTGTCCCAATTTCTATTAAAATGAGGTTTAAGTAATTTTCCAAAGGTCATACAATTAGCCAAAGGAAAAGATTCAAACTCAACTTCATTTGGTCCCCAAATCCATGCTATTTCTACTGTACTATTTCCTTTTCTCTTTTTTCTATAACTTTTTAAACAATATTTTAAAATTCAGTTGGGAATTTAAGAATGCATTCTCACCTACATAAAAAGTAGCACGTTTTTCAGTTACCATAAGACCTTCTCTTCTTATCTGAGAGACTAAATACTACATTTTTAACTGTGCAATGCCACCAGACTTCAGCAGTTCCCAGTATCTAGGACCTCTAGGTCAAGTAGGGCTCATGCTGTGACTGTTGAATCCTTTTCCATAGGCAGCCCTCCAATTCAGAGTGACACTAACCCTTCCCTCCCTCGTAGCCTAGATCCCAAAGCTAATAGATCTCCTGGGCTTTATAGTCAATTTTTTCCTTCCTGTATACCAACTCAAGTTCAGGGAACTACACAAGCTTTATCTCTGTCTCTAATCTCTCCTTCAACTTTGGGATCCAGATGTTCAACTTCCTGCAGAGAAGCAGAGGGGCCAGTCCTGGACAAAACAATGCAGTGTGACAACCGAGCTATCCAGAGCATACGGAGCTGGTACGGCAGAGTAAATCATCATTGATAATCTGCTGAGACTACAGAAAGGCGATAAAGAACATACCGTCACATTGTGAGTCCAGGAAGAACATTCTAGGCCTTTTCTCTAAAGGCAAAGGTCACTTCATTTGGTTCTTTTTTTCATACAAAACCCAATGACCTCTTTTCGATGGTTTTGCTTATCCACTTTTTTATTCTGAATCCTCTTTTGCATCATTAAGTTTCTTTCCTTGGCCAATGATTATTTCCTGAATTCACTTCCTTGGACTTTCTTGAAAATAGTAGGCGGTAGAATGGCAGAGGCAACAACAGCTGGGATACAGGAGAACTTGGGAATATTCCAATTGTCCCTGATTTTCACTTAGGGTGACCTTCAAACTTCCTCAGTTTTACAACTCAAAGTCTGGCATCTTGAGCAAATCGAAGTCATTGGTCACCCTCCCCTATCATTAGAATGCAAAAGGCCTCGATATAAAATTAAGACAAAAGAAGCTAAGGGCAATTTACTTAGAGTTCTTTCACTTTGGACTAAGGAGACCTTCTACAGCTCAGAAACCCCTGTAGGGTGTATGCAATTCACCGACTGCAGAGCCCACCCTACAACACAGGACTGCCTGGAAGACCTGACACATCGCAGCTGATGCCGATGCTGCTGGCCCGGGGAATCAACACTTTGAGAACCACTGCTCTACAGCTCACGGACCTACTCTGTAGAAAGCATAGCATTCCTCCAACTGTGACCAGGCCGGAACCATCTTGCCACTAAGCCTGACCTTGTACGTGCCCATTGAGCCATTTTATTCTTGCTAAAGTCTTTATTGTTCCAAGAGAGAGAGTGAGTGATAGACCAGCAACATGACCACCATTGATTAATGAGCCCCTGCTGCCCTTGTGCCTCCAGGGCACTCTGGCATGCAGCTTTTGCCCTCAGAGCCCTCCATTGGTGGGGGGAAGGAATAAGAGATCTCTTTAGAAAACCTTCAAGGGCTAAGGATAGAGGGGCTGGGCAAGGCTACAGATCACTGGAGAAATACCAACCTGACCCTCTCCAACCCACAACAAAACCTTTTCTTGAGTGATTAGCCCCAGAGAAAGGTGATTTGTTAAAACCCAGGGTTCACGCTTTTGTGTCCAGGGCCTAGGACATCTGGCAGGAGCCAGAGAGCTCTGTGATACCGGACTTGAGCCCCCATTCTCATCCACTGGACTGTGCATCATTGAAACACTGGCTACTCATTCTCATGCTAATCCCTGAACTCAGGGAGCAGATGTGAAACGTTTGGTTCTGTTCTTGCTCACTTGTAAAGAACTAATGCAACTTTTTAAAAGGGAAGGGCAGAGTTGGGCTGAGAGAGGGTGAAGGTGAAGAGGGGGGGAGGCAAAGAGGGGAACGGGGTGAATTCCAGAAAGAAATAAAAGTCTCCTTGAATGACTTTCTCTCTTGGTGGGCCAAAGCACTGCAGTTATGTGAACTTCAGCCAAAACAACATGAAGCAGGAAATGCAAATTAATATGAGAGTCACGGGATGGATCCAACCTGCAACGCAGACAATATTTATGTAATGCAAAGGAGGAAAGACATGGAAGATGCTCTCCATTGAGGTCCCTTGAGTTTTTTTTTTTTTTTTTCACTTTCCTGTACAAAAGCTTCACCTTTGAAGGGTAAGGAAAGTTTACTCCAACTCCTAAAGATTTAACTATGGAACAATTTAATTATTTTATATTGAGAATGTCATTCACAATTTGAGAATAATTAAAGTGGAAGCTGGTAGTTATTCAAAGGATATACCTGTATTTCTATATGTATTTCCTGTTTCTTATTGATAAAAAGCATAGAGATTTATAGAGAGAGGAACAGATAAATAACTTCTAAGGCTGTCAGGCATTTAATACTGTTATTCCTATGTGGTTCATTTGACTAAAGTGCCTATCCTATTGATGAAATGGTAAATCTGTTAATGACACCATTGATTCAGTGGAATATCTAGATTTGTTTCCGACACTGTCATCAGGAAAATTCTCAGGGAGTAAGACTTATGATACATTTGCTGATGGCAGACTGTCCCCCTCACCCAGGATTTGTGGTCTATGTAATGCATGCCACAGATACAGGCTGACATCTGCAGTGCGTGCCAACTCGGAATTGTTTACAACTCTCACCCAGACGCGCTCCACGTTCCTCCAGCCAGCATCACTCACTTTAACAGTTCTGCTGCGTCAATAGCTTCTGCATGCTAAGTGGCCAGACCTCCACCTTGCACCCTTCAACCTTTTTAGAAGGCTCTTAAATTGGTGCTGCCTCAACTTCTGTAGAGCTAACAATAGCTGGGGGAGCTCACTGCACATAGAACTTCCCGGGCTACGTCTGAGATACTTATTTCATTGATATGGGTGGGCATGGTTCCAGTATTCTTATCAAATGTTCCAGGTGAGTTAGATCAACCATAAAGACTAGGTCATATTGCCCAAAAGAGAGAGTTTGCAAGCAGTCTATAAGATGAACCAGGTCTAAAATATAAGTCAAATTGAGTGGCTTCTGCCCTGGCCATTTCTCCTTCTCTCTGGATGTTGTCTACCTTTGTAGGTCAGGTGTTTGTAGAACCACCTTTACCTCTCATCTCTTGGGATACCTGTCTTCCCATTTCTACCATCTCCTGGATTCTCTGTACTGTATCCCTTGATATCCAGCACTCACTACTCTCTTTCGGGAGTGGTCTCTTCTCATCACCATTCCATGCTTAGGAGGAGAGGCATAGGGACACTGAGTGATCAAGTTCTTCAACTCTTGCATCCCAATCCTCTAGGGAAAAACATACTCCCCAAATAGCGAGTTGGGAGCCAGATAAGGTCATTATTTTTCATTTTGCCACCGAGACAGATGCTGAAAAAGGGGTAGTTTAATCACAGTGTGGCACTGTGTTTGGAGACACTACTGAATGACTGCCCTGAGCTGAATCTACATCTAAGATCTTCTTCTTTCATTGTGGTTTATTCCCCAGTGCCTTCCCTCCTGCCTGTATCTGTAAACTGAATGTATTCATGTGAACACACACACACACACACACGTGCATATATACACACCTCTTCTGAGATCCTCAGGCATAATCTCAAATTTCTAGTCCTACCTGTGGGTAAATTTCACATTTCTTCTCAAGGGGCTACTGGGATCATTCAAATCAAGAAGATGTATCAGCTGCCTGGGTGATGCCAAGCATCCTTGTGTAAATAAGAAAGACTTCTCTACATCCTGAACTCAAAGAAAACCTCAGAATAAAACAAAAAACGGTGTTGGCCAATTTCGCAGGCTGGTGTAGGCAATTCAGCCAAGACACCTTACCCAGCCTTTTCACATGAGTTGTCACTTCTTCCTAGGCCCACCCTATCCATTCTGCCTGTATTTATTTCCACAATGAGGTCATTACTCATGCGTGTTGCTTGCATTTCCCAAATCCTTAGCACTAGGAAATGAACTCTCTGCTCAGCCCTGTCATTCTTCCAGACATCAGAAAGCTCCCTTGTTTATGAATGTCTAATCCTGTAGAATCTCTAGCACATGATTTGGTATTTGATTATGTATTTGTATTATTAAATATCATTTCAGGAACAAATTTCTGATTAGGTCTACAAATGCTGTGAACTTTATTTTAGCATTCCTTTGGCCAAATTCTGTCTTTTCCATGTGTATTTATTTTCTTCCTTTTATAGCTAAGAAGCTGTTCAAGTATCTACCTTATGCTCCTAACTAGATTGTAAATTAGTAGATCAGTCAGCAAAGACCCACTGAGTACTAACCTCCTGCTGGGCAGGCAGTGACTATCACAAGGCTGGCTTATTTTCCCTGCTATGGCTTCCAGTTTCCTAGAACTGGAAACCATGTCTGCTTCCTCAAAAACAAGTTCAGGTACAAAGGTCTTCTATCACTATGGCTAAGATACTCTCAAAACAAGATAGAAAACACACAATTTGGCTGTGTGGCATTCCCATTGTCTTGTCTAAAGAGTTAATCAAGTGAGATAAGAACAATACCAGTATTTACCATTTGTGGAGCACTTTCTTCAAGTTACACCCCCTACTGAGCCTTTTATAACCATGAGGGTACTTCAAAAATGTTCAGGAAAAATGGAATAGAAAGACAAACTTATTTGGTGCAAAAAAAGTCTTGGAAATCATGCATAATTTTTTAATAATATTTTTCTATGAATTTTTGAAGAACCTTCATATTTTTCATTTTTTGCCTTCCTGAAGCAACTACTTCAACTTACTCTCCCTTTTCTCTCTTTTTTAAAAGACTTACTTTATTTGAAAGGCAGAGTGACAGAAAGATAGAAACAGAGAGAGAGATCTCCATCTACTGGTTCACTCCCTAAATGGCTGCAACAGCTGGGGCTAGAGCAGACTGAAGCCTCATTCGGCATACATAATGAGACTTCTATTTTGGAATTATATTTGATTTCTAATAGATTGAGTTGGTTATTTTTATAGTCCTTTCAATTTTATCTGTACATTATCCTCATAAACATTTTTTTTTTTTTTTGACAGGCAGAGTGGACAGTGAGAGAGAGACAGAGAGAGAAAGGTCTTCCTTTGCCGTTGGTTCACCCTCCAATGGCCGCCGCTGCAGCCGGCGCACCGCGCTGATCCAATGGCAGGAGCCAGGAGCCAGGTGCTTTTCCTGGTCTCCCATGGGGTGCAGGGCCCAAGCACCTGGGCCATCCTCCACTGCACTCCCTGGCCTGGAAGAGGGGCAACCGGGACAGAATCCGGCGCCCCGACCGGGACTAGAACCCGGTGTGCCGGCGCCGCAAGGTGGAGGACTAGCCTATTGAGCCACGGCGCCGGCCCCCTCATAAACATTGAATACAGCCGGCGCCGCGGCTCACTAGGCTAATCCTCCGCCTAGCGGCGCCGGCACACCGGGTTCTAGTCCCGGTCGGGGCGCCGGATTCTGTCCCGGTTGCCCCTCTTCCAGGCCAGCCCTCTGCTGTGGCCCGGGAGTGCAGTGGAGGATGGCCCAGGTGCTTGGGCCCTGCACCCCATGGGAGACCAGGAAAAGCACCTGGCTCCTGGCTCCTGCCATCGGATCAGCGCGGTGCGCCGGCCGCAGCGCGCCAGCCGCGGCGGCCATTGGAGGGTGAACCAACGGCAAAAGGAAGACCTTTCTCTCTGTCTCTCTCTCTCACTGTCCACTCTGCCTGTCAAAAAAAAAAAAAAATAATAAATAAAAAAAAAAAACATTGAATACAGGAAGTATTAAAAGATAATGTAACTAAAGCAAAACAAGGTAAAGAAAACCATTTATCTATTTACTTATTTACAGATTTATTTATTTGAAAGCCAGAGTTACAGCAAAGAAGGAGACAGAGAGAGAGAGAGAGAGAGAGCTCTTCCATCTGCTGTTTCACTCCCCAAATGACTGAAACAGTGGGGCTGGGTCAGGTCCTAGCCAGGAGTCATGAGCTTCATCCTGGTCTCCTGTGTGGGTGGCAGGGAACTAAAGACTGGGGCTGGATCAGAAGTGGAGCAGCTGGGACTCAAACTGGCACCCATATGGGATGTTGGCATCACAGGTGTTGGATTAACCCGCTGCACCACATCACTGGTCCCCATCCTTATTTTTAATATTAAAAAAGAGCAAAGGAGTTAACTGGTCATGTCAAGTCTAGTTTGTGGGTTGGGCCATAATGAGCTGTGGAGGTGGCACCTCTTTGTCACCATAGTGGTTTGGGCTGGACTTTATCCACAGTGCCACATCAGTGGCCCAACAAAACACGTTTAAACTCAGTTTTCTCATTGACTTAAAAGAGGCAATAACACTTGGGTCACATGAGATGTGGAAAGAGTAAATGAAGTAAGATGCTTGATCTATCACCTGGGAAACACTTAACAAACATAACTCTAGCTACTTCTGAACAGAGAATCCTGTAATTATCCAGAGTGCTACATTCCTGTGGAAAAAGTATGTGGCCATCAAGATTCGGGCTATGCACAAACCACATTATACCACTACAGACACACCTAGGGTGTCCTCCATTTCTATTCTTCCTCTTGAAAAGACCCTGGATGACATAATTCCTAATAACTCCCTTTAAATTACTCCCCAACTTCCTTTAAGCATCATGCTTCTGGAAACTATGGTAGAGTATCCATAAGCTGAAAATCCCAAATCCGAAATGCTCCAAAATCCAAAATGTTTTGAGTACCCACATGATACCATGAGTCTGATAGTCCAATGTGAACACTTTGACTAAAAGTATTGTATAACATTACCTGTAGGCTATGTGTGTAAGCTGTATATGAAATATGAGTCCCATCCCAGAGATGTCTCATTATGCATATGCAAATATTCCAAAAATTAAAAAAAAATCTGAAATCTGAAACACTTCCGGCCTCAAGTATTTTGCACAAGAGATATTCACCTTTTGTTTAAAAAAAAAAAAAAAAAGGCCAGGAGATGTGCTGATTCAACTGATGCTTAGGGAAGTGCTACCCAGTCTGGGGAGACCACCAGGCTAAGTAAGAACTTCTGGTTCTTTCAGTTGGCCAAAAGGTAGCCATGTCAGCCTTTCTCTCCCCAGGCCAGGCTCACCAAATAGTTTCATCAACTGCCCAGTCTGAATCCAGCCTTTTGGATAGATCATTTTTCCGTATTGAAATAATTATACCAGGGCCAATGTTTGACACAAGAGTTAATGTGAAGCTTAGGTTGTTCTCATCCCACATGGGAGTCTCTAGGTCGGTGTCTCAGCTCTGCTTCTGATTCCAGCTTCCTGCTAATGCACCTCCTGGGAGGCAGCAGGTGATGGCTCAAGTACTTGGGTCCCTGCCACCCACATGGAGGCCCAAATTGAGTTCTGGGCCTCTGGCTTCACCCAAGTCAAGCCTCGGCTTTTATGGGCATTGGGGGAGTGAATGAGCAGATGAAAGATTCCTTTTCTCTCTCTCTAATTTTCTACTATTCAGATTTAATGAAAATAAGTAAATTGTTAAATCATTGTACTTAGAAGAGACAATATTTTATTGCTGAGTCTAAAATTTCAAAAATATATTTTCAATTTCTATTGCAAAAATTGTTTCCACAAACACACCAACATTCCCCCCTCTGAATTAATATTTTTAAAAAAATATATTGAAAGGCAGAGTTACAGAGAAGCAGAGGCAGAGGCAGAGAGAGAGGTCTTCCATCTGCTGGTTCACACCTCAAATGGCTCCAACATTTGGAGCTGGGCAGATCTGAAGCCAGGAGCCAGGAGCTTCTTCCAGGTCTCCCATGTGGGCACAGGGGCCGAAGCACTTGAGCCATCTTCCACTGCTTTCCCAGGCCACAGCAGAAAGCTGGATTGGAAGTAAAGTAACCGGGACTTGAGCTGGTGCCCATATGGGATGCCGGCACTGCAGGTGGTGGCTCTACCCGCTATGCCACAGCACTGGCCCCTAGATTAATATTTTAAAATTTCCTGACTTTGACAGGCAATGACGATACCTCTTCATATTTTCCTCACTGTAAGAATTTACTCCTACTCTTTTTTTTTTTAAGAATCCAGTTGATTGATCTGCAAGCCTCTTTTCCACCCAGATACATTCAGAGCAATTTATTGCCAAGGACAGATAGGTGTTAGATATGATAAATATGGTCTCTTACTTATGATGGTTTAATTTACAACCTTTGGACTTTATGAAGATGTGGAAGGGATAAGCATTCAGGAGAATTTGTACTTGGTGAGTTTTTTTGAAAAAAAATTTTAAACAATGATTGTACATATCTGTGGGCCACCATATGACATTTCAATATTTGTATATAGTGCATGCTGATCAAATCAGGGTAATCAACATTTCCCTTTCTTTCGAATTACTTTATGCTTGGAGCCTTGGAGCTCTTTTCCTCTACTTGCTCATAAAAATACATATTAGGTTATCGTGAACTATATCACCCCACTATGCTGTGTAACACTAAAACATATTCCTTGGATATAATTTTGATGTGGTACTCTTTATACAAACTCCCTTTATCCCCCACCCCCATTGCTCCCAGCCTCTAGCAATCACTGTTCTGTGTTCAGATAAAGATTTTTTTTTTTTTTATGAGGGAGAACATGTGGTATTTGTCTCCCTGTGTCTGGCTTACTTCACTTAACGTGATATCCTTCAGTTCCATTCAATTTTGCTACAAATGGCAGAAACAATTCTTTTGCATGACTGAATAGTATTCCATTGTGTGTATATACCACATGAAAACCACATTCTGAATGCTGACCTTTTCCGGGGCTGGCTGTGTACAGTCCCATCCTTTTTCACATTGTTGGGTAGTGTGCATAGGCTCCAGTGAGCTCCATGGTCATGTGGGAAACAACCGAGGCTTTACAGTACATTGTGCTGTTGTGCTAGGATTCAACTTCGGATAGGTCTGTCTGGAGGGAACCCTGTTGTAAGTCAAGGAGTATCAGTACATCCAAGTTCATTTCTACCATGAGCATATGATCAGAGTTTCATCTCTGTAAAAATTGCAAGCATGTTTTAAAAGATCATAACTTCACCAAATTTAAAGTGCCTACATTTAGTGATTGAGTATTGACTGTGACTCAGTCATGATTCAAATGTACATAAAGGTTTACTTTATACCTATTTTCCTTCTGTTGGTAATCCTTTGTTATGTCGGTTTGGTGTTGTAAATTTAATAGAGTTCAACTTGAGCTGCTCAAAATTATATGAGTAATGACATCACACTTTGGTGATAACTGCTACTCAATTCAAGCATTTTGATTGGACACCTGGCAAGGTTAGCCAAGCATCAGAAGCTATGGGCATATGGAAAATACTACTGCCCTGTGCAGCCATGTGTATTAGCTAAATTGATAGAGAACATGTGCTTTAAATGTCTTCTTGGGCACACTTTTGTCTCTCAGACAACTGCAGGTGCAGAGGAGTATACAGAGGCCCAAGAGACTAGAGGTGCACCCAATTTATACCTGTTCAACTTTCTGAATTCAGTCGGACATTTCTAAGAGCAGATGGAAGGCCTTCCTCTCTGTCTCTCCCTCTCTCTGTCTGGACTCTACCTCTCAAATAAGTTAAAAATCTTAAAAAAATAGAAACAATGACCTAGAAATCATTTCTAGAGACAGGAAAGCATATAGCCGGAAAGTTTTTAAAAGTTAATTAATTAATTTGAAGGACAGAGTGACAAGGAGTGAGAGAGAGTTGGAGAGAGACAATTGTTACTTCTACCCCAAATGACCATCACAGCCAGGGCTGGGCCAGGCTAAAGCCAGGAGTTAGGAACACTATCCTGGCCTCCCACTTTGGTGACAGGGACCCAAATACTTAGGCCACCATCTCTGCTTTTCCAGGTGTATTAGTAGGGAGCTAGATCATAAGCAGAGCAGCCTAGACTCCAACTGACACTCTGATATGGGATGCCAGTGTCATAAGTTGTGCTTGACCCACTGCGCCATAACACTGGTCCCCAATCCAAAGTCTTGTGCGTGAATGCTCCTAGCAACTTATTTGCCCCAAACTGAAAACAGCCCAATTGTCTACAACAGATAAATAAACAAACTGTTTGGTCCATTACTTGGCAATAAAAAGAGACAAATTTTTGACACACGCAACAACATAGATGAATCTTAATTATCTAAAAAAAGTCACACTATAGAGGTCACCCAATATATCATTCTATTTGCATAAAAGTTCAGATGTTTCAAATTAATGTACAGTGACAGGAAGCAGACCAGGTTGCCTAGAAACCAGAAAGGAGGTGGAAGAGGGCAGTGTGGGGAGAAGGTGATGGATATGTTTAGTATCTGGGTTATGATTATGAATAGGTATGTATCTCAAATCTAACAATTATACATTTAACTATGTACAGTTTATTGTATGTTAATTATATCCCAACAAAGCTTTTAAAAATTTCCATTTAAATAGCAAGATGTGGATGGTGGCTACAGCTTATATTTACAAAAACGATACATCACTTCAAAATCCACGTCGATGACACATCCCAAATCCTGATCTCTCTGTTGTTTGACCTGATTTCCTGCAACTCTTTCCTTTACCCTATCTCTGCTATTCCTCTCCATGTCATACCTAGGACTGGAGCTTTATACTCTGCAAGCCATAACTCACAGATAGAACTTGAATTTAATATAGTAGGTTACAAGCCACAGTTTTTAGCAAAATAGAGCAGACTTGAAAAGTTCATAGTATTTTCAGTATCATCCTGGTGTGTCTCAGTACTGTTTTGTGAAACTTTATCATTAATATATCTAAGAATACTTCAAAAAGCTCATAGAAAATGGAATTTTTAAAAGAATTTATTTATTTATTATTGGAAAGGAAGAGCTATAGAGTGAGAGACAGGGAGAAGGAGAGAGAAAGAGATAGATTTTCCAACTAATGTTCCCTTCCCAAATGGCCACTATAGTCAGCCCTGGGCCAGGCAGAAGCCAGGAGTCAGGAGCTTCATCCAGGTCTCCAAAATGGGTGCAGGGACCCAAGGACTTGGGCCATCTTCCACTGCTTTCCCAGGAACATTAGCAGGGAGCTGGATCAGAAATGGAGCAGCTGGGACTTGAACAGGTGCCTACATGGGATGCCAGCATTGCAGGTGGCAGCTTAACCTGCTATACTACAATGCCGGCCCCAGAAAACAGAATTAAAAGATACAATTATTTTGGTGCAAAAAGACTTTGAAATCCATGCAGATTTCTCTTTTCATAATATGCATTTTCACAAACTTTTTGAAGACCTCTCATATGCATGACCTTCCAAAATTCTTTTGCACCAAAAAGTAACCTATTTTTAAGTTTGATTTTCTACAAATTCTTGAAGTATCTTTATATATAGAGAGAGACATACATATATCTGCATTGAGCTGAAATATAAGGTCAAGGTCAAATAATATATAGGGGCAAATAAAATATATATCAAGGTCAAAAGTTGTTTTCAAAGTACTGCCTTAGAGGTTATTAGTTCCCATAGCTGCCCTATCTCCAAAGGCCTTCTAATCATCACATCTTATATTTACAGGCACTCACCTCGTATCTGTTGGGTTTTCCATGCTTCACTGTTTGAAACTCACTCAGGTTCAATTCTATTTCATACAATCTCTCACTTCCATTCTCCCTTTTATTCTTTCACCTCATAGTGTTCATTTTTAAAAAAATTCAATTTGGTCGGTCCTAAATGTTGATCAATTTCAGCCCTGCACTCAAGGTCAAGCAAAATCAGCTGTACTGACTTGAGGTACTTTAAGTTCATGACTGCAAATGGCAAGTGGGCCATCTGCTCTGTATTCCCTGATAAACTCACTCCCCCCTTGTCAGAGAACACAACCTCCTACACATTCTCTCCCTCAGTTTCCTCAGCCTGCGTTGAGTGAACATAAATGAACACTAAAAAACTGGTAAGGAAAAAAACATATAGGATTGAAACAGGCTTATCTAAGTGAATCAGAACACTAGAAAGTGGTTGGTGGCAGACTACGAGATTCTTCAAAGAATGCCGTGCCTCATCCTTATGTCAGATGCACCTGTACCTGTCTCCATTGACACTGCCTTACCTTGTTCTGCCCAAGGCTGTTTCCTCCACTTGGGTAGCAGATCACCTTACTTCTCACCTACCCACATAGTTCCTACAATTATCTCTCTCTTCAATGGACTCAGTTATTAACATTAGTATAAAATACTGACTTCAAGTTTGGAAAAAACCTTCCCCACCTTTCCTTCCAGTTCCCAACCTATTTCTCTGGTCTTCCTTGTCTGCCAGATCTTTATCAAAGATTACCTGTGATTACCTTCCTCTCAATTAGATCATTCCCAACAGGAAAGAAGCCTGCTACATGTGTACAATATTTTTTATCTGAAAAGTTGAAATCCACCCTAGACTTCATTGATCTACTACAACCATCTTTGTCAATCTCAATCATAAATTGCATCTTGCCCAACTCTGGCTAATTCTCACTCCTGATTTGGCACAGCACCGTTTGACACAGCTGATCCTCCTTGAAACACATTCTTTTTCCATCTCATCACACTAGATGTATTTTCCTCTTAATGCAGCTGAAGCTTCTTGTGTTTCTTTGCTCACTCCTCACTTTAGTTTGAATGGGCCTCCTCCAAACTTCAGGTGTTGACAGTGTGATAGTGTTAAGAGTTAGGGCCTTTAAAAGGGGGTTGGGCCACAGAGGCTCCTCCTGTGTGAATGGGATTAAGACCCTTAGAAAACAAGCTTTATAATGTGTTTGACTTGCCCTTTTGACTCTCCTTCTGTTGTGTGAGGACACAGTGTTCAAGGTGCCATCCTGGAAGTAGAGACCAGGCCCTCAACCAGCCCAGGAACCTGCCAGCACCTCCACCTTGGACTTTGCACCCTCTAAACTGTGAGAACATGAATTTTTTCTTCTCTATAAATAACCAGGTCTTGGGTATTTTGTAATCACAACACACACATGTCCCCCTTCATCCTGATTTTTGTTTGGAAATATCCTAAGTCTCAGCTTGGTTCCTTTTACTTTTTTCTTTATACTGTCTCTCAGGGCAAGATCAAACTTGTTTTATGGTTTTAAGTGCATTTGGTAAGCTGGTGGTTCCAACCTTTATGTCTCTAGTCTCCAATTCTCTTTTGAGCTCCAGATTTTTATCTGTTTATATCTCTGCATGAATGTCTACTTGGCATCTCAAACTTAGCATGACCAGAACTCTATTCTAAATTCCTGCTCCCAAGACATCCATCCATTAACCATTCTGAGCTGTGCTTCCCTAATTAATATATATAAGTGGCACATTCATTCTCTGAGTTGCATAAGCCAAAGACTCAGGAGCCAACCTTGATTTTTCTTTTCTCTTATGCCCCCACATTAAATCCTTTAGTAGATCCATTGGCTCTGCCTTCAAAATGCATTTCAAATACCACCCCCTCCCCACACTTCTCTTAGCAGAACTTTCATCAACAACATCCTAATTCAAGAAAACAAGATTGGCCGGTGCCGTGGCTCACTAGGCTAATCCTCTACCTGCAGTGCCGGCACTCTGGGTTCTAGTCCCGGTTAGGGTGCCTGATTCTGTTGCTCCTCTTCCAGTCCAGCTCTCTGCTGTGACCCGGGAGTGCAGTGGAGGATGGCCCAAGTGCTTGGGCCCTGCACCCGCATGGGAGACCAGGAGGAGGCACCTGGTTCCTGGTTTCCGATCGGCACAGCACGCCCGCCATAGCGGCCATTTTGGGGGTGAACCAACGTAAGGAAGACCTTTCTCTCCTCTCTCTCTCTCACTGTCTAACTCTGCCTGTCCAAAAAAAAAAAAAAAAAAAAAAAAAAAGACAGCAAGATTTCTCACCTTGAAAACTCCTGTAGTCTCCTCATGGGTCTTCCTGTTCCTTCTCCTGTCGCCACAGAATCTACTCTCCTTGTATCACTAGAGTAATCTTTTAAATAAGTAAATTATATCATTACTCTAATTCAAAATTCCTCAATGTTTTTCTATCACAACTAAAGGATTTCTATTTTTTTATAATTTAAAATATTTTATTACTTAACATGTTTATAATATGGTATTTTTACAGGTGAAATGGTAGCAGACAGATGTCTTCAGTTCTTTGTCTCATATGGAAGAATCTCCATATGGACAAGGCAGAGAGAAAAGCAAGACTTATTTAAAACCTCCTGCTGACGTGGTCTGGAGAGGGACTCCACGAGAGGCAAAACCCCTCTTTCCTGTCTTAAAAGACCCAATGATCTAGCCCTTCTCTCTCTAATGTCATATATACAGTGGATGAATGAATGAATAGTAAATGAATACATAAAAGCAATAGAGTTTAATAATTATGGGCATGGGCTCTTGACATAGATTATGTAGGCTCATATTCTGGATCTACCAGCTAAGGGTTCTGTAGCCTGGAGATTCTAATATCTAAGGATTGTTTTAATTTTAAATAATATAAATCCATCTCAAAACTATTTCAATATCCCAAAAGCATGAAATCAAGAGATGACTCTGCCTTCAAGTGTATTTGACACTGGGTGCTCAGATCATAATCATGAAGAAGTTGTCTCACTTTTCCTGTAAATAATCACAAATATCCATGTGTTTGTCTTCAATCTCAGGCAAACCCTATCCACAATGAGGCCAAGTTCTGTTTTCATTCGGTTTTATAGCTAAAGATTTTATGTGTGTGAAAGAATGCTTTTTTTTTTTTTTCTGAGAGTTCCCACAAAAGTTTCATGAAGAATTCCAGTCTGGGTCAGTGCCCTAGTCCTGAACCAATCGCTGGCTAAGGAATGGTTCACTCTGGTTCACACATCAATTCACCACACCAGTCACGCTGCACCCTTGCTCTCCAAACCACAGGGACTAATGATGGAAATACCCCTGCCCCTCAAACACAAAAGAGTCCCTACCTCTTTTACTATTGTTATGATGATTAAATGAAATGTTCTAAAAGTATAAGCTTCATGCTGAATTATCATCAGTGTTAGTTGGATACAAACAGCACAGAAAAAGACTTTGGGGTGTGGACAAAGTTCTACCAAGAGAAAAACTTAAAGACTGAAAAAGAAAAAATGAAATAAATACAATATGATCTATTTTGGTTCAAGATTCTGGAATAGCACAATAAAATGCATCTATAAAAGAAGGAAATAAAGTTACAAGCAAAAGTGATTACTTGGAAAATAGAACATGGTAGTTGTCTTTCTCGATTATTTGTTTGAAAAAAAATTGTTAAAATATGCATAGCTCTAACAATCTTAATAAGAAGCTAAGATACAAAGATACTAAATAAGACTTTGAACTGTGATATAAACAGATATAATAGTCTTGAAACTTGTAACTGCTAAATAAATCTTTAAAAAATAAAGCTTATGGCTGAACACCACACACAACCTGATAAATCCAGTGATTTTTTGCTTGATTTTAATGTTTATTCTGTAGCAATCACACATGTGAAACAGTATATTATCATAGAAAACAAATAAGCAAAGCAAGAATGCCCTTGTTCCAATATTCTTTCTTTTTTACTCTCCTTTTTGAAGACAACCACTATAAAGAGTTGAGGGCCCTTTCATTTCCTCCGTGGTTGCATTTACTTGTGCATATATTTATGTCTTCTCTCATACAGGCAGGATCTACTTGTGAGATCATTACTGTCCATATCACTTATTCTCAAGCAAATGAGTTGAAGATAAACTCATCCAATTTGATAGCCTCTGAATGTTCCCTGGAATGGTTGTCTTTTAATCATTTAACCACTTCACTATTGGATAGCAAGAGTGATAGCAATTCTGCTATTACAAATATGGACATCAAATATCTCTTTGTATACATCTTTGGGCATCTATGCAAGTATTCCTTTAGCATAAATTCCTGGAAGGATTTGTCATTTCTATTTTGATAAAAGGTGGCAACTTCGTCTTCTTAAAAGTTATTGCACATATACTTTTCTCATAACTCTTAGACTTTCTATTTTTCTGTTCATGTTACTTTTTAATTTATTGGAGATACAGAGATTGAAAGCTCCCATCTACTGGTTCACTCCAAATGTCTGCTGTAGCTGAAGGACTGAAACCAGGAGTCAGAAACTCAATCCAGGTCTCCCAAGTGGGTGGCAGGGACACAATTAGTTAAGCCATCATCACTACCTACCATGGTCCACATTGTCAACAAGCTGGAGTCAGGAGCTGGAGTGGGTTGCTGGACCCAGGTAGTCCAAAGTGAGACATGGGTGTCTTAACCATTAACCATCTTCTAATGTGCCTTAACCAAACACCCATCTTCTTCTCTCATTATCAAAAACATTTTCAATTGTCAATTTTTCACTCTGCAGTTTTTGGGGCCACCCAGTAATTCATTTCACACATCATTGCTCCCCAGCAGCAATTTCTACTATTCATTGGTCAGAAGAGAGAAAAAAAGATTCTCCCTCTGTTTTCCTTTCTGTGGATTTCGGCATATTAGTAAAAATTCTCAGAATTACGTGAAGTTCCCAGAACAACTTCTGAAGGCAAGCATGGGCACAGAATCCAGCGTCATTCCCCAGCTCTGTTCTAATTGGATGAGGTTTCTCTTCTTTTGCTGTTTTCTTTGTTAATAGATGACTTTTGGAATGAGTGATGTGAATTGTTTCTTCCTTTTCATCCATTTCTTTAGGTTTTGGGGGGAGACTTCCTGGGAAGAAATTTCATTCACCAAGAGGAAGTCCACCTGATGCTTTCCCAGGAGTGTGTGTTCTTTTGACGCTCACGGGGTCTACTTTTACTTATTGCAGGTGTTTGTGCTGTTGATGTTTTCTCTGTTGACTAGTCTCTCTCCAGGTGTTGTTTCTTCTTTACTCCCATTAAGTACCACCACTGATTCCTGATGATTCACGTGTTGTGACTGATGGTTGGCTGTTTCGTCACCGACAACAGGCCATTTCTTATGGTTCAAGCAAACTCCACTTTTCTTTCTTTAAATATTTATTTATTAATTTGAAAGGCAGGGTAATAGGAGGGAGAGAGGGAAAGAGAGAGAGAGAGAGAGATCTTCCAATCTTTCATCTGCTGGTTCACTCCCCAAATGGTCCAGTCTGAATTCAGGAAACACAAACTTCTGGGTCTCTCACATGGGCAGTAGGGACTCAAGTACTTGGGCCATCATCCATTGCTTTTCCAGGCACCTTAGCAGAGAGATGAATGAGAAACCAGCAGCCAGGACTGGAGCTGGCATTCCATTATGGGATGCAGGCATCTCAAATATGGCTTAACCCACTGTGCCACAACACCTTCCCCTGCCTCTGCTTTTCTGTGGAGCTGGTGCTACGTTGGCCCCCATGGGCCAGACCCTCTGAGAGCTTTCCTATTGCTTCAACACACAAGCAAGCAACGTGGGTGGGAGGGGCACTGTGGGAACGAGAGTGAGCGTCACTTCCTGTGTCGTCATCATTGCAGGAATGGCCCCTCCATAGTCTGAGCCCACCTGTAGACCACGGCACGGGAGCATATGGGATCATTCTCATTTCTGCAATGGTTTTCTCCTCTATAGTTTTAGGCAGAAGTTGATGCCGTATTCCTAATCTGTTCTTTCATCTGGGTTCCATGCATCATGTAATAACAATTCTAATCTATTTACTGTTTCTCCTTTTGTTTCTACAAGGAGTTGGATTCACTTCGAGTGGGTGAGAATGTGGATGAATGTGCTCAGGTCACCATCTTGTTCTGATTTCTCATGAATGATCTTAAGAAATAATTACTAATTCAAAAAATGGTAGAAAATCAGAATCTATCAGTCATGAAAAAATGTTTTTAATGATCTGTGAGTATGCTTCTCCATTAAGGTTTCAGGCCTGGGTAGTTTCTTTTTTTTTTTTTTTTTTTTAGATTTATTTATTTGAAAGACAGAGTTACACACAGAAAGGTCTTCCTTCCATTGGTTCACTCCCCAAATGGCCACCACGGCCAATGCTTCGATCCGAAGCCAGGAGCCAGGAGTTTCCTCCTGGTCTTCCATGCGGGTGTAGGGGCCCAAGCACTTGGGACATCCTCCACTGCCCTCTCGGGCCACAGCAGAGAGCTGGACTGGAAGAGGAGCAACCGGGACTAGAACCCGGCACCCATATGGGATGCCGGCGCTGCAGGCGGAGCATTAACCAAGTGAGCCACGGCGACGGCCCCAGACCTGGGTAGTTTCATTCTCAAAAACCTATAATTGGGCCAGTGCTGTGTCATAGCGGGTGGGGCCACAGCTTGCAGCGCTGTCATCTCATATGGGCGCTGGTACAAGTCCCACCTGCTCCACTTCCGATCCAGCTCTCTGCTATGGCCTGGGAAAGCAGTAGAAGATGGCCCAAGTCCTTGGCCCCTACACCCACATGGGAGACCTGGAAGAAGCTCCTGGCTCCTCACTTTAGATACGCGGAGCTCCACTGTTGCCGCCAATTGGGGAGTGAACCAGCGGATGGTAGACCTCTGCCTCTCTCTCTCTCTCTGCCTCTCCTTCTCTCTCTGTGTAACTCTTTCAAGTAAAAATTAATAAATATTTTAAAAAAAACTAGAATCTACAAGTGATTTATACTTTTCCAGAGCACAGAAAAAATATAACATCACCAACTGTGACAAAAATCTTAAAAGTAGAAAAAAAAAGTTTTCATGTCAGTTTAGAAATCTGACTTAATCACAATAATAAGCCTGATAAAAAGTGAAAACAACAAAAGACTGGTCTTCTGAATACAGTTGCAAGTATCCCAAATAAAATCTTAGTTAAAAAATCATATTAGCAGAATAAAATAAACCCACATTACCAAGTAGCTGAAAACTTCACCATTAAAAAAAGTTGTAATATGGCAAGTTACTGGATCACAGAAAGCAAATCAAAAACAGCAAATATCTCAGTCATTTTAAAAGATTTTAAATGAAATATAATATTCATTTATAATAAATTTACATTTTTAATATGTGAAATGGTTAGCTAATTCCTCAATAAGATAAAGGCCCATAGTGAACAAAATAAGTGTCATATTAAAGATCAAACTATAGAAAAATCATCACTAACAATATCAACACAAGAACATTGTCATTTTATTGGTATTGTATTTTTGCATTATTCATACAGCTCTGACCAATGGAGCATGGAAGAAAAAGAAACCAGTTGAATATGGATTTAAAATTTTGGGCATCTGTGTTTTGTGATAGTGATTATGTAATGTAATTAATAGAAGTGCCTGGTAAGGATCAGTTATTGAAAAGCTATATACGAAAAAGTTAATAGCTTACTTGCAGATTAATGAAAAAGTGGGGAAAAGATTCATTTACAAGGCAGGCATACATCTAAATCATTTAGGAATAACAGTAATAAATTACGGAGGGATTTTATGAAGACAAACACTTTTCTTTCTTTTTTATAAAGATTTATTTTACGTATTTGAAAGGCAGAGTTACAGAGAGAGAGAGAGAGAGAGAGAGAGAGGGAGAGAGAGAGAGAGACATGTTCCATCCACTGGTTGACTCCCCACATAGCCACAGTGGCCCCAGGGCTGGGCCAGGTCAAAGTCAGGAGTTTCATCCGGGTCTCCCACATGGGCCGGTGTACCTGCACCTGGGCCATCCTCTGCTGCTTTCTCAGGTGCATCAGCAGGCAGCTGGATCTGAAGTGGAGCAGCCAGGACACAAACCTGTGCCCATGTGGGATGCCAACATTGCAGGAGGTGGCTTTTCCCAAAATGCCACTGTGCCGGCCCCAGAAACACTATAATGAAATAGAACAACTAGATGAGGGGGAAGACATACCAAGTTCTTAGAAGGGGTTATAGCATAAATATGTGAATCTCCCCAAAATGGTCAATGAGTGCAATGAGATTTCAATGAAATTGTAAATATTATAATATTGGGGTGATTGCCCTAATGAAATTAAAATTTCCAGCAAAATAATACATGAGGAAGAAGTTAGAACATTTTGAAATGGTGGTGTCTTGATCAGATTGGACTCAGAGACAAACATTTATTTCTCATAGTTCTGGCAGCAGCAAGTCCAAGGTCAAGGGTGAGCTCTCTGCCTTGGGTTCTGGTAAGGGCTCTTTTCCTTGTCTACAGATGGCTGCCTTCTTCCCATATCCTCACATGGTGGCGGGCGGAGGCAGAGATCATCTCTCTCATGTCTCCTTTTTAATAAGGGCAATTTTCCATGCATGAGGGTTCCCTTCTCCTAACTTCCTAAGGGCCCTACTTTCAAATATCAACGTGCTGGGGATTAGAGCTTCAACTTAGAAATTTTGAAGAGACACAAAGAGTCCATGGCAGGTGTTTAAAGGTTTGGAGTCATAAGGTGACAGTGAAAACTACCAGGATGATGATGTGTGGTTCTGATTAAAGTGACAGAGCAGTGGAGCAAAAAGACAGAAGTAGAAAGAGGTCTTCCATCCCTTGGTTTACTCCCAGATGGCTGCAACAGCTGGAGCTGTGCCAATCTGAAGCCAGGAGCCAGCAGCTTCTTCCAGGTCTCCCATGTGGATCCAGGGGCCCAAGGACTTGGGCCATCTTCCACTGCTTTCCTAGGCCATAGCAGAGAGCTGGATCAGAAGTGGAACTGCTGGGACTCGAACCGGAGCCCATATGGGATGCCGGCACTGCAGGTGGCAGCTTTTACCCTCTACGCCAGAGCGCTGGCCCCAGAGTTGCTCTTTCGTATCCTCAGCAAGTATCTCTTTCTTGGGATATTTAGTGGCTTGAATTTTCGTGTCTCTGAAGAAAGAAACCTAATCATATACCTGTGGGGTAGGGACTGTTTTACGATTCAGAAAACAGCCAGGTCTTCAAATGTTATTTTGTCTTGTGTAAATGGGTCTTAAAAAGTCACATTCTTACACAGTGTGGGATTTGAGTTATGCTAAGTCCTTTAAGAGAGTGAGACCCAGGTCAGAGGCCAAGCTATAAAAAGCTTAGAGGTGAGCTTGGGCTTTTAGTGCTTAATTAGTAAAGTTAAGCATTCTGTTTGCAGTCCCAGCTAATGCTGTTCAAACAGATAAAGGGCAGGGGACTCAAGAGAGGAGCAATCAAGTGAATAAAGTGCTCCTTTTTTTTGGATTAGAAATAACAGAAACTTCAGGGAAGTAATTGGTAAAGTCATTCTCACTCTCCCTCTCTCTCCCTCTCTCTCTCCACCCCCCTCCTTCCTTCATCCCCTCCTCCCTTCTCTCTCTGCTCTCTAAAAACTATGGGAGGGGCTGAATCTCTAAGAAAACAACCTGCAGGTCTTTCCTAAGAATGACAAAAGTAGAAGTGGAGTTGTGACACCCAAGGACATTTCTGTTTGTCCTCTGAATGTGAACAAGACACAGCGGGGACCTGCAGCAGCAGTTGGACAAGAGTGTTTTCCTGAGGTCTGAATCGAAATCAGAGTACCTGCTGAGGGTAAGTTGTGCTAGGGAGATGCTCAGCCTAAGGGTTAGGGTCATTGGCTTTAAAATCAGGCCGATGTGTGTGACAGCCTGGTCCTGCCACTCAACAGCTGTGCAGCTTTGGGTATATTTACGCATCTTCCTTGAGCCTACATTTTTCCACTCGTCAAATGCAGGTCACCAAAGCTACTCTGAGTGGGTCATATGAGTATTAAATGAGACAAGATTTGCAATGATTACAGTGCCTGGCTGGTAGTAAGAGCTCCAAAATACTAGCTACCATTATTAGGCTCATTGCATTCATCTTGTGTGTTGTGGGTGAAATTCTGTCCTCTCAAGAAATACATTCAAAGTCTTCACTATTAGTATCTGTAAAGGTGAACTTACTTTTTTAAAAAGATTGACTTATGGGACCAACGTTGTGGCATAATGGATACAGCCTTTGCCTGCAATGCCGGCATCCCATGTGGGCACAGGTTTGTGTCCCGGCTACTCCACTTCCAAGCCAGGGCTGGACCAGGCTAAAGCCAGGAGCCAGGAGCCAAGCACTCACTCCATCAGTTTGCCCCTGTGGGTGACAGGGACCCAGATACTTGAGCCATTTTCCACTCCTTTCCAATGCACATTAGTAGGGAGCTGGATCAGAAGTGGAACAGCCAAGATGGAAACCAGCACTCTGATAGGGGATGCTGGCGTGGCAAGCAGCAGCTTCACACGCTGCACCACAGTATCTGTGCCTAGTACTATTCTTGGTTTCAGGCATCCACTGAGGGTCTTGAAACTCGGCCCATAAGAGGTGACTCCTGTACAATGTGCAGTCCTTACTTTTACACTTTCAGCTGCTTAATAATACACCTGAAAAAGCTGTATCACTCTACAAAAACTAATAATTGGAACTAATAATTGGAACCATTATTTTATAGTTGTACCATATGTGTTTTCATTTTAAAAACCTAACTGATGCAATCATTCTGTCCCAGGTTCCAGTACAACTCGAAAGGAACGGGTAGAGGAGGAAAGAGAGATGGACATTTGATCTTGGGATGTCATGAATGCTGTTGACTTCACCTGGATCTTCATCTTCACTGGCAAAAATATAGTGGAGGAGGAGATAGCAAAGGACGCATTACAAAGGACCTTGGAAGAGGCTGACCATATCTGACCCAGAATAGAAAATCAGAGGTCAACCTGCAGTAGCCACTGCCTACTTCCCTCCCAACTGCACACCCAGCCTTTTGTGATTTTTCAGGTCGTTCACTGTTGCCTATAATCTCTAACACTTTACTTATTCCCACCACCTCCGTCTCCAAGTGTTTTGTACACTTTATGAGTTCACATGATGAAGGTGAAATCTGCTTAAGTGGAACAGTGAATAACCAGAGAGGCACCTGCAACAATGATTCTAACTCCAGTGAATTCTCATGCTCAGCCGGAATCGTCATTTCCTTTCTACTATAAAAATCAGTCACCAGAAGGTGCAGTGAGGTGCGTCCTAACACACAATCAATCCCAACCTTTTGCAGTAAATATGAAGCTGTTTGTGTGCAGGTGCACCTGTGTGCTTATGTGTGATCTGTTCTGTTCTTTCTTACTTGGTAGTCCAGACAACAATGAAGAGACTATATGTATTAAAAGCATCTCAATTCCTCAAAGCCTGTGGATATTTCATAACTTGATTAAATGTTTTGTTTGTGGGGGGATCAAACCATCCAGACTTTTAAAACTGTATTTAATTTTGATTAAACTAGTATGTACTGAAAAAAAAATCAGCAGCAATTAATTTCTTGATTTTAGTTGCTTAACAGTAGGTCTAAAAAATCTGTAGAAAAAATAGTGAAGTTAAATTATTATCAATAATGAATAATAAAATTACTATTTAATAATAAAATAGTATGGAATGATAAAGTAATTATAATAAATAATAAAATATTAATTATTAAATAAATAATTAATTAAAAAGGAAAAGAAAAAGCAAGGTGGTATCAATAGGTGTTCACAGGTTCTCATGACAAACTCGTTTAGTAAACTACTCCAGTGAGTGCTATACATACAAAGTCTCAAGCTGGGCAACTGGGTGTGCACAAAACCACTTCCTTGTGCTTTCTGAAGCCTGAACTGAATTTGCACGTTGAAGGTCCATTTTCTTGGTACATTCTGGGTAGCATCAGGGTTTGTGCCCTACTCCATCCTTTCACTCTGACCTTCATCCATGTCTCTACTCCTGTTCCTACGTCTCGCAGTGGGCAGAGAGTCCTAAGGCACCACGAGGCATTTGGGCTCCTGCCCCTGTTCCCCATCCCTGGGGTGTCTGACAAGCTTCCCTTTGCCTGCCTGGATCTTGGTCCCCAGTCCATGGCACTGGAGCTATGTGAGCTCCAGACTCTGGCTGCTTCTCAGCTGTTTCTGTGCTCTTCCCTCATGCCTTCGGGCCCCTGGGGGGCCACCTGCAGAGCTGCTTCAGGTACTGCCCTCTGAGCACAGCCACGGCCCTTCCCCGTTGCTGCTCCTAGGCCACTCTGTGGCTGAGAACCTCTTGAGACATGCCCCTCCCTTGAGTTGGAGGCGCAGGTTTCCCTGGCTCTCAGATACCCTGAGCTGTGCTTTAGGGACCGATGTCTCTTCTGTAACACCTGACTCAGAGACAGCAGTGGCTTCTGTGAAGGCACCAGGAACATTTTACTTCTCTTGCTTTCCCTCTGCCCGACCTTGTTCCCCTGCTACACAGGGAAGTTTCTAGGTCTGTAGAGATGGAGAAGCAAGGACACTGATGCAAACGCTGCTCACCTTCCAGGTCTGCTACAGCCTGGCCCACCTAAAGTTGACTGCCAAGGGCAGATAGATAGCTTCAGCAATCATTCACAGCCCATCCAGAATTATCAGCTTAAAGGTGATCCTACCACAGATTCATGGAATTTCGAGTTCTGCTTGTGGCCGCCTTGGCAGGGCCAAACCAAACGATTTCTTGGACCTTACATGGCCCATAGGCTGGGCGTTTGCCACACTCGGAAGATTAACTTGATTTTTATCTACTATGAAAACTGTGACACATTTGAAGTGGAAGAAATTGTCAATATGATGATAAAACAAAGGTGACTGTTAGCTCAGTATCCTCTACTTTCGGGAAACAAACAGAAGGGAACCAATGAAATAGCTGTGTCACCCCCATTGGGTCAACTTTTAATACAACATTATTTAAATATGTCTCATTTTCCAACTAAGTGGTTTCGTTTCTTTTGATTCTTACTTTTAGAAAAATGATCTATTTATGTATGTATTGGGTAGGGAGAGAGTTCTATCTTTTGATTCACTCCTCAAATGTCTGTTATGGGGGCCGGTGCTGTGGCATAGCAGGTAAAGCCGCCGCCTTCAGTGCTGGCATCCATATGGGCGCTGGTTTGAGTCCCAGCTGCTCCACTTCCCATCCAGCTCTCTGCTATGGCCTGGGAAAGCAGTGGAAGATGACCCAAGTCCTAGGGCCCCTGCACCCACATGGGAGACCTGGAAGAGGCTCCTGGCTCCTGACTCTAGATCTGCACAGCTCCGGCCATTGAGGCCAACTGGGGAGTGAACCATCAGATGGAAGACCTCTCTCTGCCTCTCCTTCTCTCTCTGTGTAACTCTGACTTTCAAATAAAAAAATAAATAAATCTTTAAAAAAAATGTCATGTCTGGGGCTGGGCCAGGGCTGTGGGGCTGCCTTGGGGCTGAAACCAGTGACTGAAAATGCAATCCAGGTCTCCCACATGGAGGCAAGAATCCAATTAATTGAGCCATCTGTGAGCTGCTTCCCAGGGTTTACATTAGCAGGAAACTGGAGGCAGGAGCCAGACCCAGGTATGGAACCCAGGCATTCCTTCCTATACAGGATGCAGGTGTTTCTTAATCTCACCTTAAGCACTAAGCTAAACACCTGCCCTTGATACAGCTTAATTTTTATTATAGCCAATTAATAAAAAAATAAAATCCTGTGTTGTCTACTCAGAAGCATCTCTGGAGCCTTTTGCATGCTAATTCATTTCTTGAAAAGATACCTTTCGAAACCTACAGCCATTTGCTTTCTGTGTCAGAGGAGATGAAAGAATTGGCTTAGGTCAGAAGCAAGAAGCGTGAGGGGATCCCTTTGTAATTACCAAACCTTTCCAATTATTTTTGGCCAAATCAATAATTCATGAAAATCTCCATTTGTCAAGACCTTATTTAAAACCTTTTCCCTCTGGGGGAGGTGGACCCCTGGAGAGAGAACTGAACAAAGGAAATCCCAGATACTTGGCAAAATATCCCCACCTGGGCTCAGAATAAACCACACCCTCACTCTGTGCAGCTGAGGCCCCAATATGTTCAGAAAACATTTATATTCCAAGGCTATATTCCTAGAAGCCTGGCAAAGCCTGGGATTCAGGACAATGGATGATCCTGCAAGGGGCAGAGCTAAAGAGAACCCATGATCCAAAAGCCTTGGAAAACATCAGGTTCAGCAAAATTTCCTTTTTTTTTTTTTTTAATGGCAAAATCATTCCAGAGACGACAATGCACTACCGTTGATCAGGCATGTTTGAAGAGGGGCCATACATTTCCAAATTCCTTTCATCCTAGAATACTTTTCTGGGAATATTTCTGAGGATGTGGGTTGTACAAGGGTACTGCAAAATGTTTGTGGAAAATGGAATCAATGGTAAATTTATTTTTGTGTAAGGAAAACAAAATTCATGCATTCCAGGGGACTTCCTGGAGTTCATGGGAAACACATATTATGAAGAAAACCATCTATGCATTTCAAAACGTGTTTTGCGCCAAAATGAACTTATAATTCCACTTTCTGCAAACTTTTTAACTCATGTGCTTAGGGACAGTAGAGGCTCCTCCAATACTGGAAATAAGTAAGACCCACGTATCCACTCATCAGACAGACCCGGGAGGAACAACCCTGGCTCTCAGCGGAAGGCCCAGCTTCCCCTGACTGTCAGCCCCTTCTTTCCTCTGCCTGCTTCATCATCTCTTCTTGTGCAAACTACAGAGAGTTTGCTCAGTTAGGCTGGTAAGAAACACTTCTTGTTATTTTCTTGTAATAAATCTGCTTATTTGTTTCTCCATCTGTCACGGCCACCTGTTCACCACAATCTGCAAAAATCTTACTCCTTCAAAGCCCTTCTTAAATTCTACTTCCTCTGGGAATTCTTGGGGGCCTCTGTTTTATTTGGACTCACTCTATATAACTCACAGTGTAGCAATCAGTACCTTGCTAGTCCTCCTCTCACCTGAGATGAAGAAAATCATTTTGCACCTAACGTGAGACTACTGAGACTGTGTATGATTTAGAGAGTGAGCAAGAGTCGCTGTGGTCTCCTTTGAAGAGAGGTGATGTAGCCTTAATTCTGAGAGCTATTTGACCCAACCTCAATCTTGCTTGGCCACTTGTGTGCTGTCCACTTCTCCGATCCCACTAGCATGTCCTTAGATCAATCCAGAACAGGAAACCAACATGGCTGACTGAAAAGAGAGATGCCAAAACCAACCATCAGACACATACCAGGCCAGGTGCTGAAGACCAATGCAGTGCCGGTAAGTGCAGTGACTTTGTCCTTTGGGTTTCCCTTCACCTGCCGTATCTACCCCATCACAGAGCTTTATGTTTATTTGTAAGACACTGTAGATTTTCCTTTTTCTGTTTTCACCTTCTGCTAACCTCATCATTCGGGATTATACAATTTCATGGCTCACATCTCACTGTAGCTTCTCAACTGGGTGGTCAACTTCAAGTTTTTCTAACCTGTCTGGCATGTAGTTCTCAAAGTGATTTGCTAGCATGTAATTTGTTATTTCTGAGATGGATAACAAGAAATCAGGCACTTTTGAGTTTGAGGTCTAAAGATCCTGGACCCTAATTATTCATTTGTGTTTTTGTTGCTTCTTACTATAAATAAATTGTTTTGGATCCTGGTAGGTTTTCTAACCTAAGCACTGATGAAGCAGCCTTCTCTTCTCCTAATATTGTTGTGATTAAAATAAATTCAGGGGGCCGGTGCTGTGGTGCAGTAGGTTAATCGTCCGCCTGTGGCGCTGGCATCCCATATGGGCGCCGGTTCTAGTCCTGCGTGCCCTTCTTTCAATCCAGCTCTCTGCTATGGCCTGGGAAAGCAGCAGAAGATGGCTCAAGTCCTTGGGCCCCTGCACCTGCATGGGAGACCCAGAAGAAGCTCCTGGCTCCTGGCTTTGGATCGGCACAGCTCCAGCCGTTGCAGCCAATTGAAGAATGAACCAGCAGATGGAAGACCTCTCTCTCTCTTTGCCTCTCCTTCTCTCCTTGTGTTACTCTCACTTTCAAGTGAAATAAATAAATCTTTAAAAAAATCATAATCGGCTAACTCCATTTGAGCTATGCTCTCTGGAGTCAGGCTAGGTGGCCACAGTTCAGGCCTGACTGGTGTGCTGGGGGTCCAGACAGGTGGGAGCAGGTGGCTCCTGGTGGGTCCCAGCTGGTGAGAACAAAGCCGTGTAGGCTGGGTCCTTACTGAACCTGCCAATGGAAGTATCTGGCCAGGCAGGCAAGGAAACCTGGATGGTGGAATAGAAACCCAAATCTGATGAAACTGAGAGAGGGGTGATGCTCTAAAATCCCAACGAACATGGAAGACGATGACACTGGAGACAACGGACTCGTCAGTGGGCGTAAGTACCAGCTGTGGGGTAGAGACTAATCCAGGGTCTCAGACCACGTTGCCCAGAATCTCACACACGTCCACATCCCCAGAGGAGGGCATGGCCACCAGCAGCTCAAGCTTTCCTCTTGGCAGCCTAGGGAAGCCTAGGAGAAAGGGCACATCTCCCGCCTTTCCTGAAAGTCCTGGACCAGAGCCCCTGGGCCTGGCGTGCCTCACAAGCCTCTTCTGAACTAAGCCCTCTGGACACACAGCTGGATGCCTCTGGCACCCAAGGCCCAGGGTTCAGCT
Source organism: Oryctolagus cuniculus (assembly GCF_964237555.1). Lineage (NCBI taxonomy): Eukaryota > Metazoa > Chordata > Mammalia > Lagomorpha > Leporidae > Oryctolagus > Oryctolagus cuniculus. The sequence continues at coordinate 57,651,647 of NC_091448.1, read as the reverse complement.
GGCTCTGCTGGGATTTCGTGGCATGGGTATAGGGAGGTCGTTTGTGCAGCCAAAGATCCAGGTGCTGTTATGAGAAGAGGATCAGACAGAAAGCAGAGATGCTCCCTCGCTCTAAGAGCTGCCTGTGTCTAGTCTGCACAGAGAGCAGAAAGCACCTCTTCGCCTGGCCTCACCTGTGTCTGGGGCAAACCTCATCCAAGACTGTGAAGTCTTTTCCGTGAGTTCACGCCACAGCAGAGTGCAGACTGGATCATGGTGCTGCTTCTCCAAAACAATTAGCTAGGGGGAAGGAGGCACACTTGACCTAGTGGTTAAGACAGCCATTAAGATACCAGGGTCCCTCATCATGGTGCCTGGCCCTGCCTCCTGACTCCAGCTTCTTGCTAATGCATATCCTGGAAAGACTTCAGTAACTCAGTTCCTGCCACCCACCTGGGTGACCTCCCACCTGGGAGACCTGGGTTGAGTTCCCAGCTCCTAACCTGTCTCTCTCCTCTAGCCCCTTGATGATCCCACAGGTGGCTGCTGCAGGTATTTGGAGAGTGACCACCTGATGGGAGCACATGCTCTCTCTCTCAAATAAATAGATACAAATTTTCAAAAATTTTGCTGACTCTGACCGAAAATTGTCATGATAAATCAAGAACCTGCGGAGGTTCATTTGAATTACTGCAGTGATTGGTTTGGATTAGTGCTATGGTTTGGATGTCTGCAGCCATAACTGTGTTGAGAGTACACTCTCCAAAGTTATATGTTACAGGTATTTGGAGGTGGAGCCTTTGGGAGGGGACTGGGGCATGGAGCTTCTGCCTTTATGAATGGATTCATCCATTCCTAGATTCTTGGGTTGTACAGGGAGTGGCTGGTTATCACACAAGAGGGCCTATTCTAAAAGCCAGTTCGGCTGTCCATCCTAAGTTCCTAAGTGGTCCCTGAGCTGCCTTGGGACTCTGCAGGACGTCCTCACCTGCTCACCAGCAGGAAGGGGCTCACAAGTGTGCCACGTCGACCTCGGGCCTCTGAGCTTCCAGAACTTCAAGAAGGGATGTTTCGCTTTATGAATCTCCTAGTATCAGGCACTCAGTTATAATAAGAGAAAAGGGATGGGAGCATCTACCATGAGAGTGATGTTTGCTGGATGCCATCTGCACAGTCTAACCATGGCCCCAGATGGGACAGTCCTTTGTTTCCCCACATTCTCCTCCAGGTAAACAGGGGCAACTCTTCGAGACTCCTTAGTCATTTCGACTGCAGTCTTTCTTTTCAGTCTTTAAGATGCTTTCTGGCAGCAAAATCCTGGTGAGAATCTTGAGTGAGAGAAGCAATGGAAGCAGAATCAGCGAGTGCTAAGGCTAACAAACAAGGGACACTGCTCCTCATCAGGTACCTTCATTCTCATAAATTGAGTATAAATCAGAAAAAATGCAAGGAATGTATATTACTCAGAAAACAGACACTATAGGGCAATGCGGAAGGCTGTTAAAGTCAAACTTCTGATTCTGGGAAACTTTTTCATTCATTTTTTAAAGGATTCATTTACTTATTTTAAGAGCAGAATGAGAGAGGGAGGGATGGAGGGAGAGAGAGAGAATGAGAATGAATCAGCCATTTGCTGGTTCACTCCCTAAATAAATGCAACAGCTGAGCCAGGTTGGAGCAAGGAGCCAGGGACTCCATGTGAGTCTCTCACATGGATGACAGGGGCCCAATTGGGCCATCATCTGCTGCCCTCCCAGGCTCATTAGCAGGGAGCTGGATTGGAAACAGAGCAGGCAGGACCTAAATGGCACAACAATATGGCATGCCAGTGTCAAAAGCAGTGGCTTACCCTGCTGAACCAAAATGCCAGGCCCTGGGAAATGTTCTTTAGTTAGTGGACAAAAGGAACACTTTCTAAAGCAAAAATAAGAGAAGATTTGGTCTTAATTAATCATTCAGCAAGTATTTTTGACTGCCTCTTGGGACTGCCATATTGTTTATCCCTGTTCAAGATACCATTCGTCTGTCAATTCTTCAAGACTGATTTTGAAGTTCATCACTCCACCAAATCTCCCTCCTAATTTCCAACTATTAAGGGATTGTCACCATTGTCGCTTGGCTGGAATACCACTCTCCTGCTTTGACATTGCTTTAGAAGAAAGGTTCCTAAAAAATTAATATCATAATGTCAATCTCCACAAAAGTCTAACAGAAGTATAGATCCTTAAGAAAAGCATACAAAGTCCTTGGGACCTGGCTCCTGCTTTCTTCTGACTCTCATTTGATGGGACCTGTAGTTCCTTTCATTACACTGCCCAGGCCAGTCACATACTACGTTCCCAATGAAACATAGCATCTGCCAACACACCGTGCCCTTTCCAGTCTCTTGGTCTTTGTATATGGTGCTCAGGCCAGCTGGAAAGCCCAATCTCCAGCTCTTCTCAAATCAGCTCACTATGCATCTTTCCTGGGTATCTCTACTTGCATCAGGACATATGGTAGATGGTCCACATGTGTTAGTGAGCAATGGATTGGAGCCCTTTGGGATGTCTGCGGTCTAAGGGGGAGGCAGAGACACAGTCAAACATCTGAATCATTATGAACGTTCTCTGAGAATCTGTGCTAGGAAACAGCCAAGGACATCATCCTTGAAGACGGATTTGAGCTGATATCTGAAGGACAGATTGCAGGTGGAGAAACACCACATGTCTCAAGACAGGAGGAAACAGGGTACATCTGGGAACTGAAAATGAATCTAGTGAATGGGAACCATAAAGACTGGTAGTTTACTGAATAGAATACAAGCTTGCATTTTAAAGAGAGTGCATGGTTTGTCTCATTAAGCTCCTAAAACCTACATTTCTACACCTGTGAGACACAGTCTATTTGTTGTCCCAGATCCATTGTGCCTTGTCATCCTGCCATTTTGGTGCTGAAATTTTGAAACCCATGCTTATGAGAAGTTTTCAGAAGTTCATGAAAATTTATTTTCTGAAAAACCTGTACATGGGTTTCAAAATTTTTTGCATCAAGATAAACATTTTTTAACTCCATTTTCCCATGAACTGTTTCATATAGCCTTGTATATGTTATGAAGATATTTCACAAAAACTCATGGAAAAATGGAATTGAAACACAAAAACAAAATATACATTGTTTTTCAACAAAAGTCCTAGCAATTTCAAGACACGCTTATAAGCAATGACGCCAGTCATTTGCCATCCCTAAAGAACTGACTGTCTTGGAGATCAACGAAGGCAGTGCAGTCTTTTTTGTATTATTAATTGAAGAAACATGGGAGCCCTTTAGAATTGTTTTTTAAATTAGAAAACAAAAAGATGTCAGGGATAAATCAGAACTGCAAGGTTGATGCCTAAAGATTTCCCACTGAAAATTGCCCTTATTTGATGAGAGGAATGAGCAAGATCCTTGTTATCCGGGAGAAGGGCTCCTATTGAGTGGGATTCTGCTAAAGCTTTGGCTAACATTCTTAAATCAGCAGATGTTACAATTCTTTGACCTTCCAGAAAGTCAAAAGAAATGCCTTGAGCATCCAGAAAGAAAAAAAAAATAGTTGCTATGATCTTTTCTCTGGACTGTTCTGCTTTTGCTTATGCTGGACTGTACTATACTTCTGCCTCTTGGTAACCATTGCTTTGATTGTGTTTGTCTTCAGGATTGTACTGGTGTCCTATATTTTGTTTCCTGTTCCAATTCTTCAAAGAAATGTTTTATGATCCTGATCCCACTTGTTTAATAAAAGTTTCATGAAAAGTTCCGTGCTTATTGCAGCTGATGTGGGCACATTCACCCAGCTGCATAGGTGGCCCAGGCCCAAGTGCTTGGGCCATAATTTCCTGTCTTATCAGGTGAACTAGTAAGAGGCTGAACCAGAAGCTATGTAGAGGAGTGGCATTGTGGTGTAGCAGGTAAAGCTGCAGCCTGCAATGCTGGCATCCTATATGGTCACCTGTTCAAACCCCAGCTGCTCCACTCCAGTCCAGCTCCCCGCTAATAGCCTGGAAAGCATTGGAAGATGGCCCAAGTGATTTGGCCCCTCTCACCCATGTGGGAGATCCAAATGAAGCTCTTGGCTCTGGCTCCTGGCCCAGCCCTGTCTGTTGCATCTGGGGAGTGAACCAGCAGATAGAAGACCTCTCTGTCTTTCCCGCTCTGTAAGTCTGACTTTCAAATAAACAACAAAAATTTTTTTTAAAAAATATGCATTTATTTGAAAGAGTTACAGAGAGAGACAGACAGAAAGAGATCTTCCATCTGCTGGTTCTCTCCCTAAGTGGCTGCAACAGGGAGGGCTGAGCCAGGAGCCAGGAATTTTCTTCAGGCCATTAGCAAGGAGTTGGATTGGAAGTGGAGCAGCCAGGACACAAACTGGTACCCACATGGGATGCTGATGTCTCAGGCCATGGCTTTATTTATTGTACCGCAACACCAGCCCCATAAACAAATCTTAAAAAAAAAAGAAAAGGAAGCCTAGTGGTTGGGACTTGAACCAGCACTCTGATACAGGCATCACAAGCAATGGCTTAACCTGCTGTGCCTCAACACTGGCCCTTCTTTTTGTTTTTAATCAGCATGAATTCTTGATACTTGGGCAGGTATGAGGGAGCCATTTAAAAACAATATTCTTTCCTTAAAAATGTAAATCCCACGTGGAAGAGTCAGAGAGAAAAGATAAGCAATTGTTTGCACAGTGATGGGTTTATAAGGTCCAGGGCTGTCAAGACATTGATGAGCCAATCATCGGTGGACAGAGGACAATGGATCAGAGGACACTGTGTGGTGTCACAGGAGAGGACACTGCCACCAAGGAGAGAAGGGTTCATAAAGAGAAGCTGCAAGTCACTGGCCATAAACCTCACTTGTTTCACCTGGAGCTTTGCCAAGGAGGAGTCTACGGCTTGTAAGGAGCTGATAAATGCTTTATCACGAATGACTGAGCAAAACGGAGAAGCAAACAGAAGCTGCAACACAGTCGGCTGTGCCTCTTGAGTGGCGTTTCTCCACCTTCCAAGTGCTATTAGCTCTAATAATGCATCTGAATAGATGGAAAAAGGCGCTTTTCTGATGGGTCATGATGGGTTATGTAGCCGGACTGTTCCTAATGTTATCATGAAACTTTAATCACATTTCTTGGTTTTTGCCGTGATTAGACACACATACACACACACACACACACACACACAAAGCCACAGGCCTGTCCTTTATTGTCTTGTCAGGAACAAGCCTTTTTTTTTTTTTTTTTTTTGACAGGCAGAGTGGACAGTGAGAGAGAGAGAGACAGAGAAAAAGGTCTTCCTTTTGCCGTTGGTTCACCCTCCAATGACTGCCACGGCTGGCACGCTGCGGCCGGCGCACCGTGCTGATCCGATGGCAGGAGCAAGGTACTTATCCTGGTCTCCCATGGGGTGCAGGGCCCAAGCACTTGGGCCATCCTCCACTGCACTCCCTGGCCACAGCAGAGAGCTGGCCTTGAAGAGGGGCGACCAGGGCAGAATCCGGCGCCAACAGGCGGAGGATTAGCCTGTTGAGCCGCGGCACCGGCCAGTAACAAGCCTTTTCTTGGCTCCCTCACCTAAGAGATTGCCTTGGATGCTAAGTGTCTATCCAAGGACTCTTTTCTGAACAGTTGATTTTTTCCCTCCAGATTTTGATGAGCTCTGTTTTCCCTCTCACCATCAGATGTAAACATGGTAAGAGCTCTGATGCTTCTAGCCCAGGGTTATTGCCTTACAACTAACCTTTGTCTTTAATACTCCTTTATGCAAAGATCTTTTATAAAAAAAAAAAAAAAAGGCAAAAAGAGCAAAGCCACTGCCTGCAGTGCCGGCATCCCATATGGGCTCCGATTCAAGTCCTGGCTGCTCCACTTCTCATCCAGCTCCCTGCTAATGCACCTGGAAAAGCAGTGGAAGATGGCACAAATACTAGGGTCCCTGCAGTCATGTGGGAGATCCAGATGCAGTTGCAGGTTCCTGCCTTTGGCTTGGCCCAGCCTTGCCTATTGTGGCCATTTGGGGAGTGAATCTGCAGATGGAAGTTATCTTTCTCTTTCCCTTTCTACAGTTTGCCTTTCAAATACATAAGTGAATCTTTAAAAGAAATTTTAAACTGCCTATAGTGGCTTGCTTTTGCGGCTCACATATTATATCCAATATACAGAGATGCCCTAGATGTGATGGGATGGTGAAAACTATGGTTCCTACGCTAGTGTGTGTAATACTCACATAAAGAAAGCCCCTGTGCTATGAATGGAGAAGCCCAAAAGCACAATATTGTATCATGTTGGGCCACAAGAGATGGAAGCGCACCCTTTCCGAGATGAGCAAACCAAGGCACGTCTGGAAGCATTGATGGCATCGCAAGCTTTCAGAACAATTTATAAATGGTATTTGGTTTGCCAACTCTCTTCTGCAAATGGGACCTAGGAAAAAGTTCTAAGATCTATTGAATCTTAAGTTAGTATTAAACCTCAACTGGTTTGTCAATATCCAATTTGAGGACACAAAAGGACATTAAAGCTTGGCAGGACTTGCTGTTTATCCTTGTAAAAGTCCACTGCTTTATGGCATCACAACCTAATAAGCGCTACTTGGTTGTAGAATCTGCTGGGTTTGCTTTGGTCATAATCATAAAACCGCGCTCTGCACTGAGTGTGGGTTCTGCAGGACAGGAAGCCAGCAGCTCTGCACAAATACGGAGTTAGAACCATGCGGTCCAAGTCCCCTTTGGGAGCCCAGAGGGGACTTGCCCAACTTCTACTTTCAAGGTGAAACAAAACTTGGAAAAGCAGGCAACAGTCCCAGCACCAGGGAAGCAGAATTCCTGGTAAGTTTTGCGGCATCAAGGCCACTGTCCGTGCGGCATCAAGGCCACTGTCCCTGCAGCACCCACCTGGAGTCCCCCAAAGCAGCCTCACCACTCGGAGGGGCTGGTAGGAACCTGCCTCACATTGGGAGGCGCCCCGCAGAGACCAGGAAGCCATGCAATAAGGAACAAATAGGACTGGAACAAAAAACCACCTCCTGCAGGTTGCACGGGCCACCTCCCTCCATTAAACAGCAAGGCCGTTTCTGTTCCGTGCTGACCTCTTCTCTCAGGGGAGCCCATGAAGGGGATGTAGGGTCAGAGGAGGCCAGAGAAAAAGGAAACCGCCGCGTAGGAAAGGACATTTAACCCCTTTGCGCGGGAGCACACACACTCAGACACCATTGCACATAAAGGCGTTTCACCCACAGCTGGGCGCATGGATTTTTTTCTTTTTAAATTTACTTTCTAACTCTGCTTTCCTTGTGGGGTCATTTCTTAAGGGGCTGAACCTTTCTAGTTCCCGGGGCACTGTCGATATTCCTAAACAAACGTAAAGGAAAACAATCAAAAATATATGCATTGCTGGGGGCGGGGTCGGGGGTGGGGAGGGAGAAAACGCTTCGTTCCCGGGTGGCTCATAGTGGACAGCAGCGGAGGAGGCGAAGTTGGAGCCGCTGGGAGAAAACTCAGTTTGCCCCACGCCCAAGGGGCGCGGCGTGCTGGAAACAGCAGCGGACACAACTTGCAAAAGTTTTGGGACCCGAGAGGAGGTTCCGGGCCGGTGGAAAGGCAGTGCTGGGGGCGGGAGGCTGCGCAGGGCTGCGAGCGCTGGGCCGAGCTGGAGACGTCCGCAGTCCCCAGTGGAGCGAGCGGCCGGCTGGGTGGAAGTCAGGCCCCCGGGGATCCGGCCATCCCTGGCTGTCAGTCAGAGGCAGGCAGCCCGCGAGTCGCCGCAGCCCCCTGCCCCGCTCCGAGTGGGGCGAGGCCGCCCCGCTCGGAGCGCCAGCCGCAGGGGGAAGGGGCGTCGCCCCCGCCGCCCCCGCCCTTCTCCTCCAGTGCCATTGGGCCGCCGTCGCCCGCCGCACAGCCCGCGCCACCTCTGCTGCATCCCACCCCGCCCGGCCCGGCCCCTGCCGCGCTCGGCCGGGGGGCTGGTCCGGCCCGGGCCGCTGACGTCACCGCCAAGTTTGCTGCCCTCCGCGCCCCACGTGTGGCGGCGGCGGCGGCCCTGGAGGCGGCTGTGAGCGCAGGGGCCGCGGCCGCTGACAGGTCCCGCGCAGCCGGCTCCACCGCGCGGCTCCCAGGTGGGGCCCAGGGCAGCTGCGGGGCGGCCTTGCGCGCGCACCGAGGGGAGCGCACCGCTTTCTCGCTCCGGTTCGCACAGAGGGACTTGGAGAAGGGGGGCTGGACCTCGCTACCAGGCGGACAGGACCTACTTCCCGGCCTGAGAGGACTCCAGGAAGAAGGGCCGGGGACGCTGCCGCTCGCCCGCTGTGCAGGGCGCACGGGGCACAGCGGCTCCCGGAGTCGCGCGGGCCGCCACCGACACCGAGGGCGGCGATGCGCGAGCGCTGAGCGGAGACCCGCGCCGAGAGGGCGGCCCCGGGGCCGAGAGCCGCACGCCTTCGCCTCCGTCGCCGAGAGCCCCGTCCCGGGCGACCTTTCGGGGAGCTGCTGCCCCGAGGCCCAGGACTTGGGCGCGTCTAAGACGATGGTTTCCTAAGCACGGCCCCGCCGTCCCCTCCCCACCCCCCCGCCCCGTGCCCTCTTCTGGACCCAGTGCGGGGCTCCGTCCCCTCGAGGGGCCCAGGCCGCCGCCTCCTGGGGGCAGACCGCACGGCCGCAGGGGCGCACGGGCGATGTGGCCGCCGCCCGGCGCGCAGGCCCGTCCGGGGCATTCGGTGGCACCCGGCGGAATCCTGTTCTAGCATGGCCCGCGCGCCGCCCGACGTCGCCTCCGGCTAGGATGGCCCCTCCGGGCCCGGCCGGCGCCCTGCCTACCTCTGCCGAGCCGCTGTCCCGCAACATCTTCCGCAAGTTCCTGCTGACGCTCTGCTCCCTGCTCACGTCCCTCTACGTCTTCTACTGCCTGGCCGAGCGCTGCCACAGCCTGTCGGGCCCCGTCGCGGGGCTGTCGGGCGGCGGCGAGGAGGCGGGGGCCCCGGGCCGCGGCGTGCTGGCCGCAGGCCGGCGGGAGCTGACGAGGTGGCCGGCGGCGGCGCACAGAAAGCGGCTCCTGCAGCTGCAGCGCGCGCGGAGGCCCCGGCCACCCGTGCCGCGCGACCCCGGCGACGTCGCGGCCTGGGAAGAGGAGACTCCCGGCCTGGCCGCGAGTCCCGGAGGCTCCGGGGCCGGCAGCAGCGTGGCCGAGGCCCCGACGCCGGGGACCCTGGCCTTGCTCCTGGACGAGGGCAGCAAGCAGCTGCCGCAGGCCATCATCATCGGCGTGAAGAAGGGCGGCACGCGGGCGCTGCTGGAGTTCCTGCGCGTGCACCCCGACGTGCGTGCCGTGGGCGCCGAGCCCCACTTCTTCGACCGCAGCTACGACAAGGGCCTCGCTTGGTACCGGTGAGTGCGCCGGCTCGGGCCGCGGGCTGCTGGCTGCGGGGGGTCGGAGCGCGGGGCTGCTGGGCACAGGGGCTGGGGGACTGGGGCGAGCTCCGGGTGACCCCTGGGCCACCTCCCTCCGTCTTCACGCGCGAGGCTGGGGGCCGTCGGTAGCTGCCCTTCAGTTGAGGGGTTTGCCCCCAGCGTGCCTTCTTCCCCTTGGACGTGGGCAGTGGGTGTAGTGGGGAGGGCGTGGGGAGGAAGTGTTTTTTGCCTGAGGGGTTTTAGTCCTGGGGAATTCCTTTGCCTAGAATAGTGGGTCTGGGGTCTCATCCCTTTGTCACGCGCTGTGAAAGTGTCTGTTTAGCTAGAGGGGAAAAAAAAAAGGAAAAAAGAAAAATGCGCTCTCCTAAATTAGGACCATATTCAGTAGCTACTAAGGTACCTCTTGCTCCATCTTTTGGGCAGTTCCCTGCGGTTACTGTCAGGTGTTGGTTTACCTTGCCCTCTGGCAGGTGTCTGTCCTGAGCGGTAAGTCACGCGGAAGCTTGGGAAAGGTGTCACGTGCCAGGGAGCCTAGGCAGTGTCCCAGCCAGCGCCAGCAACCAGACCCAGCGTTTTAGGGAATGCTTCCGTGGTCGTAGCTTTTGTTTGGGAGTGAAGAGGAGAGCTGTGTAAAACGCTTTCAAAATCTGTAGGAAAAAAAAATAGCTTCTGTCTCCGCGAAAGCAGAAACTTTCTGAAGATGTTCAAACAATGCTCTTTACTAATGAGGTAGGCGATATAATGAAGGGAGAAGGGAGGGAGGGAGGGAGGGAGGGAGGAAGAAGAAAAAAGTAGTGAAAACCGTGCGAGTATAGGCTACAGGTTAGCAGAAAAGTCTCATTTAGATCTTCGTTTTCAGTTGGCCACTTGCCTCAAATTCCTGCCACCTTTCATAATATAATGTGCCAAAATTCTAATAAATCCTGGTGTCGCCTGGATTTTGTTTGCATAAAATGTTGGCTTTTTTTTTTTTTTAAATCTCTTTCCTCCAAGGAAACATCACGTTGCTAGAATTTTCCATTTTTATGGAGTTTATCTTGTTGGTGAAATATGCGTTCCCTTTGTTATTTTAACAGAAACAATATTACAGAAGTTACAACACAATTTAGATGTATTTCAAAAGGCCACTAAATTAACCTCAGAATAGACGTGGACGTGATTTGACAAGTTTATGTACTTGCTGGTTCAGGCTCACCCTCAGATCAACTTCGGGAGCTGAATTTGCAGTAACTCAACTCATGAGAAAACGTTTGGGTCCTAAAAAATCAAATCCAAACATTCCACACTTTTAAAACAGTAACCTTCCATTTGTTGGAAAGAAAAACAAACAGCCTTCCTTTAATATAGAATATAGATCATTTAAAGTCATCAGCCACTTAAAATACCCCCCTTGTGTTTCTGTCATTTATGTCGTATCCTCTGGGAAGTTCTTATAAAAATGACCTGTTGAATCTGGAAACAACAAGTCGTTCTGTTTTAGCACAAAGGCAGCTCTGTTTTTTTTCCACCAAGGACACAAGAAAGGAGTGATTAAAGACCCCTAAAACTCTTATCTGTAGCAGTTTGCATTGGTTTTGGCCTCCTCCAGTGCTGTGAGCGAGCACAGCTCAAGCTGACTGTCTGCAATGTTCTAAGCCGTCACTGGGCTGTGAGGTGTGCTGTTAAATATGGTGAAATATTTAGTACTGAAGCCTTTGCTATTCATCTGGCCATATCAGCTTGATTTCCACGAAGTAACAGTGCTGCCGTTTGCTCCCAAAATGAGCATTTGGGGGCACAGTCCATCTACAGACCTGGATCTTATTTTCTGTGGGACTTCTCCTGAGCTCGTGAACAGGGAAGGAAGGCTTTAAGGCCACTGGAAACACAAGCATTAAAAAAAAAGAAAGAAACGAGAAAGAGTCATAAACTTGGAGGCCACTCTCTCCTTTGGAGACTGGATGTGGGCTGAAAAGTAAACCTGCTTGGATTGTTTATTTCAGCAGAAGAGTCCCCGTAAAGCAATTTATGGTCGTTACAAAAATAACCACACAGTAGACTTCATGGTTTGGTGAATCTAATTTTCCAAGTGTTGGAGCAATGTCTTTGTTTCATTATTTGCAATGTTGTTTTTTTTTATTGGATGCATAAATTCAGTTTAACTCAATTACACAGAAAAACCTTATTATTATTTATTTATTTATTTATTTATTCTTTTAAAAATCCAACCTATGGGGTCTGGGTTATGGTGATCAGTTAATGAAATGTCTCCCACAGTTCTCTTTCATCTTGACTCTGAACTTGGAGTTTGATGTTGTGAGAAAGGCTGAAGCCTGAACTTTCGGGGAGAAAAAAAAAAAAACCCTCTCCCATTCAGAATGCCACTTAACCATTCAGTACATTTTAGCTGCTTTTATTTAGCTAATATTTTAGAACAGGCGGTTTGGGGAGATCTTCGTGAGTCAGCCCAAAGTTTGTAGTAGAGAATTTCTAGCACACACTTCTGACCACACAGGAGCACACGCACACACGCACACACACACCCGTGTACAGAAAGAACAGCTTGATATTTGCATGCTGAAATGAATTATGGAAGAAAAATAACCTCTGTGTAGTATTTTTATTTGCCTAGTGACCTGGGAGAATCCTAACACGTCTAGCCTTGGTTTGGGGCTCAGCGAGATGTTTGCCATGAGTTTGTTGTGGCAGTGCCCCCTACTGTCCTCACAGAGGGATAATTTTGTGAATGTTAGGAAGTTTGCAGAAAACGCCCTGGAGAATGAATTTGAGGATTTTGCTAAGATGTCTCCATCAGTTTCATGCACTGAGAAGAAAAGAAAATGCTTTATGTAAACTTTGTGCAAAAGTAGTGGGATACAAATCCCTTTGTTTGAACAAATCTGTAATAAAGGTGAAGAAAGTGAATTTGTCATTCAAAACCTCTAAGGAGGACGTTATTCATCCCGATTTAAAACGTCCTTGCAGCCTTCCTCTAAAACAAATGAAGGGAAAGCGACATTCTATAAGCCAGGAGGTTAGCTAATGATAATTTAGGAGACTTGAGTGGAGTTTTCTGGATCTGAAATTCCAGCCAGAGGGGTTTAAAAAACATTCCTCATTACTTAATTTAGCAGACAGGATATCAGGACGACAAGTGTCTGGGGCCTGCGTGCTACAGGAAGGCAACCCTGTGCAGTGAGTCGGCCCTGTGGGCTGTGTGTGTGTGTGTGTGTGTGTGTGTGTGTGCTGGGCTCCTGAAGGGGAGTGAATGGAAACTGGCTTCATCAGCTTCTAAACCTTGAGCTCTTTCCTGGAAGTCCAGACCAGCGGCCTCTCTTGTGGTTCAACAGCAGGTGAAGGTCTCAGTCAGGCACCAGGGCAGGAAGAGTGGGAAGAAGAGCCGGTGTTCTGGGAGAGGCCCGGGAATCAAACAAAGCTGTGTAAGTTCTGAGCCCCGAGCCTCATCTTACAGAGACCAGGAGGCGTCTGCATCAACTAAAAGGCCTGCCCTTTCTTCCCCAAGACAAAGGACCGCTATTTATGATGTATTTTCACATACACACGCACACAAACACACACACACACAAGTATAAATATGCAGTTGGTCTTCCTGAGCGCAGGTTCTGTATCCATGGAGTGGATCAGATGTGGACCGAAAATGTTTGGGGAATGCAATTCATCCCGAACGTTGTTCTTTGAATAATACAGTATGGCAACTGTTTACCTGGTGTTCGTGTTATGTTGGGAGTACTCTAGAATTGATTAAAAGTGTATGGGAGGATTGTAGGCGCATACCATGCTGTTTTGTCTAAGGGACTGGAGCAACCATGGGTTTTGGTGTCTCATTTGGGTTCCAGGAACCCATCCCCCCAGAAACTGAAGGTCAGCTCTGTAAATTTATATGTATATAAATATTTGGCTTCTGTAACCTTTTAGTCTTTTATGTTAATACAAGATAGGAAGTATTCCTTATCCAGTCTCTACACAGGAATGTTTATATCCTACGTTTTAGTTCCTTTTCTTTAGTTAAGTCTGGACAGTTTCGGTAGGAGGCTTGAATCATTTGAGTCCGGAGCACACAGGAAAATCAAAGATGTCTCAGCTTGCAGTTGAGGACTTAGTATTCCCCTGACTTCCTCAAAATCGGGAATTTTCTGGCCTCTAACGATCACGACCTTGTTTTTTAAGTCCAGTGGGGAGGCGAACTGAACAGAGGAGAAACGGAGAAATCAGCATTTTGTAGCAGCTGGGAGCAGCTGCAAAGAACCTCCGTGTGCAGCTTCCCACCCTCCTGTGCAGCCAGCCCCTTCTGCAGGAAGGGGTTGAAATGAAATTCGAGCCAACGGAGAGGCAGAGTCTGGCCACCCAGGCAAGGTCATGTGGACTGGAGTCCAAAGGCACTCTCTGTCCTGTGAGCAGAGGGATGAACCTCGGGCAGGCTGCAAGGGTGCAACGAGAATGGGAAGAAGTGCCCTGGACTCTGAGTCTAGCAGGCAAGTCCACGGAGGGAGAGGGGATGGTTTCCTCCATGCATAGAGTTCCCAGGAGCTCATAGGAAGTGGACACTCCCCACCCAGGAAGAGGTGGAGGAGCCACGGTGCTGTCATTTGTTGGCTGGATGTCAACATTGTTGGGCTTAACCTCAACAGATGACACCAGCCCAGCAGGTCCAATGGCCTTGTTCTGTGTGTGTGTGTGTGTGTGTGTGTGTGATGTCCTCACACATACATGTGTGAGTGCAAGATCAGACACCCAGTAGGTGAGGAAAGTGGTGGGATTAACACGAGGGAAGTCACTAAGCGGTAGGAACTTCTGAGCAGTACTGGACATCTTGGATGGACCAAGCCTTGGCTCATGGTCTGGGCCTTAGACAACAGCCACAGCAGCAGCAGCGGTAGCAGCAGCAACACTCTTGGTAGAGCCAGCCCTGGGACACTGTGTGTGTGAGTGAGTGTTCCTTTACAACGATCAGATGTGTCAAGCGCCAGTATACTCTGTGTGAAATACGTAGACATCGCTGGGTGGAAACCCACTGGAGTAAAGTCATCTCCTGCCCTCCCATTAAAAAAGGCAGTGCTGTGGCCAAAATGCTTGTCTCATATAAATAAGTATGTTGATTGGACGGCAAAGACTCAGTGCCAAATCTGTCTTTTGGAGGGGTCATGGGAATAAAGTAAGCCTGTGTCATTAATGACAACACAGGCTAACCTTACATAGACCAGATGCTCACATCGTGAGGAGAAGAGTGTCACAGAGCAAACAAACCTCCTTCGCATAAACAACAAAAAAGAGCCTTCTGTCTCCACGGGATGCATCTGAGCCATTGCAAATTATGGTTACCATCAGTCAAATCTCTGGGCCCAGAAGGGAACTTGATGTACTTAGCATTGCTCCTTTGAGGGAGCGCTTCCTAAACCATCTAATAGTAGCTCGGCTGATAGAGAGTATTGTTTCTTGGTCTGTGTTTCCCAGTGAGTTTAGACTCCAACCTTTTAGGAAATTTGTTTCTCCTGAAGTGATGAGTTAACAGTTGTGAAAATACAGTTTCATTTTTAATATGTGCTTTAAATATGTTAGCTGACATTGCATCAGAATAATATTTTAGCTCCCTGGTTGTGACGTCTACAAGAATTGTCTTAAAATGCTTGTCAGCGCTTTGAAAAGTTTGTTAATTTGATACTACTAAAAATCTCGGTGGGGGCTATGGATTTACCCTTGAGTAATACATAAACTTATATGAAGCCAGAATTTAGGAATTGAGAGAATGCTGAGTTTACTGAATTGAAACATGTTCACAGTTCCTTGCCTCCAACGTTGCAATTCTTAAAATCTTACATCGCTTATGTGCTAATGGCCATTCATGCACCTAAAAATTTACGTTTACCCTAGGAAGACTTTAAGACTGAACTCCAGAAGTTCAGAGATTGCCTGTTTCAGAAATTGTCTGATGACAGTAAATACGGAAAAAGAACGGAAAATGTGTGTTAAGGATGAAGTTTAACACTTGCCATTAGCAGGATTCTTCCGAAGGTTACAAAATCGGTCCACCTTGACTGTGACTTTTAGCGCCACCTAGTGGAAGGAGGTGCCTTCACGGAAGCCTGCAGAGAGAGCTTGGAAAACCTCCTTCTGCTCAGAGCGTCTTTGCAGTCTCAGTTTTAAAAGGAAACAAGAATGCATCCTGTTTAGATGGCACTTGGGCCAAGTGTGACAGCCTAGCACAGCTGAGCTGCACATCAGCTGCTTGAGGCAAGGAGCGTTCGCGTCTTTTAGGTAGGGAGTTTATTCTTTGGAGAGAAATAAAAGAGACTTGACTTTACAATAAAGCCGAACACCAAGATATAAATGATTAGGAGATTTATATTAGACGTGTGTATGGCTGAAAGGAATGCCATCTGCCCCAGATTACTTCTGTTAGTGTGTTTTGCCTCTGTTTCTGAGATCCAGCTTCAGATGAAAATACTTCCAGATGATTTTGTTTGAACATTGGTAATACAGCCTCACTCCTTCCCTGGTGGTGCAGGCACCGGTGGAGGGTCCTGGGATTCTTAACAGGCAGCGCACAAAAGCTTGTTTAACCCTTAATGCACCTGAGACGCCTTGTTGCAGAGCCTACCCACTGCGTGAGGGCAGGGACAGCTTCCTAGCAAATGCCACGGCATTTCCTCCAGGACACAGCTTTCTGTGACGGCAGTCCAGGGTTGGAGTTGGGGCCAGGCTTGGGGGCAGGGTAAAATGAAGGCTGGCAGGGGAGAGTCCTTTGCCCTCATGGGCAACTCACTTGTATCCCACATCAGAGTGCCTGGGTTTAGTGGCTGCCTCTGACTCCAACTTCCTGCCAGTGCAGACCCTGGAAAGCGGTAGATGATGGTTCACATAGTCGGGTCCCTGCCACCCATGTGGCGGACCTGGATTGGGTTCTCAGCTCCCAGATTCAGCCAGGCCCTGTCTCCACCATTACAGGCTGGGGAATGAACCAGTAATGGTAGCACATTTCTCTCTCTCTCCTCTCTCTCTCTGAGCATGTGCATCTTTCTCTTTCTCTCTCTGTTTCTCTGCCTCTTAAAATTAAAGAAAACAAAGACTGAAGGGCAAAGGACAAATAGGGCATCACAGTGGAGAATCCTGGCAGACAACAATTGCACCCAAAGATCAGTCCCATTCCTCTGACATAATCCGTGAGGCTGGCACTGCGCACCTGCGGAGTATTCTTTTCCCAAGCCCTTGACTCGGTCTAACCATGAGAAAATGCTACGCAAACCCAAATCGAGGGACATCCCGCAAAATACTGCACCAAAAACCCTTCAAGAGTGCTGAGATTGTGCAAAATGAAGTGAGATCTACGCACTCTCAGAGGAGATGAGCTGTACCTCATTACTGACAGGTAAATAAAACACAAGAAGTCTTCAGAAGGTCCATGGTAATGCATGTGTTGAAGAAACTGTGCGTGTTTGGCTCCTGATGCAGGAAAAAGGCATTTATGGAAAAAAGGCATTTATGGAATATGAATAATGCCTGCATTTTAGCCTCCTGTCGAGTTAACGTCTTGGTTTCAATCATTGTATTCTACTAGGGTTGTGCAACGTAATAACCTTGGGGGAGTCTGGGTGAAGAGTGTATGATGATTTTCTGAATTAGTGTTTGACATTTTTTTTTTTTAATTTTTTTTTTTTTTTTTTTTTGATAGGCAGAGTGGACAGTGAGAGAGAGAGAGACAGAGAGAGAAAGGTCTTCCCTTGCCGTTGGTTCACCCTCCAATGGCCGCCGCTGCAGCCGGCGCACCGCGCTGATCCGATGGCAGGAGCCAGGATCCAGGTGCTTTTTCCTGGTCTCCCATGGGGTGCAGGGCCCAAGCACCTGGGCCATCCTCCACTGCACTCCCTGGCCATAGCAGAGAGCTGGCCTGGAAGAGGGGCAACCGGGACAGAATCCGGCGCCCCGACCAGGACTAGAACCCGGTGTGCCGGCGCCGCAAGGTGGAGGATTAGCCTATTGAGCCACGGCGCCGGCTTAGTGTTTGACATTTTAATACCTAAAATGATCCTGAAACCCAAAGTGAAGACAGGAGGTGCCAAGGGGCATCCAAGGTGCTTCCTCCATGCCAGTTCCCTTTGATGCTGTGTGCCTTCTGCATTTTCCTTGGGAAGGGCCTTGTAATGGGCCTGCCTGCCCCTCTTCCCCAGCCTCCACCTGATACTTCCAGATAGGCTGATCTTTCCCCTGGGTTCTTTCAGAAAATTGGTTCCTGGCTGTCTTCTTACTCTCTTGTCCCTAAAACAGGCACAGAGTTTTACTTTTCTCTCTGTTTTCTGTGGCTGGCAAGTACAAAGTGAAGAAGATATGAAAGACCCCCTCCTGCGATGGCAGAGAGTGAAACCTTCAGAATAAATGACAGTGCTTTGAGGACGTAAAGAGCTGAAGTGAGGCTCAGAAGATAATGAGACTGGGGCATATGGCTCCCCCCCCCCCAACAAATACAGAAGTTGTAGGTGTCTGAGTTTGGGGGGCTGGGAATAAGGTGAAGAGATGGGGCCAGGACTGTGGAAGTTCCTTATGGCTAAAATGACCACGTGGCCCAGGTTTTCCAGGCCAGCTTAAATCTTCTGTTTACTTGGACAAATGTTTGCAACTTTGATTTAGGCACTGTGGCTTAGGAGACGGACCACAGGAGCAAAGCAGAGGAAGGAAGAGAGAAAGTTCTCCCTCCAGAACCCTTTCAGGTCAGTACCGGAGCATCCTATAACCATGTTGGTTTGTCTTACTGGGTCTTGTGTTATCAAACTCAGACTTCCTGTCTAGGCGACATGCTGGTGTTTCTGTTTTATTTTTTAATAATCTTTTAAAACAGATTTTTTTTTTATTTGAAAGGCGAGTCACAGAGAGTGAGGAGATCTTCCATTCAGTGGTTCACTCCTCAAATGGCCAAAATGGCCACAACTGGGCCAAGCCAAAGCCAGGAGCTTCACTCCAATCTCCCACATGGGTGGCAGGGTTGAATACATGAGCTCTCTTTTGCTGCTTTTCCAGGTGCATTAGCAAGGAGCTGCATCAGAAGTGGAGCAGCCAGGACTGGAACCGGTGCTCATACGGAATGCCAGTGTCATTGGCAGTGGCTTAACCTTCTGTGCCACAACACAAGCCCTTAATCTTTAAAACACTTGAGAAAGGGAGGAAAAGAGAGACCAAGAGAAATCTTCTATCCCCTGGTTCAGTACACAAATGCCTGCATCAGATGGGACCAGGCCAGGCCAAAGCTCAGGGCCCTGAATTCAATCCAGTCTGGTCTCCCACATGGGAAGGTGTGTCCCAAGTGCATGAGCCAGCACCTGCTGTCTTCCAGGGTACAAATCAACAGGAAGCCGGATCATAGGCATAGCCAGGACTCAGGACCCAGGCGCTCCAGCATTGAATGTGGGCATCCCCAGTGGTGGCATCTTCAGCGTTTTTGCCCCATGCCGGTCCCTGCTTTGTTCTTAAACACACAGTGGTGTCTCTGGGCTTCTGGCTGAATGGAGTAATAAAAATCTCCCTGGAAACATTTCCTCTTTGATATTTCTAACAACTGTAAAAATAGTCTTATCCACATTACATTTTTACTTAAGCAAAACAAAGCAACCCCTACTCCGTCTGGAGACTCAAAGGCACTAACCGTTGATCCACTTATCTTTATTGGATCTCATCTGTAAGCCTCTTCCGTGCAAGAGACAGGCTGCAATTGCTTAGGTAGATAAAAATAATTTCTGTGACTTAATACCATTCCCTATGTGTTGTTTGGAATTTCTCCACATAGTTTTTCTTCATGCATTTTGAACCTTTTTTCAAATAGTGAACTGTTTGAACCATGCTGTGTATGTTTGATGAAGTCTTCTATTTTAGATGTAAGGCAATACAGGTAGAGTATCCTCTAAACGTTTGGAACCAGCAGAGTTTCAGTTTTCAGATTTTTGGAATATTTGCATATACGTAATGAGTTATCTTGGGATGGCACCCAAGTCTGCACGTAAAATTCATGTATGTTTCCTATACACCTTCGACACATTGCCTGAAGGTTATTTATTTATTTGAGTGACAAAGAGACAGAGACAGAGAGAGAAGGGAGAGCCTCCCACTGCTTGTTTGCTGTCCAGGTCTCTGCAAAGTTCGGGATTGGGCCAGTGCCAGCGCCAGATAGGAGCCAGCAGTGCAGTCCAGGTCTCCCATGTGGGTGGCAGGGACCCAACTACTTGAGCCATCACCTGCTGCTACCAGGTCTGCATTGGCAGGAAGCTGGAGCCAGGATGCAAACCCAGGTACTCTGCTAAGAAGTATGGGTTATTACCTTAACTATCTTAACTAACTGTTGGGGAACCCCCTGTGTCTCAGTCTGCCTGTGCTTTGACTGCAACCAGTCATATGAGGTCCAATGTTGAATTTCCCCTTTGAGACATCGTGTGGGCCCTCAGGAAGCTTTAAAGTTTGGAGCATTTTGTATTTTTTGGATTGCAGATGTTCAGTCTGTATAAACCAAATCTGTCGATTCCTCGCTCTGTACTGGATGATGCTGGAGGTTCCGCTTCAAGGGACTGTTGGATTACCCATGGGTGTTATGGAATATCTAAAGCCGACCTCTTGTTTTGTCAACTTCCTTCTCTCTTTCAGTTTTCTAGAAATAATCTGATCACAGAACATCCTGTTATTGAGCATTTCAGAAATCTTGGGACATTTAATTGATTTTACGCCACTTGTTAAAAAATCACAACTAAGAAACTCTGGTGTTCTAAAATTTATTTATTTATTTATTTATTTATTTTTTACAGGCAGAGTGGACAGTGAGAGAGAGAGACAGAGAGAAAGGTCTTCCTTTTACCGTTGGTTCACCCTCCAATGGCTGCCACGGCTGGCGCACTGCGGCCGGTGCACCGCGCTGATCCGAAGGCAGGAGCCAGGTACTTATCCTGGTCTCCCATGGGGTGCAGGGCTCAAGCACTTGGGCCATCCTCCACTGCACTCCCGGGCCACAGCAGAGAGCTGGCCTGGAAGAGGGGCAACCGGGGCAGAATCCGGCGCCCCGACCGGGACCAGAACCTGGTGTGCCAGCGCTGCAAGGTGGAGGATTAGCCTATTGAGCCATGGTGCCGGCCCTAAAATTTATTTTTTAATTGATGCATAATCATGGCACATTTCAATACAGGAAGACAATGTGTAATGATTAAGGCAGCTAGCGTTTCTGTATGAACACTTAGCTGTTTCTTTGTGTTTGGAACACTCAAACTGTTCTCTTTCAGTTCTTTGTAAAATATATAGGAAGTTTTTGCATCCCACACTAGAACCTGTTCCTCCTATCTGCCTGTAATTTGGTACCCATTATCAACTTCCCTCTGTCACGTTTCCCTGTCCCCTGTACCTTGCTCATCACCATGCTCTCTCCTGTGAGAGCAACTTTCTCAAATGGATCAAATGAGCAAGCTTCTTCCTTCTAAACTGCTGCATGTGGAAACTAAAACATTGCCAGAAATGTAAGCAGAGGACGCATGCTGCTCCTGGAATTGGAGCCCAACAGGCCAACATGGATACTTAAATCTAAATGTTCACTTTTGGCCACGTCTTTGGATGCACTGGCATGTTTTCTAACTGAAGGTCCAAGACCAGAATCAAACATGTCCAGGGTGCTGTACCAATGGGGCAGCCATTCAATCCCACCCTTTTCAGGGACTCTGATGGCCTGCCCTTCATGCAGTAGCTATATATGGACAATTCTGTCAGAGAATGTCATAGAATGAATGCCCTTGTGTGAGCTGGTGACCCGTGTCCATGGGCTGCTGTCTTCTCAGCCACCCTATGGTCCCTTTTGCACCCAAAGGAGCTCTCCAATGACTGCTCTCCCTGACCATTGCTGAGCCACTGCCAAAGTCTGTCTTTTCATCCTTTTCTTTGTTTTTCTTTCAGATGAACACTTACCAAAAAAAAATTCTGCACTTACGTTAATCCCCACCATCAGAGCAAAGCCCAGTCGCTACCCCAAGTGCTATTTTATCTTCATGATTGTTGTTGTTAATAACTTGCATCTAATTGATTTCCTGTCGGCTACTCATTATTAGCACCAAGCACTTCCTGTAGTGGTCAGGCTGTTAGCCACATAAGACGGGGCTGTTGATTTGGACTTGCTGGCGATAGATGCTTTCTTACAGATGGAGATTTTGGCTTTTGCATGTGAGGAAACAGCCCAAGGTTAACCTAAAAGCCAGACACTCAGGGTTTCTAATTCTGACAATGCAGTTGGGAAACCATTACATGCCCCGAACTGTACGCATTTAGTGTTGGAGGGTTTGCAACAACGACAACAATATTCCTCAAATGGAGCCAGTCAAAGCATTTGTTGTTGTTGTTGTTGTTTTTTCCTCCTCCCAGAACTGGTGAAGTAAAGTGTTGAACTGAATCAAATCAAGAGTCTATTCGTCCCTAAATTTCTGTCTTTCGTCTTGTATATTTTCCCCAATATCATGGTATGCTCGTCGGTTTGGGGGTCTGCTGGATCCTCGTCAGTCACTTGTGTGTTTTATGGTTGTTGCCTGCTTGTGGAAGATTAGTGGCAGAAACCCGAGCGCAGTCAGGAAAAAGTTTGCTTTTTCTCTCTGGAGTGTTCAGAATAGGAAGTAATCAATCAAATTATGGGAATAAAATTCCTCTTCCCTTTTTCCGAGTTCTTACTTGGATTGCCTCTCTCGTTTCCCTAGGAAATATCAACATGGCCAGCCTGGTTTGAATGACAAAGTCAAAAACATGATGTGTGGGTTATGGTCATAAATCTTTGCAGATTCCTATAAAGTTTAGGTTATTAACAAAGGGGACTGGATTAAGCTACAACTAAAGTTACATTCCCAGAGTTAACTGTTCCCCTCGTCACCTTTCTTAACTGGAGCCATGTTTGCAGGAACACAGGGCTTTGAAAAATTCTGGCAAGAGGAAAACACTGCAGTGATGCCGTGGTTTCATTTCGCAGGCGAAGATTTTAAGTAAACAAAAACTTGGCATCTGTTTTTTTTTTTTTTAAATAAAGTTTCCTGGTGGACTCTAATTATTCTTGTAGTTTCTTTCATCAAATCTTGTGGGTTGGCTTTAAAAAAAAAAAGAAAGAAAGGCTGCTTGTTTTTCTTTCTAATGGGGCCTTACTCTTTCTTGTTGGTGTAGGAGGCCCTGGGATTATAAGCGTATCTGTTATAAAGGCTTTGCCCAAAGCCAGAGGGTCGACCAGAATGCCCTGCTAGGGTTTAATGATGGAAAGAAAACATGCTGGATCTGTTTTATATTTGAATGTGGGGAGGACCCAGGGAGCTGATGCTTGCGATGAAAATTCTTGGGATTTTCAGGTGTGTTTGCCCTGTGGCGAAGGGTGGCAGTGGCTTGTTAATAACGGACATTTTTAACCTCCTTGAAATACTGATTTTTAAAAAATGTATTACAATATAATTCACATATTGAAAGCCAAACCCCAAACTAAAACATAACAAAATTGCATGGATGGGACAAGTGAATCTTAGCTGAAGGGAGACGGCTGCTTGTTCACCGCTTAATGATTTATGGTCAAGACCAGAGTTAGACTGTAGGAACTCAGCATGAGCCAAGAGTTGGTTTTGTTTTTGAGATGCTACATTTCTGTGGGATACAGTGTGGCACTTCATTACCTGTATGCAATGTGTAAGGACCAAACAGAGTAACTAGCATTTCCCTTTCCTTAAACATTAAAAACATTTCTGATGAACAGGTAATAAATATTAGCACAAGTGTCTTGGGTGCGGTGTGACACTTGGATACAGGGAAACCCATGAGTGTACCAGAAGTTTTTCAAACTGCGAATCACAAAACGTTAGTGTATAAGAAACTTTTTTAAACATGGAACTATGTATAAAATCCATGTGTAATAAGATAAACTGAGAGAGTGGATCCCATGCAGTAAGCGAGACAAGTATTACTGTGACAAATTGCATTGACACCTGTGGATAAGTGTGCAGAAAAGGCTGAAGATGAAACATATTTCTATAGTATATCTCAATAGAAAAAGTTTTTTAAGACATGGAGTAGAGGACTCTGAAGTCCTGATTAAAAAGACTAGGATGGGAAGGGGCACTGTGTATACAGCAGGTTAAGTCACTACTATGACATCTGCAGTGCACATCAGAGTGCCGGTTCAAGTCCCATACACTCTGCTTCCAATACAGCTTCCTGCTAAAGCACCCTGGGAGGCAGCAGATGCTGGCCCAAGTACTTGAGTCCCTGCCTCCCACATGGGAGATCTGGGTGGAGCTGCAGTTCTCCCGGCTTCAGCCTGGTCCAGCCCTGGCTGCTGTGCGTATCTGGGGGAATGAACCAGAGAGTGGAAGGCTCTCTGTGTCTCTCTCTGTTTCTCTGCCACTCTGTCTTTCAAGTAGATGAAAATAAACATTAAAAAAAAAAAAAGGACTCAGATGAATGTGCTTCTTGATCCTTTGAGAAGGTAAGTGTGCGTGTTCAGTACCCTGGATTCTATACTTCAGTCATTCTCAACCTTCTATGCCTAGAGTCTTGGGCTTGCATTTACCTGTACATGCTAGATATATAATTCATTGAATAAAAAAAAAAGTAAAAATAAATGATCCTTTGGGCCAGGACTCAGCTTTTTTTTTTTTTTTTTTTTTTTTTCTGGAAAAGATGAGATGATAGCAAATAGTTTAGGCTTTGTGGACTATAATGCTACTGAGTAGCAGAACCCTCAATCCTGCTCTCGTAGCTGGAAAGCAGCCCCTGGCAGGAAGTCAATGAATGGGTGTGGCTGTGTTCCACTAAAGCTTTACGTAACAGAACAAACCTTCAGTCCAGTGGCTGCAGCTTGCGGACTTCTGGGCTGGGTTAAAGGCTTCAAGTAGTTCTCTTGTTACTCTCAGGTGGGCAAGCGCAGTGAACATGCACAGAGACAGTGCGGAGTACCCAGTGTGGGCTGTGAACATTGCATTCAAGATCCAGTTCAGAAATAACAGAGCTTCTGTGGACAGCTGTATTAGAGTCATTATCTCTCTTTCTCTCTCTCTCTGTCTCTCGGAACTTCATGGCAGTGGTCCAAGGGAAGTTTCTATAATAGGCAGAGTTGTTGGAGATGGTGACATTTCCTAGAAATGTGATTATCTGCTCAACTCAAACATTCCATTTTGGAAGAAACATATACACAGTAATCAAAATAGTCATTGGTCATTTCTTTAAAAAGCAAAAAAAAAAAAAAAAAAAAAAACACACAAAACTTAATGATAGGGAGCAGGTCCTATCAGAGTCTGTGGGTTGCATTCTTGGCTGCAGCTTCCTATTAGTGCAGACCCTGGGAGGCAGCAGGTGATAGGCAGAGAAATGGGATCCCTATTACCCATGGGAGACTGAGTTCCTAGCTCCTGGCTTTGGCAGCTGTCCAGCCCTGACTACTGCAAGCACTTGGGGAGTTAAGTCAGTGAATAGGAGCTTTCTCTCTGTCTCTCTGCCTCTTGAATAAATACATTAAGAACAAAAAACCCTTGATGATCTACTTTGATGTTTCCTTGCTCTTGTACTTGAGTGAGTTTGGTTTGTAGGTCTTTGCCTGTTCTCCCTTTTCCATTTCTCCTTTTGGATGCCTGGGCATTGTGTGAAGCATTTTGGAAGGAACAACAGGAGAGGTCCCACTCATTGTCACCCAGCCTCCCTCCTGAAAAACCCTCCCAATGAGGTTTAATTCAAAATTCTGTCTGTGCAGGCAAGGCATGAGATGTCAGGTGGGGAACTAAGTTTGGGGAGAGATTTTTGAGAATTATTTTTAAATTTGTATTTATTTCCATTTATTTATTAGAGAACGAGAGAGGGTGAGAGAGAGCGCTCCTATCTTCTGGTTCACTCTCCAAATACGCCCAATGGCTGTGGCTGGGCAAGGCTGACGCTGGGAGCCAGGAACTTAACCCAGGTCTACCAAGTGGATTTTAAGAACTAACTGCTTGGGCTGTTAGCACTGCCTCCCAGAGTCTGCATCGAAAGGAGGCTGAAGGCAGGAGCTAGAACCCAGGTATAGAGCCCAGGCACTTCAGTACAAGATGTGAGTGTCCCAAGAGTGGCATCTTAACTGCTAGGCTGGATGCCACCCTTTGAGGAGTAGTATGTTTATGAAGATTCATGGTCAGCACTGTCCAGTGAAAATGCAATAGTAACCATGCATGTCATTTTAAGCTTTCTACTAACAACCTTGAAAAAAAATAAGAATAAGGGGGCAAAATTAATTTTAACGATATTATAATGTAAGTAATATGTCTAAAATGCTATAATTTCTTTTTTTAAAAAAGATTTGTTTATTTATTTGGAAGACAGAGTTACAGAAAGGCAGAGGCAGAGGTCTTCCATCCGATGGTTCACTCCCCAAAGGGCTGCAGCATTTGGAGCTGCGCTGATCCGAAGCCAGGAGCCAGGAGCTTCTTCCAGGTCTCCATGCGGGTGCAGGAGCCCAAGGACTTGAGCCATCTTCTACCACTTTCCCAGGCCATAGCAGAGAGCTGGATAGGAAGTGGAGCAGCCGGGACTTGAACCGGAGTCCATGTGGGATGCCGGCACTGCAGTTAGCAGCCTTATCCACTACGCCACAGCGGCAGCCTCTAAAATACTATAATTTTAACATGTAATCAAAATAAAAGATGGTTAATGATATATTTTACATTTTAGATATATTTTACATTTTTTCATACTAAATCCTCCAAATTTCATGTGTATTTTATCCTGGCAGCAAGTCTCAATTGGACCAGCTACCTTTCAAGAGCTCAGGAGCCTGGGAGGGCAGAGGCTGCATTTTCAGCTGCCTGCATCTCTCAAGGTTGGGCCAGGGCAGTGAATGCTGATGGCTCTCAAGGTGGGGGGTTCCGCTTGGGAAATCTCGGCCTCAGGGGCATATGGATGCCTACTCTGGTGGGTGATTGTTGCAAAATGAGGGAGGCTTGCACTTGGGAATCTCAGGGATTATCGAGATTGGGGAAAAGATTAGCCAGATGTTGTGTTAGTGGAATTTGAGCAATGAGGGAAAGGAGACAATCAGAGAATACTTGAATACTTCCTAGCAATTGTAACTGTGATTGCAATGCAGGTAGAGCAGTAACAGATAACACAGACAAGCAGGGAGGAGAAAGAGAACAGGACCAGAAAGACATGTTTATATCCTGACCCCAAAGAGAGAGTTTCTATAATTTGTGCCATGCAGGCAGAAGTGTGTAGAAGGGAATGTCCTGGGGGCTGGCATTGTGGTACAGTGGGTCAAGTTGCCTCTTGCAATGCCGGCATCCCGTATCCTAGTGCTGATTGAGTTCTGGCAGCTCTGTGCTCTGTGTACCTGGGAAAGCAGTGGAGGATGGCCCCAGTACTTGGGCTCTTGCCACCCACGTGGGAGACCTGGATGTGGTTCAGGCTCCTGGCTTCAGCCTGGACCACCCCTGGCCATTTCAGCTGTTGGAGGAGTGAACCAGTGGATGGTTCACTCTCCTACCCCTTCCCTGTACAATAAGTACATATTGCCTGTACAATAAGTAAATATTTTAAAAAAGGACTGTACTGATGTCTACCATTTACTTTGAGACACATTAAAAAGGATGTACAGGAAGATGGATAGATGTGTGACAAGGAAAGTATACAAAATGTGTATTCAGAATTGATTAGTGAGTATATGGGTGTTGCTTGTACACTTCTTCCAAATGTTTTCTATAGTCAAAGCATTCATAAAACAATGTTGGTAGTAAGAGAGGGGTGATGTTTTCAAGGTCAATGGTATCGAATGCTATGAAAAGGTTGCGTAGAGGTTTGGGAATGTTGACCCGGTCAGTGACAGAAGCATTGGTGACTTAGAGACCAGGTAGGCTTTTGTGGTGTGACAGGAGCCAGAGAGCAGTGAGGCGATGAGTAAATGGAAATATGTCACAAGAGGCAGGAAACGTGAACCTCACCCATGAAGCTGCTAATCCGTCCTGCCTCCTGTTCTTTCCTGCACTTGAGCTGACCAATGGGGTCTCAGACACATGTAAATAAAATTTTCCGAGAGGGAAGCAGAGTTTAAGATACATGTAGTGTGTTTCTGTGCTACTGCAGAGGTCCCGGCTTCTGCACTGCTGTGTCTGCTTACACGTACTGAGTTCATCAGAAGTTTTTCAGGGGATTTCAGCTAGCTTTTACTTTTTCTTTTCCTTTTTTCCCCTGGAAATTGCAAATTTCAATTTATTGGATGGGTGCTGTGATTTCCAACATTCATTATTAAACACATGCAGAGTCTGAGATGCTTGTTTAATTTTCTTGAAAATTTTGATAGAAGTGTAGTGGCATGTTTTCAAGGAACCATTACAACAACCTATTCTCAACTCCATTACAAGAGTGAGAAGAGAGATAGACTCGCTTTCAGTCTATATCTTTTTGAACACTCACTTGAAAACTCCATGATAGAATGAAGGAATTTAAATATTCTGTATTTTCTCTCCTCAACATCGAAATCTTTTTGAAATGTCTCAGCCAGGGACTATTCTTCCATTAGTGACATACTGGATTTCTTCACTATGAATATGAACTAGCAGGGGTTGGCATTATACAGAGGGTTGAGCTGCCACCTGTGATGCCTGCATCCGATATTGGAGCACCAGTGTGAGCCCCTGATGCTTTGTTTCTGATCTAGATCCCTTCTAATGTAACTGAGAAAGCCATGTTGATGGCCAAAGTACTTTTTTCCTTCCATCTGACCCAGCCCTGGTGGTTGTGGCCATCTGGGGAGTGAGCCAGGAAATGGAAGATCTCTCTCTCCATCTCTCTGCTTTCAAATAAAAATAAATAAATCTGTTTTTTAAAGAGTACATAATAGCAGGCAAGACCCAACTACTTTGTTGGGTTCTTGATAACTTCATTTATCTTCTCTGGAAATTTTGGCGATGGCAAGAAAACAAAAAATAAATCAAAGCAAAAAACCCTAGGAGTGAGAAAACCAAACTTATCAATTTGTTTATGTTCTGACTCACAATTTTGCTGCTCATGGCAAAAACAAGTAAAACACTGCATAGTGTTTTAATTTCTCTCCAACTCATTGAGGCTTGTAGAGAAAGGACTTAGAGGGTATTTCAAGCTCAACATTACTTTAGTAGACAGAGTTGCTTGTATGCAAGATTCAGCAACTATCGCCAAAGCATATATTTTTAAAATATTTATTTATTTATTTGAAATCAGAGTTACACAGAGAGAGAAGGAGAGGCAGAGAGAGGCCTTCCATCCGATGGTTCACTCCCTAATTGGCCGCAACAGCTGGAGCTGCGCCGATCCAAAGCCAGGAGCCAGAAGCTTCTTCCAGGTCTTCCACGTGGGTGCAGGGTCCCAAGAACTTGGGCCATCTTCCACTGCTTTCCCAGGCCATAGCAGAGAGCTGGATCAGAAGAGGAGCAGCTGGGACTCGAACCGACGCCCATATGGGATGCCGGAGCTTCAGGCCAGGGCTTTAACCCGCTGAGCCACAGCACCGGCCCCCAAAGCATCTTTTTAGATCTAATTTTGGAATCTTGAAAATAGTTCATTCATTTCACTATGTGTGTCACTTCCAGCCTCTCAAAAGTGTTGGGGGGGGGGGTGCTTTAGCAACATGGCAACAGATTTAGGAAGAGAGAGGGAGGAAGAGCCTGGGGAGAGCCAAGATCCAAAGAGTTAAAAGGCTGGTGGCTTACATTTAAACAAACAGATACGTGAAACCTTTACTTCTCTAATATGGTGATTGAGATAAAGCCGGCTTCTATGTGGTCCTCTGCAGCTATGTGACAGAACTTTAGAATGCTTCGTGGCAAGACCAGAAACTCCACAGATTCGCAGCAGAAGAGAAGGCAGAAAACTAAAAACTGAAGGCAAAAAAGAGGAAGTACCACTGAGCAACTGCTTGCTTTCATAAATCCATGCAGAGCAATTGATTTAAATTCTCAGGTTTTCTTAGTGGTCAACCTGGTTATTTTCAGGGGAGAACTCTGGAGGAGTCCATAGACCCTGAAATTCACAGATGTTGAAAATGTTTGCACCTGCTCCTCCAGGTCTCCCAAGTCTCATACTGTCATTACGGCCATGACTTTTTCGTGAATTCTTAAACCCTAATGTTTTGCCTTTTTGGTTTCCACTATAAATTGGTTCACCTGGCTTCCATTCACAAAGAAGGAGAGTGAATAGCTGTGCCATCTTCACAGGAATCCAAATGATCTGCCTCTACACAGTTAACAAATGGCTGCATCTCACAAACTGTTTTGCAGGCTCCTTCGACATAATCTGGTGCAAATGTTTTTCTGTGCATCTGTGCATAACTCTATCACAGCTATGGAAAGACATGACAGTACTTCAAATAGGGTTTCTAATAGATGATTGATTTCTCAAGGAAAGGAAGCATGAAAATCATTCATTAAATACTATGCAAAATGGTGATTGTCCTGACATGCTTAGAAATCTATTGGACATTGAACGTTTCTTCCCACGTGCAACTCTGGTGGTTAAGCAAACTGTGTCAATGGATCAGTTATATTCTGGCTCTAATCTTGCAAGCAGATTTATAAGTAATACCTCATTCATAAATTATTTATAAATTTACTTATAATAATATACTTCATCTATAAATAATATTTATAAATATTAATAAATAATACCTCAATTAAAGGGATTTGGGCATTGGACTCATGTATCCCTATTATCATAATATGCTAGAGCTGTTTTAAAGGTTTGAACAAATTTACTGGTCTTTACAACAAGGAGTTTTAAAAAGACAAAATAATAATTGGATCTCTAAGCAACTTAGACCCATAGAGTTGGATCTCTGACTTTCTGTATGCACACGAGTTGTGTGGAATATGCTAACTCAGTTTGGAAAGCACAGGCAAAATCATTTTCCTTGAAAACAGCAAGTTCTTTTCCTTCCTCCCCAAGGCCTCTAGAAATGTGAACTGTTGAACTCACATTTGAATGATGATGTACTTGCACTTTGCCCAAAGAGCCGTTTCCCCTTTTAGAACATCCATCAGGAAGAAAAGAGGAAATGCTTTTTCAGATAAAATGTTTCCCAGGAAAGTCCCTCCCCCGTTTTGTGTTTGTTTGTTGAAGTCAAGGTGATTTTAAAATGAGAGACAAGCTTCATCCTGTTCTCTGTGTGATATTTCAGTAGTAAAATGGCGTGCGTTTCTGGGTTCTGTTCCCTTAGTCCAGAGATGGTAAAGAAAGTAGTTCAAGGAAATAAGTGTCTTCTGTTATCAGAGAAAATAATTCATATTATTTAATAGCATGTGCTCAAATAAAAGTCACAGAAATGAGAGATGTTTCAAAATTTGTAATCTTCTTAACAGACAACTACAACAACATATAAAGTGAATGTACAACTTTAAAAAAATTAGACGTATTTAGGCTCAGGATAGTGTGGTTGGATTTATTTTTATGATATTCAATTAGTTGAGTTTGTGCTAAATCGCAACCCTCTGGGAACTGAACTTGTTTATTCTTAGCTAAAAATAAAAGTATCTTATTATTAAGAGAGACACACACAATCATAAAATCTCATTACTCATATTGGTGATGACCTCAGGGTCATTGAGTCTTATACTTATCTGATAGAGCAGAGCTTGTTCAAACAGTTCCATAGCTATTGCAGTCATCAAATAGTACATTTAAGATAAGTGTACAAAATGCTGATAGGACTTATTTGAATACTAAAATACGTGGTCAGTCCATTGCTTACTTCACTTAATCATTGCAAGGCAGTTGCAGATCTATTTATTCTTTATTTCTGGGACTAGGTATTTTGCAACAGTGTAGAAATACTATTTTATTAGCTCATATTAAAAGTTATTTTAGGAATGTTTTTCTATATACATATCACGTATGTAAATGTATATATCATGTATAATTGTATATTATGAACCTAAATATATATATGATCTACATATATGGGAGTACTTTAAAAAGTTGATGGAGAAAAAGAATCAAAAATGTAAATCAGGAGGCATTTGGTTCCGTGGATGGGATGCCTGAGTCTCAGATCAGCGAACCCAGCTCCACTCATGATTACAGCTTTCTGCAAATGTGCACCCCGTGAGGCAGCAGCAGATGATGGCCGAAGGACTTGGAGACCACCTGTAAGACTCGAATTGAGTTCCCAGCTTCTGGCTTCTGCCTGCCCTAGTCTTGACTATTCTCAGCATTTGGAGAGAGAACCAGTGGATGGGAGAGCTCTCTGTCTCCTGTCTCTCTACCTTTCAAATAAATAAATAAAAATACATTTGAAGAAAAATATAAGTATGAATTCATTTTGGTACAAAAACCTTTTTGTCATGCTATCTAGAAGATGCATATTACAAAAAAACTATGCACAAATTTCAGTTTTTTACCCCCCAAATAAGCTCATAATTGAAATTCTGATTTTCATGAACTTTCTGAGGTGCCCTAGGAAATGCAGTCAGTCCTACTTCAACGCTGCACTGAAACACGAATTTGTTCCAATGGATTCAAATGTCAGGAAACCACTTGCACATGATGTGAGTTTTGCATGTGCTTTGTATGAAGTTCTGTTCACAAGAAGAGGTGAACCCAGCCACACAGGTGTACACAGACCCCCACATCCAAGCCTCGGCATCCACCAGCAGCCTCAATTCACTACATATGCTGTGAACACCTTTTGGTCTGATATTATATTTTAATTTAAATTTTATTGTTAAATTTGACTTGTGTATGTAAGTGATAAATAACAATTATGTACATTTGTGGGACACTAGGTGAGGCTTTGCTAATTTGATTTTAGAGTCTTCCTCCCATAGCTTTGCAGTAATTCACAAGCTGGTATACTTCTATTTTTTTTTAATTTATTTTTTTGACAGGCAGAGTGGACAGTGAGAGAGAGACAGAGAGAAAGGTCTTCCTACTTCTAATGCCCACTTCCTCAAGAACACTCTAGGACTTTTCAGAGGAAATCACATTTATCTCATTGTCTCTAGGTTTCCTTCTTTTTTTTTTTTTAAGATTTATTTATTTTACATGAAAGAGTTACACAGAGAGAGGAGAAGCAGAGAGAGAGAGAGAGAGAGAGAGGTCTTCCATCCAATGGTTCACTCCCACAATGGCTGGAGCTGTGCTGATCTGAAGCCAGGAGCTTCTTCTGGGTCTCCCATGCGGGTGCAGGGCCCAAGTACTTGGGCTATCCTCCACTGCTTTCCCAGGCCACAGCAGAGAGCTGGGTAGGAAGTAGAGCAGCTGGATCTCTAAACAGTGCCTATATGGGATGCTGGCGCTTCAGGCCCGGGTGTTAACCCACTGCGCCACAGCGCCGGCCCCATGTCTCTAGGTTTCTTAACTTTAAATGTATGAGAAACTGCAATCCATTTTCTTAGACTCTCATGCTACATTTTCAAATATACTTATTTATTTGAGAAGCAGGAAGACAGAGAGAAACATACAGACAGAGCTCCGGTCCACTGGTTCACTCTCCAAATGCCTGCAGTGGCTGGGGCTGGGCCAGGCCCAGCTGGGTATCCTAAGTGAGTAGCAGGGACCCAATTAACATGAACCATGGCCCAGGGTCTGCATTAGCATTAAGCTCCAATTGGGAGTGGAGCTGGGACTTGAACCCAGGCACGCTGAATATGGGATACAGGTGTCCAAATCAGTGTCTTGATCACTGAGCCAAATGCCCACCCCCTTAATTTTTTTTTTTTTTTTTTTTTTTTTTGACAGGCAGAGTGGACAGTGAGAGAGAGAGACAGAGAGAAAGGTCTTCCCTTGCCGTTGGTTCACCCTCCAATGGCCGCCGCGGCCGGTGCGCTGCAGTCCGCGCACTGCGCTGATCCGAAGCCAGGAGCCAGGTGCTTCTCCTGGTCTCCCATGGGGTGCAGGGCCCAAGCACTTGGGCCATCCTCCACTGCACTCCCTGGCCACAGCAGAGAGCTGGCCTGGAAGAGGGGCAACAGGGACAGAATCCGGCGCCCCGACCGGGACTAGAACCCGGTGTGCCGGCGCCGCAAGGCGGAGGATTAGCCTATTGAGCCACGACGCCGGCCCCACCCCCTTAATTTTAATATGTCACTAATGAACTTATTAATTTGTGGCAATCTATGGTTCATGTCTGCTTTTCCTGATTTGGCGCACCGTCACCATTGGGCTACTGGTGCTGCTGTGGTTGAGGTTGCTGGGCAGAGGGGCTGACGCGGCCAGGCAGTGTCTCTGCCGCACCTGCTGCCAGTCTCACCCTAGGTCCCGCCGCTCACTCTAACCTCAAGCTTTTCAGTGTTGTCTCCAGAAGCCCTGTAGATTTTCTTACTCTCTGCAGCTTTGTTTCAGCAATGCCCATGCTAGCGTTTTACCCCAGCAGACTGCTTGTACTCACCCCTTGCAGAAAATGTAGCAAAAGGCAAGAAATAACAACCCTTGCAAGCAGCTTGATATATATCTTTACTATGTATCACATATCTATTTTGTTTTGTTTTTAATCTGATTAGGATTACACCATATGTAAAATTTCTTATGATGACTTTTATCATTTAGCAGGGTAGTAAAAACATTCCCTAACTATGCTGTTAGGCTTTTTATAAATATCGTTACGACTTCCAAACCCCCTTTTAAGAATGTATCATAATTTTCTTCTCATTTTACCTTTAGGTACTTTCTAGTTTGAGACGATTATGAATGGTGCTTTTGATGAAATTCTTTGTTAGTAATGCTGTTTCTGATAACTGAATAAGAGCTGTTTAGGATGTATTTCTAGAAATAGACTCACAGAGGCCAATGTTGTGGTGCAGTGAGTTATGCCACTGTGTGGAACACCAGCATCCTGTATGGGAGCTGGTTCGAATCCTGCCTGCTCCTTTTCTGACCCAGCTGCCTGCTAATGTGCCTGGAAAGCAACAGAAGATGGCCCCAGTACCCATGTGGGAGACCTGGATAAAATTCCCAGCTTCTGGCTTCAGTCTGACCCAACCCCAGCCATTGTAGCCATTTGGGGAGTGAACCAGTGAATGGAAGATTTCTTTCTCTCTCTCTCTCTCTCTCTCTCTCTCTCTCTCTCTCTCTCTCATAAAAGCTTAAGAAATAAAACGAAACAAGGGGCCAGCACCGTGCTTCACTTGGCTAATCCTCCGCCTGCAGCGCCGGCATCCCATATGGGCACTGGGTTCTAGTCCCGGTGGCTCCTCTTCCAGTCCAGCTCTCTGCTGTGGCCCAGGAAGGCAGTGGAGGATGGCCCAAGTGTTTGGGCCCCTCTACTCACATGGGAGACCAGGAGGAAGCACCCGGCTCCTGGCTTTGGATCAGCGCAGTGCACCGGCCGTAGCGGCCATTTAGGGGTTGAATCAATGGAAGGAAGACCTTTCTCTATGTCTCTCTCACTCTAACTCTGCCTAGTTAAAAAAAAAAAAAACAAAACAAAAAAAAAACCATGAAATAGAATCATAGGACCAAAGGCTGTGAACTCTGGATAGTCTTGTGTGCATTTAAACTTGGAGAAATATTGATTTAGTAGAACTTTGATAGAGTTTCCATTTCTTTATCAAATGGAAACAACAAAAAAAATTTTCATTTGAATGAAAAAATATATCCAATTATATGAGTGCTTTCATTTGTTTGAAACAAAGATAATGCTAAACATGTGACTATTTAAAAAGATACAAGGGAACTTAAAAAAATTGTGGCCAAGGGAATTAAATGATAAACTTATATTGGTAAGAAACTTTTGCTAACCACACATCCCATCCAGCGTGCACAGATGCTCAAGTGCTTTATATGAAACGGTGTTGTGTTTGCATGTAGCCCAAATGCATCTTCCTTTAAATCATTTCTAGATTCCATATCATACCTAGGACAATGTGAATGCAACGCAAGTAGTTGTTTTACAGTGTTGTTCAGGGAGTAAGGACGAGAAAAAATGTCTGTTCATGCTCAATACAGATGAAAAGTTTCTTTGAATGTTCTCTTTTTTTTTTTTTGAGATTTATTACATTTCTTTGAAAGGTAGAGTCAGAAAGAGAGAGAGAGAGAGAGAGAGAGAGAGAGCTTCCATTCCCTAGTTCATTCCCCGATGGTCACAATGGCCAGGATATGAGCCAGGTGGAAGCCAAGAGCCAGGAGCTTCATACAGTTCTCCCACGAGGGTGGCAAGGACCCAAGTGTTTGGGCCATCTTGTGCTGTTTTTCCCAGGCCATTAGTAGAGAGCTGGATCAGAAGTGGAGCAGCCTGAATCCAAACCAGCACCCACAAGGGATGCTGGCATTGTGAGAGGCACCTTTATCACTGTGCCACAACACCGGCCCCTGAATATTTCTGAATATTTTCAATTGATGGTAGATTGAAACCAGAATCAGAAACCATGGGTACATAAGGCCAATTGTAATTCAAATTCAGACTATTGTTATTTTCACAAATAATTGTTCAGGCTGACACAGTCTCCATAATCCCTCTTATCCAGGTAAGATTTTGTTAATAGGATGTGTTTGGTGTTACACTGAGAATCTAAATGTTGTTTTTTTTTTTCATTTACTCATCCCCTAAACATTACCAAATCTTTTTTGATGTGTCATGGGAGGGGAGTCACTGGAGTGCAGTGTCCTGACTAGATTGACGAAGTCCTCAAATACCACTGTAAAAGCTTCATTTTTTAAAACCTTTCTTTAGCGATTGCATGAATTCTGTTGTTTAAATGTGTCTTAAGTCACTTCAGCAACCTTATGGTTCAATGTTTAACCTGATTCCAGTATTCCAACTGTAGAGCAAGCCTTACAACTAAATCTTTAATGCTTACCTATGATTATTTTCTTAGGATAACCTCTCAGGAGAAAAATGTCTGAGTACTATTGTGCCTACATTTTTTCAGGCTTTTGACAGATATTGCAAAATTGCCCTTTGGAAAAGTTGCATCTAATTCCCACTGGTAGTGTGAGAGAGTGCATTTGATTGGATTCTGTATTAAAGGTCATTCTGAGAAATCTTTCTATATATATTTATATTATATATATATATGTACACACACACATACTCACACACACCTATGTATACATGTGTGTGTTGAAAGGTTTTTCGGAACAGTTCCTTTGTGTTTGCAAACAGTTCCTGACTTAGCAATGACTCAACTTTGTGATGGTGTGAAAGCAATGCACACTCAGTCTAAACCACACTTGCAACTGTGAATTGTGAATTTGGATCTTTCCTGGGTAGCGTGATGCAGTTCCACCAGCCCTGTCATCACAGGAGGAAACACCTGACATTCCACACTGTGCTGTGCTGCCAACATATTTTGAATGCCATTTTGTGTTTCTGCATCCTGCCCATCTCTGTGTGTCTATGAGATATTCAGCATTTGGTACTCCTGATGTAGATGGCTGTACTGTAGGCTATTGTAGGTGTTCTGAGTATGTTTAAGGTGGGCTTGGCTAAGCTATGATGTTCAGTAGGTTAGGCGTATTCAGTGCATTTTTCAAGTAAGATATTTTCAGCTTAAGATGAAGTTATCAGGAGGTAAGCCCATCCTAAGTCAATGAGCATTTGTTTGTATTTTCTTTTATGTATGCATGTATGTATAGATACATGCATTGTTACAGATGTACAGCAAAAGCCATTATCAAAATGTCTTGACTTCCTTAAAATACTCATTAGACACAAAAGTTGGCCTGTGCCTGAACTTGATGCAAAGCCAATTGTACTGATTTTGGTCATGAAACACTTTCTAATGAGGGTGCTAGTCCTGTTGTTAATGAACCTGTAAGAGGCACTTGATCTCTCTGTGACTGAGTTTATTGCATTTTCAAGATGAGAATGCTCAGTTCTCTCCCAGTCTAAAATGTGCTGTTCTGTATGTATTCTGCATGTATGTGTTTTCTGTGTATTCTGTATGTATGTGTTCTGTATGTATTCTGTACTGGGCTATATGAGTATGGACTAAGGAAAGCTAGTAGACATGACTGCTATGGTGAGAATACCCACACACTCATTCTTCCTCCTTCTAAGAAGGGGGAGGGTACTTTTCTGCTTCCCTCCCTGGTTCTAAGAGCTCTGAAGAGTGGAAGGCAGTGGGGGAGGCATGGGCACTCCATGGACACACTGGAAGTGAGAACTGTTAACAGCTTAAGGTACATTCATCATCTTTTTGTGATTACAGTGAAGTACTGGAGACAAGTTGCTTATGCAACAAAGAGAGGCTTCCTCACAACCTCAGGGTTTTGGAGTTTCAAGTCCCAGATTGGGTGGCCCCATGATTTGGCCTCTGTGAGGACGGCAAAGGGGAATGGTGAAGCAGGAGCAGAAGCGAGGGTCAGAAGGTGGCACCTGGAGGCAGACAGAGCTTTTAGAACCAACTCTTTCTACCTTACAAGGGCACAACCTTAATGACCTAAAGATTTCTCACTAGGCTCAACCCTGTTTTTTTTTTTAATACTTATTTATTTGAAAGACAGAGTTACAGAGAGGGAGGGAAGGACAGAGTCAGAGACAAAGTAAATCATTCACTGGTTCACTCCCCAGATGGCTGCAATGGCCAGGGCTGGGCCAGGCTGAAGCCAGGAGCCATGAGTGCTATCTGGTTCTCCCACGTGGATGCCAGGGACCCAAACACTTGCATCATCTGCTGCTTTCCCCAGTCTGTTAGCAGGGAAAGTGGAGCAGCCAGGATTTGAACAGGCTCCCATGTGGGATGCTGGCATCGCAGGCGGTGGCTTAACCCATTATGCCAGCCTCTGTTAAAACACCATAATCGGGTGAAGTTTTCACCTTCTAAGCATCATTAACTCATGACTTTGAGATTTAAATACCTGCATGACTTTGGTGGAGCCAAGTTGTATTCAAACCAGAGCACACGGTGCAGAAACTTTGGTTCTATGACTTAACAGCATGCTGGTTAGGGCAACCTTCTGAACATCTTCACCAACCAATGCTAGATGCGAAAATTGCAATTGACCACACCAGTTAGTTCTGGTAAGAAACAAACAGAGTAGTTGCTTGCTGAAGGAATGACGACTAATTTTTAAAAGGGTGTCCCTTGATCTGCCTCCCGGAACCGAAGGGAGTGGAGCCGAATGGTTACCAGGATACCCTGGAAGCTTCCAAATGTGGTGGCATTTTGGCCACTCCTGCAATGAGTCCATTTTCAGTTCATTCTTTCCCCCATTCAATTTCCTGTCCGTCTTAGCTCCTACGGGCAGACTCCTTGCTAATCTTTGGCATGGTCTCATGCTGTCTGGGACTCTCTGAGACAAACGCAGAAGGTGCTAAAATCTCTGAATAATCCTAAGTATAACATATAAGCTGAAGTAATGGGTTTTCCACTCTTTCCCTGACATATGTCAGCATAATTAGAAGAAAGAGAGCAAAAATTTCCTGGTTGGAACTAGAATCGACCGGATGCACACCCAAGCTTCCGTCTCCGTGGCTGCATCTCCAAAGGTATGCTCCAGCTTTTTCGCCCGATGGAGGCAGTTTCAATTCCAATGTGTTGTGAATTTGGTAGATGATGAAATTCAGTGCGGGAACTTA
The DNA here is from genome assembly GCF_964237555.1 of Oryctolagus cuniculus. Classification (NCBI taxonomy): domain Eukaryota; kingdom Metazoa; phylum Chordata; class Mammalia; order Lagomorpha; family Leporidae; genus Oryctolagus; species Oryctolagus cuniculus. The sequence continues at coordinate 57,612,778 of NC_091448.1, read as the reverse complement.
ATTTCTTTACCCTCGAGCGTTGTTATCCGATGTTCTTTTTCCTTTGTGTGGGTGCCTGCAATTCATGGAGGGATCAGGGAAGAATCTCAGGATAAGGTAGGGTGTGCAACAGGAAGCTTGAGGTCATAAGTGTTAGGGAATTTCAGAGTTGGAGGAGTGGGAGAGAGCTGGGATACTGGGGGAGAGCTTCCTGAAGAAGTCCGCAACCTAAAAAAGTGGACATGAGGGCACACATTTGATGTAGTAGCCAAGATGCTGGTGTCCCACATCTGCGTGCAGGGATTCCATGCCTGCCTCCAGCTCCTGACCGCAGCGTCCTGCCAGTGCACACCCTGGAAGGCATCAGGTGATGGCTTCAATCTCTGCCACCCACATGGGAGACCTGGATTCAATTCCTGGCTCCTGCCTTCAACCTGGCCCTACCTGAGCAGTTGTAGACATTTGAGAAGTGAACCAGCCGATGGGAGATCTCTCTTTCTCTTTGTGTCTGTCTGTCTCTCTCTATGACTCTCTGCTTTTAAAGTCAATGGGAATTAGGTAAACCAGTAAACAGCAGGGTAAACATTCTAGGCAGAGGCATCTGTGAATTAAGGGCTGGTGGTATTTTGACTACAGTGGGTACTTTTTGCATGAAGACTTTCAAAAACAGATGAGAAAGAAAAGTTAGGGTTTCTCGTAGAAATCAGTTTAAAAGTTTTAGTACATAGCCGGCGCCGCAGCTCACTAGGCTAATCCTCCGCCTTGCGGCGCCAGCACACCGGGTTCTAGTCCCGGTCGGGGTGTTGGATTCTGTCCCGGTTGCCCCTCTTCCAGGCCAGCTCTCTGCTGTGGCCAGGGAGTGCAGTGGAGGACAGCCCAAGTGCTTGGGCCCTGCACCCGCATGGGAGACCAGGAGAAGCACCTGGCTCCTGCCATTGGATCAGCGCGGTGCGCCAGCCGCAGTGGCCATTGGAGGGTGAACCAATGGCAAGGGAAGACCTTTCTCTCTGTCTCTCTCTCTCACTGTCTACTCTGCCTGTCCAAAAAAAAAAAAAAAAAAGTTTTAGTACATGTTTGTGTGGAAATTAAGTTTTTGATGGAGCTACTGATACCTTAAATGTTTTAGGAAATGTATCCACTTAATGATAGGACATCCAAAAGTAGGGAGGCTCAATTCTTTTATTTTTTTTAATACAGCATTTGTAGATCCAAACAAGGCACATGTATCAAAGCAGTCTCTGGCAGAGGTTATATAGTTCTTCTAGTATCACAGTCACATAAAGAATTTTGGGAGGAGTTTCCTTGTGAAATTCCCCTCAGAATCATACATCTCACAAGAAACTTGACTTTATTGCTTCTAGAGACACCACGCACCGCCTAGACTCATCATCCCGACTTCCCAGAGCTGCCCTACCTCCCACCTGTCTCCTCCTAAGCCGGCTGCAGCTCTGGTTCTCAGTACTCACAAGTTTGTGGGGGGACTGAAGGAGCGTGGCATGGACTTCCTGGGTTTACAGACAGCTGGTAACCCCAGGCTTCTCCTGTTTCTATGATGCTGAGCAACCACTGTGCAGTAGTTAGTGGGCACGGGAAGCATCCAGACTTGGGGAGAGAAATGGAAATACCGTAAGCACCCACCAGCGGTAGCACTGGCTGCTGATTTATGTCCTCCACATCCTAAGATCATTCGCTTGCTTTGCATCCCTGGGTAACAGCTCGAGTTTCTCCAATGCCTTGAGAAACTTCAAGTGTCAGTGGTTCTTGAAGATCGCATCGCTCTTGAGCTGTGCTAGGATTTTCAGAGGTTGGAAGAACTGTTGGTTAACCTGCTACCTCTGATCTACAGCGCAGTGCCGCTCGCCAAGCAGGATTAGTGGTGACTCTCAGAATAGAATTCCCAGCCTACACATCTAGGCCATAGCTTATGTGAGCAGGAAGGTGGGAGGAGTGTGGCATGCTTAAAGGCCTGTTTTAGATGGAGATGAATGGAGAATGTGAAAACCAGGGACCTTGCAACCAGGGCTGCTGACGCACCAGCTCCAAAGCTGAGGTAGTGTTGAGATTCTTTGGGTGTGCCATCCCGAGGTTCTGTTTTACCTTTATTTTCCACCAATCTGCCCACTGATTGAATGTGTCAGAATTTTGCCTCGGGGCTACATCATCTGCACTTAAGTTTCAGAGGCTGAAGGCTGTGAAAAATGAACATCTTAAAAGTCATTGCTGGGCCAGCGCCACGGCTCACTAGGCTAATCCTCTGCCTTGCGGCACCGGCACACCAGGTTCTAGTCCCGGTCGGGGTGCCGGATTCTGTCCCGGTTGCCCCTCTTCCAGGCCAGCTCTCTGCTGTGGCCAGGGAGTGCAGTGGAGGATGGCCCAAGTGCTTGGGCCCTGCACCCACATGGGAGACCAGGAGAAGTACCTGGCTCCTGGCTTTGGATCAGCGCAGTGTGCTGGCCGCGGTGCGCCGGCCGCGGCGGCCATTGGAGGGTGAACCAACGGCAAAGGAAGACCTTTCTCTCTGTCTCTCTCTCTCTCTCACTGTCCACTCTGCCTGTCAAAAAAGAAAAAAAAAGAAAAAAAGTCATTGCTGGGTTCAGCACTGTGGTGTAACAGGTTAAGACACTGCCTACAACTCTGGCATCCCATATGAAAGCTGATAGGAGTCCTGGCTGCTACACTTCGGATCCAGCTCCCTGCTAATGTGCCTAGGAAAGCAACAGAAGATGGCTCAAGATCTTTGTGCCCCTACATCTATGTGGGAGACCTGGAAGAAGCTTCTGGCTCCTGGCTCCTGGCTTTGGCCTGGCCCAGCCCTGGCCATTGCAGCTATTTGGGGAGTGAACCAGTGGATGGAAGATCTGCATCTTCCTCTCTTCTTCTCTCTTGAACTCTACCTTTAAAATAAATAAAATAAAATAAATCCCCCCCTTAAAAAAAAGTAACCACTTTTTAAAAAAAAAAACTCACTACTATTATATGGAGATAGAAGTAGAGGGGGCTGGCAGGGCACAGCCTGTGGGCACAGCACTGAATTGTCTGATTCATTCAGCCTCGTGTGTTTGATAGCATTGCACAGCCATCTCTGTTGGAGGGCTTGTGCTTCTGGGTGTCTGCTACAGCTCACAGCAATGCCTGTGGATGCTGGAAATTTCCCTGTGTGTTATGGACACTACCACAGCCTCCTCAGTAGAACCTTTAATTATCTCATGAATATTTCTAGCACCGAGATGGACTGTGCTGAGTAAAGAAGCAATGGACTCCCATCCTCCCTCATGGACTAACATAAACACCTAGGAGTGATGCATGAAATGTGACAACTGCCACAACAAAGACAAGTACAGCCAGACAAAGTTCAAGGAAAGGAAATTCAGCTAGAACAGCCAATGGGGGCTGAGGCTATAGAAGCCCAGTGGAGATGAGCAGAAGGCAGGGCCTGTGCACTGGACACGGGGGTCCAGGGACTTGACCACAGCTGTATGTGTCCTGAGAGACAGACGGTGCCCCCTATGGAAAGCCAGGTGGCTCAACAAACCCCATGTTTTATTTTGCCTTTTTTAGATTTATTTGAAAGGCAGAATGACAGAGAGAGGGACACACACACACACACACAGATTTTTACCCAGTAGTTCACTTCCCAAATGGCCACAATATCCAGGGCTGGGCCAGGTTGAAGCCAGGAACCAGGAACTCCATCCAGATCTCTCACATGAGTGGCAGGGGCCCAGATACTTGGACCATTTTCCATTGCCTCCCCAGACACATAGCAGGGAGCTGGATCATAAGTGGAATAGCTGGGATGTAAATTGTCACTCATATGGGGTGCTAGTGTTAACAGGCAGTGGCTTAATGCACTATACCATGATGCTGGCCCCAAGCCCCATGTTTCTTGCCTCATTGCATCAACTTTTTGTTATTACAGCCATATCCACAAAGCCACGGACTTTATAAAGAGAAAAGTTTCATTTGGCTCTACTTTGGAAGTTCACAGTCCGTTAGATTGGTGTCTGAGAGGGGCAGAAGGTGGTAGGCAATGGCAAAGCACAGGATCACTGTGGCGAGCTGGGGGAGAGAGAGAGAGAGAGAGAGAGAGAGAGAGAGAGAGAGAGAGATGGGGAACCTTTTTTGTGCCAAGGGCCACTTGGATATTGATAGCATCATTCATGGGCTATACAATGTTACCAACATAAGAACTGCCATCGATTAATGAATTTTGAGTCCCATCTGCAGTTGCCTTGGCAGGGCCAGACTGAAATGGTTTTGGGGGCCTTAGACAGCCTGTGGGCCAGATGTTCCCCACTCCTGTACCAGGCCCACTTCCTAGACACTGAAATTGGATTAGGTTTGCATCCTGTTGGTGCTGTTAACACGACCCTGAAGTCCAAATACCTGCATCATCTTCAAATCATAGTACTCATGGATGAGAAACTCACTTCCGCATCAGGAGAGGTGACAGGGAAGCCTGCCCTATCGGAAGAGTTTGGGGGAAAAACCAACCCAGAGGAACTGAAACTGTGTGCTGAGTTGTCTGCAGAGTTCACACTCCCTGTGAAAAATGTGAGAGTCATGAACAGAGAAATCAACTTCATTGGTTTCAGGAGCCCGGAAACTTCTGGTGTCTTTAGTAGGAGGAAAACAGAAGCTGTTCTGGGTGATTCTTCACAACTTGGCCTCCAGGAGACTTCCCCACACTTGGAATTAACCCACAGTGCAAAACTTCCATTATGTGAGGAAGGAATCAGCCCTCCAGGACGGAGAGCAGTAAACCCAACAAACCCAGAGACAGACCTCAGAGACAGGATCCTCTGAGGGACAGCTGCTGGTTTCCAACAATTAAAGAATGTTTTTAAACAGAAAAATCATAATGAAAAAGCAAGACAGCACCAAAAAGATTTGAAAGGAACCAAACAGAAGGGGAATTGGATACGATAGAATGTTGAAATTAAAAACTCAATGGAGGGGCCAGCCCTGTGGCATAGCAAGTAAAGCTGCTGCCTGCAATGCCAGCATCCCATATGGGTGTCGGTTAGAGACCTGGCTGCTCCATTTCCGATCCAGCTCTCTGCTATGGGAAAGCAGTAGAAGATGGCCCAAGTCCTTGGGTCCCTGCACCCACATGGGAGACTCTGAAGAAGCTCCAGGATCCTGGTTTCAAGTCGGCACAGCTCTGCCCATTGCAGCCAATTGGGAGTGAACCAGCAGATGGAAGACCTCTCTCTCTGCCTCTCTTTCTTTCCCTATGTAACTCTGTCAAATAAATAAACAAACAAACTCACTCAATGGATAAACTGTAGATGAACATAGCAGACAAACACAAGAATCATTCACAGATGTATGATAAGCATACCAAATGGTAGTGCAAAACAGCTGAAAAATATGAGTGATGAAAAGATTTGAGGAACTTAATTAAAAAAATAAAGATATGGTGATTATAAAAGACTGTTTTAGGGACAGAGAACAGACTGACTAGGTCCAAGATGCATGGAATAGGACTTTGAGTGGAGAGAATACTGGGAGCTTTCAGATAAATGCCGAGAGCATGAACTACATACATCTACTGCATCACAGGCTGGAGCTGGAAAGACCAAATCCAGTAGGAAAGCACACGGCATCAAAGAATGTGAGCCGAGAAATTGATCATGCACCTAACAGCAATGGCTGTAAAATTAATAAAACTAATACATTGGCTGGATTCATATCGACTATGCCAGCAGTAAAATTAGGAAGGGAGAAAGCTGAAGTGGAGAGCAGGGAACCCTTGTATTGATAAAGAGCAGGAGGAGGGATGGCAGCATCAGATTTCTTAAGCTAATTCCCCTGCCAAAGTTTAAAAGTAACCACTGAAAGAGTAACTTCTAAACTGGAGGCGCATCACAGTAGAAAGAGACTTGATCACTCCAACAAAGAAAGGAACAAAGACACAGACTTAGTGCATAGAAAGTGTCAATTAATTTGAGAGAAAATAAGTCCACACTTGTAAGTAATCAAAATGAAAACAAAGGGATTATAGTAAAATTTGTATTAATTGGTTATTAATTACCCAATTAATACAAATTGGGTAATTTCCTCCTAAAAATAAATCTTTACCAAAAAGAACCCAAATGGTTTGACAAAATCCTTAGTGCCTTCAATTTTCATTTTTAAAAAAGATTTTATTTACTTATTTGAGAGGTAGAGTTATAGAGAGAGGGAGCAATAGAAAGGTCTTCCATCCACGGGTTCATTCCCCAAATGGCTGCAACGGCTGGAGCTGGGCAAATCTGAAACCAGGAGCCAGAAGCATCCTCTGGGTCTCCCACATGGGTGCAGGGACCCAATCACTTTGGCAGTCTTCCACTGCTTTCCCAGGCCACAGCAGAGAGCTGGATTAGAAGTGGAGTAGCCAAGATTCGAACTGGCACCCATATGGGATGCTGGAACCTCAGGGGGAGGCTTCCCACACTACGCCAGAGCACCGGCCATCGATCTTCATTTTTTAAAAAAATATTTACTTGAAAGGCAGAGAGGTGGGGGCGGGAGGATGGGGCAGGTGAGAGAAAGAGAGAGAGAGAGAGAGAGAGAGAGAGAGAGAGAGAGAGAAAGAGAAAGAGAGAAAGAGAGAAAGAGAGATCTGTTGATTCCCTCCCCAGATGAACTCAACAGCTGGAACTGGGCCAGCCAAAGTCAGGAACCAAGAACTCCGTCTGAGTCTCCCATGTAGCTGTCGGGGACTCAAGCACTTGGGCTATCATCTGCTACTTCCCAGGCACATTAGCAGGGAACTGGATCAGAAGCAGAGCAACCTGGCCCTTCAACATGGAAAGTGGGCATCCCAAGCAGTGGCTTAACCAGCTTTAAGACAATGCTGGCCCCTTCAATCTTCTTTAAGATATTTCACTTCTGTTATCTCCTGCACTAAGGGGTAAAAATGCATGTGGCTGTGCGGGCGTAAGAAATTCAGTATACAGAAAAAAAATACCGTAAACCCATGTCATGAGGTGGCTACTGATGGAAGTGTAATTACTTCCTTAGATTAATAGTAAACATTTCCCAAAACTAGCCTAAGCTATTCAGTTTCCTACAGAGCAATGATAATTCAGCATTTTGGTCTGTGGGACTAATCTGAGGGTTTTATTGTATTATAGTACTTTGGCCCATTCATTCAACAATAATGAATTTGGAAGAAACAGTAGAGTGGCATGGTGACACAGCAGGTTAAGCTGCCACCTACAATGCCAGCATCTCAGAGCATTGGTTCAAGTCCCAATTGCTCCACTTGGGATCTAGCTTTTTACAAATACACATGAGAAGGCAGCCAAAGAGGTTCCAGGTTATTGGCTTTGGCGGGTCCACCCCTGGCCATGGGGGCCATTTAGGGAATGAACCAGCATATGGAAGATTTCTCTCTCTCTCTCTCTCTCTCTCTCTCTCTCTCTCTCTCATTCTCCCCTTTTCTCTCTACCACTTTACCTTTCAAACTAATTAAATAAGTCCTTAAAAAATGCTCACAGTTGCAATTTTGTATTTTTTATTTTTTTTGACAGGCAGAATGACAGTGAGAGAGAGAGACAGAGAGAAAGGTCTTCCTTTGCCATTGGTTCACCCTGCAATGGCCGCCGTGGCCGGCGCACTGCGGTCGGCTTACTGTGCTGATCCGAAGGCAGGAGCCAGGTGCTTGTCCTGGTCTCCCATGTGGGTGAAGGACCCAAGCACCTGGGCCATCCTCCACTGCACTCCCTGGCCACAGCAGAGAGCTGGCCTGGAAGAGGGGCAACCGGGACAGAATCTGGCGCCCCGACTGGGACTAGAACCTGGTGTGCAGGTGCGGCAAGGTGGAGGATTAGCCTATTGAGCCACGCCCCACAATTTTGTATTTTTTATGTTACCCTCTCCTAGCTCGTTAATGGTATTTTAGAGGTGCAGAGATAGATATTCCAGAAAGCCTGGAGCAGGCATTTTGTTCCTTGGGCATAAATTTCCATAGCCCAAAGGAAGGAGAACAACAGCCTTTAGGTTGACATCCAGGACCTGTGTCCCTTGGGGAAAACATTTGCCTGATGCTTTGCTGGATACAGCCCTCAGGGGACTGCATTCACTTAGTGACTCCTGGAGTCAGAGCTGAAAGACCCTGTGGATTTCCAGCCCTAGGAGCTGCTATAGAGATGCCGACACACACACACACACACACACACACACACACACACATCCTGTGGGGTCAGCTTTGCTACCCACTGGAAGTCTCTGACATTGTCCTGATTTGCCTCTGTTGTGCCTGGGAGCAAAGAGATAGACTGGGGCAGCATACAGGGTAACCAAGGGTACGGATTCTCCCTGCTAGCAGCATACAGGGTAACCACAGGTACGGATTCTCCCTGCTGGCCATGCACCCTGAGGGGCTATGGGATATATGATCTTCCCAAGACTCCTTTCTGTCTGATGGGATTCCTTATCCCAACCAAACGAGCACACACGACAGCTGGCTGCCTTTGTGCTTCAGGCTCTGCATCCTGTCCTGATACACAACCCCCTCGTAAAAGAAGCCAGGCACCTAAAGTCAGGCAAAAATCATTGTTTTATGAACTCAAATGCTGTCCCGTCGTAGTAAATGTAAGATGGTTTACAGTCACAGGGCACATCAATGGCCTTCATAGACCTGGGGCTCCTGGAGCTCAGCTGGGTGCCTTGATATTTGACTCTGCATGGAGTTGGGCCCAGTGGTTTCCATCACTGTAGAAAAACAGGACTTACAGCCCATAAACTGTCGGCCTGGCCAGGGCTGGCGGGGCCGAGGGTGGAGGACGCTCGAGGACTCCCATCAGGATAATGTTTCTTCGGATTTTGAATCTGTCTTTCACGCTGGACATTTTCAGTCCCAGGATGTAATGGGGATCAGAGCCAGTGGGAGGGGGCTGCCATGTCGGAATTGGATCTGGTTACTGCCCCCCTACCCGCTGTCCCTCCTGTGTGCCCCAGCAGCCATGCTGGTGACAGGATGTGAAATGTGGGCAGTATGGACCGGGGGTGTCCGGTTCCCTGGCAGACACCTTGGCCTCCGGCTGTCAGAGGAGGAGTGGCCCCTGTCTGCTCTTGGCCCAGGCTATGTCTGACTCATCTCCTGGCGAGTATTTGGAGCTTTGTGTAAACTCTTGTAGGCTGCCGAGTTCCTTCTTAGTAGAGACAGAGGCAAGGTTACTGCTTGCTAATTCCAAAAAACGACAGGGTGGTCACAGCACTAGGAAGAAAGAAGGAACAGGATCAAGTCTGTCCGAATTGGGTGGGTGGGGGGGTTGTATTTTGAGTTGGTTTTTGCTTGAAGATTCAATTGTCTGCAGAGGACATCTGCAGCTGGTGATCACCAGCAGCTGCCCAGGGAGAGCCCATTGCCAGCATGGAATTCACCAGCATCGCATGCCCTGAGCTTGCTCTGTGTGTTCTTCCTCTCTGCATCACTGTGATTGGGCCATCGGCACTGGCCACATGCACAGCTCTGTCCTTGGAGGCTTGTGCAAGTCAAATGCCTGGCGTTTGGTGCTGGTGTCCACCTCCTGCTGGATTCCCCCACTGTCTCCAGCCTGCTGGGCGGTCAGACACAACATAGCCAATGCATTTGCAATGCTTCTGCATGGTGGGATCTCCCCGTGAACACCTGCAAGAAAATCCACAGCAAAGAAAAATGCTACCTCCTAGGACAAGGCATGACTTGGTGGTGAGGAATGAAAAAGTACAGCTGCACCTGAAGTGCACATACAAGTGGACAAGAGTGATGATGCCCACTTGATTACAGTTTAGAGCGTGGGAGAACACACACATGTACGTGTCCACATACATTGGCAGGTGTGTCAGGAAATAAAATTGGTGATTTTGTGCAGAGTGCATGGAAATACATTCTTGCTCTTGGAACTTTCCTATGAGTTTGAAAGTTTTCAAAATAAAAATTTGTAGAGTAATAAATGTATGACCTGAAATTTGAGACTGATAGAAGAAAATGTAGGAGAAACACTTCAAGACATTGGAATGAGCAAAGATTTTTTTGTTTGTTTGGACTCCAAGAATATAGGAAACAAAAAAAAAATAGAAAAATGGAATTTCATTAAAGGAAAGAGCTTCTGCAAAGCAAAGAAAATGATCAACAGAGTGAAGAGACAGTCTTCATAATGGGGAAAATATTTTCAAGTTATACATCTGACAAGGGGCGAATAACCAAATATATAAGGAACTCAAACAATTTAAAGCAAAACAATGAATGCACAAAATTATCCAACTAAAAATGGGCAGTATATCTAAGCAGACATTTCACAAGAGATGACACACAAATGGCCAACAGGTACAGGAAAAAACTGCTCCCATTGCTAATTATCAGCAACTCAGAACCACATTGAGGGGCCAACATTGTGGTGCAGCAGGCTTCCCATATTGGAGCATCCACTTCAGATCCAGCTCGCTCCAGTGTGCCTGGGAAGGCAGCAGATGATGGCCCAACTACTTGGGTCCCTGCCACCCATGTGAGAGACCCAGATGGAGTCCTGGCTCCTGGCTTCAGCCTGGACCAGCCTTGGCTGTTGCAGGCATTTGGGGAGTGACCAGCAGATGAAAGATCTCTCTCTCTCTCTCTCTCTCTCTCTCTCTGATTTCAAACAAAAAGAATGAGATGTCATCCCACCCCTAAAAATGGAAGATAACAAATTATGGCGAGGAGGTGGAAAAAAGGGAACCTTTCCTTGCATACTGTTAGTGGGAATATGAATGAGTGTGGCCATTGTGGAAGACAGCACGGAGGTTCATCAGATAGCTATAAATGGAATTACCATATGACCCAGCAGTGCCATTACTGGATATGGATCCCAGAGAAACCTGTCTGTTGAGACATCTACACTCCTATGTCATCGCAGCACTGTTCACAATAACTGAGAAATGGGAACAACCCAAGTCTCTATCTACTGATGAATGGATTTAAAAAAAAAAAAAAAAAACTAAACCATGGTGCTATTCACAAGGAATACTGTTCTGTCACAAAATGGTTGAAATCTTGTCATTTGCAACAACGTGGGTGAAACTGGAAGTCATTACATGAAGTGAAAAAAGCCAGGCACAGAAAGAGAAAGAGAAGTGTAGACTTTTCTCACTCATATGCAGAATCGCAGAGAAGTTGAGTAGAATGGTAGTCACCAGGGTGAGTACACTAGAGGGAGGGAAGGATGGGGAGAGTTGATTACCAAGTACTAAGTTACAGCTGAGTAGGCATGCAAAGTTCTGGAGTTTTCTTCTGAAATTCTGAAGTTTTATATAGCAGTGTGACAGAAACCTAAAAGATGGGATTTGAATATTTTCAGCATACAAAAATGTTAAAAGTTTGATCGGATAGATATACTTACCCAAATTGGACATTATATCAGGAATAAATGTATCAGCAGATCACATAGGATTCCAGTGCTATGTAGACTTTTTTATGTGTCAGTTAAAAATAAAAAGATAAATAAAATAATAAGATTAAAAGAATCAAAGAATTGTTTAAAAAATATTGATGGCCCAACTGGTTTTTAAAAACCTAATTGTTTGCAAAATGAATGCCATTAACTACATAATAACCTTTACCAAAAAATTCTTCATATTGTTTCTTAGCTCCTCAGTTGCTTTAGGGATAGTGTGTGCTTCCATTTTGGACCCTGAATGAGAAATGGAAATTATGAGTTGCTGTCAGCTTGTCCCTGACGATGTTGACATTGTATTCCCTTCCAGAATTTTCTAAGGGGGAGGATGCCTTAAAGATCATAAGTTGCTTAAGATATTATGAACAAATAAATAGCTTCTGTAGTAAATATAAAAATATATAATAAAGGCAATTATATAAAATTATGTAAAGTAAAATATGAAATTGTGTATTTTATTATACCTTTCATCTATAATAATTCCTATAAAATATAAACATACATAATAAAATCTTACATAAAAATTTTCAAGTCTTGCTGTTAGCTATAAGCATAGTTTAAAAAAGTTTAACCACATGAATGTTTGCCTTCCTAGATGTTCTGAGGAGGGATTGTCCATTAGTGTGAAATACCCAGTCCCTAGCTTGGCACAGGGTAGCTATGCCCATTTGAGTACTGGGCATCCCAGGAGGGGCTGTGTTGCTCATGGAGGGGTGCTTTTCCTATCTTTTGCATGCCCAGCTACATTTTATTAGATCTTCTCTTACAAGTGAAGTCTTGGTGGAACGCTGCTTTCCAGAGCCCTACCTGTTTCCCCTCAAAATTCTGCAGACTCTTGATTTCTGGTGTTATGGTTCTGAACATTGAAATGAATGCCTTAGACCACTTCTTTTGGGTAACGTATTAGGAGTCTGTCTTTATTCTTAAAACTCAAGTTGGGATGTACTGCACGCTTGTCGCTTTTCGGTAACTTTGTGAACGGTGAAGCATTTCTGTCTGCTTCAAGGTCTTGTGCTGTGTTTCCAAACTCACAGAATCAGAAGTTTCCTTCTCTGATCTCTGTCTCTGACCTTCTTCCTTCCTGTTCTCATCTGCAGTCCTTGCTCTGCAGCCTACCAGGAGACGGCTTCCAGTTTGACCTCTAGGACAATGAACCTTTCTACTTTTGTATTTTTAATTTCCTTCAATGATTTCACCCACCCCCTCCCCTGTTGCATTTTTGCTAACCATTCCTGTTGCTTCTTCTTAGCTTGTGTTTATTCTGAGTGTTTCCAATTTCCCTCTGCTGTTATCAAGTCCATAAATTTAGGTTCTGTGAGAATATTGGGCAGATAATGACTTAAAACTTGCTTCGTGTTTTATATGTTATGGACCATTTTTCTCTAAAAATGTACGTTTGTTATGTCTTCCTATTTAGGGCTTGCTCCTTTCCTTTAATTTCGTGGCTTCTCGTTCTAGAACTGATGTTGCTTGCTATCTGTTGACTCATGCTTGACTGTGCAAGGTTTTATTCAGGCCTTTAATTTGCTTCAAGGGCAGAGCACATGACTCACCTCAGCTAAACAGGAGATCCATCTCCTGACAAATCCATTATAATTAAGTGATTCAGCCCTGCAAGGGGGAGCAGCCCTGTCTCAGGACACCCACCAGGGGAACTTTTCTGGACTGACCCTAACCCCTGCTTGGTTTTTTAATTTGTCTATTTGCATGGTTACTATTTACCTGTGCTTATGTTTATTTGGAGTTTGCTGTTCTTTGTTTTAATTGGGTTGAGTTAAGCCCTCTCTTTGTGTGTCTGATTTGATGGTGTCTGACACCTTCCAAGGCCATTACCTGCTCACTCGGGGAAGGTTTTTGCCATCCTGTTTCCTGCCCGATATCACCATTACTGCAGCTGAGTTTCCGAATGATCTCTGTTATGTGACTTCTTGCTTTCCAACGGTCCCTAAATCTGGGTAAATTTCATTTCCTCTGGTATAGCTCCTACTTGCCGTTCGTCACACTACACTACAGTCTTGGGAAAGGTGCTAGGGCTGTAGGTGCCATCCCTGAACTTGGCTCCATCTGTGTTAGATCTGCAGAAGGACCTAGACCGTGGATGGCACCCTTCATGAGTGTCCAGCACTGATGGACTTCTGGAGTGTCAGCTTCCTTTTTTGTTTGCATAGGATTGAGGGAAGGATGCGAGGAGGAGGACATTCATGAAGCCATATTTTCCTACCGTATTTTGTGCTGTTCTACTTAGAAAACACTTCTCCAGGCCGGCGCCGTGGCTCACTAGGCTAATCCTCCACCTAGCGGCGCCGGCACACCGGGTTCTAGTCCTGGTTGGGGCGCCAGATTCTGTCCCGGTTGCTCCTCTTCCATTCCAGCTCTTTGCTGTGGCCCGGGAGTGCAGTGGAGGATGGCCCAAGTGCTTGGGCCCTGCACCCACATGGGAGACCAGGAGAGGCACCTGGCTCCTGGCTTCATATTGGTGCAGTGCCGGCTGTGGTGACCATTTGGGGGGTGAACCAATGGAAGGAATGGAATGGACTTTTGCATGTAGTTTTTGGTGACCGTGGAACTTCATTGCTGCTCTCAGAGTGTGAAATGATGCTCTGGCATCTTCTGTGCAATGTAGATGTGTTTCTGGTTTTCATTCTCCCATAAAAAGCTGTCACAGGGTTGTCTTGTAGGAGGATCATGTCCTATTTAGGTGTTAGGTCCTTGACTCCATGTCTTAGCTGGTTCTCTGTGGCTATAACTGGGTAATCAATAAGGAATAGAGATGTGTTGGGCTCACAGGTCTGTGGCTGGGCAAGAGGAGGAGCATGGAGCCTAATTCTAGTGCAGGTCTTCTGGTTGCATCCTAACATGGAAGAGAGCGTCATATGGGGAGACAGAACAAGCTGCTAGCTCGGGGCTCTCTTCCTCTTTTTGAAAACCCACTGATGTCATGGTGGGGACCCCAACCTCCTCACTTCATCTCACCCTCCTCACTTCCTCAGAGTCCTACCACTAAATACCATTGACACGTGCACTTCAGAATTGAGTTTCCAACACATGAACTTTTGGAGGACAGGTTAAAACCATAGCACTGTGCATAGAAGCAAGTTCTTCTGTATTCAAACATGAGCCTGAGAAACTTCTTCAGTCCAGTTTAGCATGCTTTGATGTGAGATGCTTCCACTCTGAGGAGCTTTGAGGATGTGGGACCCAGGGAGGTGACAGGTGAATTTTGGCCTCTTATATTTAAAGATTTATTCAATTAATTTGAAAGGCAGACACACACACACACATAAACAAAGAGAGAGTGAGAGAGAGATCTTCTACCTGCTGGATCATGACTACAATGACTGGGGCTGGCACAGGCCCAAACCAGGAGCTAAGCATTCCATCTGGGTCTCCCATGTGAGTGGCAGTGGCCCAGGCACTACACTTGGGGCCATCCTCTGCTGCCTTTGCAGGCACATCAGCAGGGAGCTGGATCAGAAGTGGAACACCGGAGCCGACACTGTGGAATAGTGGGTAAAGCTGCCGCCTGCAGTGCTGACATCCCATATGGGTGCTGGTTCGAGTCTCGGCTGCTCCAGTTTCGATCCAGCTCTCTGCTATGGTCTGGGAAAGCAGTAGAAGATGACCCAAGTCCTTGGGCCCCTGCACCCACATGGAAGACCCGGAAGAAGCTCCTGGCTTCGGATTGACACAGCTCCAGCCATTGCAGCCATCTGGGAGTGAACCAGCAATGGAAGACCTCTCTTTCTCTCTCTCTCTCTCTCTCTCTTTCTCTCTCTCTCTCTCCCTCTCTCTCTCTCTTTCTCTCTCTGCCTCTCCTCTCTCTGTGAAACTTTCTTTCTGACTTTCAAATAAAATAAATAAATCTTAAAAAAAAGAGGTGGAACTCCTGGGACTTGAACAAAGCACTCCTGATATGGGATACCAGCATCACAATCTGTGGCTTAACCCAGTGTATCCCAGTGCTACCCCACTCCCCCACATAGCCCTATTTTCAAAAGCACCTGCTCCTAGCTGAAAGCCAGGCCAAATCGCCTGTGCTGTTTCTATGGGACTGTGTCTCTTCGTTGCCAGGTAAGAATCTGTGCAAGTGATGTGGGTTATATTGTACGTGACACCCTCTGAATAGGGGTACTTTATACTTCTCACTCTGCTGTTCTCATTCCCACTCTGCGTGAATTCTGTGGTCGGTTTATAAGACCAAGGGTTTGGGGAAGGCTTCCCAATGTGGAATGCAGAAAGTTCAGGCTGCTCAGGGAGCCAGGGGTTTTCAGATGGGCAGGTGTGCAGGCCACCAGCGTGGGCAGAGTGGGTGATAACGCAGGGGAGGGAAGTAGCATGAGATCCACTGGGACAAATGGGCATTCCAGGACGTGCTGCCTCTGAATTATTTGCAGACCAACCAGGTGCCAGAGTCTGACTTTAAGTAGCACCATTCTCAAGGGGCTTAAGGAACAGGAATTTTGTGCACAAGGGTGAGGGGTAGAACTGAGCGGGGCCAGTGTGCTTGGGGGAAGATGGTTAAGGGGCATGTTGCTAGAGTGTAGTTTGAAGGTCCTGAGGTAGGGAGGAATTGTGAGTGGAAGATGGTGGGGAGAGGAGGCACCTGTTAATGCCTCAGGGGGTGGCTTATCTGTCAGTGGAAGGAAGGCTGAGCATGCTTGTAGCACGATTGCTCCTGTGCAGGTGCGGACTGGATGGTTCCTAAGTCCACAGCCCTCGGCGAGGTTGGCAGTAAGCAGCTCAGTGCCACTCAGAGGTCTGACTGAGCCCTTGAGCTCCCGCCCTGTGACAGTGCTGCAGATTTATCAATACCACGCAGGGCCGGGCAGCTGCAGGATGCCGGCTGAGGACTGTGCCTGGTAAAACTCTGACAATTTCCCCATTCCCCTTGTGAGCCCTTTCATTTCTCATTTTGTAAATCTTCCTAATAAGCCTGATACATTGTACACTGCTCAAATGCTACAAGGTTGAAGCAGTAGAGTCTTTGCTGGTAGTTATTTCCTGAGCACTGTGCGTGTCCCTGCTACTTTGCCGGGCTGGGTAGAAGGTTCTGAGCTGCTCAGTCCACCAGACTTCAGCTATGGGCTTTGTAGCAGAGCTGGTAGAGTGGCTGAGTCGCTGTCCTTTCTGGAGCATGGGTCTGACACTCCATGGACACTCTCAGGGCAAAAAAACAGTCCTGTCATTGAATGGTCACAAAGATTGTTTATGAGACAGGAAGTCCCCAAGTCCTTTTTTCTTTTGAATATGTGATTTTGGTTTGAGCCACTCTACAAGCTGCTGATAATGTTGATGGTAGCACAGCCTTATGTTGGTATCTGACTTTCCTTGAGGACTCTTATCTAGAGAATTATCAGATCATTCATTGCTCTAGAGTCTATCTGTAATGCATATTAAAGAATAAAATTGTGGGGCTGGTGCTGTGGCATAGTGGGTGAAGCAGCCGCCTGCAGAGCTGGCATCCCATATGGGCACCGGTTCGAGTCCCGGCGGCTCCACTTCAATCCAGCCCTCTGCTATGGCCTGGGAGGGCAGTGGAGGATGATCCAGGTGTTTGGGCTCCTGCACCTGTGTGGACTCTCGGAGGAGGCTCCTGGTTCCTGGCTTCAGATTGGCGCAGTTCCTACAGTTGCGGCCATTTGGGGAGTGAGCTAGCAGGTGGAAGACTTCTCTCTCTCTCTCACTGCCTCTGCCTCTTTTTAGCTCTGCCTTTCAAATGAATAAATAAATCTTTTTTAAAAAGAATAAAATTTCGTGTGGACATCATTTTAGGGAAATTTTAATAAATATGTGCATACTTAACTCAAGAGCCTATTTACAGTTTTAAAGGAAGTACCTGGGAGAGGAGAATGTGTTGAGACAAGGGTACTTGAGGATGAAGAGGTTAAAAATATGATATTTAAAATTTCCTTTTAAATTTTTATTTTTTCATTTGAAAAACTGTTTGGAAGGCAAAAAGACATAAAGGCAGAGACAAAGAGAGATCTTCCATCACTGATTCACTCCCCAAATGAGTGCAAGAGCCAGGGCTGGGCCAGGCATAAACTGGGACCATGGAGCTCAGTCTCAGTCTCCCATGTGGCTGGCAGGAACCCAAAACCTGATCAATCATCTTCTACCTCCAAGGGTGTGCATTTACCTGGAGCTGGAATTGGAGGCAGAGTCGAGACTTAAACCTGTGCACTCCAGTGTGGGACACGGTGTTCCAAGCAGCACCCTCATTGCTGTGCCAATCTCTCCTCCCACCCAAAATAAGATATTTTGAGAAATTAGTGTGAGTTCATGTATCCAGGAAGAATTCTGGAACTGGAGTCAGAAAGGAGCCAACCAGCTGGACAGGGCATCTCTGCGGGAAATATTGTAAAGCAAAATGTGGACCGGTAGGATTGGTGACTAATCAAGTCCAAGATACATAGGGAGATTTGAATTGTTATTTAGAATTTGGGAATATGGAGTTTTAAAATTTAGATTGCATTTTGATCTGGACGGGTCTTGAGGACCCTAGAGGAATAGAATAGAGAGCTTTGTTTTTTTAAGCTAAGAGAGAAAGCCTAGTATCATCCTCAAAGAAATGCTTGTGGGTGCTGTGTGAAGCTGTTGGTGTACAATGATGGCCTCTGATGGCTTAACCTATCTGAGGGTATAGCCATGAGATAGATTCCCCCCCTGTCTACACACAGCTTCTCCCACACAGAGTCTGCTGGGGTGGTCTCCTTGGCCAACCTCAGTGCCTGCCCTATCTGGGCATGGGCACCATTAGAGTCCAGGAATTTAGCAATGGCCATCTTACTCTTCACACACTGAAAGTTAACTCTTCTACCACCAAGGTGTCAATAACTGGCTTACTGTGCACTGGGCAAGCAGACCCTGTTTCTATGCTTCTGGAATTCCTCCATATAGTTTTGGGGGTGTTCCATAACAAGAGAGAGTTGGAGTTGGTAGTAGGGATGTTTGCAAAGCAGGTGCATTTTTTTTTCTAGGAGTGACATATAAAGATAAAGGATCCAACAAGATGAAAGTGTGCACACCTTGGCAATGAGGAGAGGAACTCTTTGGCAGACATGAAGTCTTTACTGACGACTTCTTTTATGAAGTTGGAGAAGGATGATTAGTATTGAAGTATTGAAATGGGCATACATACTCCCATAGTTAAGCAACCCCAGAGGCTGCTGAGACTTGGAAATCACAATTCAACTGGTATTTTTTGAGAACAATGCTGGGGGCTCTGGGTAATACAGACAGGTGCAATAGAGATTTTTTTCCCCATGACTTTGTTATGAGTATAAGTATCTTAATTTTTATTCCAAGTTATTGCCCCCATGGAGATAAGAGTCAAAGCAGAGGCACAAATACAATGCGCAAATGAAAGCAGGATTTATTTATAAGAGAGAGAACAAGAGTGAGAGCGAGAGAGAGAGAGAATATGCATCCATCCCACCAGGGAAGATACCCATCATGAGCAAGCCAGAGATTTGCCTATGATGAGAGAAGAGGATGCATAAGCATTGTCCAGAAGCTAAGAGCAAAAAGAAGGCTGCTTCCATGTTATCAGTTTCTCTTACGAGATAGGGAGTGGTGCGCTCATTGAATGTATAAACGGGGTGGAGTTTAGTGTGTGTAAGACTTCCTGGGAGTTTCGTAATGCTTCCACGTGGAACTTCCACCTGGCCATTGCGGCGTCTCCTCCTTCCTGTTTCCAGATGAGACACAGGTGCACCATGGGAAAGTGGGCATACTGGATTGACAGGGAAGGGGTGGAGTCACAATGCCAGGCTAAAGTGCCTGCAGCTTCATTTACTTCTACCTAACTCCCACCTGGTTCCCCTGTATCAGCTTCACAGAAGAGGTGAGGCAACCTCATCCCCTGCTCCAGGACCTACAGTCATTGGTATCCCACGTTCTGCTGGATTATTTCAGCAGTCACCTGACCATAGCCTGGGAGGCCCAATGGAAAATATCAAAAGCCTCAGCCATGCAGAGACCCACTGTGCTCTAAGTCCCTAAAGGTGAGGCAGCACGGAGCAAAGCCCAGCTCCATCGTGGGGTTCAGCCAAGGCCGCAGCGAGTTATGCGGAGACAGACTCCCTTGTGGAACGAGCGCTGATGTCTCCATTGTGTGCATCCTTCTCAACAGCCTTCATGACCGGAACACTCTCTGGTGTCATTAAGATATCCATTTTATTTAGGTATATCTGCATTGGCAGCTTAATTATGTCTGGGGCAGGCGCGGTATTTATTCATGGGTGATCCTGGGCAGTTGTCAGACACCAGCCTGGAGATAAAGGCATGGTGTCTGGGGAATGCTAATGCTCCCCTGCTCGCCACTTGACAAACGCACTTGCCAGTTATTGCCACACTGATTATTTCAATCATTAACAACACATACATCAGCCTCCTTCACCCGCGATGGCCACCCGCATTCATCTTTTCATAAACAATTATCTGACAAGGGTGCCGAGGATGGATGGATGGGGAGAACTGCCTGCCTTGGGTCAGCCCCGGGATGCAGCCGCCCAGTTAGCATCATCATTTCCTTCATCAGATGGGAGCTCCATGTCAGTAAACAATAAGCGATCGAGGGCTCTTTGTGTTGCCCAGGGCAGCGGCTGCATTTCCTTTTAGAGGATGCTGCAACTCTGCAGATCCCCTTGGAAAATTTGAGTCTTTGCTCATCCCATCTCCATTCCATTTATAATAGTTATGTTTGCTCCAGGGTGTGGGGAGAGGATCTGGGTGTGTGGAGGCACCATCTGCGCCTTATTGCTCACCTGAGTCGTGGACTTGAGATTTCATTTCTCAGCAGCATGAGCGGAAGTGAGCTGGGGTAGAGGGCTGGGCGGTGGCAGGTGGTGCAGGGCTTGTAAAGGGATGAGTCAAACAAAATGAGCAGCAAGCAGACTGCGCCCAGGCCGACCCACAGAAGAAGCCCCTTCCCATGAATTGGAAAGGGTATCCCAGACCCTACCATCTGAACAATAAGTGTTTGTCTGTCTCCACTTGTGGCTTGTTCGGATTGCATTTCTCCCGTTGGGAGAGCCTAGCTTTGGTGTGTTCTGATGTACTGCCAGACTTCCAAAACTGATGTTTTTAAAATTCCATAGGGTTGCTGTCTTGATGACAACCCAAGGTAAGAAAAAATAATACTTACACATTTCCGTTGTGTGAATTGGAAAGGAACACACATACACACACACACACACACACAGAGAGAGAGAGAGAGAGAGAGAGAGAGAGAGAGAAATACAAAGTAATGCTAGCTGAAGGACAGGACATATTGCAAGAATGCTCCCTTAATGATTTTGTTGTGCAAACATCAGAGTGTGTACTTAGCACATGTGCACCTGGTGTAGGTCACTCACTCAGTGTGGCCTCTTGATTCAACCAAGAGACACAGAAAACACAAAATGGGCTGCAGCCAGCATCAAAAGGCCCAGTGTTTTACAGTGCCCTTATTTTTATAATGAGAAAACATACACTCTAAAATAAGGATGAAAGTATAGTAAGCACATAATTCAGTAACCAAGTCACTCCTTACCATCATCCACTATTAGGTATTATACATAATTGTGTGTGCTACAGTCTTACACAGTGCAGTAGGTCTGTTTCCACTAGCACCTTCCCAAACATGAGGTAAAGCATCAGTTACATTATGATGGCTAGACCTGTCTGCTAGACATTTTCCATCTCCATGAGATCTTCACGGAACCAGTGTCACATACATGGCCTGTCACTGACCAAAATGCTATGTGGCACATGCCTGCATGTATATATGTTTTCTTTTTCTGTCCTTGGAATATTCTCATTTGATGGGATACAAAGCATGACCATGATGATGATAAGGAGGCTTTTCAATATATAATGCATCAGTGATAGATAATTTCTTTTGTTTATTGCAAAATTGAATGTAAAATCATTGAACGATGATTTTTGGCAGCTGAGGTTAAAAGATTTTATGCAACTTTCCAGAGATCCTGATCTGGTTAATGGTCACCTTTGATGAGGAATGTCTTTAATCCTTACATCATAAATCCTTAAATCTCCTTTGGCCACTTTAAAATTATTATAGTGTCCATAGTAGCCCAATATTCTATGCAATGCTTAAACATCTTAATAAATGGTTATTTTTGTGAAACAATCTCACTCTCTGTTGGTAAATAGTGTCTTCTCATTTTTCAAAGATTATTTATTTGAGGGGGCAGGCACTGTGGCTCACTTGGTTAATCCTCCGCCTGCGGCACCGGCATCCCATATAATGGTGCCAGGCTCTAGTCCCGGTTGCTCCTCTTCCAGTCCAGATCTCTGCTGTGGCCCAGGAAGGCAGTGGAGGATGTCCCAAGTGCTTGGGCCCCTGCACCCACGTGGGAGACCGGAAGGAAGTACCTGGCTCCTGGCTTCATATTGGCGCAGCGCCGGCCATGGTGGCCATTTGGGGAGTGAACCAATGGAAGGAAGACCTTTCTCTCTGTCTCTCTCTCTCTCTCTCTCTCACTGTCTATAACTCTACCTGTCAAATAAATTTAAAAAAGAAAAAGATTTATTTATTTGAAAGGCAGAGGCAGAGAGAGGGAGAGAGAGAGAGAGGGAGAGAGAGAGAGAGAGGTCTTCCATCTACTGGTTCACTCCCCAGATGGCCACAATGGCCAGAGCTGTGCCAATCTGAAGCCAGCAGCCAGGAACTTCTTCCAGGTCTCCCATGTGGGTGCAGGAGCCTAAGGACTCAGGCCATCTTCTGCTTTTCCAGGCCATAGCAGAGAGCTGGACTGGAAGTGGAGCAACCTGGACTTGAACCAGCACCCATATGGGATACCAGCATTGCAGGTGGTAGCTTTACCCTTATGCCACAGCACCAGCCCATCTCATTCTTATTGTGAATAACCTAACTTTGTAATTATAAATAGAGCTGAAATCTCTATAATTTACAGCCAGCTCTAGACTTCACTCTAGATGCACAGAGAACAAATATGATGCTTCATGGAGTAGCCGTTGTCTTCAGATATTCAAAGGCAGTGGTAATGCCCCCTGGAAACTTCTCTTCTTCAGTAGATTTTCAGATATGTAGGCTGTGTGATGCTGTGTTAATCTGTTCAGAAAGTGGTAACAGAAAAACGGAGCTGTTCTTTCCTCTCTTCTCTCACGCATCACTAACATCACCACAATACCAAATTTATAGTCAACACCAGCTGAGTGTTCTCTTATGCACTGCAATGGAGATTGTGTCTAATCCCATAGGTTGAGGGCTTGGCCCCCAAGACTGCCAGTTATTGTGTGTACCTCTAAGTGTATGGCCACAAATAGGGGGTTCTCATGACCTCCTTTTTGGATTTGGTTAGTTTACTGAAGTGAATTTTTGCCTTGGAGAATCACCTTGCTTACCTGTACCCCTGTATCCATTCTTTTTTTTTTTTTTTTTTTTGGACAGGCAGAGTGGACAGTGAGAGAGAGAGAGAGAGAGAGAGAGAAAGGTCTTCCTTTGCCATTGGTTCACCCTCCTATGGCCACTGCGGTTGGTGCGCTGATCTGAAGCCAGGAGCCAGGTGCTTCTCCTGGTCTCCCATGGGGTGCAGGGGCCCAAGCACTTGGGCCATCCTCCACTGCACTCCCAGGCCACAGCAGAGAGCTGGACTGGAAGAGGGGCAACCAGGACAGAATCCAGCACCCCGACCGGGACTAGAACCCAATGTGCCGGCACCGCAAGGCGGAGGATTAGCCTGTTGAGCCAAGGCGCCGGCCAACCCTGTATCCATTCTTTTCATTTACAAAGGATGTGGGTGAACAGCCAGATGGGAGACAGGCAGAGGCTCAGGTGGAGCATCTCTGCTCCCCAGGAAACCACCCTCCAGGTACTTTGCACCTTCATGCAGAAGTCCTCTGAACCTAGTATTGTTTGCTCTTTATAAAGGCTTCATGACATCGTGAAATCTTTGGCCGTGGGTCATCAGCTCAACCTTCAGCCCCTCCTGCTTTGTCAGTGGCAGGGTGCATTGCACATCTTAACTCACCAATCACCCAATAGATTCCTGTGCCAACTAGCCCCATCCTGAGGCTACTCTGAATGACCAGCCACCAGCCATCCAGTTGGCATACAAAAATACACTTATCCCTTAGGAGATTAGGAGTGCTAGGAACTTTGATGCAGGAAGAAAGCCAAATACTTTGCTTAGTGATGGTGATACATTCTGAGGATTCCATCAGAAGGGGGTTTACTCCTGCATGAACATCACAGAGGATGCACTGGTACAAACTATGATGTTACTAGGCACAGAGGAAGCCAGCACCATTGATAGGTGGAGGAGGCTTCTGGGGCTGTGTGAAGCATCTGACCCCCTCCATCGCCTTTCTTTCAGTTGCCTTCAGGATTTGTGTGGCACATAATGAATGCTGTAGGCACAACTGGCACACAGTCCTCCAGCCAGAAATTTCAAAGGCTCAACCTAAAGCCAACATTGACAATGGTCAAGACTAACGCAGAGGGTGTGATTCCACTGAAGCAAGTGGATTCTCAAGGAGAATGTGTGTCTTGGAGCTGACTTTGCTGTAGCACAGGATCTAAAATTGCAGTAGCTGCCCTCTCAAATTCCAAAGAAACTGGACCGAGAGCTTGTTTTCCGAGAATGTGTTTGGGAAGTTTGGGGGAGGGAGGTGGCGGCGGTGATTATATGAACTGGCCTTTCCAACGTGTGTACCAAGACTCAGGGAGACAGTGATGAATTACCCAGGATGAGGTTAGAATAATTTAATAAAAAGAGGTGGAAATGGGGTCTTTAATTCCTAACCTTTTGAGCTGTGGCGAAAATCCATTAATAGAACATGGATTGAGAAGTCCGAAGTGAGATTACTCAGCATCACTGGCCGGTGAATCACTCTGGCACTTGGGTCAAAATTGACATCGGAGAAATTCTTTGAAACTTTAAGGCTGGAATTTGTTTTTCCCTTCTGGCTTGGCTTCTTTTGTAGTCTTAGTCTCTTTAGCTGAGGAGATAGGAAATCTTTGGCCTCTGTTCAAAACTCATTCAAACCACAGGCTAGAACCTCCAAGGAGACCCTTGGGTCAGTCTACATAGTTTTTATCTTAGCGTTCAGCTTAAAAAGAACTTCTTTTACAGCATCAGTAGGAGAATTATATCACAATATATAAATAGATTCAGCAGGATTTACAAATCCACATGTGTTTCTTTGAGCAGTAGTTTTCAAATAGTTGATGACTGTAGAATTCTGAGTTCAAATGAAATTTTACACTGAAGCAAAAATGAACAAAACTGATAAAATTGGAGTTTCTCTGCTTAAATAAAGATGTGAAGGTGCAGGGACTCTGGCCTTTTTATTTCACTCTTTTGAGCTCCCCCTAAGGGAAACAAATGCCAAGATCTTCCAAGAAGATAGATTGAATGCTTTTTCTCTGGGAGACTGATTTCACTCTACAGTGAGTTTCTCTCAGTGAGCCACATGGAAATGTGTGGATGAAAGCTAGTCATTAAATAGTAAGTCACACTTCTCCTAAGGTTTTAGAAAAATATTTTTAAAATGATATGTGGTCTTCCAACATAAATGTGGGGACTAAAGGAAATGGATTTTCTCCACCACAGGAGTATTTTAAACTCTTTGTTCAAAGTAAACTGTGGGGAAAAGAAGTACATTTTTATCAATTGAGCATGCATTTTTAGTCTTCCAAATCACACAGTGTTGGGGCTGGTGCTGTGGCATAGTGAGTAAAGCTACCACTTGCAATGGCAACATCCCATATGGGTGTTCCACTTCCAATCCAGCTCCCTGCTAATGGCCTGGTGTTGGGAGCATTCAAAATCTCCTTAACATTTATTTTGTGGGGGTATTTAGGCTCATTTGGGCAGAACACGCCCTCACCTGATAGTCCTGTGAGCTGAGTTTGGGACAAACAGAGTGAAATCTCACACAGTTGGCAGTGAGCTTCTAAAGTCAGGGTGAAAAAGAGTGACCAAAGTCAGAATTACCTCTAAGAATCCCATGGACCCTGTGAGGTACCATGACGAATCATGTATTATTTTATCAATGGACATTTGGCTGGCATTTGCCTTTTCATGCAATATTGGAAACCAAGGTTTCTTTTGAATTGAGGAGGGAGCACAAATAAAGGACAATTTGGCCTCTTTGAGCTTCATTGGTTGTGTTGAGGATTTGCATGTGATCCAAGTTTCCTGTTTTACTCAGGGCGATAAAACTGACTTGAAACTCAATAAACTCAAAATGAAGGTTTAATGAGAAATTACAGTGCTTCTCATCTGTGAAGTGAAATTGTGGAGGGTGACTACTGTCTCCCCAGCAGACAGTAGTGACTCCATCGGTGCTGGGATCTAGGTTTACAAGAACATTGAAGGTTGGGTTGGTTCTTTATCTCGGTAGATCCACCAGCAATTCTTCCCACCCATATCTATGCATTTCACTTCTTTCATCATTATGTCCTCTTCCTTGAAGACTGAGCTGGCCTTGGGACTTTCATTGGCTAGTAGATTGTAGCAGAAGTGATATTGTGCCATCTCTAGGCATGGCCATTTAGAAGCCATGAAGCCATCATATTACACATAGAGAGTGCAGTGATCCTGCTGGGGAGAAAGAGGCCCAGCCAGCCCCCAGATTTTCTGCTACCACAACAGAAGACCCAGATGTCCGAAGTTGTCCCCGTCATTCCAGTCCCAGCTCAGCTCCCAGGCAAATAAGCTGAATGAGTCACTCCCGCAGACATCCCAGGGAGCAGAAGAACTGCCTTGCCCAGCCCTTCCTGAATTTCAGAATCCTGAGCAAATCAATGCTTCGCGTTGTGTTAAGCATTCTGTTTTGGGCTGCTGCTTTGTTTTATATTAGTAGACATCAGATGTCTGATAGATTCTGTTTCCTAGACTCATTCCTGACTCCTTCCCTTCCTCCGTGCAGGATTTTCTGCTTTGCCATCCCTGATAGTTCCCAGAATATTCATGTAGAAAATCAGAAACAAAAATAAAATACTAGGACATCCTTCCTGCCCCAGGAAATGTGGAGGCTGGAGGACCTTATCTGAGTCTCTTGCTGTGGTTCTCAGCCTGGTGAGAAAAGCACCAATATAGGTCACGGTTCCTTAAACTTCACATTGTATAGGGTTTTGCTCATGTTTGATTTTCAATTCCTATTACAAATGAGACAGTAAGAGGAAGCACATGGGTGCTTTCTAAAGGGGTGAAGCTCTCGGGTAGTTATCTGTACCATACATGAGAAATTAGACAATTTTTGGATACACAGAATGAATTTTTAGAAAAACAGTGTCACTGTGAAAGTAGCAAGAAACAACCCAGTGACTTATGAAATTGTGAGCCCACATCTCCTGTGGCTACTCTGGATGTCCTGGCATTGGTAATTGAACCATTTCAGTCAGCTATAAAGTACTTTTTTTTCTGAAAGAAATAGTTAAATCACTCTGTGGAAACATAGAATGTCTTATTCATTCAGGAACACAGTCAACTTAAGTCCATGAAACACGGTCGCTGGATATAACCATGACCCATCCGCAGTAAGATACATCAGTGCTGTTGGATCAGAAGACACTATACAAGTGACATGTCATTTAAAATATGCAAATGTAGGACTGACAGACCAAATTGAAATTCCCTCATGGAAAGCACCTTTTAAGATGTTGGCAGGGCATGGCAATCAGCTGAAGACTGCCTATTGTTGGTTGAAAACCCAGCTAAATTCGGTGATGTATTCTCCTAAGAAAGCACAAGAGCTCAGATTTTAACCTTACAGAAGTACTGATGATGTGAAGCGCAGCCTGATGAAATAAAGAATTCTCACGTGGTTAGGCACCTTGGAATAACCTACCCATGAACTGCAGGAAACTGCCTTACCCGGGGGGCATTTCCCACGCTCCCCTGTCCCCTATTCCATTCAAGAGGTAGCTCTAACCTCAGTTGACAGGTGTCTGGTAAAAATTTTCTAAGAGTTTTCAGTGTGGCATTAGTTGTCTTTAATACCTGAAAAAAAATTGAATAGAAGGATTCAGTTACTCATGTGGAAACTGAACCCTGTGCTCAAGGTTTGGCCACTGTTAGGAAGCTTGTTTTAAATCTGAATTATAGGTGCAATATATTTGCCAGAGACACGAGCATTAATTTTTCTCAAGCCATTCAAGATTGGGAGGACAGAAGAGGCAGGAGCAGAGAGCAAATAAGATAATAAGAGTTTCACACTGATTTATTCACCTCTGTGCAAAGTAATGGGAACAGGAGGGAAACTGCCCCAGGAGCCTGGAAGAGGTGGAGGAGCTGTGTAGAGAAGGGTTGAGGGCAGTCTGCCAAACAGTCAGACTGTTGTTCTTAGATGATGTAAGATTGCTTTGTTCCTCGAGCCGCTTTATAAAAATACATACGCATAAAAATGCAGCAAGACACAGTTGGCGTGGTGGAGGCTACTCTTTATCCAGGCAAAGAGCATGGATATCTTTTCATAAAGATAGACTGAGTTTGTGCATAGCAGAGTCTATGCTGGGAGTCCAACCTGTTTGATTCAGGTAGTGCGTAAGAGATTGGCTCACAGCCCACCTGGGACAGTGGATGGGTTCTGAGGCACAAGGCTGACACTGCACAAAAGCCAGTGCACAGGAGACCCTGTGTCAGGTCTGCTAGTGTAAACGGGAGATGCACCGGATCAGGGGTCCCTGCAATTTTCCCTTGGACACGAATGAGCTCCTTGCAGGGCCAGGTTCATAATTTGCAGAAAGTAAAGACTGCAGAGCCCTTCTGTATGAGCATAGACTTGCACAGGTCCTCTTGCCCATCAAACTCCTCCTGGCTGCACAGTTTTGTGACAAGGAGCTTCTCATGTGTTAAACTGTAAATTGGGGCTGGCATTGTGGCACAGTCTGTGATGTTGGCATCCTATAAGTATACCGGTCTGAGTCCTAGCTGCTCCACTTCTGATCCAACTCCCTGCTAGTGCGCAGGGAAGGCAGTGGAGGTTTGGCCCACATTCTTGGGCCTCTGCCGCTATATGGGAGACACGAATGTTGTTCTAGGCTTCTGGTTTCAGCCTAGCCCTGCCCCCACTGTAGTGGCCATTTGGGGAGTGACCAGCAGATGGAGAGAAATGTTGAAGGGGGCACTTGGCACTGTTATTGGTGAGGTTGAATCTTCATTATATTTTGAAATTTCAATCTTAATTCCAAAGAACCCCTTCCCTTCCTGTTGTTGGATGGCCGCATGCTATCCTGGGTGTTGGAGGTTGGGAGCAGACAGCTGGGGCCTTCGCATTATAGAATGAATGAAATTTACATTAACAGAAAAGAATATATTTTCCCAAATCTATGAAAAGAAATCAAGTCCATTCAACACATTAAAAATTAATCTTCAGGGCCGGCGCTGTGGTGTAGCGGATTAAGCCACTGTCTGCAGCGCTAACATCCCATTTGGGTACTGGTTCCCATCCTGACTGCTCCACTTCCCATCCAGCTCCCTGCTAATGGCCTGGGAAAAGCAGCAGAGGATGGCCCAAGTGCTTGGGCCCATGCTACCCACGTGGGAGACCTGGATGTAGCTCCTGGCTCCTGCTTCAGCCTGCCCAGCCCTGGTCAATGCAGCCATCTGAGGAGTGAGCCAGTGGATGGAAGATTTCTCTCCTCTTTCTGTCTCTTCCTTTCTCTCTGTAACTCTTGACTTTCAAATAAATAAATAAATCTTAGAAAATATTTACCTTCCTCTTTATTCTTTTTTTTTTTTTTGACAGGTAGAGTGGACAGTGAGAGAGAGAGACAGAGAGAAAGGTTTTCCTTTGCTGTTGGTTCACCCTGGCCAGTGCGCTGTGGCCGGCGCACCGCACTGATCCGATGGCAGGAGCCAGGTGCTTCTCCTGGTCTCCCATGGGGTGCAGGGCCCAAGGACTTGGGCCATCCTCCACTGCACTCCCTGGCCACAGCAGAGAGCTGGCCTGGAAGAGGGGCAACCGGGACAGAATCCGGTGCCCCGATGGGGACTAGAACCCGGTGTGCCGGCGCCACAAGGCGAAGGATTAGCATGTTGAGCCACGGCGCCGGCCGACCTTCCTCTTTATTCTAAAGTGACTTCAACGTCTCTTTGTCCCCAGACAGAAATTTTGAAAACTAATATAAGCTCATTCATCTTGCAACTGGCATTGCAAGTAGAGCTGATACGTTTATCTGTTTGAAGACACACCTTGACACCTCCATGCCATTTTTGAAGCTTGGCTGATGAAGTTGACTCTGGGAGATGACCAGTGAGGATGAGATGCAGTTGAATGTTTCTTGCTTGAATCCTAGAAGGATCGCTAAAACCAAGTGTGTAGCTTTGACTTGCGAGGGCTGAGAAACATCACCAGGTGTCCAGAATGAGTAACTCTGATTCTCTAAGACATTTAGGGAAGGTTCTGGAATCACCTGGGAAGTTTGCTGACGTTTCAGTTTTTCTAATCCTAATGGGAGAATCTAATATCGTTCTGTGGATCTGGTCCCCCTAGACCCAGTTTTCATAACCCAGAATGTAGCCAGTAGATCAGGAAAGCCCCAGCAGCCTTTTATTAGCAATTTTATAGCAATCTGCCATTTTTTAAGAGATTGATTTGAAAGGCAGAGTAAAAGAGAGCGAGAGAGAGAGAGGGTAGGAGAGAGGGAGGGAAGGATGGAGACAGAGAGAAACTGTTTTCTGTCTACTGGTTCACTCCCCAGATGGCTGCAACAGCCAACATTGGTCCAGTCCAAAGCCAGGAGCCTGAGGCTCCATCTGGGTCTCCTATATGAGTGGCAGGGACCCAAGAACTCAGGCCATCATCTGCTGTCTCCCAGGTGCATTGGCAGGAAGCTGGATCAAAAGCAGAGGATCCTGGTCTCAAACCAGCACTCCCGATATGGGATGCTGACATCACGGGCTGTAGCTTAACCTGCTGCACCACAGTTCTGGCTCATTCTGCCATTTTGCACCCAATGGGTGTTTTTGCTGACTTTTTTTTTCTTTTTTTGGTAAGAGATAGAAAGCTGGTTTGTGAGAAGAGGTGTCCCCTCATACTTGGCCTATTTTTGCAAGTTGTTTATTTAATTTTTTTGCCATTTAACAAATATGAGGATAATTCAAAAGTTCATGGAAAATGGAATTAAAAGAGCTTTCTTTTGAATCACCAACTTTCCCATTCCTGCATAGTTTTTTTCACACCACACATTTTCCACGAACTTTGTGAAGGTTTTTCATGCAGCTAAACCTTATTATTTGTACACCAGTGTTTGTGAATTTGTCTGCTCCCTAAAACCTGCATATTTTTAACTCCAGAATCAATATTGGCAGGACTCTCTTGAGATCGGTTGCTGGGACTGAAGAAAGCAATGCTCTATCTTGTTTCAGCTCTTGTACTGTACACTGTTTTTGGCAGTCTATTTATTGATACTCTCTTCACATTTTTATGCCATTTTTTTGGCGATTTCACTGTTTCAAATGGCTCCCAAGAACAGTACTAAAATTTTGTCTTGAAGTGCCTTACTAAGAGAAAATGTATGTGCCAGACAGTTAGTACTGCTGGCCAGGAGTTCAATGTTAATGAATCAGCAATATGTACTGAACTGGGCTTCCTTCCATAGAAACACAGAAAACAAGGTTCTGTATCAACAGTTGAGAATGCAAACAGCAGTTCAGCATATGGTAATTATGGAATGTACTAGTTATAGAACCCATGGCTCACGCAGAACCCACGCAGAACGCTGTGGCTCAATAGGCTAATCCCCCGCCTTGCGGCACCGGCACACCCAGTTCTAGACCCGTTGGGGCACTGGATTCTGTCCCGGTTGCCCCTCTTCCAGGCCAGCTCTCTGCTGTGGCCAGGGAGTGCAGTGGAGGATGGCCCAAGTGCTTGGGCCCTGCACCCCATGGGAGACCAGGAGAAGCACCTGGCTCCTGCCATCGGATCAGTGTGGTGCGCCGGCCGCGGAGGCCATTCGAGGGTGAACCAACGGCAAAAGGAAGACCTTTCTCTCTGTCTCTCTCTCTCACTGTCTACTCTGCCTGTCCAAAAAAAAAAAAAAAAAAAAAAAAAAAAAAAACCAAAAACAAAAAATCTCATCTATTGAGAATAGCAGGAACGGAGAGAATAGCAGGAACGGACTATGTGAGGGCATTTGAAAAAATTGATGGAAGGCTGGGAAGACACCACTTGGGATGTCTACATCTCATATCAAAGCTCTGTTTCCAGTTCCAGCTTCTTGTGAATGCACACCCTGGGAGACAGCAGATGATGGCTCAAGGACTTTGGTCCCTGC
This sequence comes from Oryctolagus cuniculus, assembly GCF_964237555.1. Taxonomy (NCBI): domain Eukaryota; kingdom Metazoa; phylum Chordata; class Mammalia; order Lagomorpha; family Leporidae; genus Oryctolagus; species Oryctolagus cuniculus. The sequence goes on along the minus strand of NC_091448.1, from coordinate 57,581,143 downwards.
CACCCAAGTGGGAGACCTGGATTGAGTTCTGGGCTCCTGGCTTCTGCCTCACCTAGCCCTAGCCCTAGCTATTGTAGGCATTTGAGGAATGAATCAGTGGATGGAAGATTCTCTCTCTCTCTCTCTCTCTCTGTCTCTCCCCATCTTTCAGATAAATAAAAAATGAATGAACAAGTAAATTTTTTAAAGTTGATGGAAAATGAAATTTTTTATGAAGTTGATGGAAAGTAAATAAATAAATTAAAAATGTAAGGATAAAATGAAATTTTTAAATAAATGGAAAGTGAATAAAATGTTTTATTTTGGTGCAGAAACTTTGAAATCTATGCCTATGAGGGGGTCTTCATAAAGTTCACAAAAATGCAAATGATGAAAAAATTCTGTGGATTTAAACATTTTTATACCAAAGTAAATTTGTCTTTTAAATCCATTTCCCACAAACGTTTTGAAATCCCTTGTATTTGTGGGGAGGCTACTGTGTTCACATCCCTTCAAGGCTGTGAAGTACAGTTTAATGTATCCTAGACTCAGGAAGTGGGTTAATCAGCATCTTTGCCATTTTTAAGGACTTGTTTCCAGCGCCTTAAATCATGTATCTTCTTTAAGTCTCTCAGCAGCACTGTAAGGTAGATGGGAAATCCGTCTGTAGAAACAAAGACTCAAGTGAGCACAGTTACTAAGTGGCGCAGCCTGGAGCTGGCTCCCATTCATGGGATTGGGCGTTTGTCCACCCCAGCCTGATCAAGAAGAAGCTGTGCCTCTGTCCGTGCATAACCAGACCCTCATTCCTGCTGCTGCATCAGAGTCTGTGCAACTGAGAACAAAGAAGGTCCCAAATAGGTCTTTGCTGCTGGCTTTCTGAAAAACTCCAGGTTGATCCTGATTTCTTTCTGTAGTTTGTTTCCAGACATCTGCAAAAAGGCTGTCAGGCAGGCTCACTGGAACTGATGATCCTTAACATGCTTAGTCCTCACTAAGGCAGGAATTTGGAAAAAGCAAGAAAAGAACTTTATACTCTAAGCTATCATCTTCGACCACAATAAATAGCCCTTGAGATGGTTTTGGGTTTGGTATGGTTTGGTTTGGCTTGGTGGTTATTATTATTATTTTTCATCCTGTTTGATTGATTTGTAGACTTCCTCTAAAGCTTTAGGAAGTTGTTTCCTTGAAAGTAACATCTTTCTATCCTGGTACAATCTAATTCTTCCTATTTTATATTATTTTTATTTAAGCTCTTTGCAGCAAATGTGACCAACCTCTAATGACAGATATCTACAGAATTCCCTTAAAAATCATTATCTTTTCAGATGATAAGAATTCATTTTGTGTTCTTATTTTGTATCTTTATCTTCCCTTTAGTGCTCTGGGAACTCATTTCAAGCCAGGTAAGAGTTGTAGTCCTTTCCCCATCCAAACAGAGCTTAGTAGAGTGACTTTTTTCTCAGAGTTTCTTGAAGAATAAAATGAGATATCCTATACGAATCACCTTCAAGGTGGGTGTTTGGCCTCACAGTCAGGATGCCCACATCTTCTATCAGGGTACCTGGCTTCTAGGCACAGTTCAGACTCCTAATTCCAGCTTCCTGCTGACGCAGAGCCTGGGAGACGGTGATGATGGCTCGAGTGAGTGACTGGCTTCCTGCACCCATGTGGGGAGGCCAGGATTGTGTTCCCAGCTGTTGGCTTTGAACTTCTGGCCATTGTGGGTATTTGGGCAGTAAAACAGCAAATGGGGGCTATGTCTGTCCTCTCTGCCTTTCAACTAAATAACCAAATGAAAGGAATTTGATTTTTTAAAAAATCACTTTAAGTAGCATCTGCAGTATAGCAAATATTCAATATTAGCTGCTTTTCTAGTCTCCTTAGCAAGGGGATTAATTTCTGCTTAGCACGTGGAGGTCATTCATGAATCTAATGTGTAAGTAAAAATGCCTAACGTGCATAGATATTACTGTGCATCCTAATCTTACACATCTAAAATTCTTTAGAATTTGCAGTCTCTCTCTCTCCTCCCGAAAGCCCCACTTCCGTTACACAGTGCAGTGTCTACAACAGCCTTTAGGAAAAGTCTGGAGCAGCTGCTCTTGCACTTTGTTGGTAAGATGACGAGACTGAGGTCTTGAGAGCACGGGGCTACCCAGGATAAGACCTGTGTGTCACCAGGAATAACCTGTTCTGTTGCTTCCATTTTCATCCTAGATTCAAGCACATATTACACGTAGGGCTGTGTGTCCTTGTGTGTGTGTGTATGTATGTGTGTACTCAAATATGCAACCATATTGCTACTAATTGAAAACATTTCTTGGCAGTGTTCAACAGGGAGGAAGAGTCACCACCAGCAGTCAGCTCCTGCAATGCTATTTTCTTATGTTTCTGTCTCTTGCTGCCCCCCGTCCCTAACTTCAGCCTTCTGTCTGGGGGCACCGTGGAAAGCAGCTGTCTTTTTCCATCTTCTGTGTCCATCAACAGACACTGGAGAACTCCTTGACTCTCATGTACATGTTTACTATCCAGATTCCATTTCTGCATTAATTTCTGCTTTGCTCCACTTTGATTTTGAGTCCCCTCAGGCCTGGAGGGAAACTCATTTCCTCATCCCATTGCCTGCATCCTGTAGTCACCAAGTCTTCGGATTGCTCCATGAATGCTTGAGGCTCCTCTTCCTTATTTCTAGACATCTGGCTTCTTCTTCGGAACCTGCTGCTGATGCCCAGCAGCCGTGGGACCACTGGCTTGTCCAGTTCACATCAGAGCTTCCTCCTGGTCAGCTCCCTATCTTCCTTGTCTTCTTTTCCTAATAAAATCCATGTATGGTCCTTTAAGCTGCATGATGACAGTCAGATAGTTTGCAAGTGTGACCATGAATGAACACGTGTGCAGCCAGTACTTGTGAAACTACGAGACAGCCAGCTCACCATGCAGGAGCCCCTGCTCCAGCCTTAACAGCAATCGCCAGAGAAGTCACCAGCGAACTCTGCAGCTTCTCCCTCTCCAAGTGAGAGGTTTCGACTCATCTGGCTGATTGTGCTTGCAAAGAGCCTTGGTTTTCAGCCCTAATTACCAGCCGCTAATTCAAGCCTGGCTTTCTGATCATTCATCTTTTAAGGGTTCAGCTTCTGAATCCCATTTGGTCCCTTGTCCTGCCTCTCTTTCCTACCACGTCGCCTTGATGTGGTCAGAATAGTTAACTCAGACAATTAGTAAATGCTGAATCATTGAGTCAGTGAATGAGGCAAGTGTCTGTGTGAGGTATACAACTTCCTGAGTGGGTTTAATGGAAGCCTAAAGAGATTTTTCACAGATTCATGGGTTTTCAAAGGAGAAATTTGCATATTAATAAGAAGCTGTTCAGACTGATTCACTTAATGTGTTTGGAGTAAGTATAATTAAATGTCAAGGGAGATATATCATCAAGTAATGAAGCTGAAGCCAATTTATCAAAAATAAGGTCTGGAGAGAGACATTTCAAATAATAAACAGTTCTCTAACCTTCCTTTTTTAAGGTGATTTGCTTAGTCTGGGCCAAGATTTACATGTTTTTTGAGACTGCTCAAACAAAGATGCTGCAAAGGCAGAGGGGGTGGGGAAGAGAATGTACATTTTTTTCCCATTCAAGTTTATGACATCCAAGGGGGTCTTTCCTGTCTGAAGCATTTTTAAAGGGGATGGAACCTATTTAGTTTTCCTCTCACTGATAGTGGGGTGTGGTTAAGGTCAGCACGCCACCCCACCCCAACAAATAGAGCTGCCGTTTGCAAACTCCTTCTCCGGTGAGAGGGAAAGTAGTAGGCAGGGCTGGCCATCACTCAGGAAATGCTACTATAAGAAACGTGGATGAAAAATCCAGCTGAGTTCTTGATATTGAAGTGTGAACTATGTGCTAATGAGCATGTCTAGAGTAGGCCGTCCTTTGAACAAATGCAATTCGTGCTTTGCTTTTGAATTCACTCCAAATAGCATTCGTGGTGAAATTACACAGCCATCATTGTAGGCTAGATCCCCTAAGTGTTGTGTTGGATCTGTCAGGAAGTTCAGGGTCACACAATAGATGGCTTCTCTTGAATCCCAGATGACAATATTGGGACCTCAGGAACAGTGGCCTGGCTCAACCCAATGCAGGCACTCCATGGCATCTTGATTCTGTGGATCAGAATCTAAAGGCCACTGGGTTGGCTCCTGGCCAGGGTAGGGTGATCCAGACCCTCCCTGGTCAACCCTAAGAGGGGTGGACCAGGGAGGAGAGGAGGACCTTGAACCGATGCAGTAAAAGCAGTGAGGAGAGGTAAGAAAATGCCTGTCTTGTGCCCATGAAAGGAAAAGCCACACACACAAACTCAGAGGTTGAGTTGTTGACAATGTTTGTGAGTGGCCATGGCAAGAATTAAGTAGAGACAGGCCATGCTTCAAGAATATAAAAGTTTGGGTTGTGATAGATTCCCTTAAGACCCACAAAGTCCTTAAGAAAAAAAGCATTGAGAATAATTACTTTGTCCCATAGGCAAACAGATTGTTTATGGTTTTTCAAAGTTGGCATGCCACACTGCCTTTATAACAGTTCTGCCTTTGCAATCTGCCTGTTGTGAGTGCAGGTTCCACAGTTTCTCCATATCATCAAGGAGACTTTGGACAAGTCACTCTGGCTTTGCCGTCAAGAAAGAGGGGATGATCACATCGGTGCCTTGTTGGCTTTTGGGATTCGCAATGGGGTGTGTGAACTCCATTGTTGTTGTGACTTTTATCATTTGACCTCTGACCTCATGAAGCCATCTCTATGGAGCTTATCATTTGTAAACCCTCTTTGCATTTAAAAGTGATTAGAATACCAACCTCTGCATTGTTCTCTTAACTTCATGTAAAGCTGAAAATTAGAACTATATTTTAGCTAGGGTTATACATGTCCAAGCAAGAGAGTCCCTTGGGAACCTTATGTTATATCTATTCAGAGCAATGAGAAGCAAGGTTTGTTTTTTTTTTTTTTTAAAGGATATATTTTGTTTATTTGAAAGACAGAGTTACAGAGAGAGAGGTAGAGACAGAGAGGTCTTCCATCCACTGGTTCACTCCCCAAATGGCCACAATGGTCTGTGCTGAGCCCATTGGAAGCCAGGAGCTTCTTTCAGGTCTCCCACGTAGGTACAGGGGCCCAAGGACTTGGGCCATCCTTTGCTGCTTTCCCAGGCCATAGCAGAGAGCTGGATCGGAAGTGGAGTAGCCAAGACTTGAACTGGCAGTTATATCGGATGCTGGCACTGCAGACAGGGGCTTTAATCCACTATACCACAGTGCTGGCCCCAACCAGGGTATTTCTTTTCTCTGTGATCAAGCCTTGGTCACAACGCATTTTCTTAGTTACTGACTGACTTCCTGGGATGTGTGTGTGTGTGTGTGTGTGTGTGTGTAAAAAAAAAGGAAGTAAGGAAAAAAAGGAGAAAGGAGGGAAGGAGGGAGAAACAAGGGAAGGAAAGGAGGGAAGAAGATGGATTATAGTTTTGTTTAATATGTTTGCATGATTAGAACTCATTCTTAAAAAAATCTGTGAGTTTTTCATCCATGATGTAATCCATGTTGATTGAATGCAGAGAGCATTCTAGAACCATCTGCTTTGCCCCATCACCTCATGGGATGATTCTGAAACGTTTCTCAGGAAGCTCTGTGTTTGCGTTCAGCCTAGTTGTGTCCCTGTCTCACTGGCTTGCATTTTCTCTAACTGATGGATGTGTTTGCACCATTATTCAGCAAGGTGCAATTTTAATCTCATCGCTGAAACTTTAAATGAACCCGTGAGTACTGTGCTGTAGTCAAAAAACACTAAGACAGTTTTAGAGGGATGTTTGTTAATTTTGCAGTATAGGAAACTGTTTCTGCAGATGATTGTCCAGCAGACACATGAGGCTTGAACTCACTTGTAACTTCAAAAGTGTGTTTCCAACTGTGGGCTTTTCTCCTTAGATACAGTAATTTGAATATTCCCAGATCCCTCTGTTAACAGGAATCTCCACAGCGTGACTACATTGGAAAGACCATCCATGCAGCTAACTGGGAACAAACTCCCTTCCTCAACTTTGTTATGGAGTCTAGAGGCAACAACTTCAAGTTCAAGTGTAAAGCTTTGTGAAACAAGAAGGTGGTTCTTTTTTTGACTGCTGCCAAATATTGATGTGAAATGTTTTTGAATTCCTCAGTGTGAGCCTACAAGATGTATTCCCTGTAATTTTACTTCCATGGTTTATGGGAATTATGAAGGAAATGGACGTTGTGACCAAATATCAACGGGAAATGAAATTCGACAAACCTAACTGGATGTTTTTACAGTGAACATTTAAGGGCTGTGTTTTTAGGGTTCTCTGTGCAGCATCAAATATGATTTGTCATAGGCAAAAACATATATGGAAAATGGAATTAAGAGATAAGTTCATTTTGGAGCAAAAATTTTTCAAAATCTGTGTATAGTTCTTTTTTTTTCCATAATACACATTTCCCATGAACTTTAAAGGCCCTTTGTGTGCATGGATTTCAAATAAGGTGAAACATGATTTATACAATGAAAACTTCTTTAGGATGGATGGTTTTTGATAGTGAAAGCTATTTTCAGACCCCAAAACAGTCCTTTTTCTTCTCCTGAATAAGTAAACAGCAATAGGAATATGGAATGCCGAGTTCTTTCCTGAAAACGTGGGCCTAGAGACTGAATTTTACATGATAGATTGTTGTTATGATATGATTGATTTTACTGTAACATGGGGCAAGCAATTCATTCCCTCTCTAACAAATAGCAGGTGCTGTTCATTTAAGGAAACCACCTACATAGAACCAAAATATCTTTTTTAGGGCTGTCAAAAGAACTATGCAGTGGAATTCTCTGTATTTATTGCTCATTGTTCTCCCTGGGCTACCATTTCCCATTATCAGAGTCTACAGGAGTGGATATTTAGGGCATTTGTGACAGCCGTGTATCTGGGGCCGCATATTTCCCCCTTTATCTCCTCCGCCCACCCCTTACCCCCATGCTGCTTACATCCACAATGGTTCCTTGCAGTATCCGGGTCCCCACATCCGGCATTTGCATGTCCTTGTGCCTTTGTGCATGTGTCCCACCCACTATTTGAAATGTCTACTTTCTCCTTTTCTTTCCCGTTAAGCTGCCAATCATTCTCCAAAGGTCAGCTCCAATGCCCCTTGCATCATCGTGACTTCGCTTTTATCAGCTCCCCAGGTGGTGGTGGGGTTCATTGCACCCTCTTCTGAGTGGCATGCCATTTGGTTGGCAATAGTCTCTGTCGCCATTTATGTCTTCCAGGAAGCAAAGCCTAAGATGGAGTTAGTGGTAGTATCAGTATGGCTGAAAGTTGAAGCCAGGTGCTTCCCAAATCTACTCCTTTTTTTGTTTTTGTTTTTCTAAACATGAAGAAAGGGTAGTCACCAAAAGGGACTGCGAGGGCTTTCACCCGAGACAAGTAGGCTGGACAGCTGAGCTGCTGGGACAGTCCCTAATGTCTCCTGGGGAGGTAGGCCAACCAAGGATAGCATTCTTGGTAAGGCTGGAATGGTCATCGTAGGCCCTTGTCTCCCCGTAAGAAAGATTTCAGACAGAGGATGGTGGTAAGCAAGCTAGCAAAGCTTAATGAAGGAATACACCTCACAGACCCAGTAGGCAGCTCAGCAGAAAACCAAGTGGTCTGTAGGTGTTGGGGTTTGTGCAGGTACTGGGTGGTCCTTTTCCCACTGGTTTTCCTCCCTTGCTTCTGTCTCTGGAATGTCACTGGGCTGAAAGTTTCCTGAGTGTGGGATCCCCTCCCTCCCAGGAGTGTCATTGGACAGAACATTCCCTGAGAATGGGGGTGGGGCTTCCCCTCCAGTGTTACTGAGCTGGACTTTTGATTCACAAATGGCGGGTTTCTTTCCATGTGAACTTTCCATTCTGCTTCTCCTATACAGGGATCATGTTGGTGTCCCTGTGCCTAATAGATGTACTAAAGGTGTCTCAGGGAGAGACATTTGTAATGGAAAAGGGAGGGGCTCTGACAGACCCTACAGGCTCTGCCAGCTCAGTGGGAGCTCTGAACCAAAGATGTGAAGTCCATGGAGTCTCTGGGCGACGCATTGGTGCGACCACCTCGCTCTGTCATTGAACAAGGCTTGTCCAGAGCAGAGTACATGCTGGGCTGCTGAGATAGACAGCTGAACCTTTAGCTGAGCACACCTCACCTAGCAACTAGCTGGACAACAAGCTCTCTTCTTTCTCTCTCTCTCTCTCTTTCTCTCTCTCTCTTTCTCTCTCTCTCTTTCTCTCTCTCTCTCTTTCTCTCTCTCTTTCTCTCTCTCTCTCTTTCTCTCTCTCTCTCTTTCTCTCTCTCTTTCTCTCTCTTTCTTTCTTCTCTCTCTCTTTCTCTCTCTCTTTCTTTCTTTCTTTCTTTCTTCTCTCTCTCTTTCTCTCTCCTTCCTCCCTCCCTTCATTTCTTCCTTTTTATTTGAAAGTCATAGTTACAGAGAGAGGAGAGGCAGAAAAATCTTAGTCTGCTGGTTTACTTCCCAGATGGCCACAATGACCAGAGATGAGCCAGACCAAAGCCAGGAGCTAGGAACTTCATCTGGGTCTCCCACATGAGTAGCAGGGGCCCAAGCACTTGGGCTACCTTCCACTGCTGTTAGCAGGGAGTTGGGTTGGAAATGGAACAGCCAGGACACGAACTGGTACCCACATGAGATGCCAGTGTTGCAGGTGGCAGCTTTACCTGTTATACCACAGCGCCTGCCCAGCAAGTCCTTTCTTGAAGAGGGAGCTGAGTAGCTAGCACATCTCAGTGGCTTCCACATTTGCCATCTTTTTTGTGCCAGAATTTTAAAAAAATATGTATTTATTTTCATTTTATTTGAAAAGCAGAGAGACAGAAAGAAGTCTTCCATCTGCTGATTCACTCCCCAAATGCCTGTTGACAGCCAGTATTAGGCCAAGCTAACGCCAGAGCCCCAAATTCAATCCAAGTCTTCCACGTAGGTGACAGGGACCTAAGTACTTGAGCCATCACCTTCTGTCTCCCAGGAAGTGGATTAGCAAGAAGCTGGATTGGAAGCAGAGAAGCCAGGACTCAAATCAGGCACTCTGATGTGGGACCAGGACATCATCCCCAGTGATGACTTAGCTGCTATGCTGAATGCCTGCTCTGGTTTCAGAGTTTTATTCCCAGAATGTCAGACAGAGAAGGGACATTAGAGATCATGGCACAGCCTCTACCTTTTACAGGTGAGGAAGCAGAGAACGAGTTTCTCACTCTGGGTTTTGATCCCAAATCGGAATCTTGAGAGATATATCCAACCATTCCCATTCCTACTTCCACATTCCAGGGACTGGTATCAGTATCCATTTACCTGCCCACCCCAGGAGCCATTGCCTTTTCCTGGGGCCAACAGAAATGAGAGTTGAAAGATATCAGGTAAGAAAATGAGAGAATTATTACTGAGAGCTGCAAACTGCCCAAACAATTACAGATGGTGAGGAAGAGCTGAAACCCACAGAGCCAGGTCAGCTGCAGCAGCGGGTGGGCGTCTCCGGTGCATCTCCAAAGACTGCGCTTCCCTCTGGGCTCTGGGTGCTGTGCAGTGAGGTGAAGGATGTCTGTGCTGGTGGCAGGGGGGCCTGGGTGCCCCACAGGGGGCCTGCCCACTCCAGCAATGACTGATAATGCCTTAATTACCCAACCCAAAGCAGGTGATGTCTGTCTGTTCGGTCCTGCGGGCTCTTGATGACTCAACTCCCTCCCTCAAAGGAAACACTTTCCACATCAATAATTAAACAGAGCAATTAGGGGAATTTGAAAAGTATAATTAGACAGAATCAACGCTGTGCCCCTTGAGCATTCTCTCTCTTTTTCTTTTTCATGCTTGGTGCCCTCTCCCTCGCTGCTCCCTGAAGTATCATTTTGTGGTCACTGCAGGCTTCTGTGTTGTGTCTTGAAAGCCCAGGCAAGAGAGAAAGAAATCCTTTTCAGACATGAACATGAGGCGTGGAAGGGAGGGGCAGACCTAGCCTGTCTGGTTTCAGGCTTGGGACAGCCAGCCTCAGCTCTTGGGGCCAGAGCACCGGACACGGGTGAGTGTGTGAGCCTGGCCCGTGCAGCTGTGCAGGGTGTCTCTGGCTGTAGAGTCCCCTGTCTCTAGGATAGTGCTCAGCCAGCAGTGCAGTATGTGGCGGCCCTGAACAGGCTCCCTTAGGAAATGATCTCCGTGACTGCCTCTTACTTGGCGTCCCTGGTCTGTCTAGTACCTTCCAGTAGGGTGAGTCCAGTGCTGCTTCTCCCTTCAGGGATTGCAAAGCAGTCATGGGCTGTCTTAGTCCATTTTGGGCTGCTCTAACAAAATATCTGAGTCTGGCTACTTTAGAAAGAAAGAGATTTATTTGGCTCATGATGCTGGTGGCTGGAGGGTCTGGATGGTGTGTGTCACAGTGTAGCAGAGAAGCAGAAAGGAACCAAGCATGTGGGGTGGCCTCCCTTTATAACAATCCACTCTTGCCAGAACTAACTCAGTTCTGGGGCTGGTGTTGTGGCACAGTAGGTTAAGCCTCTGCCTGCAATGCTGGTATCCCAAATGAGCACTGGTTTGAGTCCCAGCTGCTCCACTTCTGATCCAGCTCCCTGCTAATGTGCCTGGGAAGGCAGCACACGATGGACCAGGCACAGGCTCCTGTGCCCATGTAGGTGACCCAGATGGAGTTCCAGGTTCCTGATTTAGATCTGGTCCAGTCCCAACTGCTGTAACCATTTGGGGAGTGGACTAACAGATGGAAGATCTCTCTCCATATCTATTCTTCTCTCTCTCTCTGTCTTTGTAACTCTGCTTTTCAAATAAATAAATAAATCTTTATAAAGAAATTGACAAATTAAATCACAGGAGAAAAAGTAACATTTCTCTTCCCCCTTCCTTTGGTGCTGATAGATTTGAACAGTAACTCAGAAAAACAGCTACTGTTTCAGCCTAAATATGGACAAATATAGACACCTGTGGCACCGGCAAGGTGAGCAGGCACAAACATAATAGAACCCAAGGCTTAATCATCTAAAATCCACAGAAAGAACATGGATTTTTTAAAGGTTTATTTATTTTTATTTGAAAAGCAGAGTTATAGAGAGGCAAAGGCAGAGAGAGAGAGAGAGAGGTCTTCCATCTGCTGGTTCACTCCCCAGATGGCCACAATTGCTGGAGCTGCACCAATCTGAAGCCAGGAGCCAGGAACTTCTTCCAGGTCTCCCATGTGGGTGCAGGGACCCAAGGACTTGGGCCATCTTCTGCTGCTTTTCCAGGCCATAGCAGAGAGCTGGATCAGAAGTGAAGGAACCAGGACTTGAACTGGTACCCATGTGGGATGCTGGCACTGCAGGAGGAGGCTTAACCTACTTAAGCCACAGTCCTGGCTCCAAACAGGGATTTTTAAAAAAATATTCTAATTCTGGTGGAATATTCTAAAATGCCCATTTGAATCTTTGACAAAACAGTTGGAAAACTGAATAAACACATGGAACTCTCAAAAATATGCTTGATTTTGATTTAGCAAATAACCTTTAGAAAGCTACCTTAGGATTTATTTGTTTGAAAAGCAGAGCGAGAGAGAGAGGAGAGAGAGAGAGAAAGAGAGATATTCGATACCTGATCCACTCCCTAAATGGTCACAATAGCTGGGTCTGCAGCAGGCTCAAGGCAGGAGCCTGGAATCCCTTCTGGGTCTCCAATGTGGGTGGCAGGAGCCCAAGTACTGGGCCATCTTCTGCTGCCCTTCCAGGTGCATTAGCCGGGAGCTCTATGGGAAGTGAAACAGCACGATTCTAACTGATGCTCCCACATGGGATGCCAAACTGCAAGCAGTGGATTAACTTAATGATACCCTATTGCTGGTACCCAAAAAAGGCTACTTATTTTACAAACAAAGTACTTTTTTTCCCAAATGTCTGGAATTTGCATTAGGTGTTTATATACTTGGCCACCAAAAGCATAGTGAGTTTTTTTTTTTTTTGAAAGTTTAAATAATATCAAATGCATGCTCTCACTATCAGAGAAAAGTAGTAAAGGCAAAATAAAATTATTATAATCAACACAAAGTTAAAAACTACTTTCTTTAAAACCCTTACATTAAAGAGGAATCAAATGTGCATTTCAGGCCGACACCGTGGTTCACTTGGCTAATCCTCTGCCTGTGGCACCGGCACCCCAGGTTCTAATCCTGGTTGGGGCGCCGGGTACTAGTCCCGGTTGCTCCTCTTCCAGTCCAGCTATCTGCTGTGGCCTGGGAGGGCAGCAGAGGATGGCCCAAGTGCTTGGGTCCCTGCACCTGTTTGGAAAACTGGGAGGAAGTACCTGGCTCCTGGCTTCGGATCGGGGCAGCGCCGGCCGTAGCGGCCATTAGGGGAGTGAACCAATGGAAGGAAGACCTTTTCTCTGTCTCTCTCTCTCACTGTCTATAACTCTACCTGTCAAATAAAATTTTAAAAAATGTTCATTTCAAGGTCATTTGTAGAAGAACTGAATGGCAGCACAGAATACCTATCATATCTGTACAGTCTGTAGAATATTATATAAGCAGAATTAACTGATATTCTATGTATTTCAATCTTAAACTAGAAAGAATGAAAATGGTAAAGTGAGCATTCAAATCCAAAAGCTGGAAGTAGAGTAGAGCAAAAGATCTTTTTTTTTTTTTTTTTTTTTTTTTTTTTAACAGGCAGAGTGGATAGTGAGAGAGAGAGACAGAGCGAAAGGTCTTCCTTTTGCCGTTGGTTCACCCTCCAGTGGCCGCCATGGCTGGCGTGCTGTGGCTGGCGCACTGTGCTGATCCGAAGGCAGGAGCCAGGTGCTTCTCCTGGTCTCCCATGGGGTGCAGGGCCCAAGCACTTGGGCCATCCTCCACTGCCTTCCCAGGTCACAGCAGAGAGCTGGATCGGAAGCAGAGCAGCCAGGATATGAACCGGTGCCCATACGGGATGCTGGCACTGAAGGCAGCAGCTTTACCTGCTACGCCCCATGAAACAATATTTTATCCTATGCTAAGTTGTCTGGTATTTTTACTCATTCTGCTTTATTGTATTCTATTATTGTTTTTATTTATTTGAATGGCAGTTGGAGGTGGGGTAGAGGGGGGAACTCCCATCAGCTTGTTCACTCCCCAAATACCCTCAACAGCCAGGACTGTGGCAGGCTGAAGCCAGCAGCCAGGAACTCCATCCTCATCTCCCACGTGGGTGGCACCTGCTGCCTACCAGCATGCACATAAACAAGAAGGCAGAATCAGGAGCTTAGCCAGGACTCAAACTCAAGCACTCTGATCCATGATGCCGATGTCCCAAGCAATATCCTAACCTCTATACCATTTTATTTGTATTTTTTCTTTTTAAAGTCAGTTGCAATCTTCTGTAGGGATTCTTCTCAACCGAGGAGGGAATCTGCCCCCAGGAGACATTTGTTCATGTCAGAGGGACATTTCTGACTGTTGTCACACCCTGGTGGGGGCATACAGGAGAGGGCTGATGCTCCTGCCATTTATGGGGTCAGTCTGGAGCTGCTTCTTAAATCCCACAGGGCACAGAACAGCCCCACACCAGACAGTCATCCATACTGCACTGTCAGCAGGTTGAGGTGGTACACAGAGCGGTGAGATCTGTGCATGGGTTGGGAACACACTTCTCTGGATGCTGGAGCTACCAAGGAGAGAGGGATATTGCTTACAATGGCAGGCCAAGGTTCTTCCAAGAGGAATATTAAGAGTGAGTTTTGTCTTTATGAGGACTCCACAATGTAGACCCATTTACCTGGTCAAACTTGGCGTCTTCTTTCTTCAAGTTTATGTCCCCACCTATGAGATCTAGCACTTTGAGGCCATAAAGGGCACACTGAGGTTAAAATGTTAATGAAGGCCTCTCTAAGTGTCCATGAAAGCGGATTCATCACTCCGGGTGATTAGCAGTGTTGGGTTAGAACTAATGAGCTCCCAGTGCCAGGAGTTGGTATTTGAGCTTAGTGGGGCATTGAGAGTCAGCAGCACCCAACTTCTTTCTGACCTGCGGGGGCCTCTATTGCTTCAAAACCCGGTAGTGAGAAAAGTGCTGAAATGGCAGTTTATCCCCCATCAGGCTAATTGCTCCTTTTCCCAAGATCTAGCCTACATTTTGGAAGGGCTGAGCCGTCTGAAAGCAGAGAACATCCTGTCTATTGAGGCTGGGAAGCACGGGCAGTTTTTGTGACCCTCCAAAAATAATGGAGGATATTAGCAAAGATTCCAAAAGCAGGACACTAAGGCGGGGCAGGGGGAGGGCGGGACTTCCAATGCAGTGTGTAGACCGAGCCAGCTGGGGGCAAGAGTGATTGATGCGCAGGAGTATGAGCTCAGGGGTGGGGTGGGGGCAGCTGTTGCTGGACAGCCAAGGCAGCACAGCAGCCCCTCTGAATACTTGTCAATGATAAAGCATTTGGGACAAAGCCTGGGAAATTGATTTGGTTGGAGACCATCACTGGGAGTATCCAACTTGACCTAGAGGGATGTTCCTCTAGCTTTCTTATGAACAAGCAATGTGTGGTTTTTTTTTTTTTTTTTTTTTTTTTTTTTTTTGACAGGCAGAGTGGACAGTGAGAGAAAGAGACAGAGAGAAAGGTCTTTCTTTGCCGTTGGTTCACCCTCCAATGGCCACCGCGGCCGGCGCACCACACTGATCCGATGGCAGGAGCCAGGTGCTTCTCCTGGTCTCCCATGGTGTGCAGGGCCCAAGCACTTGGGCCATCCTCCACTGCACTCCCGGGCCACAGCAGAGAGCTGGCCTGGAAGACGGGCAACCAGGACAGAATCCAGCGCCCCGACCGGGACTAGAACCCGGTGTGCCGGCGCCGCAAGGCGGAGGATTAGCCTAGTGAGCCGCGGCGCCGGCAAGCAATGTATGTTTTAAAAATCTAATTGTAAGTATGTGCATATTCTTCAGCATTGTTATTTATAATCTCTGTGGAGTGGTTCTACAGATGTACATTGGTTGGAGAACATTTCAGAGGTCACTGTGGTCTTGAGGGTAGGGTTTAGGTTTTTGTTCCTATTTGATTGCTCTATGCATCTTAGCCAGGATCTTATAATGAATGAATATGTGGTGGGACTGATAGGATATCTAAAGAATTGTTTACCCTCAACTATACTATATATTTAAGAAGATGAGATGAGGCTGGCACCAGGGCTCAATAGGCTAATCCTCCGCCTGCAACGCCGGCACCCCGGGTTCTAGTCCCAGTCGGGGCGCCGGATTCTGTCCTGGTTGCTCCTCCTCCTCCAGTCCAGCTCTCTGCTGTGGCCCGGGAGTGCAGGGGAGGATGGCTCAAGTGCTTGGGCCCTGCACCCGCATGGGAGACCAGGAGGAAGCACCTGGCTCCTGGCTTCAGACCAGTGCAGCGCGCCGGCCCTAGTGGCCATTTTGGGGGGTGAACTAACGAAAGGAAGACCTTTGTTTCTGTCTCTCTCTCTCTCTCTCTCACTGTCCACTCTGCCTGTCAAAAAAATAAAAAAAAATAAAAAAAAAGAAGATGAGATGATAATGGAACTATCCCAAATAAAGCACATCAGACCTTGTTTGACATCTTCATCAAACTGATCTTAGAAAGTAGAAACATACCAGCAAAGAGGAAGTAAACATTAAGTCAGAACCTTCTGGTTATAAGAGATACAGAGGATATCACAAGCAATAGCATCCCAAGTTTTCATTTTCCTTTGCCAGAATGTTTGGGTAGAGATAGGGAGATGGTGGCTGAATTTGATTTCTGTAGCAAGAGTACCTTCATAAATTTCCATTAAATAACGAGGAAACTGAGAATAGAAATTAGGACACCCTAGGTCATATAGTTATCAAAAATGGAGCCAGATGCTTCTGGTCCTCCAGCCTGGCCCGTTTTCCTGCCATTTTCCCATCCTACTGCTTCCTGTAAGTCCTGTGCTTCTCGGTAGGAGGTGGTCATCAAATAGTTTGGATATCTACAGTCTGTTCAATACCTTGCATGCAGTTAAAAGTATTTGTTGAAACTTTGATAAACAAACCAGCCAAATCAATAACAATTTATAATTATTTTCTAAACTCGGTAAAGGTTAAAAACAATGACAAAATCTGCTGTCAGAAACTGTACAAATGAATGAATAACTACTTACTTGCACATCAGTCTCCAGTCATTTATAGAAAAACTCAATTATTGCAATCATCTGAGAGGGCAGGTTAGATCAACTTTAAAGAGTGTAGTAGGTTCTGTGGCAGTGTGTTGTTGCAGTGCCTAAAAATAAACACATCATCATCACCATCACCAACATCATCATCTGTAGAAGAGAAGCTACTTGCATTTTTACATAGGAAAAAATGTGCTGAAATAGAACTTAACTGGCCAGTTCACTGATGTTCAGTGGGTGTTGTAGACAAGAAGACAAGAAAATATTTCCCCAAAATTTGGCAAACATTGTCATCAGTGCAGCCATTCAGATTTAAGGTTAAGAGCCTCGGTAGCTACAGGATTAAGACCTAGTTTCTTATCTAATCTGATTTGACGTTTTAAGAACAAGTTAAGGAAAGAAAATGGAACAGAGCAGAAGCAGCTCTTCTGTTTCTTAGAGGGTATGTTAATCTGTCAGTGATGCTATGTACCATGCTGACCAACTATTTCAATCCCTAGCGATAGCCATTGTTAACAGTTTGGATGCATCTGTCCATATTTTAATAAGCTTGTATTATACGCAAATACAGCATATCAGTTACCTATGGCTAAAGGAATGCTGTAGAATATTACTCCAAAACCTCAGAGACATGCAAGAATAATTGCTTATTTTACAAGTGTACAAGGTTTGGCTGAGCCAGGCTGGTCTTACTCATGTGTCTGTGGTCAGCCGTGGGTCAACCAGATGGCTCTGCTGATCTTGGCTGGGGAATCAGTTGACTAAAGGCTGATCTACAGAGGCTTTTGCTGGGATCACAGGGGTGACTCAAGTTTGCTGCACTTGTCTTTCATGTTCCAGAAGGCTAGGGCAGACGTGTCCTTACAGGGATGGCAGGGCATGAGAGCCTGATGGTTATACAAAGGGGTTTTCAAACCTCTTCTTGTATCACAACTGCTCGTGAGCCATTGGCCACACAAGTCACACAGATGAACTAAGTATCAAGGAATGAGAAAATAAATTCCACTCATGATGAAAAAGCTGCAAAGTCCGCAGCAAGCAAAGGGCAAGGGAGAAGAGAGGAAGAGGAGAATGGGGGCTATTAACACACTCAACCTAACACTCACCGAAGCACATTCTAACACATTTTTTATTGCCTGTTTTTTAAAAATATGAGATAATAGCCTATAATTTTATGGCTTATTTTTCAATCTAGTACTATTTTTCGGCTCTTTCTGGGTTCTTGGAAACAGATGTAACTCCGTCTTTTTAGCATTATAAAAATGTCATATGATAGATCAGATTCTGTTTTACTATGTATGAAGTTAATACTATAATGGTCAAGTTGTTTGCTGTTTTGAGAACTCAGTTAACAGTGCTGCAGTGGACACTCTTCGATGTAAATGTTTGTGTCTTTACATTGGCATCTCTCCATTTAATTTAAACTGCAGGACCCTCATACTTTAACTTTCCAAAAAGGCACTTGTAATTCCCCGAATATTCTCTAACTGCCTACACCTCTGTGTTTTCAAACACAGGGTTTTTTTTTTTTTTTCCTGCAATCCTCCTTCTCACAATTGGCCCTGACGTTTAAGCTATAATGAAACCCGTGATAAAATGCAGTTACACAGCACATACCTGGTGATTACCTTCTAGTCTTCATATCGCACCCACTGTACATTATCTTGAGTTCACTGTATGTGCAGTCAAACTATCTGAAGGTGACTTACAGCTCTAGACTCATTTTTGTTCTTGCCTTCACTCAAGCACTTCTATATATCTCTAAATACCTCAGGCAGGTTCAGTACTCCTTCTCTGAACACAATAATCGCTCCCATTATAGTAATTCTCCTATTTTAGTACATTTGTTACTACGTCTATCTGCCTACCAGATGGTAAAACTCTTGGAGGAAAGGAATGCTGTCTTTTTATTCGTGGGGCTCCATTTTCAAACAGGATGCTTGGGCCAAAGTTGACACTCAATAAATGTTCGGGAAATAAAAATCTTGCACTTATGGCCAAACCTGATGTTAATCATGTAATCATAATTTAGTAAATATTTATTTGTTCCTTCATTCAATACATATGTGTTGAACATGTGCACTGCATTAGACATGTTTGAAATGAGGGGAGGATGTGAATATGCCTTTTTGAAATAGATGATCTTTTTAGGGTAGTAAGATGAAATTTTAGACTTTTCCTTAGAAAAATGCATATATGCTCATTTTTCTACTTTTGTATCCTCTTACTATGAACTCACTGCTTCCTGATACCTATGTTTGGTACTCAGGTTAAGAACCTGTACCTTAAGTTGATAGGACCATTGCCCAATGCCAGACTTAGTTATACTAATGACAGATTTTGGGAATTTTAGCTGAGACCAGCTCTCACAAGCTGCCCATCATAGCCCTTCCTTCCTTATTCCCATGTAATAAGTATGCAAATGGCTAGAATATAGATTCCATCCTATCTGTGTCTTTTACGATTTATTTGAAAGGCAGAGTTTCAGAGAGGCAGAAGAGGAGAGAAAGAGGGGGGGGAGAGAAAGGGGGGAAGAGAGGGGAGAGAGAGAGAGAGAAAAAGTCTTCCATTCACTGCTTTACTCTCCGAATATAAGCAATGGCCAGAACTGGGATGATCTGAAGCCAGGAGGCAGGAGCTTCTTCCAGGTCTCTGACGTGGGTGCAGGGGCCCAAGGACTTCAGGCATCTTCTACTGCTTTCCCAGCCCACCGTAGAGAGCTGGATCGGAAGTGGGGCAACTGGGACTTGAACTGGCACCCATGGGGGATGCTGGCATTGCAGGACGTGGCTTTACCTGCTACACCAGAGTGCCAGCCCCCCAATCTATGCCTTAACCTACATTTTACATATTTTGATGTCCCCTGAAGTACTTTTGAGACTCACATTATTTGGGTCACTGAAAATGAATGGCAGATAGAAACATCTACCAAAGAGGTGTCTCACGGCTCAGCTCACATTACTTAACTATAATTCTATATAAATACATCATTGTGATTTACTTTTAAAAAGTTTCATAAAGTCACTGAACAGAAAATCGAGTATATACATCCAAAAAAATTTAAGGTATATTTAGATAGATATTTAGAAAGTCGAGTATATACATCCAAAAAATTTAAGGGGTATGTTTAGATAATGAAACCTCAAGATGCCATTATAAAAAGCAATAAAAGTAGAAAAATTTTGGAATAATTTCAACAAGAGTTGTGCATGACTTGACTGTAAAAAGCTTCACCTAGGCTTAGTGACCTCAAGCTAAGCAATTCATACTTGTGTGCAAAAGCATCATCCAGAAAATACACCAATAAATTAGATTTCATCAAAATTTAAGACTTTTGTTCAACCAGAGTTACTGCTAAAACAATGAAATATCAACCTACAGACTGGGAAATCCAAATCCCATTTCCCCAAAGAAGACTCTATTTACAATATATAAAGAACTCAACAGTTAAAAAAATTCTTTTTTAAAAAAATTAAATTTTTAAAACTTTAAATTTTAATTTAAAAGTTTTTTAAAATTTTAATTATTTCAGCAGAACCAAGCACATAAAAAGGTGTTGAACATTGTTTGTCATTAGGAATCAATAAATTAAAAGTACTCTGTGATACCTCTACATATCTACTAGAATGACTTAATAAATAAACTGACAAATGATACAACCATTCCTTAAATCAGTTTGGCAGTTTCTTATCAAGTTAGACATACATTTATCACAATGGTCCTTTTTTTAAAGATTTTATTTTTATTTATTTGAAAGAGTTATAGAGCGAGGTAGAGACAGAGAGAGAGAGAGGTCTTTCATCCACTCATTCCCTCCCCAAATGGCTGCAACAGCCGGAGCTGCGCTGATCTGAAGTCAGGAGCCAGGAGCTTCTTCCGGGTCTCCCAGGCGGATGCAGGGGCCCAAGGACTTGGGCCATCTTCTACTGCTTTCCCAGGCCACAGCAGAGAGCTGGATCAGAAGTGGAGCAGCTGGCTGGCGCCGCGGCTCATTGGGCTAATCCTCCGCCTTGTGGCGCCGGCACACCGGGTTCTAGTCCCAGTCGGGGCGCCGGATTCTGTCCTGGTTGCCCCTCTTCCAGGCCAGCTCTCTGCTGTGGCCAGGGAGTGCAGTGGAGGATGGCCCAGGTGCTTGGGCCCTGCACCCCATGGGAGACCAGGATAAGTACCTGGCTCCTGCCATCGGATCAGCGCGGTGCGCCGGCCGCGGCGGCCACTGGAGGGTGAACCAACGGCAAAGGAAGACCTTGCTCTCTGTCTCTCTCTCTCACTGTCCACTCTGCCTGTCAAAAAAAAAAAAAAAAAAAAAAAAAAAAAAAAAAAGTGGAGCAGTGGGACTAGAACTGGTGCCCCTATGGGATGCCAGTGCTTCAGGCCAAGACTTTAACCCACTGCACCACAGCGCCAGCCCCTATCACAGTGATCCTACTCCCTCTAATTTAGTCTAGAGAAAAATGTGCACCCACACATGACTTGTACCTAATGTTTGTAGCAGTTCTTTCCATAACTATTGAAAACTGGAATGAACCCAAGTGATCTCCAACAGATGACACTGAGATGCATTAAAGTTGCTCGTGCGTCTATAGTTTGAACACGTCTCAATGTAATTATGCCAAACGAGAAGGCTGTATATTAGATGATTCCATTTACATGACATACTCAAGGAGACAAGCCTACAGTGACACAGATCAGTATTTGCCAGGGGTGAGAAGTAAGGAGAGACTAATGTGATGAAGTGACCACATGGTGTTGAAATAATGAAACTGCTTTATATTCTCATTGCTGAGTTCACAAATTTGTGTGCATAGAGGTGTGCTTTGTGGCACAGTGTATTAAGCCACTGCAAGGGACACCAGTGTCCCATATCGAGTGCCTGGGATTGACTTCCACCTCCAGTTCTCATTCAGCATCCTGCGTATGCATCTGGGAGGCAGCAGACTGTGGGCTTAGTACTTAGATCTTTGCCACCCATGTGGGAGACCCAGAGGAAACTCCTGACTCCTAGCTTCAGCCTGATTCAGCACTAAATGTTGTAGGTATATAGGGAGTAGAGCAGCAAATGGAAGATGTCTGTCTCTCTCTGTCTCACTCTTTGTCTATCACTCTACCTTTCAAATAAGTTTAGGAAATCTTTAAAACAAAACTGTGCACGTAGAGGATTTCAAGAAGTTGTACTCCAACACATCAATTTTAAAAATGCTCATTCTAATGTTAAATACAATAAAAGTTTTCATGAGGAACAAAAAGAAAATTTATTTAAAGCTGTATCGCCTTCCAAAATTGACTGCCTCAATATAGTAATAATTCAGTTCTTCCTAAATTAGTCCTTATATGTTGTGCACTACAAATTGCCATGGAAGGGGTGGGGGGAAAGGGCTTAATAAACTATTTTATAATGTTCGGTCCATTTTGAATAAAATAAGGCCAAAAACATATTCAAGAATAGAACAGAGAGGAAATTTCATATTAGATTTCAGATCTATAAAATTACAATAATTAACATGGCTCTACTAATGGACAGATAAACAGAACAGGATATAAAGACTTCATGTACAAAAAGAAAGATAGGAATTTAGTAAATGGGCTTTTTCATTATTTACAAAGAAAAGTATTTAGAATTTGATGACTTTGGTGATTTAAAGTGAATTTCGAGATGAATAACATTAAAATCAAAGATTTATTTATTTAAGAAAGATCTTAGAAAGTTATTAAGGAAAAGAAAGTCATAAAGGAAAGAAGTGATAAATTTTACAACATAAAATGATTCTTAAAGCACCATAAACAAAAAGGAAGTGAGAAATTATAGACTAGTATATTTGCTATATAAAAGACAACAGATACACATCCTTAACATAAAGAAAATATTTAAGATCCAATAAAAATAACATAGCTGAAAATAAAAGACAAAAATATGTGACAGAGGTATGTCTTCTAAAAGTCATATTCCTAATAAATACCTGGAAAAATACTCACTCTAAGTATTAAATATTGAAAAGGTGATTCTTTATTGGCAGCAGCTGTACATAATACATGGTATTAATGAGTGCATGAGAAAATATGTACTGTAGTGAAATAGAACTAAAAAATTTTAAATAATATATAAGCATTTAAAGGCAAAATATGAATACCTTTGTAGCAGGTGAGTTTGCAATAACAATTCAAAAACCATTAAAAATACACTTGCCTGCCTTTCTGCTTTAAAGAAATAATTAAATATGTAAATGAAAATGTTTCACTTTGGAAGCAACCTAAGTGTCTCATGGTGTGAGATTCACTGAACACTCGATGGCAGTCATAAAATGGAATGATGTGCAGCCATTAAAAATGCAGTGGATATGTACTTCATAGACAGAAGCGTGTTTCTCGTGCAGAAGTCATCTGAATATGTTCTGAAGATCTGCGGAGAGGGAGGTCTGGGTGCATACACTTGATTTTTAAAAGGAACCTCAGAGTGTGGGTGATTGTGTTTTTTGAGTATTGGTGCTTCTCTGGATTGTCTCTGAGGCTTTCTGTAATGAGCCCTTTTGACTTCTGTGATTTTAAAGGCTTTTTTCAGTTTAATTTTGACAAAGCTCATTTGGAAAGCAGCTGCTTTTTCCCTGGTCCCACTCCAGAATCTTGCACGTTTTCCTTTCCTGTGTGGGAAGGAGAGGACTTCCTGTTGGGTCCCCGAGACGGATGGTGCACGTGACACCTCCACTGTGGGCCCACTGCCGAGGGCATCTGAATGGCGCATTTGGAAGGCTCAGTTCCCGGTGGCCCCCCGGCATCTTAGGAGCTGGGGGCCTTGCTTTTCTGTGTAACGACTTCTCTGGGTCCTGGTGCACTTTCCGCAGGCTCCCGGACAAGATGACAAATGAAAGCCCACATACCACATGTCCAAACATTTAAAAAGTTATAAATCACGCTAATACACTGTTAAATGAAATATATTCTATTCTTCTATTTTGACATATATTCCTTCCTAACAATGAAACAGAAAAATGGGCTTAACTCTATTGTTTTTATATGTCCTGGAGTTGGCAAAACACCAAAGATGACTCAATTTAATTATTATTGCTCATTTGGGTCTTCTGTTGATGGCCCAGCGATATTTGGATGAGAAATAAAATAAACACATACACAAATCATAAACTATTATGTACTTATAGAGTACAGTTCATTTCTCATTCTTTGATTTCAGCAAAATTCTAATTATAATAAAAATTTTGTGTTCATTCTGTCCTCTTGACAATAATGATCTAAAGCAGGAGTTGACGAATGTTTTCTGAAAAGGTCCAGACATTAACTGTTTTAGACTTTGCAGGCCATATGGCTTCTGTTACTGTTCGATTCAATCTTGCTGTTATAGTTCAAAAGCTGCCATAGACAATATGGAAGCAAATGGGTGTACTGTTTCAATAAAACTTTATTAAAAAAATAGATAACTGTCACTGTCAACTCCCAGAATCTTTCTTTGCCTCCAAAGGAAACTCCATACCTGTCAAGCAGTCACTCTAATTCTCCCTCCCCTTCAGACCTTGGCAAGGGATAATCTACTTTCTGGTGCTACAGTTTGCTTATTCTGAATGCATCGTATAGATGGAATCGTGCAATTTTTTGTAAAAAGTTGGATTTAGCCTATGGCCATAGTTGGGTGATCCCTGGTATAAAATATTTTTGAAGTGCACATGTACAAATTTACATATATTTTGACTAAAAATGTAAATCACAAATGTAAAATGTAAGAAGCTATTTTCATAGTTTTAAAAACGATTTATTATTTACTGGAAGGGCAAAATGACACAGAGAGAGGGAGAGACAGAGACAGAAAGAGAGCATTTTCATCCCATGGTTCATTTCTCAAATGACTGCAGCAGCCAGGTCTGGGCCAGGCCAAAGCCAGGAGCCAGGAACTCCATCGTCTCCCACATGGGTGGCAGGGATCCAAGCACCTGGGCCATCTTCTGCTGCCTTCCCAGGCCCATTAGCAGGAAGCTGGATTGGAAGCAGAGTAGCTGGAGTTGAAACCAGCACCTTGATACGGGATGCTGATTTCCAGTTTTGGCTTAACCTGCCGTGTCACAATAACTGTCCCTTTCTATATTTTTAAAAATTATTCCTCCTAAAGCATTCCATTGTATGTGCCAAAATCCAGACAATATGCAAATTATAGTGGATATAAAATCTCAAAATGCAATTATTTAAGATGACTGTTAATTTTTAAAATGATAGTTAAATATTAGTGAACATGCCCATGGAATTAGAACTGTTCACAAGTCTAGCTTTCCTTTTAAAATTTATTTACTTTTATTCCATTTAAAAGTCACAGAGACAGAGAGAGAGAAACAGACAGATGGAGATCTCCCATCTGCCGATTCACTCCCCAAATGCCCACAACAGCCAGGATGGGGCCAGGCCAAAGGCAGGAACCTGGAACTCAAGCCGATTCTCTGTGCAGGTGGCAGGGACCCACATTCTCAAGCCTCCCTCTGATGCTTTCTAAGTTGTGCATCAGCAGGAAGCTGGATCTGAAGCAAGGTAGCTGAGACTTGTAACAGGCCCTCTGATGTGAGAGGTGGGCATTGCAGGTGGTGACTTCACCATGGCACCACCACGTCCACCCAGGCTTGTCTTGCTTTCAGCATCCATCTACCTGCCAATAAAAAGAATTCACATCGTGGTTAACCTGTTCCGTAAGTTTCCAAGGAGCATCATTTGGTTGTGATAATGAAACATTTCTCTGCCTCCACATACAACTACCATAAGTACCACAATCATGTCTGAGTTCCAAGACTATGAACTGGAGTGGGAGGAGATGCAAAGAAATGAACACTCGGCATCTCCAGACAGGATGGTTTCATATCAAGAAGCTCTGTCATGCTCTGTGATGGAGTAACTTACATAGCCCTGGTAAGTTATGTAGTCTGTTATTTCTCTTACCATACTGCTTGCCTCCCTCTGATCCGTCTCCAGTGCTGCTGGTGGCAGCACCACCCCTGCAGGTCCCCAGCATTTAGTTCTTGTGTTTTGAAGATGCCAGGACAAGAGGCTTTGAGAAGAACCTGAGCAGTGTCAGGCCTGAGAGTGGGTGTGCTAGAACTTGAGTGGCAGTTTATATAATGAGTGTGTGTGTGTGTGGGGGGGGGTGTGTGGAGTATGCCATTTGGGAGGACTTCCTAAATTGTATGGGACTTAAAGCCTGAGCCCTTCTGGTCTGAATCCCTGTTGGGTCATCGGTTTCACTCCTTCATAGTGATGCATGGTTCTGCTGCACGGGTGAACCCTGTAGAATGTACACCCTTGGATTGCTTTCCTGAAGTCTGCTTTGTGCACGTGACTCATTTCATGCGGATGCTATTATTGTGCAGGTTTAAGAGTGAGATCCTTTTGGAAGTCCTGTTTTGAGCTCAGTGAAGTGAAATGTCACATTTTGTACTGTTCACAATCAAGGAAACTGAGATAGTCACACGGGGTACTGATGGCAAAGTTTAAGAATACCCTGTTGTTGGTGTTGTGGCATAAGAAGTTAAGCCACTAACTGCAACACCAGCATCCTATCTGGGTGCCAGTTCAAGTCCCAGCTGCTCTACTTCTGATCCAGTGCCCTGCTAAAGTGCCTGGGAAAGCAGCAGAGGATGGCCCAAGTGCTTGGGCCCCTGTACCCACATGGGAGAACCAGAAGAAGCTCTTGGCTCCTGGCTCTCACTTAGCCAAGCCTTGGTATTGCTGCCATTTGGGAAGTGAATCAGCAAGCAGAAGATCTCTCACTGTCTCCCTCTTTCTCTCTGTCTCTAATCCTGCTGTTCAAACAAATTAAAAAAAAAAAAAATACCCAGTGCTCCAGGCCACTGCCAGCATCAATGCTTCAGGCCACTCTTCCTGTTTCTAACAAAAACACATATCAATTTAGCATCTACTATGTGTCCAGAATCTAATAAACAGAATAAAAGAAACAGAAAAAAGGGGAATGAACAAAAAAAAAAAAAAAAAAAAAAAAAAACCTCCATCTGCAAAACATAGCAAAGATCCTTCTGCTGCTCAGATTTGTCCTCGTCATGCCGACGTCCTGTTCCTCTGTACTTAGATCATTGATTTCAAGGGAGAGAAACGTGTTTTCCCCTCTTATCTCCAGGCACACATATGCAAACGCCAGATAATTCCGGGCAGAGGAGGGAGCCCTGGATGGCCCCAGCTGTCCTCCGTTGCACAAAAGCTGATAGCACCACTCTGAAACCAATCATTTATAAAAGCCCTGTCAGGCGCCAAGATGAGCCAAGACGGGATTTGCTGTGGCTGAGCTGGGAGAGGCACTTGCTCTTGGCCCAGGGTCTCCTCACATGATTAAGAATTCCATTCTCCACTTCTAGATTGTGCACTTCGTAACCTGGTTATGAACCTGGTGGGCCGGCCCAAAGTCAGTTCTCCCTCTAAGTGAGACTTGTGCTTAATAGGACAGGCCTAATTCAGAAGCACTGTGGTGGGGGTGGGGGTGGGGGAAGCTCCCACTGCACCTTTGGGTGTTATTTGCCAGGGACTCAAAATTTCAAGGTGGCCAACAAATCTTGGGCACCTTGTATTTCCAGAATTCATGCAGAATAGATGTCACGTAGAAAAAATAGTAAAGAAAGGATCGTTAGACCAGAATCTAAGACAATTTCCTGTCCACTGGGCTGCAGAACCTGGGGCTAGCCAGTTATCAGAGCTATCTGGGGAGATGTCAAAGGTTCTCACAGTTCTGGCTTTCCTTGGTGCGGCTTTGAACAACACAGTCCTCACACGTTCCTGTCTCTGGCAGATTCTTCTCTTCTTCTCCTATCTTCTTGGCCTCATCTTCTCTGTCTCCCTGTAATCAATCAATCCTCCTCCTCCCCACCCATCTTTCTTTTGCTCTCTTGCTCTATCTAAAGCCCCCCCACACACACACACACTCACTCCCTTCTCTTTTATATATTTATTTGAAAGGCAGAGCATCAAAGACTCAGATAGGGGAAGAAAGAGAATTATCTTCCTTCTCTGTATGGCCACAACAGCCAGGCCCGGGCCAGGACAAAGCCAGGAGCCTAGAACTCCATCCGGGTCTCCCAAATGGGTGGCAGGGGCCCAAGTACTTAGCCCATCCTCCCCTGCCTTCCCAGGCACATTAGCATGGAGCTGGATCAGCAGCAGAGCAGCTGGGACTTGAGCCAGGACTCTGACTTGGGATGCCAGCAAGGCAAGTGGCAACTTAACCTGCTACGGTATAAAATCAACCCCACAAACTTACTTCTAAGGGCTTGGGACAATGGCTCAAGTCACTGAGCTGCAAACACTCACATGAGAAACTTCAATTGAGTTCCCACCTCCTGCTTTCAGCCCCAGCCCAGTCTTTCCCATTGTAGGCATTTGGGGTGTACATCAGCTAATGGGAGTTTCTCTCTCTCTTTCTCTCTCTCTCTCTCTCTCTCTCTCTCTCAGATAAATAAATATCTGAAAATACAGTTTGGGACAATATATACAATGTATAGAAATGATATTTTAAATCTTATGGATGCATGAGCTTCCTAATGGATTAACCTTGGGCTAGCAGGAGGGTCAGCAGGTAGGATGATGGCCTGGGGATGCTCAGGTCCAGCAGGAACAGGATGCATTATTACTGGACTCTATGCTTTTCAGGACAACTCCTCCATCTGCCCTGGCCACCGATGTCTTTCTTCTTCGTCCTTTCATCAGGTTTTTCGTAGTTAGTGATGAAGACTCTTTGCCATTTCTCTTCTTCCCTGGAATCTCAGCGACGTTGTACTGGTTTCTTAAAACAAGCTTTGGTGCATGTGGTATGACCAAGCCAGATGAGAGCAAAAACCGTTTCTTTCTCTCTCTTTACTTAGTCATCCAGAGTTTGAAAGGCATGTGCTATCAGTGGCACTGCAAGTAGCCCAGCCCCGGAGTCTGACATTTTGCTTATCTTGATGGCAGCTTGATTCTTAGAATTGCACAGCCAGATTCGGCCAGGGTGGGAGGCAGTTCAGAGACATACATCTTCCTGCCCGACAGAAGCCAACTCACACAACATCTAAAGGGAGTTTTCCTCCCAGCCTTACAAGTCACGTTCGGAGTGGGGTCCCACATCACAACGGCAGGAAAAGAAATATGGATGTGAATGGGGCCAGGCCCAAGGGACCCACAGGCTGACAGCACGGAGAGTTCCCAGTCATTTCCTCTGCTCCCAGGCGCGCGCCATGGGGGACCCACAGGAACTGCCTTCACATCGTGGCCATGAAAAGAGCTTGTTTGCATGTTTTTCTTGCATTTTCTGCTGCCGGAGGCTTCCAAAAACAGACACAAGGTTCTGTTGGTTGCACAGACTTTTTTTTTTAAAGCATGTATATAGGAACTGGATTAATTTACTTCTGAAGGCAAATTGCTTTTGCATTACAGCTCAGGGACTCCCCCCTACAGCGTGGTCTTGCCTTGCAGAAAAGAGTCTTGGAAAAACACTTTACGTGTGTCACCCATGTGCGTGATTCTGGGAGGGGTAATTTGCACTCTGAGATGAATAGGGAAAGAATGCATTTACTGTCCAAATGTGTGGCAGTTTCGCAGATGGCCAGTAACAATGCAGGAGCCACACTGGTGTTATTTAGATGTCCTAGAAAATGGAAAAGATGTGCATTTTAAAGCTGCCCGGACCTAGATTTTCAAGTCACATTATCTCCCTGAGCTGATGTCCTCACTTGTGAAATTAGGATGATAATGCTGACATTTCCTTGTTGTGAGACTCAAGAAATCATGCATCAGTTCTTGATCTGCGGTAACTGTTGAAAAAGAGTATGTATTTGCTCCTGTTGTCAGTGTGTTCTTCCTAAGTCCCCTGAATTTGAATTCCTGTCTGCCCAGATATTTGTGTGTGTGTGTGGTATCTGTGTGTGTTAAAGATTTTATTTAGGCTAATCCTCCACCTTGCGGCGCCGGCACACCGGGTTCTAGTCCCAGTTGGGCGCCTGATTCTGTCCCGGTTGCCCCTCTTCCAGGCCAGCCCTCTGCTGTGGCCAGGGAGTGCAGTGGAGGATGGCCCAAGTGCTTGGGCCCTGCACCCCATGGGAGACCAGGATAAGTACCTGGCTCCTGCCATCGGATCAGCGTGGTGCGCTGGCCGCAGCGCGCCAGCCGCGGTGGCCATTGGAGGGTGAACCAACGGCAAAGGAAGACCTTTCTCTCTGTCTCTCTCTCTCACTGTCCACTCTGCCTGTCAAAACAAAACAAAACAAAAAAAAAGATTTTATTTACTATTTGAAAGGCAGAATTACACAGATGGGGCAGGGGGAGATGAGAGAGAGAGATCGATCTTCCATTCTTTAGTTCACTCCCCAAGTGCTCATATTCTGAACACAAGAACATTTGTGTGCTGCTTAGCCTGTCTGAAGTTCAGCTTTCTCATCAGAAAAACTGGGGCTCACAATTGTCTCGCTTAGGCCTGTGTACAGATGACATGAAGGAACCATTGCTGGCATGGTTGGCAAACAGGACACATCTTCTGTGACACAATGACACGCTGTGCTCAGAGCATCATGAGAATGAGTGACAGATGTGCAGAGTGACGTGAAACAGCTACTATTCCCACAATATGCGTGGGGTGAGGGGCGTTGGTCATGGAAAGACCCCATGCTTCCTAGGTCCTGGAGCTCCACTCTTTTTCCTTTGTCATCTGAATTTCTACAAACTGAAAATATGTGGAGACTTCAAAAAAGTACATGAAAAACAGAACTAAAAGACAAATAAGACAAATCATTGGATCCAAAATGATTGAAATCCGTGCCTACGAGGGATCTTCAAAAAGTTCATGGAAAATACACATGCTGAAAAATGTTTCAAGAAGTTTTTGTGCAAAAATAAAGTTATCTTTCAATTCCGTTTTCCATGAGTCTTTTTTTGAAGTTCAGTCATCATTTGCCTGGGGTGAGGGGCAGTTAGTGGTCATGGAAGGACCCGATTCTTAGCGGGGGCAGCTCCTCCCTCTTCCCTGAATTTCCACACATTGAAGACATCCTTGCTTTGGCCAGTGCCCCCTTTTTAAAACATTGTGTGTTTTCTTGGAGCATTATAGGAAATTGGTCCATTTGGTGTTTGTAGTTGTACTACATTTAAATGTAACAAATACAGAAAAGGATACAAATCCTGGGATAGAGCTCAACACTCTCCTGTGGTGGATACATTTGTGTAACCAGCACAGGATAATGAACAGGGATATTTCCATCAGTCCAGAGGCCCTTGCCTTCTGTTTCCTAAGGGTAACTGCTGTTTTGACATCTACTGGAATGTGTGAGGTGTTGCCTCTTTAAGGCATTTTTATCAAGGAATCATCCAGTGTATACTTTTTTTTTCTTTTCTTTTTTTCTTTTTTGACAGGCAGAGTGGACAGTGAGAGAGAGAGACAGAGAGAAAGGTCTTCCTTTTGCCATTGGTTCACCCTCCAATGGCCGCTGCGGCCAGCGCACCGCGCTGATCTGATGGCAGGAGCCGGGTGCTTCTCCTGGTCTCCCATGGGGTGCAGGGCCCAAGCATTTGGGCCATCCTCCACTGCACTCCCTGGCCACAGCAGAGAGCTGGCCTGGAAGAGGGGCAACCGGGACAGAATCCGGCGCCCCAACCGGGACTAGAACCCGGTGTGCCGGCGCCGCAAGGCGGAGGATTAGCCTAGTGAGCTGCGGCGCCGGCCCAGTGTATACGTTTTTGTGTCTGGCTAGGTTTGTTAACAGTGTCTGTGAGGCTCATGCACAAATTAGAAGCCATTCATTCTGATTGCTGTGTAATAGCTCATTGTGGTATCTATCCTGTTGTTGATGGACATTTGGGTAGCCTGCATTTGGCACTAATAGGATTGTCTGTGAACACGCGTGAGCATGTGTTACTGTGTAAGTGTATACAATGTCTACTGAGCGTAGTCCTGGGAGGGAAATTGCTGACCCGTGGTGTATGTATGATAGTGACAGTTTTCCAAGTCGTCGTGCAATTTGCTCTCCAAGCCACAGAGTGCCAGTTTCTCCACATCCTCATCTGTACTCAGAATTCTCCATCATTTTTATTCTTACCCTTCAGGTGGATGTGTCACAGTCTGGTACTGAAATTTTAATTTGCGTTTCTCTGACAGCTAACAAAGTTCACTTCTCCATGACGTTTTGAACACATGGGTATATCTTTGTATGAAGTACCAACTCAAGTCTTTTCCCTCATTTTTCCTTTGTACTATCTAGTTTTCTTCAGCTTGTTGATTTACACAGTTTCTTTAATGTACTTTGGATATTATTATTTTGTCAGATACAGGTTTTTAAAATATTTTATCCCATTCTTTGACTTGCCTTTTTTATTCACCTAATGGTATCATTTGATGAACAGTAGTCCCTATTTTTAATATAATCCAAACCATTATTTTGGGGGGAGTGGTGGTTATTCCTTTAAGAACTTAAAAATCATTTCCCTCCCTGAAAATGGTTGAAATGTTTTCCTGGATATCCTCCCAAAAGTTTCATTGATTTACAATTCATTATTTTATCTGCAAGAAATCTGGAATTGACTTTGGCGTACAGTAACAGGCAGAAGCCAAACTGACTTCTCCATATGAATAACCAGTTGACTAAATACCATTTTTTTAATTTTTTTTTTTTATTTTGACAGGCAGAGTTAGACAGTGAGAGAGAGAGAGAGAGAGACAGAGAGAAAGGTCTTCCTTCCGTTGGTTCAGCCCCAAATGGCCGCCACGGCCAGCGCACTGCACCGATCCAAAGCCAGGAGCCAGGTGCTTCTCCTGGTCTCCCATGGGGTGCAGGGCCCAAGCACCTGGGCCATCCTCCACTGCACTCCCGGGCCACAGCAGAGAGCTGGACTGGAAGAGGGGCAACCGGGACTAGAACCCGGCACCCATATGGGATGCCGGCACCGCAGGCGGAAGATTAACCAAGTGAGCTATGGCACTGACCCCCAAATACCATTTATTAAAACTGCAATTGCAAAGGACATTCTTTGTAAGGAAGAAGTGCTTCCAAGGAGCCAGGAACAGTTTCTGAGGGAAGCGGGGAGAGCAAGGAGACAGTGTGAGGAGTGCTATGCATTCAGGGAAGCTGACTTCAGCTGACAAGAAGGGTGACTCAGAGGAGGTGAGTTCCTTTCTTATGCCCTCTTACACAGATTGCATGCACAATGATGTGTTATGAGTGCCATGGCAGGCTCCTCTGGGTGGTGCCCCAGATAACGGTCATGGTGCCACCAGTGCTACAGTAATGGCCACTTTTTAAATCCTGCCTTTCAGAAGTCAGCAAGACACAGCCATGGAGACACAGCTCCTAGTGTCAGTCACTGACTTGGGTGAGAGCTTGGTTCCTGCTCGGCTCTATCATTTCTCACATCACAGAGGAAGCTGGTCAGGCTCTGTAAGGCCTGTGTGACGGATCTGATCCAAAATGAATCCCCCAGCCCAGCAGGGTCTGATCCCATGGACGTGTTACCAAGAAGTTTCCTCTCTTGGCCCCACTGCCCCATGTCATGGATGGAAATAGAACCCCCTCAAAAAACGAGCTCATCTCTCACCCCCATAGTGAGCCAGTTTCTGAATTGGCCGGGAACGTGGCCAGCTGATGGTCTTCAAGCCAGACAGCTGCTTTGAAAGTCAGAAGGGGCTCTCAGCTCTCCTCTGCACCCTCCTTTACCTGAGCTGAGGGGGGGTTCCCCAGGCAGTGGTGAATGAGGAATGCTGGGCATCACTTTCTTAGGAACAGTGCTTAGGTATATTCCCCATAGTCGAGACTTCCTGAAGCTTTGGCTTGAGTTTTCCAGTGAGCTAAGTAAATGGAGCTTAGAGACATTAAATTAGTAGCTTGCGGTCACCCAGCCAGCAGTTGGAAGGAACAGGCTGCAGACTTCATTTTCTGATTTCAGATGAGCTCCACAAAAATCTTGTAAATGATTCTATTTCCCTTCAGTCTAGCAAGAGGAGGCAAAACCACAGCTCCTTCAGAATCTTCTCTAATGTCTAATTACCCGTAAAGCCAAAGACTGTCTAGCAGTTCTATCAATGCCACTGAATTCCTTGTGTTTTCTTGAGCTCTTTTGTTTGTTTTGCTAACATAAACACAACATAAAATTTACCATCTTGGCCATTTTAGGTTCAATAGTGTTAAGTGTTGTACAATTAATCTGCAGAACTCTTTTAATCTTACAAAACTAAAACTCTGCACACAATAAATAAATAAATAAAAAAAAAAACTCCACATCCCCTCCCTGAATAGTCCCCATCAACCACCATTCTTTTTCTGTCTCTGTGATCTTGACTACCCCGTATAAGTAGAATCATGCAGCATCTGTCTTTCTGTGACTGGCTTGTTTCACTTAGCAGAATGTCCTCAAGGTTCATCCATTTGTAGCATGTGTCAGAATTTCCTTCCTTTTTTCAGGCTGAGCAATATTCCTTTGTGTGGATTGGCAACAGTTTCTGCATTCACTTATACATCCGTAGATGCCTCCATTGACTGTTGGGAATTCCTGTTGAGCTCTTTAAAGACTTTGCCTGTGACTTTCTTCTTATCCTCTTATTCTCAGTTCGAAACAAATAAGTTTCTGTAGTTTTTCCTTATAATTTTGGTGTATCCACCTTTCCCCATCCCATTGATACTCTAAGTGTCTCCAAGTCCTGCTCACAATTGGGCAGAGCTGTTGGAACAGTCCACAAGTCCTTCTTGGACATTGTCCCTCCCATAATACAGTCCACTGTGTCAGTCCTGCACCCACCTGTTCCGTCATCAGGCAAATCTCACTGTCTTCCCATTGCACACACCTTTGGGCTCCCATAATCCGTCTGGCAGTTCTATAGACCTTTCATACTATGGAATATGGTGGGGATTTTGAAAAGTTCATGGAAAATGGAATTGAAAGATGTTGATTTGGGCACCAAAATTTTTTAACCCACACATAGCATTTTCATAATGCACATTTTCGTAAACTTACTGAAGACTCCTCATTACTCAAGTAGAGTAAACACATGTACCTTACTCAAGTAAGAAAGCATTAAGCATCATTTCTGTGTTGCAAAGCACGTTGAAATGCAGCATTCTGGTTTACACAGGCGACTTATTTTATGTGATGGGTGAGCACATTTTCAAACATTAAAATCCAAATTGCTGTGAAAAAATGAATAAATTAAAGAATTTTTAAAGAATCCTGTTGTGAGTCCTGTTACCAAGAAGTTCTTCTTTGCAATGAAATCGTCATTGAGGATTTGTTTGGGCAATGACATCTTCTTCTTTGCAAAAAGTAGCTTACAGATAGCCAATAGCTAAGCCCTACTCCTCACCCAAGCCCATGATAACCAGTCAATTTTTCTCACCCTGGAAATAACAGTATTTGTCTACTTAATGTGGTTTACTTTTGAAACTCTATTTTACCTCTTTCCTCATTAAACTCCCCCTCTTTGAGATAGCTCCTTCCCCTACTCTGTTGAGATTATTGAAAATGCTTTTGTTTTTGTTTGCTTTTTTCCCAGAGGTCTTTGTGGTTGTTTCCTGTGACGTAATACAATCTGTGACTCCAATCCCTGAAAAAGACTTCTGGAGCTTTCCTCTCCCCAGAGACAGGCCAACCAGGCACTCTGTTTTAGATTGTGGCCAAAGTTAGAGGTAAAGAAATAAGAAGTCAAGGGAAAGGAGACAGGAATGCTGACTTAAAAATAATCAACAAATACTCCTTCTTCTCCGATGTTTGCTTTTACAGACTTAGACTTTTCATGCATTTGATCAAGTTTCTTTCACTGAGGCATTCCAACAGTCTCTGGACAGATGTCCTCACTCGTCTTACACTAGGGACACCTGTAGTTCCAGAGCAGATTGGGCTGGCTAGCCAACATCTCAGTCCTGTGAAGGGGGCCCCACAAAGACGAATGATGTGAGCTCATGTCACTCAGTGGAATTGGCATTGCATAGGCATTGGAATTGGCATTGCGTGTGGACGATATATGTCTGTTTTGGGTGAACGCCAAGCTATCTGGTCTTTATTTACTCTTACCCTTGCCTCAAGGTAAACTTAATAGATGGGTAATGAGGTACATTAAAAATTTCTTTGAAAAAGAAATTGCAAATTTCTTTAAAATTTTTTTTAAATCCAGCAATAGAAACCAAATGTCTGGGAAGCAACAATGATGGGTCATGTGGTTGGGTTCCTGCTACCCATGTGGGAGACCTGGTTTGAGTTTTTGACTCATAGATTTGGCCTGGTAAGGCTGGACCACTATAGGTATCTGGGGAGTGAACCAGAAGATGGGCGCTCTCTCTCTTTTTCTTTCTCCCTATGTCCATCTGACTCTCAAATAAATTTAAAAAGAAAAAAATTCCAGTTATGGTAGGGGAGCAGAAGCGGGAAGATTTATAATGAAATTAGCCATCAATTTCCACTTTTGAAGCTATATGTAAGGTATATGAATTTCATTTTATACTTTCTCTCCTTTTGTGTATGTTTAAAGTTTTTCACAATATATTAGCAAACTGTGTGGTTGGGACAAAATTTTGCAGTCAACAAAGGCAAACACAACCCAAGTATACCCTTTTATCACAGGTATAAAATCAGGAACAAAACAAAGAAGTCAATCATTTGGCCTCAAAATCAATACAGTCCTAGTTAATGACTGTATCAAAATGGAAATCAAAACTGCCTAATATGATTATTAAATATGCGTGAAGTCATGATAAAGACAGCAGAACATTACAAGGCTTATAGAAAATTGGACCACAGAGGAAAACTAGCCTCAAAATGATTTTATTGCTGGAGGGAGAGATTGAAAATAGATGAAATAAGCATCTAGCTAAATAAATGTGAAGAATATGAAAGCATAGCTTTGAAAACGAATAAATGGAAGGAGATATTAGAGAAGCTAACATAGGGGCGGGGGCTGGCCTTTGTCCTAGTGACTAAGACATTGGTTGGAACGTCCATATCCAGTGTGGGAGTGCTTGGGTTTGATTTCCTGCTCAGCTCCTGGAAGGCTGCAGTTGATGGCCCTGGTCACTGGGTCCCTGCCAGCTGCATAGGACTGTGCCTTCTCCTAACTTTGGCCAGGCCCAGCTGCTCATAGCAGCTCTCTGCATGCCTGCCTGTCCCTCTTTGACCCTGAAATACATATTAAAATAATATATATAGTAGCTTTTTTTAAAGCTGAATTGGAAATCAGTGGATTAGAAAGGAGAATCTACTCAAGAAGGCAGAAAGAAAGGCAGAAAACACAAAATTATTGTTGAGAATCATAGTATATCTGTAGCTACTCAATGGGTGAGTTTTAGAAAAGTATTGACTACTTTTTAAAATCAACACAAGGCAGAATATTATAATAAGGCAATACTCAGACCAGAAAATGAAAAGGTGTTTGCTTCCTACTCTCATCTCAACAAGTACCAATATTAGATAGGCTTTGTAGATAACTCCCAACAAATTTTCGAGAACAGAAAATCGTGTTACTTAAACTTCTCAAGCATATAGAAAATAGGAAACCCTTTATTTGTGGAATAATTCATATTCTAATTATTTTTAAAAATTTATTTTATTTATTTGAAAGAGTTACAGAGAGAGGTAGAGACAAAGATCTTCCATCCGCTGGCACTCCCCAGTTGGCCACAACAGCCGGAGCTGTGCTGATCAGAAGCCAGGAGCCAGGAGCTTCTTCCGGGTTTCCAACGTGGGTGCAGGGGCCCAAGGACTTGAGCCATCTTCTACTGCATTCTCAGGCCATAGCAGAGAGCTGGATCAGAAGTAGAGCAGCCGGGACTAGAACTGGCACCCACATGGAATGCCGGCGCTTCAGGCCAGGGTGTTAACCCTCTGCACCACAGCACCAGCCCCCATATTCTAATTATTGATTAAGCTATTAGAAGAATAACTTCAGGGACATCTCACAAATGAATATAGATGAAAAATTCAAAAAAAATGACAAGTAACAAATCAAGCTTAGCATATAATAAAAGAATAATACACCAACATTCAATGAAGTTTATTCCAGGAATAAAGGTGAGTTCAATAGAAACATATAAGTTTGATTCTTCTTATCATTACATCAAAGGACAAAATGTAGTCATGACATTAAGTTCCAAAAATTCATTTAATCTAGTATTGATTTGAGCAAGCATCTATTTCTTAAAAGACTTGGAATTAGAAAGATAACACCTTAATATCAGATTATATATATATATATATGTATACATTTTTCAAATATGCGTATAATGCCAGTACACGTAAGTTAGAAGAGCAGATAGGCTGTGTGGCTCCTGACCCCAGTATGTGGCTGGCCAGGAAGTTCCTCAGTTCTCAGTGAGAAAGCACACTTGAATCCAGTAACAATCTGCTCTATGGACCCTTCACTGGGAGGGGTCGAGACTGACACAGCAGGTTAAGCTGTTCCTTGTGACCCCGCGTACAAAACCAGCATCTCCTAGGAGAGTCCTGGCTACTCCCCTTCAATCCAGCTTCCTGGGAGGCAGCAAGCGGTGGTGGCTCAGTGGATCCCTGCTGCCCACATGGAAGACCGGGATGGAATTCCAGGTTTCTGACTTTGTCTTGGCCCAGCCTTTTCTGTTGTGTGCATTTGGGAAAAGAACCAGCAGATGGAGGATTTCTCTGTTTCTCTCTGTGTGTCACTCTGCCTTTCAAATAAACAGAAATAAGCATCTTAAAAACAACTTCAGTGGGACTTTTTTAACATGACAAGGAAATGTTACCATTGATTAGAAAAAATAAACAAACAAGCAACATCAAGAACACACAAAACAACTTTGTCAAAATTTGCTTGGGTATATGTGAAAATATATTGTAAGGTGGCAATAACTTACAATTGAGCCAATGTAGAGAGGAAGAAAGATAGTTAGAATATGATAATGATGGCATTTCAAACCATTAGATATAAAAGGGATTATTTAATAAATCTTACCTGTAATGAGAACACCCAGGAATTATGAAGGCAAGTATTTGATGTAATGTGCAATATTATGCTAAGTGTCATTGCTTTAAGAAGGAAAAGTTCA
The DNA here is from genome assembly GCF_964237555.1 of Oryctolagus cuniculus. Classification (NCBI taxonomy): domain Eukaryota; kingdom Metazoa; phylum Chordata; class Mammalia; order Lagomorpha; family Leporidae; genus Oryctolagus; species Oryctolagus cuniculus. The sequence continues at coordinate 57,542,971 of NC_091448.1, read as the reverse complement.
GAATTTTTAAAAAACCCTCTTATAGCAGTATAAGTGTGTTTATGGCAATATTCTCCTTCACCCAAAGGATTTGACCAAGGCTGTTTTCTTACAGCATTGTGAATTGATAATAATAATAATAATATGATAATAATAATAATGACAATAAAGCATTTTTAAAAGAACAAGCATGTTACTTGCTCCCGTCCAGGCCTATATCTAAGCTGTTGAGGTCCGTTAGCTCATGTAATCATCACTCCTGTGAGATCGGTGATGTTATCAACACCCGAGGGGCCTGAGGACTATGCGACTCCTCCAGGGTCAGACAGCTGGGGCTGTGACTCGCTCAGTCCGGCTCCGCAGTGGCGCCGCTCTCCAGGGAAATAAGGGGAAGTCGCTCATTCTGCAGGCGCTAACGTCCCTTTTTTCTCCTCCTCGTGCTTTGCCCAGGGACCTGATGCCGAGGACCCTGGACGGACAGATCACCATGGAGAAGACGCCCAGCTACTTCGTGACGCGCGAGGCGCCCGCGCGCATCTCGGCCATGTCCAAGGACACCAAGCTCATCGTGGTGGTGCGCGACCCGGTGACCCGGGCCATCTCGGACTACACGCAGACGCTGTCCAAGCGGCCCGACATCCCCAGCTTCGAGAGCCTGACGTTCAAGAACAGGAGCGCGGGCCTCATCGACACGTCGTGGAGCGCCATCCAGATCGGCATCTACGCCAAGCACCTGGAGCACTGGCTGCGCCACTTCCCGCTGCGCCAGCTGCTCTTCGTGAGCGGCGAGCGGCTCATCCGCGACCCGGCCGGCGAGCTGGGCCGCGTGCAGGACTTCCTGGGCCTCAAGCGCATCATCACGGACAAGCACTTCTACTTCAACAAGACCAAGGGCTTCCCCTGCCTCAAGAAGCCCGAGGGCAGCCCCAAGCCGCACTGCCTGGGCAAGACCAAGGGCCGGCCGCACCCGGACATCGACAGCGAGGCGCTGCGCCGGCTGCGTGACTTCTACCGGCCCTTCAACCGCAAGTTCTACCAGATGACCGGCCACGACTTCGGCTGGGATTGAGGCTGTAATTTAAACAGAAATGCTAAAAAAAAATCAAAATATAATATATTTTTTTATCAGTTGGTAGATTAAGGCAATTTAATATTTGCGCTGAAAATACTTGTGTCCTTATTATTTTTTTTTTTAAATGAATGTTAAAGAGTTTGTTCCCACACCCCTGCCCCATCTGAATCTGGAACCAACACCCAACGTTTGGAGAGAGACGAGAAAACCCTCACGGATCTAAATCCTCCGATGTCCAGTTTTTTACTTTGTGTTCATACACTCAGTCGTAACTTATAAGCATCAGTGGCATTAAACGTTTTAAGCAAAGCCTTAGGGTAAACATCTCTCTTTTTGTTTTTTGTTTTTTGGGTTTTTTTTTTAGAATATGAGCCCCTGAGACAAAAGCTATCTGTCTGAGGTTTTTCTCGCCTCTGGCTGTGCCGCTTTTTCTGACATCCTTCCCCAGGGAGTAATACCTGTTGCCCGTCAGCTCACAGCTTTTCTCATGCTTTTAGTTATGGTGTTTGAGCCTTTTTACTACTGTGGAGGATGAAGAGCACAGGGAGTCCACAGATAAACCCAATTCACAGAGAAGGAAAACTGAGTGTCAGGAAAGTTAAACGACTTATCTTAAGGCTGGAAGGCAGATCCTGGATAAAACCCCTTCTTCCACTTTAGCCCTGTCTCACGGCACTTGTTCCAGGGAGAAAGGAAAAATAAATCTGCAGCTTTAGAACAGGTGACCAGTCTCTAGATGATCCAGGAGGAGGCAGAGAGGGTTCTCTTGGGTTTTAACCTTTCGGCACCTTCTGGCACCCAGTCTCATTTGCAAGTGTGGTCCCTGAAACTGCGAACATCTGGACCCAGCCGCTTTTATGAGCCACTCTTGACTTCTGGCTGATTCAAGTTCCTTGAGGTGTGGAAATCTTGACCGATGGAAACTTCATTACATTTGAGAGAGGATTTTTTTTTTTTTAAGATTTATTTATTTATTTGGAAGAGTTACACAGTGAGCGAAGGAGAGAGAGAGAGAGAGGTCTTCCATCTGCTGGTTCACTCCCCAGTTGGCTGCAACAGTCAGAGCTGCACTGATCTGAACCCAGGAGCCAGGAGCTTTCTCCGGGTCTCCCATTAGAGTGCAGGGGCCCAAGGACTTGGGCCATCTTCCACTGATTTCCCAGGCCACAGCAGAGAGCTGGATTTGAAGTGGAGCAGCCGGGACTCAAACCAGCGTCCATACAAGATGCTGACACTGCAGGCAGCAGCTTTACCCACTAACCACAGCGCTGGCCCCTGAGAGATTCTTGTATGAAAGACAGCCAGACAGCCAAACTGGGAATGAGACAAGGTATTGGAGGACCAAAACTGACCCATCTGCTGATTTTGACTCTTTTTTTGTTACAAAAGAAACTCCCACTTCCACTTAAAAAGCACAAGTATGAAAATAATTTTTCTTTTCTAAGAAAGGAAGTCGACTTTTCTTGGCAATATCTCACTTCTAAACTCAGAGTTAGTACTAAAAAAAATCAATTAATTGGTTTACAATGCTTATATTTTTCATGGATGGAGGACTGTCACTTTGTCACTTTATTTTTTCCTCATTTCCTATTTTTCCCAATTATAGCAGTGTTCATTAATATTTGGAAAATGTTCTGAGAAACACATATGTGGTTAAAATGGTGGCTTTTTCCCCTTCTATTTCTTCCTGCTCATCCCCCATTTAAATCGCTCAAATAAATCAATAGTTTATTAAGAGTATTCCTTTCCTCTCTGAGTGGGTATTAACAAGATTAGCATTAATGGGAATTAAATTGGTTTAGAGAGGAGCACATATGCACGAAATATATAAAACATTTATAATTAGTCTGTCAGCAACATTTTATTACAGGTTTAAACCCAAGAGGAAAATGTCTCTTATTTTATAGAAGCTTCTTTATCTACCAAAATTTAAAGAAACAGACACTCTAGTATTCTAAAATAATATTCCATTTCTTCTCCAATGTTGTCAATCAGAAAAAAGGAAGTTGTCTTAAAATGTACAGTACGATTGTGCACTTTTTAGATTTATTTTAATTTATTTGAAAGAGTTAGAGAGGTAGAGACAGAGAGAGAGGTCTTCCATCCACTGGTTCACTCCCCAAATGGCCGCAAAGGCTGGAGCTGAGCTGATCTGAAGCCAGGAGCCAGGAGCTTCTTCCAGGTTCCCCATGCAGGTGCAGAGGCCAAGGACTTGGGCCATCCTCCACTGCTTTCCCAGGTGCATTAGCAGGGAGCTGGATCAGAATTGGAACAGGCGGAACTCGAACCAGTGCCCATATGAGATGGCAGCGCTGCAGACCGGGGCTTTAACCTGCTGTGTCACAGTGCTGACCCCGGTATGATTGTGCCTTTACCATAGGTGTAGCAGGTGGTGTAAATATTTCTTAAGAAGCTGAACAATTCAAATAAAGGAAAAAGTCTTTTTTAAGTTTCTAGAAATTTATCATCCTTGCAGGTGTTTGAATGTATTTGTTTATATCCTGTTTACAAAGGAGTTACATAAAACCCCAAATCCAGGTCATCTTTTTCCAATTGATCTCCTTTGCTTCTGTGCCCTCAATTTTCCAATGCTACAGCCTGTTTTTGTTCCACTTGAATCATCACTCGCAGCAACAAGATACTCATTCTAAACTCTCCCCATCGTTTAACTCATTTTGTGTGGACTTCTGATTTTGTTTTTGTATTTGCTTGTCATTATGCAAAAGTGGCCTTTGCACAAAACAACAGTTGCATCTCACAATTACATTCAGCAACTTTGTGTGTGTGTGTGTGTAAGAAATAATAAAAACAAGAAAATTGTGAGCACAGCATCTCTTCTTATGCATAGATATTTTTGTTCATATTATGTGAAAAAAAATGAATTGCTATAGAGCACTTCAGGAAAACCTTCAGACTTCTAAGATTTTGTAAGAGTGATTGAAGTTATAAGTTATAGATTCCAGCAAAATGCCTAGAGGTCTAAGGGCAGTATTCTCTCAGTTTGTGCCAGAACAGGAATATTCCATTTCTGTCCCTAAGTGGTACTAACTCCCGCTGTGCCTGGACTAGGTCTCCTATTTCTTTTGTCCATTTCTCCACACCAAACAATGGGCTCTGATCTTGGACCATCTCAGCATCCTTCCTTTAAACTGTCTTCCCAGGACCATGCCTGCTGCCCCCTTCCCTTCTTGTCTTCCCAGGAAAACATCCAGAGCCATCCTCAGCCTCTTGCTGAGCTCTTTGCATTTGAGGTCACATCTGCAGTGTATAAAAACCCCAAGTGACTTGGTCACTTGTAAGGCAAATTAATTTTATTGTGAAACCTAGACATTAACAAGCTTCTAGAGAATGGATACTCATTAGTCTGTAAGGATTACAGCCACTCTCATTGTCTTGTTCAAAGCTAATAAACCTCAATGGTAATTTGGATCAACCCCCAACTCAGCAGTTGCATCCCTTCTTTAAACAGAGTTCAAAATATCTATCTATAAATATCTATATGTATATATATGTGTGTGTATATATAATCTATATGTGTATCTATAAATTTTTTCTTTATGTATTTGAAAGGCAGAGTTATAGAGAAAGAGTGAGAGCTTCCTTCAGTTGATTCACTCCCCAAACGGCCACAATGACGGCCAGAGCTGAGCCAGACCAAAGAGAGGAACCTGAAACTCCATCTTGGTCTCCCACATGGGTGGCAGGGGCCCAAGAACTTAGTTCATCTTCTGGTGCTTTTCCAGGTGCATTAGCAGGGAGCTGGATCGGAAGTAGAACAGCTGGGACTCAAACTGGTGCCCACGTGGGATGTTGGCATCACAGGCAGAGGCTTAACCTGCTGTGCTACTACGCCAGCTCCAGATGTGTCTATAAAGTCTTAACTCTTGATTTTGCTGTTGAAAACAGAATGCATTTTCCCTACCTGCCCTCAATGCATTCTGTGGGCAGAGACCTGTTGACTCTCCTGCTACCCATGAAGACAGCTCAACCTGAACACATGACTGAACAAATGTGTCTAGGAAATAATGGTTCCTATGGAGCAACTCACCCATTTGGATGCATCATCCTGAAATAAGCCAATAGACAGTTTGTGTTCTCATTAGTTCCACTTTACAGATAAGGAAAGTAAGGCATAAGATGGCAGTTCTCAACACAAGGTGATTTTGCATCCCACACCAATCTTTGCAGACGTTTTTGGTTGTCTTAGGGTTAAGGAATGTAGGGTGCTACTGGCATCTCATGGGTAGATGCCAAGGTCACAAACACCCTACTATGTGCAGGGGACACCCCCCCCCATCACAAGGCATTATCCAAGGAAAATATTAGTCCTGTCTAGGTTCTTGGCTTAAGCAGATCAGTCACAGCAAGAGTGCTTCTGAATGAGATCTAGAAGCAAGGTTCTAACTGCTGTCTGACTTGCGATTCTTTTTTCACCACTCTAGCTCTTCTCCTGAAAGCCTTGCTTCCCCTCTTTAACAAGCTCCATTCTAGTCAGCAGCTCCGCGTTTAATACTGTGCTCTACAAGACTCCTAAAGGGAAGTAAGACTGGGTTTTTACGGCGGGGATACAGAAGCAGCTTGGAACAAATGGAAAATTGCATTTCTGTGCAGCGGCATCAGTCAACTTCAGGTGGGAAAATAACCGTCCAATAAAACATTTCTAAAGGCTCTTTAAAGTTCAAGTCTTGCAGTTTCAATTTGCCTCCACACCATGCCATGACGATATTTCTTGCAACCTGACAAGACCAAAGTGCCGAGAGAGAGAAGTAAATGTCTCCATTTCTGTTAAACAACGGAATTCAGATGAATGTGCTGTTACAAACACCTTTGAGTGGCTGAGTAATAGCAAAGAAAAGTGTATTCCTATCACCATCTATCCCAGAAACCCTGGGACTGTGTGTGTAATGTCCATAGAATGAAGAAAGGGAAGCTTATGGTTCTTAACCATAGGAGAAGTATCACCAAGATTCAGTCCATCAGAAGCCTTTGTGTAGACATACACGACCCTAATATTCTTGTATTGCATTGTATAATTCTTGCTTTAAAAAATCTCAACTCTCAGGCAGGCATTCAGGCCTAGCGATTACAACGTGGGTCGAATGCCTGGGTTCAACACCCAAAATCCCAAAATCCAGTTTCTGACTCCAGCTTCTTGCTAACACAGATACCCTGGGAGGCAATGGTGATGGCACAAATAATTTGGTTCATGTCACCCATCTGGGACACCTGAGTTGAGTTCCTGGCTCCTGACTTCAGTCCCAGCCCAGCCAAGCAATTGTGAGCATTTAGAGTGGATGGGAGTTTTTCTCTCTCTCCCTCCCTCCCTTTTAAGTTAAAAAAAAAAAAAAATAACAGCCCAAACCTCCAGCCATGCTAAGGAAGCATCCGTGTTATTATAGATTTTGTGGCCCTTGACAAATCTTCATCAACGTGCAGACTTGCACTGAAGGTCTCAGTTATGGAAGTGGAACATGGAAGGGGAAACCACTAACCTGTTTGCTACATAGTAGAATGTTAGAGTGGCAGGACTTCCCTTAAAAACTTGGGGCAATGATGAGTTTGGGAAAATTAGAAGACAGCGCAGTGGTATACACAAAGTAATAAACTGATGGATTTTAGCTATGCCAGGAGGAAATAAAACAGAAAGTAGAAATTGCTTCCAAGACACTGATCCTTTGCGGGGTATTAGGAAATATTAAAATGTCTCAGGCTGTCACCTGAATTCTTTGGTTCAGTTTGCAACTTCAGTTGTGTCCTTTTAACAGCTGAATGGTCAACAGATTTCTCTCCTCTAGTTTCACTGCCAAAATAAAAGGCAACAACAAAAGGGAAACACACATTTTTTTATGAGTCTTTTTCACCCCCGCAATGTCCAGGTATCGATATTTCAAGTGCATTTGAAAGACTGGCTATAATTAGATAGAATATCCTCCATTCACCCTGTCTGGATGGCACATGATAAGACAGGATTTGTAACTTGCTCCAACTTTGATTATGCCTAAGCGGATTTGGGGCATTGTCAGGTCTGCATTTTGGCAAACCAGAGCCTCTGTGCTCCAGGTCTCTCCCTAAGTCATCTTATAGTAAAGCAAGAGTATTTGTCTTTCCTGGGCTCTTGCCTTCATAGCAATGGGAGTAACGTGTCCTTTCCCCTCCCTCCTCCAACCCCCACGCTTCCCCCACTTTCTGATGCCTCATCCCACCACACACAGCCTACAAGCTGCAATCCCAGTCTTCCCTCTCTTCAAATGCACCCAAATCCACGGTGTCCACTTCCTCCTTCAGACTCCTAGGAAGGACATCACAGTCCACCAAGGGCAACAGCTCTTTTTTTTTTTATTTTTGACAGGCAGAGTGGACAGTGAGAGAGACAGAGAGAAAGGTCTTCCTTTTTGCCATTGTTTCACCCTCCAACGGCCGCCACCGCCGGTGCACTGCTGCCGGCGCACCGCACTGATCCGAAGGCAGGAGCCAGGTGCTTCTCCTGGTCTCCCATGGGGTGCAGGGCCCAAGCACTTGGGCCATCCTCCACTGTACTCCCGGGCCACAGCAGAGAGCTGGCCTGGAAGAGGGGCAACCGGGACAGAATCCGGCGCCCTGACCGACACTAGAACCCGGTGTGCCGGTGCCGCAAGGTGGAGGATTAGCCTAGTGAGCCGCGGCGCCGGCCAGGGCAACAGCTCTTAGCTTCAGCTCTAGGAGAAGGAGTCTGAAACCTGATGTACAAACACAGAGGGATAAAGGTTGAATAGGTTTTGCTTTACCCAAGGTATTGATATTGGGGGGGAAAAGGCTGCAAGGAAGATGGAAGAAACAGAATATAAAAGTATGGGGATACTTTTTGTTGTTGCTACTCTTTATAAGTTTTGGAACCAGAGAGAAAAGGCACAATGTGCGCACACACGGAGTGGGGGAGACAGAGAGGGAGGGAGAGAAAGAATAGATATAGAGAACTTCCATCCATCACTCAACTCCTCAAATGCTAAGGTCAAAGCCAGGAGCCTGGAACTTGATCCAGGTTTCCCACATGAGTGGTAAGGATTCAATTACTTGAGCCATCACCTACTGCCTCCCTGGGTCTGTATCGGTGGGAAGCTGGAGTGAGAAACCAGGGCCAGGCATCAGACCCAAGCACTGCAATGTGGAATGGTATCTGAACTGCCAGACTAACTACCTGCCCCAAAGCACATTTCTGTTGGAGAGGGAGGTGTTGTTGGAAGGGCTCTTACCTGGCATCCATGTCCCATCCATCACCCCTGACCTGAGGAACCAGGAGCAGCAGCTTGGTAACCCACTTCTGTAAGAAAGGGTGTCTTTCTCTGGCCTGGGCAACAGTGTTTTTCTTCCACCTGTTTTCCCAGAAAGCCTTATCTGAGCTCAGATTTCTTGATTTCCAGGCTGCAACAGCTGGTCATCCAGAGAACAGGAGGAAGCAAGGAGACTTTAGAGTAGTTTCCCTCTAATTTTTCAGAGTGAACAAGAATTCTTGATTAGGTATCATCAACTGCTACCTTATAGTCAAACCTAATTCTTATTTAAGACGACTTGATCTTGCTCTGAAATCTGGGATCAATTATTCTTTGTTATAAAAAGTCCAAGTAAATAGTCCAGGATAGTAAAGCTTACTTTACACTTCAATGATTCAAAACATGTTTATAGGGGCCGACACTGTGGTGCAGTGAGTAAAGCCGCTGTCTCCAACATCAGCATCCCTTATGGGCGCCAGTTCAAGTCCCAGCTGCTCCACTTCTGATCCAGCTCTCTGCTGATGAACCTGAGGAAAGCAGCAGAAGACGGTTCAAGTGCTTGGGTCCCTGCACCCATGTGGGAGACCCGGAAGAAGCTGGCTCATGCCTTCAGCCTGGCCCAGCACTGGCCATTGTGGCCATTTGGGGAGTGAACTAGTGGACAGAAGATCTTTCTCTCGCTCTTTCTTTCTCTCTCAAATAAATAGATAAATCTTTAATAACAACAAAAGACACAGTTACATCCTATCCTTGATTTAAATGACTTGAATTTGTTTTTTTTTAACATTAAAAAAGGCATACAGGGTCTGTTATAGCTCTTTCCCACTTCCAATAAATCCCATACCACCCCTCAAAAGTTTGTTTCAGCATCTTGCTTTCCAACCTTCATGTGTCCATTTCATTTCTCTTCTGAGTGAACTTTTACCCTTCAGTATTTTCCTGTATTAAAATACCCATGTTGGGGTCTGCACTGTGGCACAGTGGGTTAACGCCCTGGCCTGAAGCGCCGGCATCCCATATGGGCGCTGGTTCTAGTCCCAGCTGCTCCTCTTCTGATCCAGCTCTCTGCTATGGCCTGAGATAGCAGTAGAAGATGACCCAAGTCCTTGGGCCCCTGCACCCACTTGGGAGACCTGGAAGAAGCTCCTGGCTCCAGATCAGCACAGCTCTGGCTGTTGCGGCCATCTGAAGAGTGAACCAGCGGATGGAAGATCTTTCTCTCTGTCTTTACCTCTCTCTGTAATTCTCTTTCAAATAAATAAAATAAATCTTTTTTTTAAAAAAAAAAAAACCATGTTAAAAGTTATCTTAAATTTCTCCTGTTTTTTTTCAATAGTACCCCTAATTGTTTTTTTCCACTTTTTTTGTAACCATGTGAACCCAAAATTCTTCCTTAGTTTTTAAAATGTTTGGCCTTTTTCCTATCCTCTTTGGTTTTCTGTATCTTCTCTTAGAGTGCATCTTTCCATTTTAGGAAAAGATCTCTTTAGAGAAGAATCTCCTCTTCACTAGCCCTCAAGCATATATGTCTGAAACATTCTGGTGGAAGTAGCTCTCGTATCCTTTCTGCCCCACTACCATGCAAAAATATCAAACAGCATTGATTTCAGCTGCAAAGTGGTTCCGTACTGGATGTAGCCAGCTTGTCTTCCATCTTGCCATAAATAATAAGCTCTTTTTCAGACTCCTTGGCCCCTGCTATTTGATGAGGCCATTAATAAAAAGTGCTGTATCAACGGGATGATAAATTCCACTACCCCGAGCCATATATAATGAACACACAGAAAAAATTGGAAGCAGATCTGTTTTGACCAGCCTCCTCCCATTGCAAATCTCCTGCACAGTAACGATGTCCACCGTCTGTTTCCCTCATCATTCCTTCAGGGTCTGCTCCTAGGGTTCCCACTAATCTGGGCTCTGCTTGTTGTCTCCATTTATTCTTGGGATGTTTTCATTATGTCATCGGCTCTTGTTCTACCTTCTCCAACCTGATCTCCATCATTCTTCACTGTTGCATCCCTTACATATGCTCTTGTCACTAGGATGTTTTCTAAATATCTAAAACTCTGCTGGGTCAGCCTGTCCCTGACACTGTGTCTTTGACGTAAGCAGCCTTCCTTCCTTTTCTCCACTTACTGATTGAGTCTGGGGATCCAGCCCTCCTGGTGAATAATGAGAACCCGTATTTATTACTTACGTGGCCCTTCATGCATGAACATACCTTGAAAGAGGAAATCAGGGCTGATCTAACCCATAATTTCCTTGTTTCCACCCTTTTTTTCCATGGTACTCTGCAGATTCACCTGCTGTTCATGTGACCTAATGATGAAACTATGTTTTGTGGATAGCTTTGGGAATAGTTTCGATTTGGCCATGAATGGCAAAATCTTGCACAAACCACTCAATACCGCTGCACCCTAATTTTCTCATTTATTAAGAAAATGAAGAAGATCCATTGTGTCGTCAGACTCATTCCAATGGTGACATATCTGGAAATATTTCACAAGTGGGCTTGTCACTTATAATTATTTCCTTCTGTCCTTTAAAGTGATTATCATGAAATCAACTGCTTCACATGTTTCCAATAGGCAACTAAAAATTGTGACCAAAGTGTGCTTCCTTACTTTTTTAAAGACTTATTTTTTAAAGACTTATTTATTTCTCTGCAGCATGGCAGAGAGGAAGAAGTGGGAGAGAAAGAGAGAGACACAGAGATCTTTCATCATTGGTCTACTTCTCAAGTGTCCACAACAGCTGTGGCTGGGCCAGGCCAAAGCCAGGAGCCAGTAAATCCACCTAAGGCTCCCATCTGGGTGGCAGAGGACCAAGCATGGGGGCCCTCTTCTGCTGCTTTCCCAGGTGCATTCACAGGGCCCTGGATTAGAACCAGAGCAGCTGGGACTCAGATCAGCACTTCAGTTCAGAATGCCTGTGTCGCAAAGTGCAGCTTGACTCACTGTGCCACAATGCCAGCCCCCAAAAGGTTTGTGGTTTTTTTTTTTTATAACAACCAGTGCTAGCTGCCCACCCTACCCACTTCGGGATCCCCATTGGCCAATGTTGGAAGAGTCGTGTGCCCTTCAAGTGTTTGCTTCTCCCTGCTCTCTCTGAAGTCCTGACATGATTCTTCTTACTGAACTCTAATGCCACATCTTTTCAGGCAATTAAAACAGTTTTGCTTTAAAAAAATGTTCCTAAAAACAGTTTCTAAATTGGGCTATCTCAATGCACTCATTTGTGGCCCTTTAATTTACAGGCTACCCCTTGAACAGTAAAGTATAGCTACAGAGAAAACTCATTCATTCTTGTGTTAACCATTATGTGTATCATCACTTTGATCTGGTCAAAGCCAACAGAGTTATTCCTTTGATGTTTGCTATTTTCTGTGCATTTTTATGTCCTGGTTTTTCCCACCTCCTGTACTATTCATTATTTTTGCCTAAGAAGGAAGTAAGAACCTTAATTTTTGAATCACTTCTACTGAGAATGCACCATTTATGGCATTTGGAAATGAGGACAATATGCCTTGCCTCTTTTTTTTTTTAAGATCTGTATTTATTCATTTGAGAGGTAGAGTTACAGACAGTGAGAGGGAAAGACATAGAGATGTCTTCCATCCATTAATTCACTCCCCAGATGGCCACAATGGCCAGAGCTGTGCCAATCTGAAGTCAGGATCTGGGAGCTTCATTGAGTCTCCCATGTGGGTATAGGGGCCCAAGCACTGGGACCATCTTCTACTGCTTTCCTAGACCATAATGGAGAGCTGGATCAGAAAAGGAGCAGCCGATACTGGAGCACATATGGGATGCCGTCACTGCAGGTAGAGGTTTAACCTACTGTGCCACAGCGCTGGCCCCATGTCCTGCCTCTTGATCAAGCATACAGATGCCTTCTGAGTCTAGGGTTTTCCTGGGTCATATGTTGCTTAAATATTACCATTGAATGACCAGAAGAGGCAATATCTGTCCCTTTGTGTCTAATATTCTATGGTCCTTACAATTAAACCCAGTTAACACTAATTTGTAGAAATTTACTTAACTTAGGCTGTGTCTTTTGAATTCTTTTTAAAAAATGACTTTTTAAAAAATTTTGTTAAACTATTTATAAACTAGATCTTACCATCTTAATCCTTAAATATAGAATTCAGTGCATTCAACGCACTCTTAATGTTGTTTTAGACCTAATACCACTATCCAACTCCAGAATGTTTTCATCCTGCCAAACAGAAACTCTGTACTTATTCAATACTAACTCCCCACTCCCCCTCCCTCAGCCCTTGGAAACCACCATTCTCTTTTGTTTCTATGAATTTGACTACTGCAGGTATCTCATGGAAGAGGAATCATGTGATAATTGTCCTTCTGTCATTGGCTTATTTCTCGTAGCATAACATTTTTAAGATTTATTTTTATTTATTTGAAAGACAAAGTGACAGAGAGACAGAGAAAGAGATCTTCCATTTGCTGGTTCACTCCCCCAAATAGTCACAATAGCCAGAGCTGGGCCAGGCTGAAACCAGGAACCAGGAGCTTCTTCTGGGTCTCCCACACAGGTGCAGGGACCCAAGCGCTTGAGCTATCCTCTGCTGCTTCCCCCAGGTTCATTAGCAGGGAGCTGGATCAGAAGCTGAGCGGCCAGGACGGCAACCAGTGTGCTCTTATATATTGCCAGCATCACAAATGGTGGCTTAAGTCACTGTACCACAATGCTGGCCCCAGCATAGTTCTGTTAGAGCTCATCCACATTGTAGTATGTGCCAGAATTCCCTCCTTTTGTAAGGCTGAGTAATAATCTATTGTAAGTATACAGCAGGTATGTCAATGGAACTTCGCTATTGAGACTAGTTTTGCTGTGAATATGAAGTGTGCAGATATCTGCTCAAGTCTCTGCCCTCCCTTCTTCTGGATCTACACCTAGAACTTCCTGGGTTTTATGGTGGTTCTATGCTTAGCTTTCTGAGGAACCACCCAAGGGTCTCCCACAGTGGCCACGCCCTTTCACATTCTCACTAGCAACACCTGAGGGTCCCAATTCTTTGTATCCTCATGGGCAGTTGTTATTTTCTGCTTTCTTTTTGCAAAAGTCATCCCAATGTGAAGAAAAATGCATGAAAAACATTAGTTTTTTCTACTCCTATTCCTTAACTCAAAGTGCCCGTTTCTGCTTATCCCTTTCCTTCTTGCTGTAATTCTCCTGGGGGACTTTTTTTTAGGTACATGTATTTATTTCTCATATTTCTTGCCCCTTCCTTCCGTTCACCCCCCTCTCTGCCCCTCAGCTTGAGGTCACCTTCCATTTTCTCTCCAGAGCAAGAGCCAACTACTCCTCCACTCTTTTCTTTCTTCTCTGAGCTTTTTTTTTTTTTTTTTTTTCAGGCAGAGTGGACAGTGAGAGAGAGAGAGAGAGAGATAAAGGTCTTCCTTTTTGCTGTTGGTTCACCCTCCAATGGCCTCTGCGGCTGGCGCGCCGCGGCTGGCACACCGCGCTGATCTGAAGCCGGGAGCCAGGTGCTTCTCCTGGTCTCCCATGGGGTGCAGGGCCCAAGCACTTGGGCCATCCTCCACTGCACTCCCTGGCCACAGCAGAGAGCTGGCCTGGAAGAGGGGCAACCAGGACAGAATCCGGCGCCCCGACCGGGACTAGAACCCCGTGTGCCGGTGCCACAAGGTGGAGGATTAGCCTAGTGAGCCACGGTGCCGGCCTCTCTGAGCCACTTTCAAACTTTCCCTACCTCAGGAACCCTCCTGCTCATCTCCCCTGAAAGCCTAAATTGACATCATCTGGATGGATCCTGATTGTCTAATCCCATTCTGGGTTATTGAAGTTCTGTAGTCCATAGCTTTTCCCTTCTCACTCAATGGCCGAGGTGCTCTCACTCACTAGTTCCCACACACGTGCACCACCAATCTGCCTACAGCTCATCTCACCTTGATGTGAGGTGTTACAGATCATGGCTTTCCACACTAGGGACACATTCTGATGGTGTGGGATGCTCAAGTGACCCTCTGACCTACTCCAGACCTTGAAAGAATGCCAGAGGTCTCTGACCACCAGCCACAACCACACAAGTTCCAGAGTCACCATTCCTTTGTGACACATTTTTCACACAGTCATCAGTACAAACTCCCAGCTGGCTTCCAACCACACCACCATCCCAGTCACAGCCCCGTCTGTCTTCACTCAGTCACAATTTCTCTCTTACCCTGAAGGGACAAGCAGCATTTAACCTCAGCCTACTTAGATGTATAACGGTAGATAAAAAAGCAAATCCAGCCACTGGTTTTCACTTGAGAAAATGTGAGTGCCACTATGAACAAAAGAATATTCCTGAATCTGTGTTGCTGTAGAAGTTCCTACTACCAAAGACAAGTTCAAGACTGTTCCAGTGGTCAGAAACGGATCCTGACCATTGGTGGGGACAGAGTGCCTGACCCCTAAATAGGCATATGCACTCATTAAGGTCCTGCCTGCCTTCACATGTTGCTGAAATTTCGATAACTCAGTTCCCTTTTACCTGTGACCTCCAGTGGGTACCTGAAGCCTCCAGGAGTACCCAACCCTAGACATACACAATATATATCTATGATAAAGTTTATAAGTTAGGTTCAATAAAAGTTTAACTATAAGAGCTAATAATAAAATAGGAAGTTATAGCAATATATTTGTGATAAAAGTTATGTGGTGTCTTCCTCACTCTCCAAATATCATCCACTTTCACCTTTTCTATTAAAAGCAGCACTTTTATGCTTCTTTTACCTTTTCTCTTTTTTTCCACTTCTCTTGTGCTTTGGGGTCACTCTGCAGTACAATGAGGGTTGTTTGCACTCAGACACTGCCATATCCTGAAAACTGTGATAACAGAGATGGCATCCAAGTGACTGATGGGTAGGTGTCATTACAGCATGGATACACTGGACAAAGGGTTGCTTTACATCCTGGGCAATATGAAGCAGGCCGATGTGAGGTTTCTTCATGACTCTCAGAGCAGCACACAATTAACGTTAAAAATGAATTGCTTACTCATGAAATTTTCCATGTGCAATTTACTGTGGACCCCAGGTAGCTGAAATCAGAGAAAGAGAAACCGTGAGATAAAGAGGGACAACTGGAATGGAGCTCATCTTTGTTTTTCTGGGACAAGACTCCCAGTCGTGTAATTGCTCCAGGTAGCTGAGGGTTTCTGGCCATCTCCATGACTGTATCTGGGTCTTAGCCTTTCCATCTTCTTCCTCTTGTTACTCCAGCGTCAGCAGTTACGACCAAACCCATATCTTGGACCACAGCCTGGAGAGCTACTGCCTGACTTCTGTTGCTTGACTTTTATCTCTTGACAGCCAAGAGATAAGATCAGTCCTCTTCTTGTTCAACCTACCCAAGGGCCTGACCTCTCCTTGCAGCCCTCTCTGACTGTTTGATCCCCTTGGTGACTCTCTTGCTAGCCCATTCAAAGGGAGGCCAAATTTTTATATATATATATATATATATATATATATATATATATATTTAAGGGAAAGGGTTTATTGGGGAACACCCTACAGACCGGAGTGAAGGGGCGGCGAAGGAAAAAAGGGAGAAGGAGACTGTAAAAGAGAGAGACAGAGGAGGGAGAAGAGAGATGAGAGGAGGCGAGAAGCCGAAAGAGTGCAGGAGAGAAGGAACAAGAGCCAAGAGACCAGAGGAGGAGGCTGGAGAGAGGAACCGAGAGAGAGAGAGAGAGAGAGAGAGAGAGCAGGAGAGAAGGGGCAAGATAGAGCACGTGTTCAGGAACAGGCCCTTTTAAAACTTTGCCTGAGGTCAGGCAGGGAAGCAGGAGCAACCAATCCCATTAGGATGGGGGTGGAGCCTGGCTCAGGTAGCTGGGCCATGCGGCCAACTGCACCAGTTTCCTAACATTCCCCCTTTTGTTTTTTATAAAGCAGGGTTTGTATGGGGTTACATTAGTCCCAAAAGTCCAAGAGGGGTAGAGGGACGATGATCTGTCTTTAGAGCTACTTCCTGCTGACATGGGGCGATGATGTACTCTTCGCTGGCATGGGGCGATGTCTCAAGCCGCTGTTTCCTGGGTGGGGAGCCGAGTACATCCCTGTAGCAGCATTTGGTTGACTGCCTGGTTGCTGAAGGCCTTCCTTTGTTCCATTATCACCTGCTGTAAACATTTAGACACTGTAGTATAAAAGACAGGGTGAGAATAGTAACCAATGATCCTAAGAGTAGCATTAACCAGGTAATAAGAGGATTTTATAGAGAGGAAATGGAGGGGGTCTCTGGACCCTTGTGGGGACAGTTTGATGGATGTGGCTTAAAGCTGATTCCAGCCAAGACTGGGAGAAAGGCCACTAACTTTTGCAGGTAGTGGGGTTTGTCTGTAGAGAAATTCTGAACAATCATACAACATTAAGTGAGGAAGAGGACCATCAGTACACACAGGTTGGGAGTAGACCCATTGGTGGTAGAGTAGAGGCTATGGTTACAAAGGAATGAGGCTCAAGTGGGCTAGATACAGAGGAAAGAGTTGTTATTAGAGAACCTAAGAAAGGTGCTATCTGAGCTACAATTAAGTTTTCTGATTGAGAGGCAAATAGAACCTGACAGAAGGGGCTTGATGATAATCTGGTGGGCTTTAAAGCCTTGTAAATTATGAGGCCCAGACTTATCTATCTCTTCATAGGGCACATCCTAAGGGAGGTGAGAACCTCCTTGGGGAAGGCACCCTGTTGACTTCCATTACCTAGCTGGCCTGGGAGGAGAGCTGGCCAGGTAAAGGCAGGTGGAATCTCTAACAGGAAATTTACAGCTCTGCCTGCAGTGTTGCTGACCCTGGTTGGCTGTCCCCTCAGCTGCGGTGGTCACTTTGAAAGCTGGGCCGAGTGAAGGGCTTTTCAGCTTAGAGCCAATAAGATCTGTGGCTCTGACCTGGGCGTCCTTCGACTCCAGGGCAGGTCCATTTCCAGTGATCCAACTCTTGGCAGAGCTGCCAGGGCTCTTCACAAGCTGACTTTTGCTGGAGCCCAGGCTTGCCACATTGAAAGCCTCTGCAGTGGACTGGCCTGTTGGGTCTCCTTGAGGGCAGATCACTGTACAGAGCAGCCATTAATAGGCCTGCCACCCATTGCTTCTAATGGGAGGCCAAATTATAAAGAAGTAGTTCCAATGGCTGTGGCCCATTTTCCCCATGAACTTTTTAATATAGATCTGTTATCTAATTGGAAGATATTCCTTACAGGAACGTGGAGGGTAGCTGTGGTGTCTTTGGTTCCTCTCAATTGAACTGAGAGCCCCTGCCTGGTCATTGTTTCTCTGAAGGTACCTCCTGGAGAAATCTGCAGTCTCCGTGGACGCAGAGAGCAGGAGTTCCTTCTGTGCTCCAACTTTGGCCTTGCAGGGCCTCCAAGACCCACTAGGAAGTGAATAAGCCCTAAACCTCAGACCCTTCACCCCCACAAGTCTCTCCCAGGAGCCTTTACTCAATGTTGTAGTTGTAGTTCTGCAGTCTTTTCTTAAAGAAACCGCTTGGGTTGTCTTAGCTGCAGGCCCCATGAAACCCACATACACTTCTGTTTGCATAATTCTTGGGGAAGAAAAATATTTGCCACATCAGCAGGGTGATTTCTTCCCTTTCGACCCCTTCTTGATTAGCACCTCCCAAGCCCCCATTCTGTTTTCCAATTCCTCCTTCTCATTCTTAACCATTGCACCTGGCTGATCACTGTGGCTTGACCCCTTTAACAAAGGAGGAGTATAAATCTGTGTCAGAAATGAAAGGTGAACTACTGCAAACAGAGACCATTCTCTCTTCTCTGTTGGAAAGGAATAGTAACTTTGCCAATTCATTGCAATTGGCAGTGTCAGCTAAAACTGATCAGGACTGGCCTACAGGTGATGAGGGAAGCTAGATATATGAATGTAGCATCCGAGTCATCTATCACTCTTCTAAGAGCCTGTATTCGATCATAAATCATTACTACTGTGAATTAGTGCAGATTGTTAATTAAGAGTATAGACTTGCAATTTCATTCAATTTGAATTCTAGATTTTTTCATTACTAGCCATGTGACTGGGAACGATATGTAATCTCCACATGCCTCAGTTTTCTGATCCTTAAAGATAGGATGATAGCGACATTCTCAACATAGTGCTGTTATGAGGGTTCAGTTATTATGTGCAGTGCACCCATCAATGCCTGGCACATAGCAAATTATTTTTATATTGGCTAATATTATTTATATTTATTCATTTCCTTGGTTCTAGGCAATAGCTATTCTAAGCAGGAGTATGATTTTTTTAAAAGATTGATTTAGTGGGGCTGGCACTGTGGCATAGAAGGTTAGGCCTCTGTCTGAAGTGCTGGCATCCCATATGGGTGCTGGTTCAAGTCCTGGCTGTTCCACTTCTCATTCAGCTCCCTGCTAATGCTCCTAGGAAAGCAGAGGACTATGGCCCAAGTGCTTGGGTACCTGCAACAACGGGGGAGACCCGGAAGAAGCTCCTAGCTTCAGCCTGGCCCAGCCCTGGCCATTGCGGCCACTTGAGGAGTGAACCAGAGGATGGAAGACTTCTCTCTCACCTTGTCTTTCTTTATCTCTGCCTTTCAAATAAATTTTAGATAAATCTCTTAAAAATTATTTATTTATTTGAAAGGCAGAATGCCTGAGAGAGAAGGAGAAAGAGAGAGAGAGAGAGAATCTTCCATACACTGATTCACTTCTAAAATGGCTGTAGAAACCAGGGCTGGGCCAGGTCTGAAGCCAGGAGCTAGAAGCTCCACCCATGTCTCCTATGTGGGTGGCAGGGGCCCAGGTCCATGAGACATAGTCTACTGCTGTCCCTGGCATATTAGCTGGGAGCTGGGTCAGAAGTGGAGCAGCCAGAGCTTGAATCAGCACTCTGCCATGGGATGCCCGTGTCACAAACGGCAGCTTGACCAACTGCACTACAATTCCAGTCCCAGAAGCATGTCTGTGCACGTAGACATTCCTGGGTGCCCCTGTACTTTGAGCCTTCTTTGCAAAGAGCTTTCACAGTTTGGGATCATTACATTGCATTTTAAGAATATTTTACCTTAAAAGTAGAAGTCTGTTCTAGTACTCCTTGTACGTTTCCAAATCTTAAAGTCTTCTAATAAATAGCTCATAGCAACTGGAAGGAGAGAATAGTAATTTTTTAATCTATTATGCTTTTTTAAAAAGTGGTTTTTTATTTATTTGAGAGGCAGAATTACAGACAGTGAGGGGGGGAGACAGAGAGAGAGAGAGATTTTCCATCTGCAGGTTCACTCCCTAGATGTACACAATGTCCAGAGCTGAGCTGATCAGAAGCCAGGAGCCAAGAGCTTCTTCCAGGGCTCCCATGTGGGTGCAGGGCCCCAAACTCTTGAGCCGTCTTCCACCACTTTCCATTTTTCTAGATTCATTAGCAGGGAGATGGATTCAAAGTGGAGCAGCCGTCGGGACATGAACCAGTGTCTATATGGGATGCCGGTGCCACAGGTGGAGGCTTAACCTGCTATGCCACAGTGCCGGCCCTTAGAACAGTAATAAAACCCATTGCCTTGGTCCACTGGGCATGCTATCACAGAATGCTGCAAAGTGAGTGGCTTATAAACCACAGAAAGTTGTTTCCCGCAGGTCTGGAGACTGGGAATCCACAATCCGGAATCTAGTAGCTGCGGCAATGGTGAAGGACACTTCCTGGTTCATGGGTGCCACAGAAGGGTCAAGAGAGCACTCTGAAGTCTCTCTTTGCTTGGTTTTCCTTAAAGGTTTATGTATCTGTGGGTGAGAGGAGAGATTTTTCATTCCACTGACTCATTCCCCAAATTACCGCTAACAGCCGGGAGTTGGGCCGGAATGAAGTCAGGAGTCTTGAACCCCACCTGGGTCTCCCCTGTGGATGGAAGGGCTCCAGTACTTGGGCCATCCTCCGCTGCTGTCCCAGGTGCATTAGCAGGGAGCTGTAGTGGAAGCAGAGCAGCCAGAATGGGAACCAGGGCTCTTATATGATGCTGGCATCGCAAAGAGCAGGCAGAGGCTTAGCTCACTGGGTCACAGTGCAGGCCTTGAGGTATAGATAGGTAGACAGAGAGATAGGTAGGTAGGTAGATAGATAGATAGAGCTGCTAATTTCATTCATGAAGGCGCTTCCCTCATGATCTATTCACCCTACAAAGGCCCTGCTTCCAGTTATAATCACTTTCTGGAGTAGCTGGGAAAAACATTTTGGCAACCCATCATCGGGGTCTGGTTGTCATCATTACATAGTTCTCCCCTCTCCCTTATGCTGAAACAACTCATGGGCAGGAGGAAGACTACCAAGGCTTCCCAACCAGAAGTTATGGCACACAAAGCAAACCGAGTCACCCAGTGGTCTCCCCATTGCAGGGCTGCGAGGATCTGTGAGTAGCAGCCCCAGGATCCAGGTTTTTTTTCACAACCGATCCTATGGTGTGATTTTACATAAATCCTTTGGGGGGTTCTCACAGTCTGTTAGCTCATCATGGAGTAGATTAGCTGATTCCTGAAGTTGTTGCTAGCCCTCAACAAGTTCAAATGCAAGGCACATCAAATTGATTGCTCATCTCAAATGTAAAACCCTG
Organism: Oryctolagus cuniculus; assembly: GCF_964237555.1. Lineage (NCBI taxonomy): Eukaryota > Metazoa > Chordata > Mammalia > Lagomorpha > Leporidae > Oryctolagus > Oryctolagus cuniculus. The sequence continues at coordinate 57,522,078 of NC_091448.1, read as the reverse complement.
TAGGGGTTGCACCAGCCTTTTGTAGGCAAGGGCTAAGTTTTTTGCTTTAGCTCATAGAGGATATTTGCAGTTTGATCACTAAACACACCTAATAGTGCTTATGTTCTGTGACACCCCACCCCCCAGGAATACCTATAAAACAACACGGCAGAGTATTTTCTTTCATTCAAATATTACTATTGTGGGCACAGGGACCTGATGGATTTAGGGTCTATGCCACATCCCACCTCAGCAATCTTCTGATGTAGAATCAATTTCATTCACATTTTGTGATTTTGTTAGAAGAGGAAGAAGGATGGTAATATGGTGGTTAGCAAAATATTGATTTTTTTTTTACTGATAAGTTTTAGGAGGAAAAGCCTAATGAGAAATGACTCATGTACTAGCAAGGGTGTTGTTCAGCATCAACAACTATAAAAGTTAGGTTAATCAGTTGGGGATGTTCTGTGTCTCAGGATGGATCGAGGTCATGGAATTAATTCTCGCCTACAATTGTGAAATCTGAACATGATGAAAGGGGTCCTTGGCAGAAATGCCTTGAGATGAAGATATTTACCAGGGAATAGGATTTACATGCTTTGAAATAAAACTTTACAAGCTCCAGGATTTACAGACTAGAACTATTAACGTTTTATACATTAATCAAATGGGTTAAACAGTGTTAGCTTCTCTCCCTTTTCTTAAATCAAAGACCGATTTTTCAAAGGTCATTCTTAGGATTTTTGTGAATGTATTAAGATTCATAATAAACAAATTAAGAGTTTCCCTTGATAGCTTGGTTCAGTTGATCTAGGTGTACATTTTTTTTGTTTATTTTCTTCCCACTACAGTGGAAAGGGAACTCAAAGAAGACCATTTGTGGTGTGGCTGTTAGTTTGATACCATTTTTTCCATATTTATTGAAGTATAAATTATATTTACATATGTGCTATACTAAGAAGTTACTGTATTTGAATGTCAAATTTTTCAGTCCTATTTGGTGATCAATAATTTTTTTAAAAAAACAGAAATCTTTCAAAATTCCTCTAAAATAACTTTTTAATGTCTGATTCATCAAAAAGATACCTTTTATGTATTTCAAATCTTTTATTTATTTATTTATTTTTTGACAGGCAGAGTGGACAGTGAGAGAGAGAGAGACAGAGAGAAAAGTCTTCCTTTGCCATTGGTTCACCCTCCAATGGCCGCCGCGGACGGCGCACCTCGCTGATCTGAAGCCAGGAGCCAGGTGCTTCTCCTGGTCTCCCATGGGGTGCAGGGCCCAAGCACTTGGGCCATCCTCCAATGCACTTCCTGGCCACAGCAGAGAGCTGGCCTGGAAGAGGGGCAACCGGGACAGAATCCGGGGCCCCGACCAGGACTAGAACCCGGTGTGCCGGCGCTGCAAGGCGGAGGATTAGCCTAGTGAGCCGCGGTGCCGGCTTTGTACTTCAAATCTTTAACATATTCTCAGCATCCCAAATTTTCCTTAGTTAAAATAGTCATCATTTTCATTCTCAGAGGAAAGTACTATCTTCTCTTTTAGCTTCGTAGTTCTTGATTATTTCTTATAAAACATGCCCAATCATCTTTCATTCACAATGTTTCTTTGAGCATTTTCTCAACTCTGTGGGTTTTTTTCACTCTAATCATTCAAGGTAGAGAAGGTTTAATGTTGTAAATTTAAATTTAAAACTATCAGAAAAATATAGACAATAATATTACATTAAAAATTTAAGCTTAAAATTGGAAGATCTCATGGAAAATGTGTTTATTAAGTTGTGTCACTATGCCGTCTTCTGTCACTTTTCTATGCAATGTAAAATATGTATGTTTTCTAACACATAATATTTTGTGTTGGACATTTCCCCTTTGGCATTATTTCTGTTAAAAAGTAAAGTTTGTGCTTTATGTTGTATTTAATAAAAGGCTCACATATCCTACAGTATAGGGCGATATGCGTCATTCTTTAATGCTCACTTATAGAATATAATGCTTAAGCATCTCAAAATTCCAGATGAAAAGAATATCATTTCAATATTAACATTGCTCTTGCATTCCTTAAAGTGAAAATTAGCAAAACTTTATAGTTGGATATATTCTTTCCTTTCCTGAAAATCAGCTAACTTTCTTTTAGTCAAAATGTAGGACATAGGGAGTGTCTTTGATTTCTGATAAAGACAAATTAATATTAGTTTATTAAAGAGCTTGCTCATTCTTTTAGATTCCCAATCTAATTTTTTTAGATTTCAAATTTATTTATCAATGCATTTTATTAATAACAAAATAATTTTAATTAATTTTTATTTAAATAATTAATATATCTTTATTAATTAACTGATAAACTTGAGAGGCAGAGTTACAGACAGAGAGAGGGAGAGACAAAGAGCAGGGTCTTCCATCTACTGGTTCACTCACCAATGGCCGCAATGACCTGAGCTGGGCTGATCAGTAGCCAGGAGCCAGGATCCAGGAGCTTCTTCCAGGTCTCTCACGTGGGTGCAGGGACCCAAGTGCTTGAGCTGTCTTCCACTGCTTTCCTAGACCATAAGCAGAGAGCTGGATCAGAAGAGGAACAGCTGGGACATGAACTGGCACCAATATGTGATTCTGGCATGCAGGTGGAGGCTTAACCTACTACAGCATAGGGTTGTCCCCCCTCCCCCAATGTATTCTTTAAAGCAACTCTATTGACATATAATTGAACATATTAAGCATCATATACTTAAAGCCTATGATTTGGTGAATATCTCGGAATGCAAATACCCATGAAACCATCACTGTAATAAAAATAATGACACACCCAACACTTCAAAATTTTCCAATTTCTTCTTATAGCTCCATCATGTTTCATTTCACGAATTTGAAGTTCTGCTCTTAGGTACATAAACACTTTGGATTTTTATGCTCCCTTGATGAACTGACCTCTTTGCCATTATAAAGTGATCTCATCCCTGATAATATTTGTTAAAGTATATTTGTCTTATATCAAGCTCTATTTTGATTACTGTTGACATGGCAAGTCTTTTTTGCTTTGTCTTTTTACTTTGAACTCATGAATGTCTTCATCTTTTTAGTAGTTTCCTTGGGTCTCACTTTTTTATCCGTTATGACATCTGCATTTTAATTTGAATATTTAGACTATTTGCATTTAATGCGATTATTGGTACAGTTAAGTGTAAATCTTCATTTTGATCTATGTTTTCTTTTTGACCCATTTGCCCTCATTCCATTCTTTATCTATTTTGCCTTTCTTTTAATTAATTGGTTATTTTTTTTTTAGACAAGCAGAAAGGCAGATAGATGGAGAGAGACAGAGATAGAGGTAGAGGGAACCCTTATGTGTTGATTAACACTCTTAAATGCCTACATCCTGAAAGACAGGAGGTGGGAACTCAATTCAGGTTCTCCATGTGAGTAGCAGTTGATCCAAATACTTGAGCCAAGACCTGCTGCCTTGCAAGGGATACATTAGCAGGAAGCTGGAATCTTTAGCAGGCCCGGGACTTGAACCTAGGCACTCCAATATGAAACATGGGCATCCCAGTCCAGCGGATTAACTGCTAGACCAAATGCCTACTCCACATTAACTATTTTTTATGATTATATTGTCTTTCCTTTGTTGGTTTATGGAAGCGAGTTTTCTTTAAGGATGATGAGCTTTGTTCTTGTGCAATAGCAGGGAATGTTCCAAGCAGCACTGTCACAATATCTAGGCCTAGTTCCATAACAAAAACAGTACTATGTCTCCTAGTTAACATCTAGTAATAAACCCTGCTTACCATCTGTTCACTGTTATGGCTAGTTTTATATGGTTTATATTGGTACATATACATGCACACTCACAATACTGTTTATTTCTCTATGTTCTCTTTTGGCCTAGCATTTCTGTAACACTGTCCTGGCTGCTTATGTATGGTCTTAAAGAACTCAGATTGAGGGATCTTAAGAACTTGGATCACTAATTCACTTTTCAAGGTTTTATCTTAGAGCTACCATAACAAATTGCTGCAAACTGAGTGTACTAAACAACACAATGTTATTCTCTCATCTTTTAGGAGGCCAGAACTCTGAAGCCAAAGTGTTGGCAGGATTAACTCTTCTAGAAGCTCCTAGGGAGGATCTGTTCCATGCTGTTCTCATAGCTTCCAGCGGTTGCTGGAATCTTTGGTAGTGCATCATTCCAGTTCTGCTTCTGTCTTCCTTCTGTGTGTATCTGTGTCTTCTCTGTCTGAAAATCTCCATCTTCATATGAAAATACCAGTCGGGGGCGGATGTTTGGCTCAGAAGACACCCACTTCCCACATTGGAGTGTCTTGGTTTGAGTCCTGGTTTCACTTCTGATCCAGCTTCCTGCCATGAGCATCCTGGGAGATAGTGCGGGATGGCTATCTCCCTGCCACCCACATGAGAGACCTGGATGGGATTCCAGGGTCCTGGCTTTGGTCTGGCCCAGCCCCAGCTGTTGCAGGCATTTGTAGAGAGAAGCAATGGGTAGACTTCTTTTATCATGTGTGTTTATAGCTTTGTTATGTCTCTGCTTTCTGGTCCTATAACTGACCTACAGATACTGGAAAGTTATCTGGGTTTCCTACAGATCGAAGAACCAGATTACAGTATTTTTAATTTGCTTAATTTTCACTTGTGATTGAGTAACAAAGGCTTCATATTTCTAGAATTATAAGAATTCAATACAGTTACATACGTATCAAGTTCTTATAATAGTGCTTGGTATAGGTACTTGGTAATTAGTAACTACCTTTATAATTCATCTTAACACTGTTACCCTGTTGCTGACTTGGGAGACATCTTTGACCCCTAACACAGACTTCCTTGTGTGGGCTTGGTGGAATTTTTAAAAAATTGATAAAGCTTTTATTTATTTGAAAGGCAGAGAGACAGAGATTGACATGTGCACAGGCACATGTGCACACACACTTTTTAATCCCTTTGTTCACTGCCCAAATTTCTGCAGTAGCCAAGGCTGGTTCAGGCCAAAAGTCAGGAGCCCAAAACTCCATGTGAGGATCCCACATGATTGGCAGGGACCCAAATCCTTGGACTATCAGCTGCTACCTCTCGGGGTGCACATTATCAGGAAGCTAGAACTGGAAGCAGAACCGGGACTCAAAGTCAGGTACTCTGTCATGGGTTGCAGGCATCCTAACTGCTGAGTCCAACTCCCACCCCAGCTCTGCCTCTGCTCCAGGGACAAGCGTGTGAAGGAGCTGGCAAACTCACTCAGCACCACGCTCACCATGTCGTGGCAAAGTGGATCTGTCTGCAGGGTCCCCAGCATTGTGTGAATCATAATAAACTTCCCCAGTGCAACCCGACCCCACCTCTCACAGTGCCTCCCGCTAACTTTTCCTTCACCTCAGAAAGACCTTCATGGGAAATGTGGTTTTAAAAGTGTTGGAGGAATTTGTCATCAGGGACCTCTTGAGTTACAGAACCCAAGTGAAGTAACCAGGGCAGGAAATACATCTGTTCCACAGCACTGGGCTGCCCCAGTGGGTACACAACTCTCCAGCTCCAGAGGAGATTTTGTACACTGGCGTCCTATATCATAGCCATCTGCCCCAATAAATCCCTCTCCTATCGCTGGTTAAAGCCAACAGTATCCAAGGATAGAAGGGTTGATTCATTCGCTACTGATGAGCCTAGGAATTGCCAGACTTGCTTTCTCTTTGCAGCTTCATTACAATCAAAGGCAATTAAGAAAAGTGATTTTTGCCATCACACTCTTGGCGAGAAATGCAATGTAGTAGACTGAGCCGTAGTCTTGAAGCCCCAGAAGGTCATAGTTTCTATCACGTTTTCAGATTTTAGCTGCTGATGGTCATTGTCACAACCCTTTTGCCTACCTACCTCTCTCCTTTTGCAATCTAAAGATAAAAAGAATGGGTGAACGCTGTGACCTCTTTTCAATAGAGCAGTGAGAGAGGGAGCCTGCTTATTGCACAATGACTTGTGTTTTACATCTGAGACCTTATGGGAAAGGTGCGATTCAACCTGACCAACGGATCAGAGGCCAGGGGTTGGCCAACAGCTCTCCCAGATTTATGAAGTGTTCCGAGATTTCAACTTCCAAACCAGGCCCGGCAGGCACATCATTCCCTTTCCTTGTGACTTTGGGCTATGCATTGCAGCACTCCCAGGGACTGTAAATGGGAAAGTGAGATGATGGCAAATTATTGGGTCTTTTTTGTTGTTGTTGTTTTCAGCCCAGCCTTTCAGCAGAAAATAGAGAAGGGGGAGCAAAAAAAAACTTAACAAAATCAGCAATTCTAATTATCGCCAATAAAAATGTTTTGTTTCAATCCTGAGTATATCCACAACCTACATGACTTTTTCCATGAAAAAATAGGGGATGCGTTAATTGTTAAATTTTCTAACACCTTGGGACTTTACAGCCAAAGAAATTCAATCCTCTCCCAACCTCTGCTCGCAGTGCCCCGAGCCAAAATCCAAGAATTCAATAAGTGGCCAGGAGCATAAACAAATGCTCAAGACTGTCAATAAAATGTCAAAGGCAACACAGGCAGTCGTCATTACTTTTTCTACATTTTAACTTGATTCCATCTCGGAATCCAAAGATTTCTAAATTTAACTCTTCCAGCTTCCTGAAGACCTAGACAAAGCCCTAAGCAGTCACTTCCGGTTTTTACCTCAGTGGTCAGATCCTGATAACAGATTCTCCGCAAGAAAGCCAGGAGCCTTTAGCCCTATCCTTGCAGCTGTAAACTCCACTCAGGAGCCCACTGACAACATCTGCTAAGATGGGAAACAGTTTGGAGAAAGAAGGACCCAGTAGTTGCACTGGAAGTTCTGGATACAGCCAGCAATTCCAACCTTCAGTCACCTCTGGTTCAGACCTCTAGATGCCAACCTAAACCTACTTGTGTGGACTCTACAGTTAGCCCGAATGATGTCATTTGGTTTGATTCCTGACTCTCTCACCCTCACCTTCATGCCCCATATCCTGGTATACTATACTTTGAGCCACAACCTACAGGACCCACAGGTAGTTGAAGCTGTGTGGTCAACAGTGTTTGCTTGGTGCTTTCCGCCTTATCTGGGTACTCAGTATAGAGAGCTTTGGGTGCCCATATGCAATAACTGAGTCTTGAGAGTCAGGAAAAAGAAATGAGCACTGTTGAAATGTATTGCAATAATTGTTAAATTTTCTAACACCTTGGGAGGACATTGGGAATAGCTCAAGGGTTGGTGAAGAAGTTCTTTCTGATGTTACTTCAAATCACTAATGATGTGAGGACAGAGAGATGTTTGATCCCCTCCCTAGAGCCACAGTCTAGCAGAGTCTAATCGTAGACGTGAGGAGAGTTAAGAACAGAAGGAATTTATTATGTGCCAAACTTATCCTGGTAGGACAACACGAGTCAAGTGAAAGAAAATGCAAAGGACCAAAGGAGAAAACACAGTTCAGAGTGTCATCCAAGGAGACAAAGGAATCAAGGCTGTGAGATATGAGCTGGTTTGAATGTGAGACTCTTACTTGGTTTATTTCCAAAGGACAACCTTGCCACACGAAGGACATCACTCAGACAACCCCAGCAGTTCCTAGTGGGTGGGATGATCAAGGTCTATTGGCAGAGATTTATCCATGGGCAGCACTAGCAGCTGCTCAGATGATGGAATCACAGAAGTGAATTTTCCGTTATTTATTCAGGTATTGAAAATAGTAGTAATCTGGGGATGGTCTTTGGCCCACATTTGAGATGCTGGGTTAAGACACTCATATTCCTCATCAGAGTGCCTGGCTTTGCATCTCAGTTCTGCTTCTGGTTCCAGACTCATGGTAATGTGCACCCGGGGAGGCAGCAGGTGATGGTTTAAGTAGTTGGCTCCCTGCCACCCACGTTGGAGACCTGGATTGCACTGGTGGCTTTCGGCTTCTGTTCGGCCAATTCCTGGGTCTCTGCGGGGGAGAATCAGCAGATGGATGTTCTCTCTGTCTGTCTTTTTCCCTTCTAAGTCTTCCTGCCTCTCAAGTAAATAAACAGATAAATAAAAATGTTAAAAGGAAAATATAGTGGCAATCCATGACCGATGAGAGGGTGCCTTGTTTTGTTTTATTCTTTAGCATTTTTATAAACTCTGCAATTGTCTTTAAGATTCTAAATTGTGACCCTGATGGACGTATGATTTTTTTTTCTGTGAGTCCTTGCTGGTTTGCTGCTGGCTCTGGTCTATGACATCCCAGAGGATCTTACCTTGAAGACTCTAGTTCTCGGGAGGTGGCTGCAGTGGCCCCGGGCACTGTCTGACTAGGCTATGCTCTAATTCCACCTCACTTTTGTTGCCATCTCACATATCTCACCTGTACTGCCATCTGCAAACCTTGAAAACCAAATGAGTATGAAGGAGAAAACTGAATGCCCACCACATAGGACTCAACATTTGCATTCCCACATATAAGACTTAAATATGCTTCTAAATGTTCCCAGAAAATGGGATGAAAAATAAGTGTATTTTGCTGCAAAATTTTTTGAAATCCAGGCTTATAAGAAATCTCCAAAAAGTCTTTGAAAAATGCAAACCTTGGTACAAAAAATGTTTAAATCCACGTGCAGTTTTGTCGTATTATACGTTTTTCATGAACTTTTCAAAGAGCTCTGATAAGCATGGATTTCAACATTTTCAAAGCAAACTAAATGTATTTTTTCATTCCCTATTTTCCATGAACATTCTGAAGTATCCTCATGCTTCCAACTTCAGGGTAATAATTTACATTCTGATTGTTCTCTTAGCTTGGAGGTTTATTCTGACGCGTGTTTGTCAACTAGAAACTCTTGCTTCGGTTAACCCAGTCATCAAGGATGAGAAGAAAGAAACTGAATTCTGTTTCTTCACATTGTTGGGGAGGGATGTAATTAATGAGCATCTGGGCTCAGGGTAAGTGGTCCACTTCCGTGCTCTTTCCCACCAAAGCACACATGGGAGGGGCTTCCGCACTGCCAGTGCCCATGCTCCTCCCAAGGATCACCTTTTGTTTTTGTTTTTGTTTGTTTTTTAGTTTTATTGATTTTTTTAAAGAAAGATTTACTTATTTATTTGAAAGTCAGAGTTTCAGAGAGAGAAGAGACAGAGACAGAGATCTTCCATCTGCTGATTCATTCCCCAATTGGCCTCAACAGTTAGCACTTGACCAGACCAATGCCAGGAGCCAGGAGCTTCATCCGGGTCTCCCATGTGGCTGGCAGGGGCCCAAGCGCTCAGGCCATCTCGTTGCTTTTCCCACACCAGTAGCAGGGAGCTGGATTGGAAATGGAGCAACCACGACAGGAACTTGCACCCATATGGGATGCCGGCATCACAGGTGGTGGCTTTGCAGGTGGCACCACAACGTTGTCCCTGATGATAATGTATTTTATCATTTGACATGATGTGGCTTTAAGTGCTTCTGCAGGTTTTAAACTTTGGCTTTCTAAATCATGTTTTCACCTAGTGTGAGAGTGTACTCTGGTCTTCTATCTCAGAAGCAGGAAGCAAACTAAAGCCAGGAAGGAGGGATGTTCTGGAGGAAGGCGTTCTCTGTGCTCCTGTCATCACACTTCCAAACACAGTCCCATTACATCATCACATCCCCCGGCAGAGGACTGGGACTGCCCAGGAGCAAGAAAGCAAGGGGAAGACCGAAAGACCTCGGGCAACCACCTTGGGTAACTCTGACAGTCAGACAGACACAGACTAAAACAGGCTTAACCAAGACTGTATCTTTGATGAGCAGCAGGGACCACACTACAGGTAGATTCCAGTGGCATGGCATTGTCCTGGCTCTCTTCTGGATGTCCGATGGCATTAAACTTCCATGGGATAAAGGCTGGGTGACTGTTCTGTGAAGCGAGTTGACTGGTATTCCTGGATAATATTTATGGAGTGCTTATTATGTGTTTCATACTCTTCCAAGTTCATGTGCTGGTTCATTCAGTGTTCCCAATGGCCTTTTGTGGTGGGTCTCTTAGCAACCTCAGCTTGTGAGAGGGTAACACTGAGGCACAAAGGAACCATGTCCTTGTTCAAGCTTATGGAAGAAGTGAGCCGTAAGGCCTGGCTACAAACTAGAAAGCCTGGCCCTGGAGCCTTCGCTCTCAACCTCTGGTCCACCACCTCTGGAACCACAGGGGGCTTTGTACTTGAAGGTTTCAACCTTGAAGCACTCATAGGAACAGAGCATTTCTGAGCAATTCCTAATGTCAGGCACAGTGCAGATGTTTTTTTTTTTAACTTATTTTTCCAACAATTCTGACAAGTCTTTTCCATTTCTTTCTAACTTTATTCTTGGGAGAATAGGGTTGTTACAGAAGAGATAACAGGTTTTTTTTTTTTTTTTTTTTTTTTTTTTTTTTTTTTTTTTTTTTTTGACAGGCAGAGTGGACAGTGAGAGAGAGAGAGACAGAGAGAAAGGTCTTCCTTTGCTGTTGGTTCATCCTCCAATGGCTGCTGCCGTCGGCACGCTGCGGCCAGTGCACCGCGCTGATCCAATGGCAGGAGCCAGGTACTTATCCTGGTCTCCCATGGGGTGCAGGGCCCAAGCACTTGGGCCATCCTCCACTGCCCTCCTGGGCCACAGCAGAGAGCTGGCCTGGAAGAGGGGCAACCGGGACAGACTCTGGTGCCCCGACCAGGACTAGAACCCGGTGTGCCAGTGCCACAGGCAGAGGACTAGCCTCGTGAGCCAGGGCGCCAGCCGAGACTGTGCTTTTATAGAGGAAGCAACTCAAGAAAAAATTTGACAAATGAGTCCTACGATCTCCACTCTCTTTGCTTATTCACCCCGCCTTTCTACCTGTTGCACAGTTTGGCCTAAGGAGGCATCACCTTTCCTCATGGCAGTTGCCCAAGCCCCGGAAACAGGTCCTGGCAGAATTCGCTTACCTCCAGAGCTAGGGTGGCAGCTCTCTCATGTCCTTTTCATCGACACCAGATAGCATCTCCATTGTCATTCCTTAATACCAATGGCATTCGGATCTGAAAGACCTCCAGTGTTGGACTGTGTATCTGGGTAGACTAGGGGAGCAGGATCTTATTTCTTTTGTGGTCCTGGCTTCATACTATCACCACAGTACTCTTCTGAAGATTCTTGAGCCTCTCCCTTCTGGCCAAATATTTCCATGAGGGCATTATTGGTTATTATTATTAATTAGTTATTTTATTTATTATTAGTTATTATTATTATTAGTGTGTGAAATGTAGCCTCTCAGATGACCACTTAAAATCTCCTCGTGCTCTAGTCTCAACAACTATTTTCTGACATTTTTTTCTGTGATTTCTCTTGATTTCTTTCTCCTTCTCCCTACTTCATACTATGGTAGATGCGCCTCTGACTCCACTATGTTAGTACACGCTTTCTGGAATGTGGTCCCATGCTCCTTGCCCCTCTAACTTCTCCATAAGTCTTTTTTTTTTTTTTTTGACAGGCAGAGTGGACAGTGAGAGAGAGAGACAGAGAGAAAGGTCTTCCTTTCCATTGGTTCACCCTCCAATCGCCGCCACGGCCGGTGCGCTGCAGCTGGCGCACCACGCTGATCTGAAGGCAGGAGCCAGGTGCTTCTCCTGGTCTCCCATGGGGTGCAGGGTCCAAGCACTTGGGCTATCCTCCACTGCACTCCCTGGCCACAGCAGAGAGCTGGCCTGGAAGAGGGGCAACCGGGACAGACTCTGGTGCCCTGACCAGGACTAGAACCCGGTGTGCCGGCGCCGCAAGGTGGAGGATTAGCCTAGTGAGCCACGGCACTGGCCCTCCATAAGTCTTTATACACTAAGTGGTCCAATGCTGACTTGCAATGATGTGTATTCGCGCTGTCTCCCTTTCTTCCCGTAGTCCACCACCTGAGAACTTTAGTGATGCTTCAAATTCTCTGCCAGTAACTTCTCCATACTAGAAGTTATCTGTAGCCAAGATGCCTATTCCTAAATTGCGGTTCCCTGAGTGCAGGCCTGGGCTTGCTCTGGAATAAAATAGAGACACACATGGGTCCTATGAAGAAGGCATTAGGAAAAGAGGGCAGGGACCCAGTTGTTATGGCACTAGATGTTCCCTGCATTTCATAAGTTACCAGAAAAGCAGCTTCTCACACTACACAGAGGATGCACGGAGAGCAGACGACCCAACTCCTCTGTTTGTCCTACATGCATGTTTTCCCCCTAAAAAGGACCCAACTGGGCCATTTTGCCACCATACAGTAGGCAAGCCCCATCGGGAAGCATTTGCCTGGATCATTTCAAAGGCCATTAACTTCCAAGATCCCCAGCCCATATACAGTTGCTTTTTGGAATCAAGCGCCAGTTCTCAGGATCCTTGAATAAACCTTGCTCAGTGGTGATCAGGGGAGTAGAGTTGCTTTCATGTAAGTTTGCTTTAATCATACCAACTTCTATAGAAAATAACTGGGGAGGATTATTTCTCTTCGAAAGAACTTAGGTTCCTTCTCTTGCTTACTCAGCACAATAGAATTTGGTGATTTCTAACAGGGCTGAATGGATATGGTATGGTTCCCAATTTTGCTTTTCTCCATAACTATGTAACATTGTAATTTATCTTAATTTATTTGAAAGAGAGAAACACACACATACATAAAGAGAGAGAGAAAGGGAGATCTTCCATCTACTAGTTCACTCTCCTAAATATCTTCAAAGGTCAGAGCTGAGTCAGGCCAAAGCCAGGAGCTCCATTCATGTCTCCCATGTGGGTGGTAGGTATTTGAGCTTCATCTGCTGCCTCCCAGGGTGTGCACTGGCAGGGAGCTGGATCAGACGTGGAGATGGGACTCCATCCCAGGCACTCCAGTATGCACTGCAGGTGTTCCAAGTGCAGCTTAATCTACTCTGCCCTCTAAGCAGCATTGCAAGGTTCAAAACAGGACAGCTTCTGTCCATGCTATCTGTGGCAACATTTTGAACAAGCAGTAAGGGGTTCTTCTTACTGTCAGGTCGTAGGCTGGAACTTAAAGCATATCATATCATCTATCATCTAGGTAGAACCCCTTTCACTCTGTGTGTTGCCTGAAGAACACAGGTCATTGAGAAGTTCCTGAGACTCTGCCCATCAAACATCTTTGTTTAATAACCCAACCAGCCCATGAGCCGGCCATGTGCTAGAGCTGACTCCTAAAGGCTCACTATGTCCAGTTGTTTACTTCCCTTCCTAAATTTAGAGACTCACATTCAATGATGCCATGTGGGTAGCCTGAGGTCTATCCAAGTGGGAGTTTTTAAATTGTGGAAATTGGCAAACTGCACCTGTATCCCCTGTTTTGGGGGGAGTAGATTTTCCGAGAGCCACTGAGATAAGCCCACCACTACCTTCCTAACAACAAGAACAATATGAACCCCTGCTCACAGTGGGGTCACTCCATCCCTTATAATACTGAAAACATGATCTGTTTCTTGGGGGCCAAGCCCACATGAAGACACCGGGGCATACAGCTGCTGGCTTCAATGGGAAGACCACTGCACTGAAACTCCACAAATAACCTAGAGAGGTATCTGTGTCTGTGTCCCTCAGGGCTGGCCTAAGGCACTCCAGTTTTGTGACCCCAAAAGTCAGATGGATATAGGTTAGAGGAGGAGAGAAGGCAATAGCCTGATTACCCTTTTTTTTTTTTTTTAACAAAGGACAAATGAAGTCAAGAAATGTTTAGAATAGCCAGAGCTGCTCCCTCCGCAGGGCCCTAGCAGCTTCTAGTACATTTCCATGTCATGCTGGCTGTAATGGGAAGTGACAGCTGATGAAAGCTGCTATTCATGGTCATCTGAAACAGCTTTCCCTCCCAGATGAAATTCAGTGTGGCATGAGTCTAAACACGCCGACCAGAGGCCCGGTGAATGTATTCCCCAGGTCCCCAAGGGCTGGTAGAGGCGACTTTGTTTGTGAAGGGGGCTTCCTGACTGGGCATCAAAGAGGCTCAGTGTAAACAATGGGGGTCTTTATGCCCCTCCAATGCTCAGGCCCGAGACGGTGGCCCTGGCCCTGGACTCTGCCCACCCAGGCCCTCTTTTTTTTTTTTTTAATTAGCCACAGGCACTTGAGGGTGACTCTGGGGGTTGTGTGAAAAGTATTTTCCACAGCTGTAATGAACAAAGCCCAGATTTATCCTCCATGACTTCTAGATGAACCATTTCCTTATACAGTGCAGTGTTGGGGTGGGTGACGTAATGCTTAGACTGTTTCAGTTTTTATAATTAATTAATTAATTTCCTTGAAGGTGTGTGTAGGGAGAGAGAAAGAGAGAGAGAGAGAGAGAGAGAGATTTCCTATCCACTAGTGGTTCACTCCTCAAATGCCCACAAAAACCATGGCTGGGCCAGGTCGAAGCCAAGAACCAAGAACTCAATCTAGGTCTCCTATGTGGATGGAAGTAACCCAAACACCTGAACCATCACTACTGTCTCCCAGTGTCTTCATCAGCAGGAAGTTAGAGTCAGGAGCCAGAATCGTGACTTAAACCCAGGCAGTTCCACGTGAGACATGGGCATCCAACCAATGGCTTAACTCTGAGGCTAAACACCTGCCCCTGCTCCAGCTTTGAGATGACTCTTTAGACTCTTTGTCTGCAAAAACCAAGAGTGATTGCAAATCTTAGCAAAAGAGATGTTTTCATATCGAGTTCCTGAATGGGTAACCCCAGTAGGTTTTAGGATTGAACTGGACGAGCCTGAGGCAAGCATACTCTCTTTAGATCAAGAAGCCATCACTTCTCTTCTGTTTCTTGCTATCTGACACTGACATGAAGTCACAAACATATGGTTTTCATCAAAAGAGAGCGGGCAGCATTCCATCAGTCTCGGGAGCTAGGGATTTAGTAGCTAGGGTAGCTAGTAGCTAGGAAAAGGGTGGTCCCTTGAAACAACAGTGTGTGAGCCAGGAGACAAGTCCTTCTGGAAAAGCTAATACAAGCAATATTAGGGCAGGCATTGGGAAACGTGGCAAGAACAAGAGTCCAGGACTAAGGAAATCTAATGCTATCCTGTGGCTTCTGCCTCTATTTTGAGTCACCTATTGCTATGATTTATTTTAAGCACAGCATGTCCTCCAAACTCATAAAGGAGGTAAATCTCAAAGTCTTTTGTTAATGGTACTGAGAGAGTAGAAACTTAATGTAACTATGGTAATGAGAGTTGGGAAGTTGGATTGGGTCACTAGGATGGAGCCTCTAGAATGAAGTCCTGATGGTTTGATGAGGAGAGGCGTACAGAGGGAGATACAGACAAGCTTGTTTCCTGTGTCTTGTCATGTGATGCTCTGTGCTACCTTGGGGCCCTGTTAGCAAGAACACCATCACCAGACTCCAAGCCAATGGAGCTGCCCAGTTGTGGGCCATGAATTTCCAGAACCATGAGCCAAAATACACCTCTTTCTTTCATAAAGTTAGCCTGCCTCAAGTATTTTTTTATGCATTGAAAACTTAACACACCTACCAAAATCTGTGTGTTGGGGCCAGTGTTGTGGCTCCGGGAGTTAACCTGCCACTTGTGATGCAAGCATCCATACAAGCAATGGTTTGAGTCCCGGTTGCTCCACTTTTGATCCAGCTGCCTGCTAATGTGCCTGGGAAGGCAGCAGATGATGGCCCAAGAGCTTGGGCCCCTGCCACCCATACGGGAAATCCATATTGGAGCTCCAGACTCCCAGTTTGGCCTGGCCCAGCCCCAGCCATTGCAACTATTTAGAACTGGAAGTGTCCCCACCCCCTCTTTTTCCCCTACCCCCACTCCCATTACTTTGCCTTTCAAATAAATAAATTTTTAGAAAATATCTGTTTTTTCTTCTTACTTGTTCTGAAGTCAAACTACTGACAAGTTGGCTGCAGAGAGGGAGATGAAGTCTATTGTACATCAGGTGGCCAATTTAAGCCCACATGGTAGGGCAAACAACAAAATATGGATTCCTTCTTTTTGCTCTTCCTGACGCCTTGCATCTGTTGGATCCTCCATAAATGAATACTAATCTCAGGCCACAGAGTTGTCTTTGCAAGAAATGTGACTTTATATTCTAAGGTTGTATCAATCAACTTTTTATTACCGTAACAAAACCCTTGAGATAGAATCCTTTATAAAGAAAAGAGTTTTATTTTGGCTCATGGCTTTGAAAGTTCAGACTGAGAGTGGGCAACCCCACTGGTGTGGGCTCTGGTGATGGTGTTCTCACTAACAGAAAACTGGAAGATGGGCATTGGTTCAGTCTGTGATGGTGGTATTCTTGCTGGCAGAGTCCTGAACTGGCCCACAGCATCACATATTAGGGCACAGGGAGCATGTATGTCTATAAATCTATGTAGTCTTTATCCTTCTGAATCCACCAGAATCCAATAGTGGGGGATCCATCCTAAGGATCTAATCTCATCACTTCCCACTGAACACCATAACTGGGTTAAATTTCCATCCTTGTAGTACGTAAAACTTTCGTCCCTGCACTCTTGCATGAGTTTGAGGGGATGAATATTCAAACTATAGCTATAGCTAATCTTATTTTCTCTATTAAAGACCTTTGCCATTGGGTATTTGGAAAGTGAATCAGCAAATGGAAGGAGTGTGTGTGTGTGTGTGTGTATGTGTGTGTGAATGTGCAAAATAAGGAGTGACTATAGTTTGGTGTCAGGAAAATGACCCCTTTCTGATCTTCTTAGAATATCTTCAACACAACTTGACCTTCTTCACTTCCATTATCAGAAAATCTGAATGCAATTGATTTTTTGATTCAGCAAGCATCTTCTTTTTTATTTTTAAATATTTTTATTTATTTATTTGAGAGGTAGAGCTACAGAGAGAGAGAGAGACAGAGAGAAAGGTCTTCCATTCACTGCTTCACTCCCAAATGGCCACAATGGCAGGAGCTGGGCTGATCTGAAGGCAGGAGCCAGGAGGTTCGTCTGGGTCTCCCACATGGGTGCAGGGTCCCAAGGAGTTGGGCCACCTTCTACTGCTTTCCCAAGCCATAGCAGAGAGCTGGATTGGAAAAGGAACAGCTGGGATACAAACCAGAGCCCATATGGGATGCTGGCACTGCAGGTAGAGGCTTAGCTACTAGACCACAGCGCTGGCCCCAGCAAGCATTTTTTAAAAAAACCTATATAATCCATAAAATAGAAAAGAAAAATGTAACTATTCATGTATTATATGAATTGATTTCTCAGCAAACACTTTTAGGCACTATAAATTAGTAAACACAGATAAGAAACCTGAAGCCAATGAAATGGAATCACTTATCTAAAATCTATAGCTAATTAAAGGCAGCATCCCAAATACCATAGAAATTCCTCACACATTATGATTTTAATGAGATATCTGGCAGCAGGAATTATGAGCAGTAACAGAACAACAGTTTTACCAGGGATTTTGTTTTTCCTAAAATTCATTTATTTGAAAGACAGGGTGACAGAGAAGGTGGGAGAGACAGACAGACAGACAGACAGACACACACACACACAGACATTCCAGTTATTAGTTCACTTTCCCAGTGTTCACAAAAGCCAGGGCTGGGCCAGGCAGAAGTCAGGAAACCATCACTCAATCTGGGTCTCCCATGGATGTGGCAGGAAGCTAAGTCCTTGGATCATCATCTGCTGCTTTAGGCACATTAGCAGGAAGCTGGATTGGAAGTGGAGGTGGAACTTGATCCCAGGCGCACGGGTATGAGGTGCAGGCATCCCAAGTGGCAGCTTTACCCACTGCACCACAAAGCCTGCTCCTAAAACAGGTTTTACAAGAGAAGCAATGATAAGGTTGGTGGTGAGGGCTCTGATTTGGGAGCAATAGTTCAACTCATCCTGAAGCTACTGGATAGCAAAGGTTGTTCCTTCTTGGTAAAGAGGAATGGGGGTTGGGGGTGGGACAGTGTTCTGGAGCAGTAGGCTAAGCCTCCACCTGTAATATCAGCATCCCCATTTGAGCACCAATTCAAGTCCCAGCTGCTCTACTTTCCATCCAGCTCCCTGCTACTGCTCCCAGGAAAGTAACAGGTGACAGCTCAAATTCTTGGGCCCCTGCAACCGTGTGGGAGACCTGGATGGAGTTTCAGGCTCCTGGTCTCAGCCTAACCCAGATCCGGCTGTTGCAGCCATTTGCAGACTGAACCAGAGGATGGAAGATCTCTTGTTCTCTTTCTCTGTCTCTCCTCCTCTTTCTGTCATTCTGCCTTTCAAATAAATAAACAAATCTTGTTTTTTTTTTAATGTAGTTTTTACTATTTCCACTAAAAAGATTAATCTGCTCTATGAGGAGAGTGGAGGTAGGAGTATACCAACTTCATGACAAGGGTATCAGTACCTATCTTGCAGATCGGACATGGTTGGGCAAGCCAACCAGTTTGCCAGTTGTTAATGACTTAAGCTCGAATGGAATAGGTTCTCTAACTCTTTCCGCTCCACCACCAAAAAGAAAAAGAAGAAAATAGGGATATTGTGTGGGCAGATACAGAGGATGTAGGCAGGAATCTGGAGGAGCATAGGAAGTCGAAGGAAGAAGAGAGCAGGTCCTCTGGAAAGCAGACATGGACACAGAATTGGAAGTAGTGGAGATTTATTAAGGGAAGTGTCTGCTTGTCCTCCAATGGAGAGAGCATGTTTAGGTTGGAAGTGCCTTTGGAGCCGGATGCAAGTCTGATTCCCGTGGCAGGACGTGGGAAGGTAGGAAGATCACATCGGAAGGACCTCAAACTGCAGGGCAGCCCTGAGAAAGTCTTCCTGATGCGCAGTCCCAGAGCACAGGCTGTCCAACAAGGCAGCAACACTCAGTGAAGAAGTGACCAGCCTCAATTTCCTCCCTTTATGTTCAGTCATTGGCTAGGAGCATAGCAGGAGCATCTCAGCATGAAAGCCCAGTGCATCCAAAGGGCGGCGGTTGCAGGCTGTTAGTTGGCTGTGCTCCCCTCAATAGGCGCGGCCAGAGGAAAACCCAAGCCCTGGACACCAGTCCTGGAGTACCTCAAACTCAATGAGGGACCTGGGTGTGGACAGCCACCTGGAGGTGCTGGGTAAGGAATCCAAGGACTCATCTTTTTTTGCTCTTGGCACTGTTCCAGTGCCTCAAAGCTATGCTGGATTTGAGTCTTTGCCAGCCAGCCACCCAAACCTTAACGGAATGAGGATGTCACACACTCTGTATCAAGAAAGTCCCCAAGACCTGGCCGGAAGCAGAGTCATTCCTAGCCCATGCAGCCCTTCCTTGAGGGCCAAGGCAGAGGTGCTACTGTGGTTGTACTGGGGAATGAAGGAACCCCTGAGGGAAGCTACCAGCAGGCTGTGGCCTCCTCTGTTTCATCTGTCTACGTTTTCCACACACAGACCAGAGAAACCAGATGTCTGCTCTGGCCATGTGATGTGATGGGTCAAGAGGGAAAGTTCAGGGGCTATCACATACATCTGAGAAGTGATGTCTCTCCTGTCATGTTCTCACTAGGGCTGGCACAAGCCAGGGGTGCCTGAGAAGGTGTCTGCTCCCATCTAGTCAGTGGCTTACTGATAGAGTAATTCTATCTGGGAGAGTGGAGGAGAATGAGTGTGCTGGTGAATGAATGAACTCTTGATACTCATCTCTCATGATTCCTGGCCACTTAGCTACAGGGTAACAGAAGATTCAGAAGAAAATGGTATAAAATAAACTAGAAATCCTTGATCAGATGGACAAGTTACTACAATGCCCCGTGCTTTGGGACAGAACATCCACCAGACTCAAAAAGCAAATTACACATTTTAAACTGATAGAAACAGACATGCACTCATGCACATGAAAAGCTGTATTTGGAGACAGGGAGTTCTGTGTAAATGATTGATGATTCTTTCAGCTGGATGCACAATGGATTTTTGCATCATAAATAAATGAACAACCTTTTATTTATCCAGCAAGATCTCCTTTAGCACACACATAACGCATCATTCTTGGAACGTCCTGTTCGTTTAAGGGCTAACCAGCTGTTTGCTGTATTCTCTGAGTGATAGGAGAAATGGCTCATGCAAATGAAAATTGCAAGTAAGTTTCAGCCACAGGTACTGGGGAAGTGGGGCTTGGCGCTATGATATTATTATAATATTTTCTTAAACTTCACATCAAGAAAAATGGAGCACTATTTTCTGGAAGCTAGGTTTTCCATATCTGTATTGGGAGTGGAGACATTTTTAAAAATTCCTGCTTTACACTTAGGTACACATGCAGGACTCAAGAAGCTAATCATTTCTTCTTGAGCACTTTGCTTCCCACTGAATAAACATTTTTGCCTTGCTGTGAGTTCTATGGGCCAAGTGACAAAGCCCATGCTTCAGTATGAAGGGATTACATTTTCTGGTCAATTAAATATAATAGCATTAAAATAATCAGGGAAGGAGGTAGTGGCAGTTTCAGAACATGCCTGCAAAGTTTTGATCCTCCTCTCCTGGGGAGATGGGATTGATACCTCCTCTTCTTGAATTTCATTAACTTTAGTGATTGGTCAACCCCTAGGCCATGGTGTAAGTGATGGGATGTGACTTTGGAGGCTGGGACATCATACTCATGTTGATGTTATACTCAACCTCTGCTATTCTGTGAACGCCATGCTGTGAGGAAGCTCAAGCTATCCCATGCGGCAAAAGCACATAGAGGAGCCCTGAGAATAAATAGAGGGAGAGGGAGAGAGAAAGAGAGACAGCCAGTCCCCAGCTGCTCCAGCCTTCACCTCCAGCCACTGACCAAAACTGCTTACGAGGCGCAAGGCAGGTGGCTGGACACTCACCAAATTCCTGACCTAAAGAAACTCTCAGAAATAATAAACTGATTGCTCTCATTTTAACTCTCCATTATTTTGGAGTGACTGCTTAGGCATCACGAGATACTAGGAATGCAAATTAATCCTCCCAGTGCGGAGAATTATAGATGCAGAAATTACTCAGATCTTGCTTTGACTTGGCACAGCCCTCAGTCACCATACCCATCTCACGTGAACTATGCTGCCCACATTTTGAATTCTGAAGCCTCACCGTGTCTCAGGATCTTTCGTTTTGGAAACGTAAGGGCTTCACGGAGTCATTTCTGAGATTTCATAGACCCAGTGAGAAGAAATCGCACATTTTAGTTTCTCTGCTTTCTGTTCCTACACCCATGTAAGAGACAGGAATTGCAGTCGTCCTGTTTTGATCACGTACCTCCTCCACCAGGAATCTAACAGGAGCGGTACTACATACTGGATTGGTTAGTTAGTTAAGGATGAATTCCTTCAAGTCCAGCAGCATTTCATGATGATTGTGCATCTTGGCCAAATAGAACTTCTCCCAGGAATGCAATGACGCCTCAACATGTGAAAATCAATCAGTGGAAATGCAACATCATTTTGTAGGGGAAAAAATTGTCTTTTCAACTAATAGTGTTGTTAAAACTGGATAGGCACATGCAAAAGCGGATGAAGTTGGAACCCTTCCCTCACGCCATATACCACAGTAATGGAATTCAGGGAAAAATAAAATGATCATTGGGATTAACACAGAAAAAAGCATTTGACAAAATTCAACGTCTTTTCATGATGAAAAATCACTCAGCAATTAGCAATAATCAAGAACTTCCTTCACCTGACAAAGGGCATTTTTGAAAAACCCACGTTTAGCTTCATACTCAGTGACGAAAAGCTGAAAGCTTTCTAGAATCAGGAGCAAGGCAAGACTGCCACTCTCACCACTGCTGCTTCACATCTCCCTGGGTAGTTTCACCCAGAGCCATGAGGCAAGAAAAAGCAACGAAAGCCATTCAAGCCGTAAGGAGGAGGTAAAACTATTACTATTCACAGATGATGTGATCTTGTAGACAGAAAATTCTAGAAACTACTTTTACAAAACCATCATGGGTATTTAACTGAACTCAGCAAAGCTACAGAGTACAATACTAATACAAAAACTTGTGTTTTCTCCCCTGTTATTGGACAATCCAAAAAGAAAAATTTCCAAAAACAATTCCATTTATAGCACCTTATAAAGAATAGAATACTTAAGAATAAATCTTACCAAGAAGTGCAAGAGTTATACACTACAAATTATAATGCATTGGTGAAAGAAATTCAGGCAATCTAAATAATGGGATAAACATCTCTTTGCCTGAATTGCAACACTTACTATGGTTAAAATGGAAATACACCTCAATGCAATCTATAGATTCAATGTGAATCCTAACATAATTTTTACTTATGCAGAAATGGAAAAAGCAATCCCAAATTCATATGGAATTGCAAGGGATTCTGGATAGCCAAAACAATTTTGAAAAAGAAGAATAAAGTTGAAAAACTCAAATATACTGGTTTATTATATTCTTACAAAGGTATAGTAATCAAAACAGTGTAGCATAGCCATAAGGATAGAATACAAATTGGCCGGCACTGCGACTCACTAGGCTAATCCTCCACCTGCGGCGCCAGCACTCTGGGTTCTAGTCCCGGTTGGGTCACCGGTTCTGTCCTGGTTGCTCCTCTTCCACTCCAGCTCTCTGCTGTGGCCCGGGAGTGCAGTGGAGGATGGCCCAAGTCCTTAGGCCCTGCACCCACATGGGAGACCAGGAGGAAGCACCTGGCTCCTGGCTTCGGATCAGTGCAGTGCGCCAGCCGTAGCGGCCATTTGGGGAGTGAACCAACGGAAGGAAGACATTTCTCTCTGTCTGTCTCTTTATGTCTCACTGTCTAACTCTGTCTGTCAAAAAAAAAAAAAAAAAAAAAAAAAAAAAAAAAAAAAAAGAATGGAATTGAGAGTAAAGAAAAAAAAAAGAAAAAGATAGATGACCGATAGATTTTCAAATGGGGTGCAAAGTTATTCAATAGAAGAGTCATTTCTTCAACAAATGGTGCTGTCACATGCCAAAAAAAAATGAAACTGAATCCCTATCTCATACCGTATATAAAAAATGGATCACAACTCTAAATGTGAGCACCAAAACTAAAAAAGTTAGAAGAAATCATACATGTGAACATCAATGGCTTTGAATTTAGCAATAGATTCTTATATGTAACACCGAAGCAGAGCAACAAAATATAAGTAAATTGGACTTCATCAAAATTAAAAGTTTGGTGCATCCAAAGACATTACCAAGAAAATGAAAATATAACCCATAGAAAGAGAAAAAGTATTTGTAAACTAAATCATTTGAGAGTCTAGTAGCCAGAATATATAAAGAACTTCCTTTTTTTTTTTTTTTTTTTGACAGGCGGAGTGGACAGAGAGAGAGAGAGAGCGAGACAGAGAGAAAGGTCTTCCTTTGCCATTGGTTCACCCTCCAATGGCTGCCACGGCCAGCGCGCTGCGGCTGGCACGCTGCACTGATCCCAAGGCAGGAGCCAGGTGCTTCTCCTGGTCTCCCATGGGGTGCAGGGCCCAAGGACTTGGGCCATTCTCCACTGCACTCCCTGGCCACAGCAGAGAGCTGTCCTGGAAGAGGGGCAACCGGGACAGAATCTGGAGCCCCGACTGGGACTAGAACCCGGTGTGCTGGCACCGCAAGGTGGAGGATTAGCCTTGTGAGCCACCGCACCAGCCATAAAGAACTTCTAACATTCAACAATAATAGGACAAACCAGACAATTTAAAAATGTGCAAAGACTTGAAAAGATGTTTCTCCAAATAAAATATACAAAAAGACAATAAGCACATGAAAATATGTTCAACACTAATAGTTAACAGGGAAATGGAAATCCAAACCACAACCACATTACATCTACTTGGATAGCTATAATTTAAAAAACAAGTAGAATAAAAATGGAGTGTAACAAGCATTAGTGAAAAAGTGGAGGCATTGTAATCTACACACATTGCTGTTGGGAATTTTCAGTGCCAGAGCTGCTATGGAAAAGCCTGGCAGTTCCTATAAATAAATAAATAAATAAATAAATAAATAAATAAATAAATGAAAAAGAAAAGAAACATAGACTTACCATATGCTAGCGATTCCACCATTAGGTATATTCCTCAAAGAACTGAAAACAGGAACTCAATGAACTCTTGTACACGCATGTTCACAGCAGCACTGTTTGCAATGACCAAAAGGCAGGAACAACCCACACACCCAATAGCTGAATGGCTCAACTGAATGCAGTGCATTCACACAATGGAATATTACTCAGCTGTACAAAGTGCTGACACATGCTTCAGTGTGGATGAGCCTGAAAGCCATTGTGAACCTGAAAGCCTATGTGAAAAAAAGTAAGAAAGTCTCACATGTCATAGAATTCTGTATGAAACATCCAGAAGCGGTGAATCCATGAAGACAGAAAACATATTACTAGCTTTTAAGGGCATGTGGTAGGGGTGTGACCACCTAATGGATGTGGGGGTCCCCTTTTGCGGTGATGAAAATGATGTGGAACTAGACAGAAGTGATGATTATCTAACATTGTAAATGTCTAGCTACCACTGAATTGATTGCTTTAACATGGTTAATTTTCTTAAAGATGGGAGAGTGTCAATTTTATTTTGACTTTGGAAAAATTATTTACTTATCTCAAAGACAGAGCTACACAGGGAGAGGGAGAAACTGAGGAGAGATCTTCCATCTTTTGGTTCACTCCCCAAATGCTCACAACAGACAAGAGCTGGGCCAGGCCAAAGCCCGGAGCCAGAAACGCCAGGTGGGTCTCCCACATGGGTGGCAGGGGCCCAAGTGCATTAGCAGGAAGCTGGATCAGAAGTGGCGTAAGCAGGACTGAAACCAGAACTCTGATTGGATATGTCAGCTTAACCTGCTGCACCACAGTACTGAATGGTTAAATTTATGTTTTCTGAATTTCACCTGAACTACAAAAAATGAATCATTTCATGAGACTTAGTATATTGCTTGAAGCAAACATGAATAAGTTCTAGTTAGGAAGATTTCTATTAGGTAGTTGAAATTATTCTAAAAAGTCAATATCCATCCCAGAAAGCAAGAAACAGAAAACGAAAGAGTTGTTTTCAAATGTTCATACGTATTTCTTCTACCTGTTTTAGTGATTCAAGGAAGGATCCCACAGTTAGATAAATGGATTTTATTCCTGTTGCTAAATTAATTTTACTCTGTTTCAATTGCTATCAAGTTCTTTTATTACATAGTAGCTGCAGAAAATTGTGAAAATATAGATAAGCAAAAGTAATGTGTGTGGTCATCATCGTCTGCCATTCAGACATTAACAGACTGCTCTGTATCCTGCACCTGTACTCTTTGTATTCATTGTCACAATCAGAAAATGATAGCTGCTGGTGCTAACATATGCAGTGCTTTTATTAAGCAGTTTGGAGTTTTACCAGTCATTTGATCTTTGGTTCTCAGATTCATTTTCTATCCTCCTGCTCTGCCGTGAATTTTTGATATATATTTCAGTTCCAATGGGAGGCACTGGTGGAAGATTTTGAATCAGGAAAAGAAGAGAAGCCAGTTCCCTACCATCTTTTGAGCCATCTCTGGAAGGTGCTGGGTCTCCCGTCTCTTCACTGTCCTACCTTCTTGATTGTTCAAGCCCCTGCATCCTCTTGGTGCCAGATCTCACTTGGCGTCTCTGGTTCCTAACAGCTGGCAACACCACCTTCTCCTGGTGTTTCCCCATCTGTGGGGGTGGTGCTGGTAATCTCAGCACTTGGTAATCTCAGACTGCCGCTAACAGCCTTCTGCCCTTGGCCCTTTCAATTCCTCTAAAAGCTATTGTCTTTTTTTTTTTTTTTCTTGATTGGATATATCTAACACATAGAGCAGTCTTTCCACAACAGCTTTCATACCTTCTTGTAACTAAAGTCTTTCAGACAGAGAGCACTGCGGTGGAGTATTTTCTAAGTCATTCCCCTAATCATAGCAAAGTGTGCTTTCTATTTCTTTCATTTTCAAGACTTTCCTATTGAACCTTCTAGAATTACTAATCATAGAATATCTAATGAGAGAAAATGCTCTATGCATTCCCCATTTTTTTTCTTATATTCCTCAACTGTGTTTGCCATATGCTCTCAGCATTGTCTGGGAAGGATTTCTATCTTCTACTTTTGGTTGTGGGAAGGATTAAAAATTTACTCTTGAAAATATTTGGAGACAGAAATCCAGTATTTGTTTGGCCATTAAACCCTGAATTATAAAGCACATTTGTCTCATCTCTTGCCACACACCCATTTACTTTACTCTACTATGCATCCATTTTTGGTTTCAGTTGCCTGCCAGCAACTCAGTTCCATTTCTGTACCTGACCCTGTGCTAACCACAGAAAAGAGAGGGAGCAAGGAGCCCCTGTACTCCAGTAGTCCTCATTCCTGTTGGTTAAACAGACAGTTGCTATATGCTAATTGCTACTCACAGGAGTCTCCTCTTGGAAGTCAAAGAAGACGACCTTGGATCTTCCATTATTCTGGCTGAGAAACTGATAACGAGAATTAAAAACAGACTACCAGAAAATAACTGTTTCTATCTAAATTTTGTGGGTAGAAGGGAATAGTGACCCAATTGGTTCAATCAACCACATAACCATTGCTGCCATTTCTTGTTCTCACAGCATCCTGGATTGGAAATGTCTAGCTATACAAAGCAAAATGAGATCTGTTTTTCACCTGTGCTAAGTCTTGAATCTTGAAAATTCCTTAGCTTTGTGAAGATTCCATCAAATCCAGCCACATACCCCTCTATCTTCTAGGTTAATGCAAGGCTTGGAACGTAAGTCAACATTTTTTAATGAATTATGAATGCTTAATAAGATTTCACCCATCTCTGATATTTTATAGTCTCTCATCTTGTTCCGTTATGCAACCTCAGGGTGCTTACCTAATGTCATGGCTACATTAGGTGATGATTGAGCCTCTGTTGAATTGTATTGAATGGACTTGGATTTAATTGAAGTTTTCAGGGTGATTTGAAGCACAGAGGTTGAACACTGCCAATTTATCATTAATGAAAGCAGAAACTAAAAGTCATCCATGGAATGTTTTTGGAGATTTTTTTTTTAAGCGCAAGCATTTCAGCACAAAACAATTTCAATTCTCACCTCACAAGTTGGAAATCTACCACGTTTCTATTGGTTTTACTCTTGTGAATTCTTTTATGTACACATTGCCTTTAAACCCCCTGAACCATCCTACCTATGGGGGTGGCTCTGTCTGTGTTGTATCTCCAGTCCATTCTTGCAAGAGGAGTCTCTGGAGTATACAGGGTTGATGTCTGCAAACCAGCAAACCAAACAGCAACAAAAGAATGTGATGCTTGCCTGGCCCCTTCCCCCAAGACCTAGTGGGGCTCTCCCAGCCACAGATTTCCTCCCAGAATGCCTAGCAAGTAGGATAGCTTAGAATAGCCCTTGTCTGATTCAGTTCGTTATGCTCCTTGTCTTTTAGATTCCAACATTCTGTGCCATTTAATCTCATTCCTCACACACCCTTGCTTTTATACTTGATGCTTTATCCTTTAATAACCCCAATTTAGTTTTGTGTCTTTAAAAGACCTAGCTGATAGTCTCAGGCTTCACAGAGGATCTTTTATGTTCGAGCTCTTAGAGAGACTGCTTTATCAGAAAAAAAAATGAGATTTTGAATAACTTCCATTTGCTTTGTTTTATTGAGCAAGTAGGAAAGATAGCCTGTGTTCATAAGAACTAGCAGACATTTTTTAAAATCTTCAACTCAAGGGAAATTGAACTATGAATCCATCCAACCCATCTTGGAAGAATTGGGGCTGGTCTGTCCCCTAAGGGGTGCTTGTTTGTTTTATGGGTTTTGTTTGGTCAGTTACTGTACCAACTTTTTTACAAGCAACTGCGTTTGTTTCTGAGACACCCTTTCAGCATGCAACTTGGGCTCTCAAAATTCAGCAGGAATCCATTCACAAGAAGGGCTTGAGAAAATGGCTTGTGGCTCCTCCCCCAGAATTTTGATCTGGAGGTCTGAGGAGGTGGCCTGTGAATCTCTGTTTCTAGTAAGATCCCAGGTAATGATGATGCTATGGGTCTAGGGACCACATTGTGAGAAATTATTCTTAAACATCCCTGACAAGTAGTTCACTGGGCTCATCTGAATACATTTTTTAACAAACTTTAGAATATGTAACACACTACTCATAATTGAAACTTTCCTCGTTAAAAAAAAAATTAAAAAAAAAACCACCCACCATTCATGCATTGCCCACAATCATGATGACATCGAATCCTTCTATAAGTATTTAAGAAAGCAATCACTGGACCAGCATGGGGTGTAGTGGGTAGAGCCACTGCCTATGATGCTGGGCACGGGTTCAAGTCCCAGCTGCTCCACTTCTAATTCAACTCCCTGGGAAAGCAGTGGGAGATGGCCCAAGTATTTGGGGCCCTGCCACCCACGTGGGAGATCTGGAAGATGTTCTTGGCTCCTGGCTTCAGCTTGTCTCAACCCTGGTTGTTTCAGCCATCTGGGAAGTGAAACACTGGATGGAAGATCTCTCTCCCTCCCTCTCTCTCTGTCTCTCTCTCTGCCTCTCTGTACTCTTTCAAAATAAATAAATAATCTTAAAAACAAGAAAGCAATTGCTTTCTCCTTTCTTATTCAATCTTATGACTCTAATCTCCTTTTATCTCCACCAGTCCTCAGAAGGCTTAGATTTGAGTCACTTGGTTTCTTCCTTCTTGATACCCTATGATCTGTTATTATGCCTTTACCTCTTGGGTATCATCAACTTCTGAATGTGAGGTTTCACCCACTCGAGGTAGGACCATCCCATGGCCTTCTTTGTTCTGTGGGCAGCAGCTCAGTATCTGTGGCGAAACCCTTTCCTGGTTCACAGACTGTGTCTTCTTGTTGCGTGCTCATGTGGTGGACAGGGAGAGCAAGCTCCCTCAGGCCTTTCCTTCTTCTAAGGGCACTAATCCCATCATGAGAGCTCTGTTCTGTTCTGATGACCTAAGCACCTCCCCAAGGCCAAATCTTCTCCCCCATCACCATGGGGGTCAGTATTTCAACAGGAATTTGGGGGGTATGCAAACATTCAGATAAAAGCACTTATTTCTTAACCAGAAATAATTGTAAGAATGAATTTCCTGTCTCACACGGAGAAGTCTCTTACTACTAGTGTCTTATCTTTACTTCTCATGAGACTTGCATCAAAAACCTGACTTTCCAAACCTTGTATCTGTGTCCTCCTTAACATGGAAGCCACAAAATGGTGATTGATCCCATTGCATTGATTCAGACTTATACACATAAGCAGGCATACACACGGATAAGACATTCTAAAACTGTATTTCCTGTGATAATTGGAATTTGAGTCTCTAAATCTCAAAATATCTGGCAACCACATATTGGCAGCTGAGAGGTTTGGAGGACTGATGAATCTGGCAACCACAATGGCTGTTGCAGACAGAAAAGGCCATTGTTGCACTGCGGATCCCCTTCGCTGCCCTCTGCACTGCCTTTCACCCTGGACCTGATGCCTCCGTTTGCATCAGCTACCTTGATCCTAAGTTATTTAATTTGGGATCCCTTCCTGAAGGTTTTTTTTTCTTCCTTTCTTTTCCAATATAAATTACATGTAGGCTGCCATAACCTATGCATCTCTTGAATTCGACTGACACCTTTCCATTTTTATGGGTCTTTGGGGTTTGGGCAGCATGGGGTGGAGCTTTATACTTGAGTCTGTGTGTGTGTGTGTGTGTCTCTGTGTCTCTGTGTGTGTGTTTTCTTAGTGAGAACACCTTTTCTAGATCCCTGCTTACTTCCACAAATATTTTTTGCAACATAATGGAAAACGTTGAAGTCTTCAAGCTTTGTCTTGGATTTTTGTTAATAACACTGAGAGTGAAAGCCGGAGGGAGGCATTTCAACTACAGACTTGGTGACGGACAGGAGATTTAACATAGCGGGTGTTGGAATTCCTGGTACACTGCCTCTGAAAATGAGCTCTGTGTTAGCTCTGAAGGAGTGCTCCACTGCACTGAGAGTAGCAATATCACCAGTCATGGAGGTTAATGCACTGTTTTCCTAGAGTGATGGTGCAAGTGAAGAGAATAATTTAAAGGGCATCGCTTTGGATGGAGGTATTCTTGGATGTGGGACATTCCTAAAGGCCATTATCATTAACACGGCATCATATTTTCAATGAGTCTCCTGTAAAACAATATCTTTCTCATTCCACAACGCAATCCCATAAAAATATATCTTTGAGATAGATTATGTTGTATATCGAATCAACCATGAGAGTCAAGCAAAAATCACTCTACAATCACAACTCTTAATGCCTTGTAAATGCAGTTATGGGAATGCATGAAAAACTCCTAGCATCTGCTCAGCCCAGGGATTTTCAAATTTGATGCAATAATCATAATTTTATGTTTCTCAGGGGTTCCCTTCTAATTAATCAAAACCACATGAAATTTAAATAATAGACTAAATCATCTGGCAAATTTGATTTGAAGACAAAGTTCTTCATTAGATTGTTTGGGGAGATATCAGCCTGAGTAAAATGCCCATTTTCTAGATCCAAAACATTTAAGTGGTGGGCCATTAAAAACAACATCAAGGAATGTATAATCCAACACTAAAAAACTTCTTGGAAGCCATGATGTCAAAGATGATACAATTTTTAAAAGAATCAATTTTGGTGAACAAAATCAAATGGCAAAAATTTTGGAATAATTCTATTTCTGCCTAGTTAGGCAGTTTTCCAGAATCTAGTGAACATTTCATTCCAGAAAGATGTAGAAGAGACAGCTCCATGAAGCATAATACCATTTTATTGGGGGAAAGCCTTTAATTGACCAAGACACTCATGTTAGACATGCCCTTAGCTGCTCCCTTTCAAAGGCCCACAGCAAGTGGGTTCTCACAGCTTGTTTGCCAGGGGAATGTTTCTAAAATGATGTTGGAGATTCACGGTCCAATTCTCTGTCTTTACTTCCATTGCCCGGCCTCCCTGTAGATTATTGATTTAATAACCTAAACAGCAGCAGCAACACTAGTAATAGTTAAGGTATCAGCAGTGATAGGCATAATCAACACTTGTGACTTTTGAACAGAGATTCCTACCACTAAATGGTAAAAATAAAAAATGTTATAAATAAATTTTATAAATAAAATATTTTTAACTTTTAAAAATAAAAATAAAGGGACCAAAGATTTTAAGTGGAAAATGTTACTATCAATTAGTGAAGCTTACCCTATACAATATCCCAACAGAGCAGGACAAGGTTCTGGGGTAGAGAAATGGGGTGGTTTTTTTAAAATCCAAAGGGTAAGAGTCCTCTCTCTGTGTCATGTAAGGCCTGTGGTGCTGGCTGCCACCTAACTGGTTTGCTGAGCTGATGAACACGGGGTTGGCTGTATTAGGGCTTAACCAGACAGTTAGTTAAACGTTTAGGCAAGCTGCAAAGTGATGATGTCTCTTTAACTGTCATTTGCTCTGCCCGTCTTCCCAGGATGTACCTGTCCCACCCAGGGCCAGAGCACATGCTCAGACCCTATCTTGTTTGTGTATCTGGTTGAATTACCACCCTCTTCCTTATAAAAGTAGGTGGAAGGCAAGAGAGAGCTCTCTTTCTGCCACAGATCCCACTTGGAAGTACTACTCTTGTTTTCCTTCTTTGCTTCGCTCTGGGACAGACTACCCCCATGTTTGCTTAGAGATAACTTTCTCTTGTTCCTGGGTAATTCTTTGGCCTACTTTTGTTGGGTGCTTCTCTGTGTGGAGCAGCCCACGCTTGAATGTGTGCTTATTCCCTCAATGTTAAGTAGATTCCGTTTCTATTTGCTTGCAATGCTAGTCTCCACCTAGCATTTCTATCTCTGCAGGACACAAGAACCTGGATTGGAAATTACTATATTTAAAGCAAATCAGCTGGAGGTAGTCTACTGTGAAAATGGGTACCTACCCCAGAATCACAAAGACCAGCTGCCTTGGCCAGGTCAATGATAGCCCAGTGTCAGAATGATGGGTCAGTGTCAGCAGCCTAGGAAGACTGGCCCCAACTGACACTTCCTTGGAGACTTGGGGTAGGCTCAATTTTTCATCAGTAAGATATATAGTAGTCTCCCCTCGTCCAGGGGGAAGGCACTCCAAGTGGATTCCTGAAACCATGGAGAGTATTGAGCCTGTGTGTGACTCTACTATGTTCTCTCCCATACATATATACCTATGATAGTTTAATTTGTAACTGATGCACAGTAAGAGATAACGCCCATATCTAATCATAAAATAGAATGATTATTTTTATTTGTTGCATTTAGAATGGAGCCCAGATACTGAGGTCTCTTTTTCTCTGTTGTCATAATTCCTGAGTAAAATCTGTTTTTGCCACTTTAACTACTGTTCAGCTCTGGTTTTGCTTTGGCATCTTATACAAGCTTAAATAGAGAAGCTGGGTCAGGCTGAGTTGTTTTGCATAGTGACGTGACAGAATTTTCTTTTCGAGGGTGAGTCGGTGGGACATTCAGGGCTGAAGATGGGGGAAGGAGCCAGAAACCAGCAAACCTGGAGAGCTCTCACTATCAAGTCTCCCTGCAACTCTGCAAACCTAGACACTATTAAAATAAGAATAAAATTGCTTCCTAAGAACCACGGAAGCTGTGCCAAATCTAGGACCCATAATACAACAGACATGAGAAGATTCCTCCGTATGGGGTTATACTTGTGAGCTTTAACATCATCTCATAACTCCTGGGCTGAGACTGGTAGGTCCTTCTCACTAAGGAGGGGGTGGCCCCCCATTTTCAGTGTTGCAATTACTTTTCCAGCTAAAGCAGAAGGGAGAGTGACTGGGGAGAGGCCCCATTCATCTGCAAGAGTTTACTTTGGCAAATTACCCATGGAGGATGGAAAATGGCCAGGGGCTGTGGGGCTGAGAGCCTTCAGTTATTGTTTCTGCCCATGACCTTTGCTCTGCACAAAACCTCCCAGAGGAAATCAGACTCCGGTCAGCTCAATTGCCTTTTTGAGCCTCACCAATTTAAGTGATGACTCCTGTTTGCTTGACACAAGTCACAGATGAAACAGAAATGCAAAGAAACCCTTGTCAACGTTTCACTCGGAAAAGTGTATTTTTTGAGCTCTTTTTAAAATTTGAGAAAAGCTACCAACCCAGTTGAGGTGAGCCAGTACACCCCTGTTTGTGTCTATTATTCTTTAAAAAACACACCTCAGTGTTTTCACCCAAGCAATCGGACGGCTCATGAATCAAATGCAAGCCCAGAGAAGTGCTAAACTCCATGGAAAATGACAAGCCTTTATATAAACAAAAGTGCATAATATATTGTACTTATGTTACAAAGTCTAACTCTGACAAAGAGAAATCAGTGGGAACCAGAGGCATTGATAGTTTATCAAATTAAATGATCTTTTCTTATAAGAAACTGAGATCACCTCATTCCAGTCACCCAGGCTCAACCATGAAGTTCAAGGTCTATTGTAGGCTCAAATCCCACAGTGGAATGCTTGGATCTGATATCCATCTGTGACTCCCGACTCCAGCTTCTTGCTAGTGAAGATCCTGGAAGACAGCAGTGATGGCCCAAGTGGTTGGGTTCTTGACATCCACGTGGGAGACCTGGGTGGAGTTCCCAGATTCTAGCTTCCGCCTAGCCCAGCCTTGTTCATCAGGGCATTTGGGGAATGGGCCAGTGGATGGAAGCTCTTTCTCTCATTCTCTCTTCCAAGTGAGTAGATAGTAACAGTGATAATAAACCTTAGATTTCTCCAGAATGACTTCTATTTTAGTTACCTTATTTTTTCCTTTAATTCTAGCAATATTATTTTCAGTCATGAGTCTTGCTTCAGCATTTTATGTATATGTTAATCCCAGAGAATATGGATTTTTAAATAGATACATGCTGAATATATTGACATACAGTGTGAAGCTGTTTCCAAACTCACTCTCATATAAACTGAGAAAAATTTGTATGAAGATGCTTCTCAACTTATGAGGGGGTTACATCTTGACAAACCCATCGAAGGTGAAAACTTTGTAAGGTAAAAATTCTTCTAAGACATTTATCTGACTGCCCATCGTAGCTTAGCTAACCAGCCTTCAGCATGTTAAGAACGCTTACCTTAGCCTACAGTTAGATAAAATCATCTAATACAGGTCTATTTGATAGCAAAGTGTTGAACACCTTATGTAATTTATTGAATACTGTACTGAAAGTGATAAACAAAATCGCTGTACAATTCCTCACTAGTAAATACATGTGTAAAAGCACACTAGACCCAAGGAGTGTTTGCAGCGTTGAACTAACATTAACTGCTGGATGGTGAGGCTTCTACAGTGACAGTGCCATCGTTCTAATGGGGCGATGGAAGTTTGGATTATATGTTACTAACCTGGGACAAGATCCAAAATCAAAAACTGAAGCGTGGTCTCTCAGAATGAGTATAAGCTGAGCATCGTTTTAAAGTTGCAAGATCCTAAGTCAAATCACCGTTAAGTTGGAGACCATCTGTATATGTAAAATGCTGTGTAGTGTAATACACATATACGTACATGAATATATTCCTACATGGGCAATAACTAACCTGGAGAATCCATAAGCCACTTTTTGAGGATTAAAATATACATAAAATGCTCAGGGAAGTCTCATATGAACAGAAAATAGCATTGTTAAACTTTGAGGAAAAACAACTTAGTCTGTTCCACTTATGTTCAAAGGTATACAAAAGATAATCTTACTCTGCTGTGCGATCTACAGATCTTAGATCTGCTGTGCGATCTACAGAGATCTAAAACGTTCTTCATGCTGTGTGTATTTGCGTGGCTGTATTCTTAAGCCAGCAGTAAACAGGTGGAAGATTACAGCTGTAATGGAATTTTTAGCGAAAGTCACGCACCCTGGTTAAGGACAGAGACACATTCTGAGAGATGCAGCCTCAGGCACTTTGCTCCTCACCTGAACATCACAGTGTGTCCTTGCACAGACCTGGAGGGCGTATGTAGGTCAGTCAGTCACTGGATGGAACCTCTTGACACAAGCAACATGCATGGTAACCTTGAGCTGTGAGGCTGTTACCCTCATCATCGCACAGCAAACTGTCTTTTGTAAGTAGAAGACGGGCGCCTTCAAAACAATGGCCAAAAACATAGTATAGTTACTAACAAACCAGGAAACCTGTGTTGTCCACAGTTGCATAAGCCATATGCAACTTCGTGCAAGTAGCAGTGGCGTGAGTCTGTTCCGACCATCATCGTCACACACATGTGAGGGATGTGCTGTGCTCTATTAGGCCATAGCAATCATTTTGCTCCGTTATTGTCTTAGGGAAACACTATCCTGTTTGTATAAGAGGCCTGTCATCCTTGACCCAAACATCATTACCTGGTGTGCGACTGTCCTCGCTTCAGGCAACGGAGCTCAGAACCTGCCCTTGCTTTAGCCAGGTTCTGTTCTGCAAGTGGCTGGAGGGAGAAACTTTGAGGCAGAAACAATTAGTACAGCGGCAAACGGATGATTCCCAAGAATGTCAGACAGAAAAGGAGGAGGGGGAAGGGCAAGCTTTGTATGTGGGTGTGTTTGTGTGTGTGAAAGATGATGAAACAGTAGTTGTTAAAACTCTCATTTTGCACACTGAGGCCTTTATCTTCTGCACTTATTTTAGCCTTAAAATAATCCTGCAAGGTTGGCATTGTTGTACATATAGCTAGTGTGTTTTAGAGCTAGGAGCCAAAGCCAGACCCATGCTTTTTGCCACTGGACTGAATCAACATCAAAGACTACTGTGCAAACAAAAGCATCCAGCTTCAGTCTTTTAAGTGGTACTTAAGGGCTACTTGACTGATGGGAGGATGGGGGTGAGTGGAGCCTGCGACTGGGCCTGGCACTTCTCTTTGTTAGGGGAGAATCCTGACTTCCCACAACTGTTGGTTCACTTTTTCCTCTGTCTGCCCCATCTGTTTCTGTGTCTTTTCAAAAGAGACGGAAAGGGTGACTGGCATGTCCATGATCTCATACATGTATCATTTGTGTTTGGAACATTAAAAATCCTCTCCACTAGCTATTTTTTGTAAAGATTTATCTATTTATTTATTTGAAAGGCAGGGTTATAGAGATGCAGAGAGGTCCTCTATGTTTGGGTTCACTCCTCAACTGGTCACAACAGCCAGAGCTTGGCCAATCCAAAGCCAGGAGTCTGGAGCCTCTTTTGGGTCTCCCACGTGGGTGCAGGGGTCCAAGCACTTGGGCCATCTTCTACTGCTTCCCCAGGCCATAGCAGAGAGCTGGATCAGAAGTGGAGCAACTGGGACTTGAACCAGTGCCCACATGAGAAATCATCACTGCAGGCAGCAACTTTACCCCCTATGCCACAGCACCAGTATCCCATATGGGCGCCAGTTTGAGTCCTGGCTGCTCCACTTCCAATCCAGCTCCCTGCTAATGTGCCTGGGAAAGCAGCAGAGGATGGCCAAGTCCTTGGGCCCCTGCAGCCAAATGGGAGACCCAGAATAAGCTCTTGGCTTCTGGCTTTGGATCTGCTCAGCTCTGGCCATTGCAGCCATTAGGGGAATGAACCAGTGGATGGAAGATCTCTCTATAGATACTTCTCTGTCTAACTCTGTCTTTCAAATAAATAAAACAAATCTTTAAAAAAAAAACAAATGAAAAAGTGCTCAAAATTATCATTCATTAGTGAGATGTAACTAAAATCACAATGAGATAGGCACTTAGTAGAATGGCTAAAATTTTAAAAGGTTGTAATATCAAGGTTGTGCAAAAAAGGATGCTCTCATACATTTCTTTTTTTGACAGACAGAGTGGACAGTGAGAGAGAAGACAGAGAAAAAGGTCTTCCTTTGCCGTTGGTTCACCCCCCAATGGCCGCCACAGCTGGCACGCTGTGGCCGGTGCACTGCGCTGATCCGAAGGCAGGAGCCAGGTGCTATCCTGGTCTCTCATGGGGTGCAGGGCCCAAGCACTTGGGCCATCCTCCACTGCACTCCCTGGCCACAGCAGAGAGCTGGCCTGGAAGAGGGGCAACCGGGACAGAATCTGGCGCCCCTACCGGGACTAGAACCCGGTGTGCCGGCGCCGCTAGGCGGAGGATTAGCCTGTTGAGCCGCAGCGCTGGCTTATATTGTGTTGTTGTATATCAGAGTTCACCAGGATCTGGGGTAAAACATCCTCTCATTTACCATTTGAAGGAGTCTATTGGCAAAACATTATTTGTAAGATGAGTTAAGACTCCATCTATTAAAATTTAAAAATGTGCTGACCCAAAACCCCACTATCTGTAGGAATTCCCTCTACACATATGATGGCAAATATACATTAAGAACAGCAGTGTTCAATATTATAATCAAACTATCAAATAATAATGCCCTGTCTGCTAATCAGCAGATAGAATGTTATGCCAATTATACTACTACAGTTTTCAAAAGAAGGAAGTTAATGCATATATGTTGGTGCACAAAGAGCATGGCATGTATATTGTTGAGTAAAATGAGCAAGGTATATGTGATTACATGTATAAATGATTCCATTAGTACAATATTAAGTTTTCACACACACACACACACACACACACACAAATATGCACACCATAATATGGCCCTCTGCTGAAGACTCTGCAAAGGATACATGATAGCTAGAAGTAGTTAACTTTGGGGAAACTTTAACTCTGTAATCTTATGTGTGCTTTTAGTTCCTTTAATACTTTCGTTTTAATTACAATTATTGAAAAATCAACTAAAAGGAATACTGAAACATAAGGGCAATTCATTCCGAACCTCAGAGAGTTGAGTTTAAAATTGTCCTTCTTTGGGGCTGGCCTTCTTGAGCAGCAGGTTAAGCATTGTTTGCTACACTATATTGCACATGTGCCTTGGTTCGAGTTCTAGTCCCAGCTGCTCCACTTCCGACCAAGCTACCTTGCTAATGCACCTGGGATGGCAATGGAAGATGGCCCAAGTACCTGGGCCCCTGCCACCTGTGTGGGAGTCCTGGATGGAGTTCCAGGCTCCTGGCTTCGGTCTGGTCCAGTCCTGGCCATTGTGGCCATTTGAAGAATGGAAACTTTCTCTCTCTCCCCCCACTCCTCTGTAACTCTGCTTTTCAAATAAATAACAGTAAATATTTTAAAAGCTGTCCTTCATGAAACTTAAGCTGATGCTTTTAAAACATCTGAATAACACATGTAACATGTTTCCTAAACTTGACTGATGTGAGCACCATTATTTAGAGGCCCTAGCATTGAGAAGAAGGCCTCCAGTGTGTCTGAACCTTTAGCTACTTCCCTGGTATATGGAGAGATGGTGAAGGGCCTTTGGTTTAAGATGGCTCAAGCCTGCCCCCTATAGACCATGAGACTGGGGCAAATTATTACCTCTCCATGCATTGCCTACCTTGTAAATGGGAACAGTAATCTTTACATCCCAGGAGTGTGCTAAGATTGTATAGAAAGAATGGAACTGGGTTTTCTGAAATTGTAGGGCCAGCTTGTCTTTTGTGGCAAGGAAATTTTATTCAACATGTTATAGACATCAGATAGCTGAAGTGAAGCCCATTTTCACTGATAGGATTTGCATTGCTGGCTCAGAGAGTTATTGTCTATTAAAATTACTCAATCAACAGGTGAGATGAGAGGTATTCTAGCTGCCTGAACAGCTTGGGAGGATAGCCCTGTGTGAACTTTACTGTATATTTTTTTTTCTCTCTGGGATGTCTTTTGCAAGAGTAAATCTAGCTGTTTGCTCAAGGTTCGTGTGTATGCCCTTTTTTTGGGTGGTAAATATTGGTTTTTCTTACTGGATCACTGAATTCCCAAGAAAAAACCCTTCCATCTCATAAGAAGCTGTTTGTAAGATGATAAATACCAGTCATAGTCATAAATATCAATTAAAATAAATGTTAGGCATGCCTGCCTTGAGTGATGGAAAAACAGATGCTACGATGTGAAAGAGTAATTGGGATAGAATTATGGAATCTGAAAGGCAGGTACCATCAGAAGTCTTCCAACCAAGTCCTCAAGAAAGGAATGCTGGTGGCCCATCTTCAGGTTTGCTGCTTAGTAGGAGACCATGTAGCACATCACCCAGTCTTTGGATCTCATGAATGAAGTGGGGCTATGTATTGGGGATATTTGCATAAACAGCAATACAGTACACTTAGAAATACTATCACAATTATAATAATTAATTATAAACATGTATAATAATTATCAACGTGATATCATATGCCTCCTGGATTTTTTTAATTTTTAAGACACAGAAGAAAAAAAGATGATTTCCATATGCAACAGGAGGAAAAAAGAAACAAAGGCAGAGTCCTGAGCTTGGTGAGAAATGCTTCCAAAATTTAGGGGCAGAACAAATACAACCAGTCTCTTTAATTCCTATAGAGAGTTTTCCTCTAGTTTTCCAACAAAGAAAATTGAGATTAGGCAACAGAATCTGAGGACAAATCAAGAAATATCTCAAGTTAAATGCCCTGGGGGCTGACTCTGATCAGAGTGCTGTACCCAGCAGGCAGAAAATCGGAGCAGTCCTCTGATAAGAGTTCCCCAAATTGCCACCGAGGTTAATCCGTTCCTGATGCTGCTGTGTGAAGAAGGAGATGATTATCCAGTGTGTCAGGCTGAAGGCATAACTTCGGCAGGCTCACCAGTCACCTTGCAGCCCTGGCCAGGAATCCCAGATCCGTACCAGCAAGCACAGAATTCCCCGTGGGTTTTCTGGGCATGTCTTAGTCCTTGCTAACTGATGGTAACTTTGACCTGTGAGTTAACAGGAACTGCCCTTTGAGTTTCTTTTGGCCTTCATGCAATCTATTAAGGCACTTAAGCTTCTGCCTTCTACATAAAACACTCCTATTTTTAAAAACAAACTTTTAAGTCAAAAATGACAGGGTTAATTATTCTGAAATACGCTGTTTATGGCCCCAACTCCATAAAACAGAATACATGATTTAATACACCACCTAAGACAGCACTGGGTTTCATTTCTACACAATCACGGCTTAAATCTACGTCACTCAGTCCCCTATGCGTGCTGGAAATGGTTTCATGTTCCATCTTACTTTAAATTATACACATCAAGATTCATAATGGGACACAGTCCACCTTGTTGCCAAAGCCTGCTAGGTTAGATCATCTATTAAACTCTATTTATTTTTTATGACAAACAAGAAAAATGACAAAGCAGCTACTGAATGCCCACTAATGAACACCAAATGCCTCTCGAGGTATTCCTGTTGCACTCATTTGTTCGAAAATACAGTGAACTTCCTCTTTGATGCTCTACCTCCCAAAACTACCCCTAAGAAGAGGCTGGTTTCCATAAGCTGCCGGGGACCAAGCCCGTTGCCATCTGCCCGCACTCTCTGATTCTGGGGTCAAAAGTTTGATTCCCTTCTGACAATGCAAAGCTTCTTGGAAAGGAGCAAAATCTCATGTAGCATTGAGATTACTTGTCTGCAGGACCAAGGGGATGAAATGAAATGCCAACTCTTAGTTTGAAAGCATTGCATTTGTGTCTAGAAGCAGCTCTGGAAAAGGTGACCGGTGCAAACCAGAAGAGGGACTCATCATGGCAAGGACAAAGTTTCCTTAGATGGCAGCTTGTAGAGTTGACTAAGATTCATACCCGGAGCCTTCAAGATACTTTGGATTTGATTTGGTCAGAAGTTCAGATATCGGCCGGCGCCGCGGCTCACTAGGCTAATCCTCCGCCTTGCAGCGCCGGCACACCGGGTTCTAGTCCCGGTCGGGGTGCCGGATTCTGTCCCGGTTGCCCCTCTTCCAGGCCAGCTCTCTGCTGTGGCCAGGGAGTGCAGTGGAGGATGGCCCAAGTGCTTGGGCCCTGCACCCCATGGGAGACCAGGAGAAGCACCTGGCTCCTGCCATCGGATCAGCGCAGCGTGCTGGCCGTGGCAGCCATTGGAGGGTGAACCAATGGCAAAGGAAGACCTTTCTCTCTGTCTCTGTCTCTCTCACTGTCCACTCTGCCTGTCAAAAAAAAAAAAAAAAAAAAAAAGAAGTTCAAATCTCAGTGGTACTGCAAATTTGTGTGCCTATCTGAGTAGGTTTGTTGGGAAAACATTCTAAGTTCTGTTTACAAGAATTGTTAATCTGTCATGTTCTAGAGCATGTGGCTAGTGCAGCTATGCAGGGGCAAATCCCAGAAGGTGCTGTTGGCATGCACTTGCCCAAGACACTTCACAATTGGTGACCTTCTGGGATTTGGTGCATCTGGGTGTAGGAAGATGCGGGACTCTAAAGAAAGCACATCGCTAAGCCTTATTCCTAGTTTAGCATGAAGGAGTGGGACCGAATGGCTGCACCCCTGGTTCCTGGCTAAAGCTCTGCTTTAGCCAGGAACTGAGGGGAAATACAGGCTGCGTTTCTTTCAAGAGGTTCTGGGGAGGCAGTGAAATGAAACCTGAGCACATTACAAAATACTGGTATTCCATCATTTGTCTCCCGCCTGTTGGCCTCTTCTCCCAGATCCCATTGGGTTTATCTGTTGGTCTTAGGTTAGGCTTTTGGTGGTTAAATGTTCTTTTCCTCTGTTTTCCTGGGCCTCTCAATAAGACTGGTGACAGGTTGTACCCACTGTGTGAGCTGGAAACCTTGGAATGCTCTTTTAACTAGAGTGCACAGATTGGACTTAAAAGTCTTGGTGTTACTAAAAGTCCCATGATGCTGGGACTATGTAGCCAAAAAACATGGTATGATCTGCCTTTTGAAGATGGCAAGTGAAACATGGAACATGAAGTGTGGGGAGAAGGCAAAAAAAAAAAAAATCACAGTTCCTAGAGAAACAAGTAGCACAAAGAGGTTTTCTAACTTGAATTGAAGATACCAAAAAGTGCTTTTGTGCAATTTGAGAGAGAGAGAGAGTGAGAGCAAGAGAGAGCAAGAGAAAAGTGTGAAGGGGGGGGCAGAATATGAACAAAATAAAGTGCTCCCCTAGGCTCCAAATATTCTGAGTTTAAGTGAATATTCAGGAAACCTCATTTTCCCATCTGCTTTATAAATGCAGTGTAAGTCTGTTAAAATAATTCCTGCACTGCTGAATGTTTTCGTGGGTTGCTGACTGTGGTGACCATTCTTCCCGTCCATCCCTCAAACAAGCTGAGTTGAACAATAGTATCTCGGGAAGTGTAGACGGAAGCCTATGTTCATGGTGTACTTGATGTGACTCCACACGGATGACAGTTTAATAGAACCAGATCCTGTCCTAATTTGAATTCACTACATTCAGGATCTTTAGGGAAGTTTTTTCTACTTTAAATTGCTGGCAGACAAGTAGATTTGCCAGATAAATTATAGGATGCCCACGTAAATCTGAATTTCAGGGAAAAAATGAATCATTTTTAGTATGAGTATATCCCAAATACTGTGGGGGCATAATTATACCCCAAATAATTATTGCTTATCTAATATCTAGTTGAACACCCTGTATTTTTGTTGTTGGTAGTAAGTAGGGCTGTACATGTAATACTCTTTTAAATGCCACTAAGGAAGCAACCGGGAAAATATGTTTACCTACCTGGCAAACATATATTTGTATAGAAAAACCGAAGTCTAAGACAAAATGGCAAGCATGAATTTTAAGGGTGTTTAGCCATAACAAAAGCTTTTCATGAAGTCTATATTAATGCGGTGGCTGAGTATTGATGGGAACCCATTGCTAATCTCTGTTTTTATTAGAAGGTAAGATTAAGGAAGTTTAGGCTACAACAAAAGTCGTATTTCCATTATTATTTCAAAACTATTTCTAGTCACACTTCAGTTTGGTAAAGTGGAAAACACTGAAACTCTAACCTGTCTGTATGGTGACCTCACAGACGGAGGCAAGACGAAGAAGCTCCAACGGGAAGATACTGTCCCGATTGTCCTGGGAACAACTCATCATGAAAACGCAGAGCAGCAGTGCCCTCACCCTGACCTGCACAGCGTATGAGCAGTCTTTGATCTCAGTGGGTATTACATGTTTTCTTTTCCTGATCAAATAGTAATTAAGATCACAATGATCAATTCAGCATCTATCATCCAAAAATCAGAAACTTTTTGAAAGCAAACATGAAACCAGCAAGTGGACAACTCCATGCCTTACCTCATGGGATGGGTTGTGGTCAAAATGCAGGCTCACTAAAAATATTGCATAAAATTACTTTCAGGTTTATAAGGCATTTATGAAACATAAATGAATTTCTTTTGTAGACTTAACTCCCCTCCCCGAGATATTGTGCTGTATATATGGAAATATTCCGAACTTTGAATTCCAGAGCATTTCTAGTCCCAAGCATTTCAGATAAAGGATATTCAGCCTACATTTGTAAAGTTCCCTCTAACACCAATTGGAAGGCTATTTTCAACACACTACATTGGGAAATTACCCATTGTGACACTGGCACATCTGTGCCTCAGTCTAACCCCAAATCAGAGTTCAGGAAGTTCCCTTCTAGGGTTCACTCCTTCACAAGGGCAGGATAAATGGCTTCAAGTCCTCTTGCTCTAAGTATGAAAACTGAGTGGCTGCTTTCAAAGACCAAGAAGGACTGATGTTATTGCAATCTTCCCTTTCGTGCTGGGCAGTCACCACACAGCTCTCTGCCAGCTAGAATCCTGCAACAGAGCAGGCTGAGTGCCCCAGGAATAAGCAGTCAGAGTCACGCTCTGTTCTGGCTTGTGTATCCTCACAGGGACTGCCCAGGAGACAGGTCTACAGCAGCAGTTAGGAGAGGAATACGGAACACAGGCCAAGAAGACCTTCAATTTGGGGAGAGCTATGGTGGCCAGAATGTCTAATCCCTCTTCCAAAACAATTGCTTATTTGAGAGCCTGAGGCTCCTGGCCATAATGCCTTGGTTAATTATCTTTCCCTTCCATGACATGCACTCATACTATTTAGTTGGGAGGTGGGGAGTCTTTTCTCTTTGCAAAGTAGAACAGATAGGAACCTTGGTCTTGAATATCACTCTCTTGAATAAGGAATGATTGATTTGCAGGGGTAGGAAAACCTACCGGAAATCCTAGTCAGTAAAAAGCAATGATAATTCAGACAAGATTCAAGGAGACCCCAATAAAGACATTCCACAGCAGTCCAGCAGTCAATTCAAGGCCAAGGACAAGAA
Source organism: Oryctolagus cuniculus (assembly GCF_964237555.1). NCBI lineage: Eukaryota > Metazoa > Chordata > Mammalia > Lagomorpha > Leporidae > Oryctolagus > Oryctolagus cuniculus. The sequence continues at coordinate 57,478,114 of NC_091448.1, read as the reverse complement.
AAAAAGTGGTTTCCACTGGGCTGACGCAAGGCTCTTCTGCTCATTGCTAGGATCTGTCTCCTTTGCTTTATTTTTCAGCTCTAGTTCCCCAATTCTTGGCTCCCAAGTCTGCAGCTTAAAGATGCATGAATCTTGACCAACGTCGTAAGTGGTAAAATGAGGAACCAAATCCAAGGCTGCTGGCTCTGAAACCCAGCTTTTCACTCCACACTATTAAAATGTAACTGTTCCGTGTTCCAAAGCAGTCATTTTTTTTTTTTTTTTGTGAATTTGAACTAGACAAATTTGGGAGAGTGCAGTACAAAGTATTATTTAAGATCATACTTTATGCCAAAATAAAGTGCACAAGAACTCACATTTTACAAAATATCAACAGCTGCACAATTTCAAAACTGACTGACAGACTGAATTAGAAGACGTTTTTGTCCCATTAACACAGGGGAGTCGAACTTTGGCTGGTGAAATAGATATACTTGTATATATTTCCACCATTTTTGTTCATTATCTCCCGCAGTATGTTACAATTAATATGCACTGGGACTCCAGAGCAATTTTGGTAAACATTATGTTGGCTTACTAATATGTATTATTATTATAATTTCTTACTTCAGAAGCATTGTTGCTATTAATTTCATCCTGAAGAAGTATCTCTTTTCGCTATGTCATGCAAGCATTCACTATTTTGTGGTGCTATCGCTGCTACTGAAAATTGCACTGGTTTTTTGAAACATGGTAGATGTGATAAATCACCCAAAAGTAGGTCAGGCAAAATGGACTGAACTGTTCATCTTGGAGAGAGCACATAAGAAATATTAGAGGTGTTGCTCTGCTATAAGATAATCTTACAGCAAAAATAGGTAACAACAGCTATAAGAGTATATGAGCACCACATTTAATTTGCTCCCTCACTCATTTTGCACGTGGAAAGTTAGTCTTGAGTTCTGCTGGGTTTTCTGGAATGTTATCTCTTAACCAGAGGACAGCCACTCTGCATTTTTCATTAAAAGCATCTGACAATATTTTGCCCTCTTGTCAAGCTCCATGAAACAGTCCTGTGGTTTATCAATTAGAATGGAATTTCCATGAGGATAAAGATGCATGCAGCCCCAGAATTTCATGTCATGTTTATCTGGAGCATGATAATGGCTAATAAATACTTGGTGAATAAAAAAATGAATAAATGTGTGGCCTCACATAACAGCATCACTACCAATCACAAGGAATTTATTCTTAAACACTTTTATCCAGATCATTTATAAGCATGTTCTTTCCTGGAAAGATACTACTACTGTGTCATTTAGGGAATTGACAATGTAATCCTGAACTGACCCATCAAATAACAAGAAATTAAACATTTTACCTGTACAGGTATTAGAGAAAAGTCTTTGGCATAAAATTGTTTCAAAGTCATCAAAGTCTGTGGAATTTGCTATACAAAGCTTTCTCTGTCTCTATTGAGAGTATATTTTAAGAAACAGATGTTTTAAAGATTATTTATTTGAAGGCAGAGTTACAGAGAGAGAGAGGCAGAAGCAGAAAGAGAGGTCTTCCATTTGCTGGTTTACTCCTCAGATGGCCACAACAGCTGGAGGTGGGCTGATCTGAAGCCAGGAGCCAGGAGCTTCTTCCAGGTCTCCCATGTGGGTGCAGGGGCCCAAGGACCTGGGCTATTTTCTACGGCTTTCCCAGGCCACAGCAGAGAGCTGGTTCAGAAGTGGAGCAGCTGGGATTCGAAATGGCACCCATATGAGATGCCGGCACTGCAGGTGGTGGCTTTACCTGCTATGCCACAGTGCCTGCCCCAGAAACAGGTGTTTGAGCTTCATACTTGTGTTCCCATAGGATAATGGGAAATGGTCAGTTACATCACACAGAGGCCTCTTCAGAATAACTCCCAGAATCATCCCTACCCGATGCTAATACCAACAGTAAATAGATTCTTTCAACAACTGACTAGCTTTCATCCCTTTGAAAGCCTGAATTATATAATTGACAATGTTTCTTTTTGTTCATTGCCATATCACACACTAGATTCTAGTTTTGTGGACCAATGTAACAAGGGTTTAGCCCAATTTCCAACCTTAGCTTTTGTCACCACCCCTGTCCATCTTTTCTTGCTTTCTATTTTCATTTACCTTGGATTTCATCCATCTTTTATTCAAGCGTCCTTTGGAACAAAGCGAGATCTCAAATAATGTAAAAGTAAGTAATGTCAAAATCTATCAGAGTCATTAGTTTTCTTTAACCTTTTGAAGGGGCACATGAAAGCATGGAGCTTGCCTTCATTGCTAGGACAAGCATCCATCCCTTTTTCACACACCCTATGCCTTTTTGTAAGCTAGGGGATTTAAAAAAGAATACTTGATGACACTAATACTTTGCTTATAGGTGGTACCAAGTTTATCTGGTATGGAATCAAAACTCATTGCTCTGCTGGTTCCTCTGGGCTTATTTTTGGGACAGGGATCAGAGACAGGTTGGGGCACAGAGCACTCACTTCATCTTTTCAACTCTGAAACTGTCAATTTCAATGACCCTTCTTGTGGATGCCATCTGGTCTTTATCTACGGTGCCTGTATCTGCCCAGACAGTTTCACCCTGTGTGTTTTCTTTTTTAAGTATTTATTTATTTGAAAGGCAGAGTGAAAGAGAGGTGGGGGGAGGAGGAGAAAGAAAGAGAGAGACAGAGAGACAGAGACAGAGAATCTTCTATCCTCAAGTGGCCACACTAGCCAAGTCTGGGACACGCCAAAGCCAGAATCCAGGAATTTCATCTAGATCTCCCATATGGGTAGCAGGGGTCTAAATACTTGGGCCATCATCTGCTATTTTCCCAGGCACGTTAGCAGGGAGCTAGATTCAGTGTAGTGTAGCCTGGACTTGAACCATGCTCCATCTGATATGGGATGCTGACATTGCAAGCAATGGCTTAAACTACTGCACCACAACTCTGGCTTCCTCAGCCTGTATGTTTTCCATTAATTGGCCCAGTAGCTCTGATCCATTTGGTAATTTTCTAGTAAAGTCCAAGGCACAGAATATGCAAACTCTAGGCTCGGACTTGTGTTCCTATCTCACATTGTGTTCATCTCACTTTTTTTTTGAAGATTCATTTATTTGTCTGAAAGACAGAGTAACAGAGAAAGAGAGAAAGGGAGAGAGATCTTCCATCTATTGGCTCACTCTTCAAATGGCCTCAACAGCTGGAGCTGGTCTGATCTGAAACCAGAAACCAGGAACTTCATCTGGGTCTCCCAAGTGGATGGTTGCAGGGGCCCAGGTATGTGGACCATCTTCCGCTGCTTTCCCAGGTGCATTAGTGGGGAGCTGGATCCAGAAAGGAGCAGCCGAGACATGAACCAGCACCCATATGGGACATTGGCACTGCAGACTGCGTCTTTACCTGCTATGCCACAGCACCTGCCCCTGCTCATACCTGTTAACCTCTCTGTGTCTCAGTCTCCTCCTCTGTAACGTGAGATCAATGACAGGAAGCAGTGGGTAGTAAAGGAGGTGGCGCAAGCAAAATACTTGATGCAGGACCAGCCGTGTGGCCAGTAGCTGCTGAAAGTATTCTGCTGTGATTGTTGTTGTATCTGAAGTCAACGTTTGTATGACACTCTTTTAACCGGCTCCTGAGCTACTTGCTGACGTCACCCGTTCTGTGGATATAAAGAGTCTATTATTTTTAGCCTTGGAGTCCTTTACCAATACTCTCTTAAATTCTTTTTTTGGGGCATGTCTAATTTCTAGTGTATGCCTTCCTGTTTTCCTCACTTAGCCTGTCTTTCCATTTTTGAAAAATGGCAGGAGAAAACCCTATTTTGTTTTGCCAGTTGACCATGAAGAGTTGTATGTGTGCCTTTGTTGTTTTCCTTAAAGTGCCAGGTCTTTGAGTTCCTTGGCATGCATTTATCCTGGACTTTCAGCAGGCTATTCTGAAATAGTCACCAGGCTGTCTTAGCTTTTAAACTCGTCCTTTCAATTTTTCCCCTAACAAATGTTCTCACTTGGCCATTAAGCTCTTTTTGTGAATAATAACATCAGGCATTTCTTTTGGTTTTCCTTCTCCCTCTGGAAAGCAAAAATTGCTCTGACAACTGATTCCTCGTGTTTTACCCTCAAGTCCTTCCTGCAAGACTCCCAGTTATGACTCAAGGCCAACTTCCATATACGTCCTTTCATCCGGACTATTCTACCAAGCTGATGTTTCCAAAACTTCATCTCTGCCTCTCTTGATGGGTTTTTCTGTCTACCTACTTGGATACCCCTATTGCCCATTCCTTTATGCACCAAGAAAGTGTTTGATGAGCTTCTAATGTGTGTCAAATTCTCTACCAAGTGAAAAGGACTTCTTGATGCATAAAACAGCTTCTTTTACTGAAAGGAATATACTGTCTGGTGAGGATTAACTTCATGGTCGGATGAGATCAGGTTCAATGAATGCATTTGGCAGAGGGACCCCGCCCAGTCTTATTGGTTCAGTGAAGGCTTTCCTAAGAGGGTGATACACTAGCTGAAATAAATTAAAGAAGAACCATTGTAAATATTATTCCTCTATAGTAGCTATTGGGAGATTTTTTTTATACATAGCATGATATTGAAGTAGAGAAAGTACATGTGCCAATTCTTTCAAGAAAATTGGCCATGCAAAATTGGAAAGCAATAGGGCTGGAGTAGAAAAGAGGTGATGTATACTAGGAGGATACTGGGAAAGAAAGAGTAATTAGAGGCATCACAGAACCGGAGGTCTGGCTATTGCTGGAGGAATAGTGTGATAGCAACTGAAGGTCAGAGACCATGGCATGAATGTCTGAGAACACTCAATGTGGTGGCTGTTGGAACTAAGATCATGACAGCGGTGGATAGATTTCATTATGGAAATTGAAGCCATTTGGGATCATAGCAAAACTGCGGGTGGAGAGGAAGTCGGTAAGTCTCATACTAAAGGTCTCAGTAACTGATGAAGACAGAGCTGGGAAAATCAACAGATTCAAGAAGCAATAGAGAACAGTGTTTTTATGCTGGCACACTGCATGGTTGAATGTCCAGCTCTGTCACTTCCTGTGTCAATTGGACAATTCACGTTACTTCTAAGCCTTATCCTTCTCTAATTTGAGTGGAAAACAACTATAACATACCTACCTCCCAAAACTATCATATGAGAAAAAGAGCATACGGTAAGTGCTCAGTGAAGAGCACTTAATCTTGGCTTAAACCAAGACCTCAAGACAATAGATACCAGATCCCAAAGTGGAGAGACTGAGGGACAGAAAATTATTAGAGAAAACATTGAAAACAAGACATAAAACATAAAAAAATTATAGCTATTAAACCTCTTACCTCCTTGGAGAGAATAGCAAAGAAATGGAGTTCTACCTGACTTTGGAGAGTTCACTAACACCTAGAAGCAGGTCTGAAGGCGAGAAAGATGCAAATCCTACCTTTGACGCTGAGATCCAAGGAATGGAAGTGAGTTGTAGCTTTCCCAGAGAGGAGTCATGAAGGACCACATTCTAGCTAAGCAGAAAAGAGGGGCAGATTTGAGAACAGGCTGAGTGCATAAGATGACTCTTTCCACCTAGAATGGGTGATCCCAGGGGCACAGAGTGGAGGTTGAGTGAGGGTGGACACAGTGGAGAGCAGCATGGACAGATGAAAAGGAGAGGATAGGTTAACAGAAAAGCTCACGTCTCCACTGATGACTCAAAATGAAGGCAGAGACAGGGCAGGAAAGTCCTGCAGAACTGAGAACAGGGCCCTACATCTCTCCCCACGAGGTCAGTTGTGCACTTACTAGATGGTGCTGTATGTGGATTTGCACTATTCTGTCAAATTTCAATTCTAATGCACTGAAATGGTCAGGTACAGGTTGGTTGTTTGGCCTAGTGGTTAAGACACTGGTTAAGACATTCACCTGCCGGCCGGCGCCGCAGCTCACTAGGCTAATCCTCTGCCTTGCAGTGCCAGCACACCGGGTTCTAGTCCCGGTCAGGGCGCCGGATTCTGTCCTGGTTGCCCCTCTTCCAGGCCAGTCTCTGCTGTGGCCAGGGAATGCAGTGGAGGATGGCCCAAGTGCTTGGGCCCTGCACCCCATGGGAGACCAGGATAAGTACCTGGCTCCTGCCATCGGATCAGCGCGGTGTGCCGGCCACGGCGGCCATTGGAGGGTGAACCAATGGCAAAGGAAGACCTTTCTCTCTGGCTCTCTCTCTCACTGTCCACTCTGCCTGTCAAAAATAAAAATAAAAGACATTCACCTGCTACATTGGGTTCTACACCCAATTCTAGCTTCCTGCTAATGCAGACCCTGGAAGGCTATGTGATGGGGCTCAAGTAGTTGGGTCCCTGCCACCCACATGAGAGACCTGCATTGAGTTCCTGGCTCCCAGCTTTGGTGCTGCCCAACCTTGGCTGTGGTAGGCATTTGGAGGTATGAAGCATCAAATGGGATCTCTGTCTCTGTCTCCCTGCCTCTCAAATAAATAAATAAAAATGTAAAAGGTGAGGTACTTTCTGCAATGTCTTACACACATACACACACACACAACACACATACAGATACTAAAACACACACATGAGAGGTCTTCAAAAATTCACAGAAAATGCATATTATGAAAAAATTAGGCATTGATATCAAAATTTTAGTGCCAAAACAAATTTATATTTTAATTCCATTTTCCACAAATGTTTTGAAGTGCCCTATGTGTGTGTGTAGCAAAATGATGTTCCATATTAATGTTAAATATATGTATGTGTCATACACATATATATGGCTCCAGGTTTGCTATTTGTGTTCATTTGTGATGGCCCAGGCTTATGATATATACTAGAAATAGAAACATGGCCTGCATGAGAGAGGCGTCTAATAGAGATGTGGTGAGGAGTCATAATAAAGCTATACTCCTGATATATCTATTTGTATACATTTGAACTACCTGGACTGTGGGGCTGATACACCAATAGCTACTACTGCAATGTGTGAATGTGTAACTTTTCAGTATCTTCTGCAGTAAATGGGGATGTGGGGAATGAGTTTTTCCCTCGCCCTTTACCACTCTGTCTTCCTCCCCACAGCTATATAATTTCCAATGCCCCTTGCTTTCCTTGCCAGGAATTCCTGTTGGGGGTTTGCAATGGTGTATTTGTGTCTTGTGGCATTGCTTTCTGTGCTATTACTGTGGTTCACATCATTCCATTTGTGTTTCTTTTTAAAGATTTATTTTTGGAAAATCAGAGTGACAGAGAGAGAATAAGAGCTTGAAATGGGGAGAGAGACAGAGAGAGAGAGAGAGAGAGAGAGAGAGAGAGATCTTCCAGCCACTAATTCACTTCCCAAACAGCCGCTGCAGCCAGATCTGGAACCTGGAACTCCATCCTGGTTTCACATATGGGTGCCAAGTGCCCAAGTACTTGGACAATGTTTTGCTTCTTTTCCAGGTGTATTAGCAGCTGGAGCAGAAGCAGAGCAGCTGGGACTTGAATAGGCACTCCAATATGGAATGACAACATGGCAAACAGTAGCTTGACCATTTGAACCAGCTACTTCTCCATCCAGTGCAAAGATGTGGTCTGATGTCAGGGAGAGCAAGGTGGAAAATGAAGATTCCTGTGGTTCTCAGGATAAGATGTTACCCAGACCTCATCCCTTTCCCTCCCACACCCCCACCCCAACCCTGGGGTTCTGGCACAATTGGTTGTATAGAGCCATGTGCTAGGAGTGGACATACTCTGGAATTCAACCAAGTTACGGTCAAGGTGTGCTCGTGAACTGATCATGAGTCACATTTTATGTGTTCTGTTATACACATTTTACCAGCATGTGTAAGCTGTGCACTTCACAGGGTAATTTTCCAAACAGGTCCATTTCTAATGTCTCAGACGCAGTGGTGAAGTGCAGAAAGGCTCTAAGAGAGACATACCTGAGTTCAGATGACCTCTACTTGCTCTGTGACCTTGGGCCAATCAGGACACCTCTCAATGCTCCATTTTTTTCAAATCTGAAAAGTATATTAGTAAATCAATTTCCTAAATGAGATACTCTGTATAAAATTCTTATTCCAATGACTAACTTTCAGTGGAATGTTAGTTATTATTAATAGTCATTGTTCTATTATTAACTCCACTGAGCTGTATGAATATCTCCATTTAACAGATGAGGTAAGATAAGTTCAAGAATTCAGACCATGCACTGTACAGTGATCTGCAGAGAGCAAACTCAGTGTTCTTTCCACTGTGCTATAATTTACTTGCATTTCATTGTTTAATGCCAAATAATGCTAACTAAAATCTATCTATTCACCCATCCATCCATCTATGCACACATTATCTACCCTACCTAATACCTTCACCCATACATCCATCTGTTCATCTATCACCCATCTGTCTGTCGATCCATCCATCCATCCATCCATCCACCCATTGCCTATCTATTCATCCACCCATCTATTCACCCATCATTCCCATCCACCCTTCGACCCATCCATCCATATGTATACCCATACATCCACCTCTCTATCCATCACACATCTGTCTTCTATCCACTTTCTGTCTGTCTATCTGTCTATCTATCTATCTATCTATCTACCTATCTATCTATCCATCCATCCCCCATCAGTCTATCTTTCTAGTCATCCATCTTTCTCTGGCTCTCCCCCTGTCTATAGCATTAGCTGCTTGTGCGTCAGTCAAAGTCTACCTGGTCTTTATTTCACGTTTCCCTAAAACACAAAGGTTTTTTCTTAGACTCTTAAGTTTATGAACTATCAGTGTAGACCATTCTCCTTCAAAGATTAACTTAAATGCCAGCAGTACTTTTAATTTGCTCCTTAGTGCTTTATATATTTTATCTACAAATGGAAAAATACTCTGTGCCTCTTGCAAGGGTCCCAAAAGTTCACTTGTGGTTTCTGAAGGAGATGGTGTCACTTTGGCTTCCTGAACAGAAGGTTGTTCATAAATGGAAAGAGAGCTTATAACAAGAACACAAACCCAGGCTGGAATCTAAACACTCTTTAGTGGAATGTCAGGTGACAGCTTGGGTTTCTGAATGTTCCTAGTGTGACTTGAGTAAGTGAGTCTGCCTGCCACCCACATGCTTGGCAAGTAGTAAGGCTTACGATTGGCTGTCGTGGGTCAGCTCCTATGTGTGAACATTTTGAAGGAATTCCACAAGAAGCCAAAAGTGACATCATCACTGCTGTTATCGGATGGAATGAGAGCCCTGGATTTGGGCTACTTGGATTTAAATGAAGAAAATATAAGGATCTCATCAAGAATTTTTCTTGGCTGGCTGAGTGCTTCTGACACCGAGTAGGTCTTGTCAGTACTTGTGGCTACGACCCCAGTCACCTCAGGAGTCATATGAATTTCAACTCTCCCATTCACTCTGAAGATAGCTCCTTTATTCTCTTGGAGACTAATGATTCTGGCTCCCTCTTTCCGCCACCTCCTGAAATGTCCACCATTCATGAAGAGCCTGCGTGTTCCACTGCCAGACACACTTCATTTGGCAAAACTTATGTTATGACCTCATAATGTCAACTCAGGAAATGAAAGATGCATTTATCTAAGATACCTTCTGCTTTGGCTGCCTGCTGAGGCTTCTTATTCCATCTTGTGGCAAATGTAAATATTTCTCTTTTCTATTTTGAGGATTCTTATCATTTTCTCAGTTTGTAGCTTAATTCTGGGTGTGATTTTTCCCTATAGTTCCATCTACTATCTACATGATGAAGACTCTGATAACTCTGCCTGAAGACCAAAACCTTGATAATAGTCATTAATTTTATTAGAGATATCTTCAGAACATTTATTAAAGATTTTATTTATTTATTTATTTATTTATTTGCAAGATAGAGTTACAGACAAAGGATGGGAGAGACAGAGAGAAAGGTCTTCTACCCACTGGTTCACTACCCAAATGGCCACCATGGCCAGAGCTGCACCCTAATAAGAAGCCAGGAGCCAGGAATTTCCTCTGGGTCTCCTAGAAGGGTTCAGGGGCTTAAGCACTTGGGCCACCTTCCACTGCTTTGCAAAGCCATAGCAGAGAGCTGGATCGGAAGAGAAGCAGTGGGACATGAACCAGTGCCAATGTGAGATGCCGGCACTTCAGGCAGAGGCTTAGCCCACTACGCCACAGCGCCGGCTGCTATCTTCAGAAAATTTATCATCATCACAAGTCCCATATATTAGAATTCACACACACACCATCACATAAGTTTTCATCCTGCTGCTTTGGCCACGTTTGCCCTCCACCTAGGATGCTCTTGTCTGTCTTTTTTGCTTCCTGACACCTTGTCCAGGAAGGCTTTTTGAGCTTTGTAACCCTCAACTTAGGCAATAACCCATTCAAGAAGATTTCTCAGGACTGACATTGTGGTGAGGGAGTTAAGCTGCCACTTGCGATGCCAGGATCCCATAGTTGGAGTGATGGTTTGAGTCCCACTTACTCCACTTATGATCCAGCTTGTTGCTAATGTACCTGGGAATGCAGTGGAAGGTGACCCAAATACTTGGGCCTCTGGTACCCACATGGGAGACCAGGATGGAGTTCTTGGTTCAAGGCTCTGGCCTGGGCCCAGACCTGGCTGATATAGTCATTTGTGGAGTAAACCAGCAAATGGAAGATCTCTGTTTCTCCCTTTCTCTCTCTGTCACTCTTTCAATTAAATAAGTATTTTTAAAAACCCTTTCCTGCATCTGACTCAGGTACATCCTTCTCTGAGTTCCTGGAATATGGGGCACATATATCTACTATTGTATTTCCACATTGTATTATGCATATCTAGTAGGGACCTGTCTCATGCACCAGGTTGCCCTGTCTACAATAGTAACTTTGTCATACTTCTCCATACAGGTGTACTTTTGTATCCATGGAGAATTCATGGAGATCCAAAGCCAGGAACCAGGATCTTCTTTTGAGTCTCCCAGGTGGGTGCAGGGGCTCAAGGACTTGGGCCATCTTCTACTGCTTTCCCAGGCCATATCAAAAAGCTGGATCAGAAGTAGAGCCGCCAGGACTCGAACCAGTGCCCATATGGGATGCCGGTACTACAGGCGGCAGCTTTACCCGCTACACCACCATGCTGGCCCTGGCATTAGCTTTTCATGTTATCTTCCTCACCACAATTCCAACATAAAATGAAATCAGAAGGAAGTAATTAGAATTAAAGCTATTTTTCAAGATTTATTCTAGGAACAGAACTTGCTGCTTTCTGGTTGGAAATCACCCTATCCATGGAGCTGTTGGCATTTCTAAGTGGTTCAAATGGATCTTTAAAGAATACTATGGAGGGAGGGATGGAGGGAGAGAGGAAGGGAGGAAGGGAGGGAGGGAGAGAGAGAGAAGGAGAGAGAGAGAGAAGGAGAGAGAGAGAGAGATATCTTCCATCCATTGGTTCACTCCCCAAATGACTGCAATAGCCAAGAGCCAGGAGCCTCATGTGGGTGCAGGGACCCAAATACTTGGGCCATCTTCTGCTACTTGCCCAGGTGCATTAACCAGGAATTGGATTGGATACGGAGCCAGTGGGACTGGAACTGTTGCCCGTTTGGGATCCTGGCATCACAGACAGCAACTTAACCTGTTACTCCACAAATTTATCTTTCTTAAGGTCTGTAGATCGTAATATTTTAACCACTGCAGCTCTTTGCAATCAAAGAACCATGGAAAGTGTTCAGTGACAAATTGACTTAAAAGTCATTATCTTTGCCTTCACTTTTTTTTAACCTTCATTTTTTTAACTTTCATTTGCCTGAGATACAGATTAATGAAAATAAATATGCTAGTGAATAAAGAAAAGCAAATTTGTCTCGCAGTTGACATCATTTGTCATCATGTTTGTGCCCTGTAGGTTTTCTAACAGGCTGCATGAGGTTGAATGGAGAAACAAAAACACAGGAACTATTCTGGACTCATCTCACTCATGTCATCCTTTCCTTTAAAAATCAAATTATTTAACCAGCTTTAGCTGCACCTAATTGGCTGGGACAGAGATGGGCCATTTCTCTCATATATGATGAGCTATTAAAAAAAATTAGTAAAGGCCATTGAGCAAAAGCCCTCTTTTAATTTAACCTTTGAAAAGGAGGCAAGCAGAAGATGGCATATGTGACAATAGTCCCGTAAGATCATAACGGAACTGAAAAATTCCTACTGCTCGCTGACACCCTAGCCATCCTGACATCCTCGCACTAAGCATAGCTCACCTGTCTGTGCCGATGCTGCGTCAACAGCACTGCCAGGTGTATTGAAGTAGAACATGTTCATTATGTACGGACACATAAGGGCCCATCCTGGTAATAAGCTACTTCGTTGTTTGCCTGTGCGTTTACTATGCTATGCATTTAATCATTCATGTATATTTACATCTTTCTACCTATAAGAGAATGTTTACTGTGAAGCAATTGGCAGCGACATGCAGCCACAGTCCCTTTAGCCTCACCGAGCCTCTTGGTTGCATCCAGGGGTCCACGTGGCGTGGCTGATCTACGTCGTCCAGGTGTGTGTAAGTTCTCACTGACATGTTCCCACAGTGACCAAATCGCCTGCTGACACGTTTCTCAGAATAGTATCCCATCACTGAGTGATACGTAGCTGTGATTTCACTAAATACCAAACCAAGGCACCTTGGGTGTGTGATTGTCAGGAAACAAGAGAAACAGAGAGAGAGGGAGGACGGGAGAGCCTTCCACGCTGAAGCGTCTCCTGCTCACATCCTTTGTAGGTGTGGCAGCTCAGCCAGCCCTTGAATACGACCTGATGTTTTCAGATTCCTGGGAATATGTCAATAGTTGAGTTTTTGATCCTTTCTCTGAGGGCAGATAAATTCAAGTTGTGGGTCAGATGTGACCTTTAAGCCTTGTGCCTGGAACTGATTACTGGCTAAGGCAAATGCCATCCAAACAGTTCTTGCAGTTCATCTTTTAATGCCCTTAAGGTTAAGAACTTTTAAACGTTCGATTACTAGTAGGGAGGTAGCACGTAATAGGCACCTAACGCTATTTGCTGCTGACTTAAGACATCCAAGTTGCACTCTGCAAGAGCAGGTTATAGGGCAGTGAGCACATTCCCAAACCCACCAGCTGCTGGGGAGAGCGAGGCTGTGTGTGGGAACAGAATGATCTTCCACTGAGAACTGATTGCATTAATAGCATTCAGGTGAGTGTCAGAAAGTGAACAAACCCGCAAGTCACTATTGCAGTGCAGGGGAATTATAGGACTGGGAAACTTTTAATGCAATGGCAGGGCAAACACACAAACCAAGCAGAGTTGTTAGTTCCCACGAGCTGCTCCAACCTTGAGACAGATAATCGCCCTCCTTTTTTTTCCTACAAGTCTATCTGAACACCACAGACTGGCAAAGTTATAAAGAAAAAAGTGTTTGTTCAGCTCACAGTTCTGGGGAATGGGAGTCCAAAATGTAGGGGCTGCACCTTGTTGGGGCCTTCTTGCTGGTTAGGGACACTTTGCAGGGTCACGAGGTAGCTCAGGGCATTGCAAGCCCAGAGGGGCTCATGAGGGACAATCAAACTGGCTTTTAAAAAAATGATTTATTTATTTGAAAACAGAGTTACAGAGAGAGAATGAGGGGCAGAAGCACACACGTACACACACCCATACTCACACACAGAGTGAGAGACAGAGAGATTGTCCATCTGCTGGTTCACTCCCCATATAGCCGCAACAAACAGGGCTGGGCCTGACTGAGGCCAGGAGCTTTATCTGGATCTCCCATGTGGGTAGCAGGAGTCCAAGCACTTCCAGTGCTTTCTTAGGTACATTAGCAGGGAGCTACATCAGAAGTGGAGCAGCCAGGACTCGAACTGGCACCTATATGGGATACTGGCATTTTGGCATTTTGCAGGCAACAGCTTTACCTGCTATGCCATAGTACAGACCCCCCCAAACTGGCTTTTATAGCAGACACATTTTTTTTGGTTAATAACCTACTCTCCTGATAACCCATTCATCTAATAATCCATGAATGGATTAACCCTTCATGAGGGCAGAGACCCCATGAATCAATTCCCAAAAGTTCCACCTGCAAACACTATCACCATATGACTTTGAAGATTAAGTTGACAGCACAAGAATTCTGGGGAACAAACATGCAAACCATGATAATATATGAGTGCATTTGACAAGGTGCTTGGAGCGACTGCATTTCTGTGCTGTGATTAGTCCTTTTTCTCCATACCAATGAATCTCATGTATCTTGGGTACGGATCAGTGAATTCTGTGGCCATCACCATCTTTACAGCATCTGATTGAGGTCTTGGTAATGTAAACTTGAACCTGTTTCGCTATTTGCTTTCATTTTCTTTTTTTAAAAGGTGATCACAAAAGGCAGCCTCACTTTTAAAAATAAATTTTGTTTATTTGAAAGGCAGAGAGAAAGAAAGAGATCTTCCATCAGCTGATTCATTCCCCCAAATACCTGCAACAGCTGACCTGGGCCACACTGAAGCCGGGGACTAGGGTATTAATTCAGCTCTCCCATGTAAGTGGGAAAAATAAAAATGATTTACCTATTTATTTATTTGAAAGAGTTACAGAGAGAGAAGGAGAGACAAAGAGAGAAAGGAAAAAAGTCTTCCATCTGCTGGTTCACTCCCCAAATAGCCGTGATTGTCTGGGCTGAGCCAGGCTAAAGCCAGAAGCTAGCAGCCTGGAGCTTCACCTGGGTCTCCAACATAGGTAACAGGGACCCAGGCACTTGGGCCATTTTCTGCTGCTTTTCATAGGCCATCAGCAGGGAGCTGGATTAGAAGTGGAGCAGCCAGGACAGGAACTGGCACCCAAATGGGATGCCAGCATCACAGGTGGCGGCTTTACCCACTACACCACAAGGCCAACCCTTTAGTCTTCTATTTTACTCTTGATTTTTTCTCCTTCCCTTTAGTTTAGCTCCTGAATATATCTTAACTTTGTTTATCTCTCTGCATCCTCAATGTGAACAAAAATCATCTTTCACCAGGAGTAGTGTGAAAGAAAAACAATTCACTGGACATGGACCGAAAGCCATAACACACATTAGGACTACCGCAGTAAAAGGAAGTCAGTGAATGAGTTCACCTCCAATCTGGGCAGAGGTAACTGGGTCATTATTAAAAAGAGAAGGAGGAAGGCATAGTCGGGGAAACTTGCAGGCAGTGAGTAGAGAGAGCGGTTGGTCAGGGAGCTCAAACTGTCTGCATCTGCTAACTGAAGCTTAGGCTCCTACCTACCCACAGAGACTGAGAGAGAGGGCTCCTCTCCTTCTTGGTGATTAATTTTCATGAGCTCCTTAAGACAGACAGTTCTGGGTTGTGGAAGATACATCTCAAAGGAACAGAGGAAGGACTTACAATTGCCAAGACTTCCAGGAGGTTTGCAAAGACCCTAGCTAACACCTTGTCAGGCAGAGATGGGCCATTGTCCAAACTGCAGAATCATGAACAAATACATAGTGGTTGCTGTTTTCAATCATTAAATTTTGAGAAGATTTGCTTCAGCTCTGAGTACACACCCTCTCAAATACCATTTGGTTGGCTAATCACCATCCTCTTCCTCCTTTTTTTTTTTTTTATTCAAGAGGAGGGAGAGAGAGAGAGAGAGAAATAACTCCCATCTGCTGATTCACTCTCCCAAATGCCTGCAACTGCTAGGGCTGGGCCAAGCCAAAGCTGTGAGCTGGGACTTCCACCCAGGTCTCCCACGTGGGTGGCAGGGACCTACCCACTTAAGCTATCACTGCTGCCTCCCAGGGTCTACATTAGCAGGAGCTGGAGCCAGGAATCCAAGAGGCAGGCCAAACACACATCCCATCAGTCAACTTTTTGATGACCCATTGTATGCATGGATTCTGAAAATCTTTTGCACCAAAATAAACGTATCTTTGAATTCCATTTTCACCACCATTTTGAAGTTTCTCAGCCACACCTCTCCCTCCCTCTCTCTCTCTCTCTGTACTTTCTTCACTTTGCTTGAGAAATCCAAAGCAATCACTGGACAAAAGTGCATTTTTCCATGAGGATGCATTCTAACTTCAGTTGTTTAATTCCACTCATGGGGAGTCCACACTTTTGATGACTTTTCTTATTGTAGTAGTTACTCTTGCATCAATTTCCTTTACATTGTCATTGTTCGGTTTACAAAGAGCAGACTCATCTTCACTAAGGACTGCTACAGTGGAGCAAACTTCATTAAATAAATGGGGAATGTGAAACCATTCTCATCCTTTCACTCTCCCCAACATCAGTTGCCATATGTTACAGTCATAATTAAATCTTCACCAAGTGGGGACAATTCTCCCTGTTTCCCTAGTGAGCCATGAAATGCTTAAGATTATTTGCAAATGCAATGCGTAATTCTGTTCTATGCATTAGGAGGCACAAGAAGAAGGATGGGAGACTGTCAGCCATTGCTGGGTGTAACAGAGGATCGCCACTCCCTTATACAACTGTACACAAACTTGGGGGCTGTGAGGACATACTCCAAGACACAGAGGGACACAACCTCAGTGTTCATCACAAGGAAATCAGCTCTGATAGCTTTGCTTTTCCCCCCATTGCCTTTCTCAGGCCACTGCAGGGCCTGTGAAGAGAAACACAGATCAAACCCATTAGAAGACTCAGTGAGGCCGGCACCATGGCTCAATAGGCTAATCCTGTGCCTTGCGGCGCCAGCACACCGGGTTCTAGTCCTGGTCGGGGCACCGGATTCTGTCCCGGTTGCCCCTCTTGCGGGCCAGCTCTCTGCTGTGGCCCGGGAAGGCAGTGGAGGATGGCCCAAGTGCTTGGGCCCTGCACCCCATGGGAGACCAGGAGAAGCACCTGGCTCCTGCCATCAGATCAGCGTGGTGCGCCAGCCGCAGCGCGCCAGCTGTGGCGGCCATTGGAGGGTGAACCAACAGCAAAAGGAAGACCTCTCTCTCTCTCTCTCTCACTATCCACTCGGCCTGTCAAAAAAAAAAAAAAAAAACACTCAGTGAGATACTTCCTCAAGGAGCTCTGAGAGAGATCAGGATAGTGGCCAGAGAGTAGCATGTTAAGGGGATCTAGGAATGTGACTGTTGACAGGAATGGCCACGGGAAAGAAACCTGCACCTGTCAGGAGCCCTGGATACCAAGATGAAGTCCAGGGCACAAGAGAGCTTCAGTTGATGTGATATTGTGGAAGGGGAGTCTCAACCTTCCACTGCCTCCTTGAGGGCTAAGTAGCTTCTCAGTCCTTGCTGATCCTGCTAAACACATAAGGAATGGGGCTAACCTCTCGCCAATTGATCTGGTTGCATTGGGATTCCAGAAGCCTCCGGGGGCTTTGTTAGAGCTGATTGGTACTGAAGATACTGTACTCTAACCTGGACTTGAACTCCTCCCGAGCTGAGTGCAAAAGCAGGGCATGCACACCAGCTCTTGTCTTTTCCTTCTTTGAAGTTTAAATGGCAGTTTTGTCAATCAATCAATCAATCAATCAATCAAAGACTCAAGAAGGCAAAGGAAGCCCCTAGAAAGTGGTATCTCTTTAGTTAAAATCTTTCTGTCTTACAGCTATGTAGTCAGTGCAAACACGGACTGTGTCATTCCCAAAGGATTCTGACCACATTGTTCTCCTGCTTTCTAGGGAAGCTTGAGAGAAAACAGCTGTATCCATTGTGGTTCAACCCTGACTCCACAGCCCTACCATTTGGTTGGATCACCATCCTCTTCCTTCTCTGCCTGAATTAACCAGTAAAGTGGGCAAAGTGTTGAATTTGTGCCCTTGGAAGTGCAGTTGCTTTTATGTGCTGCAATTTGAGGGACCCTAAAGAGGTTTGTTCTAGGCTGCCTCTTCTTTTGAATTTGTCTATTTTTCTCCAAGAGGTTTTTTTTTTTTTTTAAGATTTATGTATTTATTTGAAGGGCAGGGCTACAGAGAAGCAAAGGCGGAGGTAGAGAGAGAGAGGTCTTCCATCTACTGGTTCACTCCCCAGATGGCTGTAATGGCTGAAGCTGCGCTGATCCGAAGCCAGGAGCCAGGAGCCAGGAGCCAGGAGCCAGGAGCTTCTTCCAGGTCTCCCACGCAGGTGCAGGGGCCCAAGCACTTGGGCCATCTTCTACTGCTTTCCCAGGCCATAGCAGAGCTGGATCACAAGTGGAGCAGCCAGGACTTGAACTGATGCCATCACTGCAGGCAGCGGCTTTACCCGCTCCACACAGTTCCAGCCCCTAGATTTTTTAAAAATGCAGTATAAAACATGTTTCTCCTCTGCTTGATGACATTAATCATTCACTGTATAGAAAGGAACACTGAACTTAGGACACAACACTGGTCATGAGGGCTTGGCAAAGTCTGTCTAGGGTCAAATGATGAATATTTAAAATAAACATTTGCATTTAAAAGCACATTTCATATTTAAAAACAGAAAAGTTTTTCTTGGCTGGAGGGCTGTATGGGAACAGGTGAAGAACTGGGTTTGACCCCAGTAGCCTGGTTGTCCAAGCCCGTCCTGCTGGCCGCTCTCGTCTCCCTTCTGACCGATCTCTTTTACCGCTCTCTGCACATCCTTCCAATTTCTCCTCACTCTAAGCCTACGCCAATGATACCAACTCAGGAAACTTACCATAGGGTGCTTGAAAATAGTCAAGGGAAAATGGAATTCAAAGATGCTTCTTTTGGTGCAAAGCTATTTTGAAATCCACACTTAGTTAACTCAGAATGTGCATTACCCGTGAACTTTGGGCTCTCTCGTATTCATCCTCTGAGTGTTGGTGAGGGCTGGTTTCCAGTTCATCATGCCCTGCTTTTGTGATTCCTTTGAACTGTGTGCGTCTTTATGACATTCTCTAACAACACTGAGTGCGACATTTTAACACATTAGCTCTTGTATGGAATTCCAAAAATTTTGAGGGTAAAGAGTGTTTTGAAATTACCTTGAGGCTGGCTCTGTGGCACAGCAGGTTAAAGCCTTGGCCTGAAGTGCTGGCATCCCACAGGGATGCGGGTTCAGGTTCTGGTTGCTCCACTTCTGATCCAGCTCCCTGCTAATGCACCTGGGAAAGCAGCAGAGGATGGCCCAAGTGCTTGGGCCCCTGCACTGACTTGGGAGGCTCAGAGGAAGCTCCTGGCTCCTGGCTTCAGATGGGCGCAGCTCTGGCAGTTGCAGCCATTTGCAGAGTGAACCACCAAATGAAAGACTTCTCTGGCCGGCGCCGTGGCTCAATAGGCTAATCCTCCACCTTGCGGCGCCGGCACACCGGGTTCTAGTCCCGGTTGGGGCGCCGGATTCTGTCCTGGTTGCCCCTCTTCCACGCCAGCTCTCTGCTATGGCCAGGGAGTGCAGTGGAGGATGGCCCAGGTGCTTGGGCCCTGCACCCCATGGGAGACCAGGAAAAGCACCTGGCTCCTGGCTCCTGCCATCGGATCAGTGCGGTGCGCCGGCTGCAGCGGCGGCCATTGGAGGGTGAACCAACGGCAAAGGAAGACCTTTCTCTCTCTGTCTCTCTCTCTCACTGTCCACTCTGCCTGTCAAAAATAAAAAAAAAAAAAAAAAAAGACTTCTCACTCTGTCTCTGCTGCTGCCTCTCTGTAGCTCTGAGTTTCATATAAATAAATAAATCTTTAAAAAAAAGAAAGAAACGACCTTTAGGAGCAGGCATCTGACCTGGCAGATAAGATGCTGGTTAAGGAACTCATCTCCCGTATCAGAGTAACTGGGTTCAAGTCCACCTGACTCCAGTTTCCTGCAAATGCAGACCCTGGGAGGCAACAGTGATGACTCAAGTGGTTGTGCTCCTATCACTCACATGTGAGACCTACACTGAGTTCCTGGCTCCCAGGCTCATTCCCTAGCCCAGAGCCATTATGAACCTATGGGGAATAACTTAGCAGATGAGCGTTCTCTCCATATTGGCTGTTTCTGGACTATCAATCAATCAATCAATGAAATTATTGTTTTAAAAAATTACCTTCTAATTTTCTGGCCACAGCAATGAGTATGGGACCTTGAAAGTGAGCTGCAGTTACTGAGTTGACCTAGTTTTCTTTGTCTACAAGCAAAATAGAAGCACAAATTTGATTGGAAAAAAAAAAAACCGAGGAG
Organism: Oryctolagus cuniculus; assembly: GCF_964237555.1. Taxonomy (NCBI): domain Eukaryota; kingdom Metazoa; phylum Chordata; class Mammalia; order Lagomorpha; family Leporidae; genus Oryctolagus; species Oryctolagus cuniculus. Next base: position 57,458,045 of record NC_091448.1, on the reverse strand, counting down.
CAGAAGTGAAATCTGGAAACCTGCTGGCTTGTTTATTTTTTTCTGTCTTTATTTCCTTATTTCCACCCCCCTAGACTTTCCCCTAAGACAAACACACGCCTGTGTAAGCTTCATAGCATAAACATATCCATTCACAGGATGCTGCCTTGGGTACTGTGTCCAAGTTAAGGTCAAGGATAAGGCTTGGTTCCAGTTTCGTTAAGTTCTGGTACTCAGAAGAAGTACTGTATTGATATGAATTTAGTTTTGTGCCTTTTTATATTTAATGCAAAATATGCCAGAGCAAATAAGGAAAAAGCAAACATCTTGACCAGAAAAATACAAATTAAGCAGCACAAGGATTTTTTAATTAATAATAGATTTATTATTGGAGTAGTTTTAAGACAACAGAAAATAAGGGTATTATTTTACAGCTATCCAAGTGGCCAACAATTCATTTTTAAAAAGTTTGATAATTTTCTCAATTGTCAAGAGTTGGCAAAATTGAGAGTAAATAAGAACTTTTAGAGGACAATTTAGCAATGCATATCAAAAATTCTAAAGATCATATGTCTAAGCCAGAAATTCCATCTCTGACAATTATTCCTTGGGAAACAACAAAGGTATTCACTCAGTTTTGCTTTTTAGATTGCTCACCGCAGCACTGTTTATAATAGTCAAAATTTTTATTCTCCCAAATAGAACAATGTGTCCAGGTATTATGTAAAAAAAAATGTGATAAGAACATTGAATGAGACAGGGACATGCTCATAATGTATTGTTGCGGGTTTAAAAAGCAGGAGAAACGTATTTTGTAAAAGGAAACAAGTACAACTACAAAACAGGAATGACACTGAGCAATGCGCGGATGTCTGGAGGAGAAGGCTGGAGCAGAAGTGTGACTGTTAGGCTTCCCAGCCTGCTCCAGGAGACTTCCGTTTTGGCACAATTCGACCACGTTTGCTCCCTGAACGTGCCTTTTCCATCCTGCCTTGCCTCCCAGCCCATTTTCCAACAGCCTGAGGGCTCCTTCTGCAAATGTAAATCAGATCATGTCACTTTCCTGCTTCCAATTAGACTTGGAATAAAATCCAGACCCCTTTGCCTGACCTCAATCGACCTGCCCATTCTGACTGCTGCCTTCCTCTCCTGCGCACCACATCCCGAGCCACTCGCTGGACGCCAAGCCCACCAGTCTTCTCTACGCCCCTGCCATGCGCTTCCATCCGGTAAGGCCCCGCGGGCTGGCTGCTGCTCCCGCTGAGACGCTCTCTCGATGTTTGCCAGACTGGCTACCTGAAGCCCTTCGGGTCTCAGCTCAAATGCCACCGCCTCAGTGAAGCCTTCTCACCCTGGCTCAGTTATCCCCATTGCATGACCCTACTTACCCTTCACAACCCAGCCGATTCTCTCGTCTGATCATTGCTTACTGTCTAACTCTGCAGAGTGTAATTTCCATAGAGCAAGGATCATGTCTGTCTTGTTTTCTTCTGGATCCCAGGTGTCTCCTACCGTGCCTGGCCCATAGAGGCTGCTCAGTTAAAATATTTGGCCTCAGAATCAGCCCTAAAGGCATTCGGATCTGGCTGAAAAGCCCATGAGAGTATTTCAGGCATGGAAAGCCAAGACACTCTGGCAAAAGATCTCTGCGAGTGAGATCCCAGTGGAAAGAACAGGTCATCAAAGAAGGAGGTACCTTTCTCTGAAGGGAGGAGAGAACCTCCACTTTGACTATGACCTTGTCTAAACAAGATAAGAGTCGGAGAACTCAGAGGGCTTCCATAGCCTTGGAAACTCATGACTGGAGCATAGGGAGACTACTGATGCCATAGACAGGAGTGTCAATTTGTAAAGTCAACAACAGGAGTCACTGTGCACTTACTCCTCATGTAGGATCTCTGTCCTTAATGTGCTGTGTATTGAGATTTAATGCTATAACGAGTACTCAAACAATATATTTCACTTTGTGTTTCTATGGGGGTGCAAACTGTTGAAATCTTTACTTAATGTATACTAAACTGATCCTCTGTAAAAAAAAAAAAAAAAAAAAAAAAAAAGAAATTATCAACTCCCAACTTGACTCTCACTGGGATTAAACATGACAATAGGTCTGCTCTGATTTCATCATCATTTAAAAAAAATCATCTATTATTTTTCACTTTATGTTTCTGTGTGGGAGCAAACTGTTGAAATCCTTACTTAATGTATACTAAGCTGATCTTCTGTATATTAAGATAATCAAAAATGAATCTTGATGTGAATGGAAGGGGAGAGGGAGTGGGAAAGGGGAGAGTAGTGGGTGGGAGGGACGGTATGTGGGGGAAGCCATTGTAATCCATAAATCGTACTTTGGAAATTTATATTCATTAAATAAAAGTTAAAAAAAATATTTTGTCAAAGCAATGGGTCCATTGGGCTCTTTGGAGCTCCTGAGAAAGGAAACAAAAGCCCAGAGACTTGTCTGGAAATTCAGAATTTCAAGCTCCTGAATGAGAGCTTTGTGTGTGCAGAAGTCATTGCTGGCATCGAACCTGCCCTGGGGATGCACAAGCACCTTTGCTCGGGTTCTTCCAGGCTGCATGGCTTTCTGCCTCTCTCCTCTTTATCTGAATCCTGCCCAGCTCAACAGACCTGGCTCGGTTCCACTCTATGGTATTATGACATAGGACTTCTACATAAATATATTTTTATTTCATTGGTTTGTCCTCATTATACAAAGGTACTTCAAAAATGTCATGGAAAGGGCAATTAAAATACAATGTTATTTTGGTGCAAAAAAAAAAAATTGAAGTCTGGGGCCGGTGCTGTGACACAGGTTAACCTGTTGCCTGCCATCCCGGCATCACGTATAGTAGGGTTTGTTCCAGTCCCTGATCCAGTTTCCTGCTAATGCACCTGGGAAAGCAGCAGAAGATCACCAGAGTGCTTGGGCCCCTGTCACCGGTGTGGAAGACCTGGCTCCTGACTCTTGGCTTTGGCTTGGCCCAGCTCTGACTGTTGTGACCATTTGGGGAATGAACTAATGGATGGAGATTCTCTCTCTCTTTCTCTAACTTTGACCTTCAAATAAATAAATATTTTTTTAAAAAAGAGAGAATCCCTAATTCAAATCCAAAAGAAATGAAATCATATTAAAGAGATATTTGTACTCCAGTTTATTGCAGCTCAATTCACAATAGCTAAGATATGGAATCAACCCAGATGTCCATCAACTGATGACTAGATAAAGAAAATGTGGTGCCTATACGCAAAGGAACATTACTCAGCCAGAAAAAAGAATGAAATCATCTTTTGCAACAAAATGGATGCAACTGGAAACCATTGCACTTAATGAAATAAATAAGCCAGCCCCCAAAAGACAAATATCATGTTTCCTCTGATATGTAGTAGTTAACATAGAATACAATTAAAAATGTATAGGAACAAAACAGACATCTTGGGATTCAATTGTTTTTAGCCCTTGTTTATATTCCTGTGGAGTCATGGTGTTTCTTTTGTTTACTTGTTGAATATTATGGTTGGGTGCATTAATCCTATGATTATAGAGTAGACTGAAATTGTGCTTTTGCAAAAGTTAAAGAAAAAAGAAAAGAAAGGAGGGAGATTGTTGGAGGTAGAGAGGAAGAGAAGGCACTATGATTATCTTCTTAGAACTGTACCTGTAAAATACAGGAAATCTGTTCTCTTTATATTAATACAAATTTTTTTAAAAAGAACATCCAAAATCTGAAATGATACAAAATTCAAAATTTGGAACACTGACATGATGCCACAAGTGGAAAATTCCACACCCAAATCTCGCACAACAAGTTGCTTTGAAAATGTTCGGTGTTTACCTAACCGGTTTTTTACATATGGTGTTAACTTAGCATCCGACTATGTGTATAAAGTGTGCCTATGAAACATGAATGACATCATGTTTAGACTTGGGTTCCCCTCCCCAAGGTAACTCTTTATGCATCTGAAAGTATTCCAAAATCTGAAATCCCAAACACCTTTGGTGCTCATCATTTTGGATGGAGTGTCCTCCACCTGGGTCACCAGGTGGAGTACCAGAAGGAAGGAGACTCACAGAGAAGAATCTTCACATGTACAGGCTAGCTGCTCATTGGAAACCAAGAATTCCACAAGGACAAGCAGCCTTTATGTGACTATGCTCTGAGCAAGTGACTCTCAAAAATTCCAATGGAACAGTAATGGTCTTGGGTTTTGTATGAGCTGTTTGATAACTCACATTGTTGATAGCCTGGTCTAAACTGGTCTTTTATTTCTGAGGGCATTGAAAGAAGCTGGGGAAGAAGAGTGTATTTTGTACTTATTACATAATGCATCTGCCCTTGGTCTCTTCTCTCAAATGTTTTGTCCTGGAATATGGGAAACAGCCTTGTGTAAAGAATTTAGAGGGCTGGCATTGTGGTGTAGTAGGTAAAGCTGCTGCCTGAGATGTCAACATCCCTTATGGGCACCAGTTTGAGTCCTGGCTGCTCCACTTCTGACCCAGCTCCCTGCTAATGTGCCTGGGAAAAGCAGCGGAAGATGACCCAGGGGCTTGAAACTCTGCCTCCCATGAGGAAGACCTGGATGGACCTCCTAGCTCCTGGTTTTGGCCTGGCTCAGCCCTGGTTGTTGTGGTCACTTGGGGAGTGAACCTCCGGATGGAAGACTTCTCTGGCTCTGCTTCTCTCTCTCTCTCTCTCTCTCTCTCTCTCTGTAACTGTTTCAAATAAATAAATGAATAAGTCTTTAAAAAATATTAGAGGCAAAGGATTAGCATCCAAATCAGCCTACATACTATGTACTCCTCCATGCTATGCCTGCCATACTAGTTGTCCACACTCCTTTCACTGAGATGTGACACATTAACTTGAACTTGAGCCCATCCCTACTTTATGCGGAATGACAGCCATATGGGAGACCTGGATGGAGTTCCGGGCTCCTGGCTTCAGCCTGGTCCAGCCCTGCTTGTTGTAGATATTTGGAGAGTGAAACAGCTGATGGAAGATATCTCTCTCTCTCTCTATCTCTGTCTCTTTCACTCTACTTTTTGAATAGATTAAAATAAATATACATTAAGGTTTATAAGAGAAAGACAGCAGAACAATTCTCATTCTTTTTTTTAAAGATTTATTTATTTGAAAGTCAGAATTACAGAGTGAGAAGAAGAGGCAGAGAGAGAAAGGTCTTCCACCCGCTGGTTCACTCCCCAGATGGCCGCAACAGCCGGAGCTGCGCCAATCCAAAGCCAGGAACCAGGAGCTTCTTCTGGGTCTCCCACATGGGTGCAGGAGCCCAAGGACTTGGACCATCTTCTACTGCTTTCTCAGGCCACAGCAGAGAGCTGTATGTAAGTGGAGCAGCTGGGACTTGAACCAGCTCCCATATGGGATGCCGGCACTACAGGCGGAGACTTTCCCTGCTACGCCCAGCAATTCTCATTCTTAGCATCAGTTTAATATTCTGCTGACTTGAACCATTCCCCTTAGGAATAAAAGTGCCAGTGTGGGGCCTCTATTCCAAAAACAGATTTCTACTGGGACATTTGAGTCTGTCACTTAATAGCGGACCCAGTTAATGGCATACTCCCATGCAATTTGCATGCAAATCAACATGCTCTTCTTGGAGCCATTCTGGTGCTCAGAAAACATCCAATATGCTTGAAAGCCACTTTGAGCTTCCTTTTCCCAGAGTCTCCTTTGTAAAGATGTAAGTCCTATTTAATGAGCTACCACCATGACATATAGCAGCTAACCTGTGATGTGTTGCAAATAAGAAATAAGATTTGGGTTGCTTGCTATTCTCATCAAGATCAAAGTGTGGGTGGAGGTAGGGGGCTTATGATTGGATAATCAGCATGGGATTGGGTGTGGCATTGCTGTTGTTATTTTTTGTTTTCTCAGTCAAAATTTTAGAAAAACACGACCTCATAAAGAGATTGTTCTTTGGGAGTAAGACAGCAACCTATGAGGATTTGAACAACACCTTGCCTTCACACAATCTACAGGGACTCAAGGCTATATAGTTCCTCTGAACAAGTAAGTGGAGGTCATTTGCGTGGTGGCTATAATTCCCATTGTGATTCTTTGAGCTTCTTTATTTCTAGTGGATGTGTGTCCCACATTTACATAACTAAACTAATAGGAAGAACAGGAAGAAATCAAGGTAATCCACCCATTCCCTTCTCTTGGCCCTGGAGTGGCAGTCAATCTCCTTTGCTTACTCAGGAAAGCTCTCCTCTTTCTACTTCATGCTGTGTTCTCATTTGCTTCCTCTCCAGTTTTCTTTTAAACTTTCTTTCCCATATAAGTAGAGAGAGAAAGTTATCCCAGGGAGTGAGTCTTTGTCTTTGCTATGCCTGGCAATTCAATCTGCCTTGCAAGTGATTAGTCCCAGAGGTGAGCACAGAGCCCAAGCGGAAGACTTCAAGGGTTTCCTCTCTATCAAACAGAGATGCAAAGGAGAAATACTCCATTTCTATAGTGGATCTCAGTCTGTGTTTGATGCCTGGAGAGGCTGAAGCCACCTTGTGATCATGAGAGGTGACAGTCCCAAGAGGCTGAGATGGCAGTGTAGAAAGATGAGCTGTAGCTGAGCTACTGGTTAAAATTGTCCAAACCAAGGGCTGGTGCTGTGATATGGTAGGTTAAGCCTCCACCTCTGGCTCCAGCATCCCATATGGGCATTCGTTTGAGTTCCAGCTGCTCCACTTCTGATCCAGCTCCCTGGTAATGGCCTGGGAAGGCAGTGGAGGATGGCCCAAGTGCCTGGGCCCCTGCACTCACATGGAAGACCTGGAGGAAGCTCCTGGCTCCTGGCTTTGGATAGGCCCAGCTCCAGCCATTGTGGCCATTTGGGGAGTGAACCAGAAGAAGGAAGACCTCTCTTTCTCTGCCTCTTCCTCTCTCTGTCTGTGACTCTGCCTTTCAAATAAATAAATAAATCTTAAAATAAAAATAAAATAAAATAAAATAAAATGGACCAAACTAGAGCCAGCATTGTTGGCATTCCATATGAATGCCCATTAGGTTTCCAGCTGCTCAAGTTCCAATCCAGCTCCCTGTTGATGTGCCTGAGAAGGCAACAGAGAATGGCCCAAGTACTTGGGCCCCTACAACCCATGTGGAAGACCCAGATGTTAATCCTGCCTACTGGCTCCTGCCTGGCCCCACTGTGGCCATTGTGGCCATTTGACGAGTGAACCACAGGATGGAAGATCTCTCCCCAATCCCCTTTCCCTCTCTGCCTCTCTTGCTGTAACTCTGCCTTTCAAATATTTTTTTAACTGTCCTGCCTCTAGATTTCTTGTTATGTGTGAGAATAAATACTTCTTGCTTACGATACTTTTGTGTGAGCACTGGCTACTCATAGTCCAATGCATCCTGATAACTTTGACCTTACTCTTAGGAAGAAAGAAAAGAGGTGTAAGTAGTCATTATTTCTTTGATGTACAAAGCACTCTGCTAAAATGCAAAGTACAAGTTGCCAGCATGAATACAGTAGAAATATCACTCTGTTCCTTTCTTCCAGCCTGCTAGCTCCCTTCCTTCTTGACTTTGGCTATAGAGAGGCTGTGAGTGAGGTTTGGCATCGGCGTGTGAGTCTGTCTGTGGTTGGGTTACTTGACTACGAGCCCTAGCTTCTTCGTCTCTCAATTGGAGATAATAACACCCCTTGCAGTCATTTTGAGGATTAAGTGAGCCGATGCATGAGAAGTGCTTAGCACAGAGCTGGGGACATGGTAAGATCTCAATAAATACAATACCCTTACCATTTTCATCAGCTCTGACTACTTGGACTATTTTCTTTTTAAGATTTTATTTTAAAAGTCAGAGTTATAGAGCGAGAGGAAGAGAAAGAGACAGAGAGATTTTCCACCCACCAGTTCACTCCCCAGATGGCCACAGTGACTAACTCTGGGCCAAGTTGAAGCCAGGAGCCAGGAACTTCTTCCATGTCTCCGACATGGGTGGCAGGGGTACAAACACTTAGGCGTCTTCCACTGATTTTCCCAGGCCCATCATCAGGGAGCTGGATCAGAAGTGGCGCAGCCAGGACATGAATTGGTGCCTGTATGGGATTCTGGCTTCACAAGCAATGGTTTTACTCACTGTGCCACAGGCTGGCCCCTTAGACTATTTCTAATCTGTATCATCTCTCTCATTATCATCCTTGCTTTCCATGCACTGGCATTTTCTTTCTGTTTGTCTGTCCGGCCTGCTAGCATCTGTGATTCAGGCCTTAGCTTGTTTCTGGGGCAGTGTGGGTACCCCCAACATGTATGGCCACAGTCTCTACAGGTCCACCTCACCCCCAGGGCAGCCAGTGCTTGTGGCCTGAGACACAGGGCTTCTGTGTTTCTCCAGTGTGTGTCTGAATGACATCTGGCCTGAGTAAGACAGGAGGCATCAGACATAAATAAAGGAGGATATGGACCATGACACTTGGATGAATGCAAGCAACGTGTTTGGGAAGAGGGTGACATCCATGAGAAAACAGGAGATGTTTTCTCCTGAACAGGAACCTGCAGCCCTCAGGAAAAATGTAGGACCCAGCTCAAGTGCAGGAATGAAGGCTGTCCAGTGGCCAGGAAGAAGGAATTGGGCAAGGGATAAAGACTGCTGATACTGGGGCAGGTGTTTGGCTTGGCCATTAAGATGCCACTTACGATGCCTGTGTCCCAGACACCAGGGTACCTTGGCCCAGTTCCCACCTCCACCTTTGATTCCAGCATCCTTCTTTTTTATTTTTTTATTTTTTGACAGGCAGAGTGGACAGTGAGAGAGAGACAGAGAGAAAGGTCTTCCTTTGCTATTGGTTCACCCTCCAATGGCCGCCGCGGCCGGCGCGCTGCAGCCAGCGCACCGCTCTGATCCGATGGCAGGAGCCAGGTACTTATCCTGGTCTCCCATGGGGTGCAGGGCCCAAGCACTTGGGCTATCCTCCACTGCACTCCCTGCCACAGCAGAGAGCTGGCCTGGAAGAGGGACAACCGGGACAGAATCCGGCACCCCGACCGGGACTAGAACCCGGTGTGCCGGCGCCGCAAGGCAGAGGATTAGCCTAGTGAGCTGCAGCGCCAGCCTCCAGCATCCTTCTAATGGGGACCCTGAGAGGAGAGGTGACGACTTAAACAGTTGAGTTCCTACCACCCATGTAAAGACCTGGATTGTGTTCGTGGTTCCTGGTTCCAGCTTCAGCCCAGCCTCCATCTTTGCTATTTCCCAGGGGTTGAACCTGTGGAAGAGAGCAACCCCCTTTATCTATATTGCAAAATAAAATAATAAAAGAATATTTAAATTACACAGTTCTTTATCTGTGGCACCTGCTAGTTTGAGGAGGGAGGACATCTGTGAATGCATGAATGAATGGGCAGATGGATGAATCCCCATTTTATGGATGAGAAAACTGAGGCTGAGAGTATAAATTGCCTTGCCAAAGACCACACGGCATAAAACGGAAATACCGACACATAGTTTATGCACATTTTATACAATGTTGAAAAAATTCTGTTTAGTGTTCTTAAGCTCATGCATAAACCCATGTATTAGAAAAACTTGAGGGGCTGGTGTTGTGGTATACTGGGTTAAACTGCCACCTGCAGTGCTGGCATCCCATATGGGCAAGGGTTTGAATCCCAGCTGCTCTACTTCTAATCCAGCTCCCTGCTAATGCTCCTGGGAAAGCAGTGTAAGATGGTCCAAGCGCTTGTGCCCATACACCCACATGGCAGACCCAGATGAAGCTCCTGGCTCCTGGATTCTGGCTTCTGCCTGAGCCAGCACTGGCCATTGCGGCCATCTGTGAGTGAACCAGACAATGGAAGAGTCCTATATATATATATATATATATCCCTCTCCTCTCCCTCTTTGTAAGTCTGCCTTACAAAGAAATCTAAGAGAGAGAGAGAGAGAGAGAGAGGAAGGGAGGAAGGGAGGAAGGGAGGAAGGGAGGAAGGAAGGAAGGAAGGAAGGAAGCAGAAGAAAGAGAAAGAAAAACTTGAGTGGACAGATCCCATCAGCATACTGCGAATACTTGAATTCATAAAAATGTAGGCTGTGCCTTCAGTCTCCAACCTCAAGACGTGCCTGGTGTTTCTGCAACATAGTATTTTGGTTTGGGGCCACTGTGTGCCCTGACCACAGAAGTGTTTCAACCCCAGCAACCACCATGCATCTGTAAACAGAAATTAACAAGCAAGTCTGATGTGATGATACTGTATACATTAATAAACTCCTCAGCACTGCACAACCTACAGAACAGCCACTGTTTACCAAAATGATTGCCAGCCCAGGTGACAAAGTCATGTCATCTCCTGATATTTCAGGGCGAGTTAGACCTTGAACAAGATAAAATGACTTTGACTGTAGGACAGGACACAGTATACAAATGAGTTGAAAACTAAGACTACACACTGCCTTCCTTTCGTCCTGCCCTCAAACTGAAATGATCTCATTGTCTCTCATCGTGCATGTGGATATTCACAAAAAGGAAACATATTGCACACTATTTTTTTTTTTTTTGCATCCGATCATTTCAAGCAAATGGAGCTGCAAAATGAACTGTTGGAAGTGAAGATTGTTGTATTCATTGTGCTTTTGTGTGTTGCCCATTTCTTGGAAAAGTATTCCTATGGTATGCTTTAATAAACCATATTTAAGAATCACCTTGCATGCACATTTCCAAACTGGTGCTGCTGTGCGTTAGACATCGCTTCTGGTTTCCTTGGCCGATTTATCACCAACCCACTGCTAGGAAAGCAAATGGATGAACAAGTGAAGTTACGAGGGTTAGCTTTTCTACAGCCGGCGCGCCGTGGCTCAACAGGCTAATCCTCCCCCTGCGGCGCCGGCACACCGGGTTCTAGTCCCTGTCGGGGCGCCGGATTCTGTCCTGGTTGCCCCTCTTCCAGGCCAGCTCTCTGCTGTGGCCAGGGAGTGCAGTGGAGGATGGCCCAAGTGCTTGGTCCTGCACCCCATGGGAGACCAGGAGAGGCACCTGGCTCCTGCCTTTGGATCAGCGCAGTGCACCGGTCGCAGCGCGCCAGCCGCGGCAGCCATTGGAGGGTGGACCAACGGCAAAGGAAGACCTTTCTCTCTGTCTCTCTCTCTCTCACTGTCCACTCTGCCTGTCAAAAAAAAAATGAGGGTTAACTTTTCTACTGGAAAGAATAAGCATGTATCAAAGGGACTTATTTCTGTTCTCCCAAAATAGGGAGAGAGACAGGTGATCAAAGCACCTCTTCCATTTGTTTTCTGATGGAGCAGATAAAATTTTAAGAAGTAGATGCTTATGTATATCTTCTATAAAACAAAGTGAGAAGCAACTCCCCAAAGAGGAATAGCTATGATGTAGGGGCCCACCAGGCCTGTCTCAGACTGGGTAGGTTTTCCAGAGGAACTTTATGTAGTAGTGCCACACAACCACTAGCTTTCAATTTTATCTTTTATTGGCTTTTCTATCCAACTCTGGAGTTAGGCAAGACCTTACAAATCATCTTGCCTCATATCATCATTTTGCTGAGAAGTAACTGGGCAGAGACGATATAAGTGTCTCATGATCTTGAGATATAAAAAGAAATGGATCCTAAGCAAGTATCCCATGAGGAAGTCTGTGGGTAGTCACTGCCCTGTGCCCCATTCCCCATCTGTTGCTATCCTTGACGATAGAAAGTGGTCATCTCGAGCTTCCCAAAAAGAGGGGGGTTTGAAAGTGCCTTATAGGGGCCGGCACCGCGGCTTACTAGGCTAATCCTCCGCCTTGCAGCGCCGGCACACCAGGTTCTAGTCCCGGTCGGGGCGCCGGATTCTGTCCTGGTTGCCCCTCTTCCAGGCCAGCTCTCTGCTGTGGCCAGGGAGTGCAGTGGAGGATGGCCCAAGTGCTTGGGCCCTGCACCCCATGGGAGACCAGGATAAGTACCTGGCTCCTGCCTTCGGATCAGCGCGGTGCACCGGCCACAGCGTGCCAGCTGTGGCGGCCATTGGAGGGTGAACCAACGGCAAAAAGGAAGACCTTTCTCTCTGTCTCTCTCTCACTGTCCACTCTGCCTGTCAAAATAAAAAAAGTGCCATATAGGGTGGTGAGGATTTTGCAGGTGGGAGGAAGACACTCTAAACCCACACCAGCTGATGGACCAACCTGCCGCAGGACAACACAAATAGTATTTGTGACATAGCAACTAGAGCAATATATCCCAAAGAAAGGCTTTACCAGGAAGGCTATGGGAGATGTGGGATCCACCGTTAAAGGTAAGCTGGGGGCTGGCTGTAGACAACCTTGAGTGTGTCCTCTGAGCTCAGCCAACACCACTGATCCACCGAGCAGCAGATTTTTGGAGAAATCTGAGAGTGTTCTGGGAGGATTAACTTAGTAGCACAAGGAGGGTGACTTGAGCCAAGGGATAGCACGTGATCCCCAATTCCTCTGATGCCAGTGGTCCGCTTCCCAGTAGGGGACACTTTACATGGTCGAGAGGGCTGGGCCCACCACACAGATGTGGGCAGAGTGAACCCCACCTCTGGTCAAAAATGTTGGTCCAAGAATGCACATTTTTCCCAAGTCAGGATAATCCATATCTTTGCTCGTGCTTTCTATCAGAACTATTAAGAAACTCTCAGGGTCTCAGGGCCACCTTTGTAGCACAATGGGTTAAGTCACTGTCTGCAAAACTAACGTCAGATATGAGCACTGGTTCAAGTCCCACCTGCTCTACTTCCAATTCAGCTCCCTGCTAATGCGTCTGGGAAGGTAGTGAAAGATGGTCCAAGTGGTTGGGTCCCTGCCACCCATGTGGAATTCCTGGCTTCTGGCTCCAGTCTGGCTCAACCCTGGCTATTACAACCATTTGGGGAGTAAATCAGTGGATGGAAGATCTCCCTCTGTTTCTCTCTCTCTCTCTATGTCACTCTCCTTTTCAAATAAGTATTTAAATCTTTAACAAAATTTTTAAAAATCCCCTTCAGATGGAATTGTGAAACAGAGACAGTTTGTGCAACACAGTACAGAGAATCCTCTAGTCTGCAAGCCTAACCTGTTCCTTCCAGTGGAGAATCCTAAGCTTTAGTGACAAAGGGAGGTAGCCCAGAGCTGCACTCAGCATTTGACTTAATCTATATGAGAAAATGGGGAGTAGGCCAGCGCCGTGGCTCACTAGGCTAATCCTCCGCCTTGCGGCACCGGCACACCGGGTTCTAGTCCCGGTCAGGGTGCCAGATTCTTTCCCGGTTGCCCCTCTTCCAGGCCAGCTCTCTGCTGTGGCCAGGGAAGTGCAGTGAGGATGGCCCAAGTGCTTGGCCCTGCACCCCATGGGAGACCAGGAGAAGCACCTGGCTCCTGCTATCAGATCAGCATGGTGCGCCAGCTGCAGCGCGCTCGCTGCAGCGGCCATTGGAGGGTGAACCAACGGCAAAGGAAGACCTTTCTCTCTGTCTCTCTCTCTCATTGTCCACTCTGCCTGTCAAAAAAAAAAAAAAGGAGAAAATGGGGATAATTACTCTTATTATTATTTATTATTCTGCTTTTCTTAATGCCTATTAAATCAAACTTTCTCTAAAAGGCTGCCACACAACAATTTGGGCTGGAGGAATTGGGTTATTTCAGGAGATGAAAGAGCAGGGCTGGTAAGACATGAAGCCTTGAGGAGGGCGTACGGGCAGGGGAGGAGGAGAGGCAGAGCAGAGGAAGCGAAAAAGCACACAAGAGAAAAGGAGGAACCGAGCCCCCACTTGAGAATGTTGCCGTGGAAGTGGAGACTGAGAGGAACCTGAACTTGAAACTGAAACGAAGCTGGAATGGTCAGCGCAGCACGAAACTGGGGCAGCATCGTTCAGGATGGGAGGTCCATTCATGAGAAATCAGACGCTATGGCTTGGGGAATTCCCATGAACCGTGGGAGCAGGGGGTCAGGCCATTCTTCTCTACACGCAGATGGCATTTCAGTCCTGTGAATATTACTGGGACATGTTGAGGTCCAGTGAGGGAAAATCCTAGCCTTGGGGAGAGATGGCCCGGCTGCGGCAGGAGCTTAGCTCTCTGTCCATGTCAAGGTGTGTCGCCTTTCTGACCATCTTCCCTTCTCCAGAAAGGGATGGATTTGAGTTGGAGGAGCCGAAATAGACCTCATAGTTTGAGAATACCATTACCCATGATAAGCAGCTGGTGAGAACAGAAAATAAGGTAGAGAGACACAGGGGACCCCAGGGTGCATCTGTGGCTTTCAGCTAGTGTGGAGAGACCCAGGAGTTTCTAAGTCAGGCCGTTCAACAGAGCTGGGTAATAGCTACAAGTTCAGAAGGCCTGCTTAAGTACACTTGCTGTATTCTGGGTGCAGAGCAATACGGCTTCCACGTGTTACGTTTCACAGCAAAATTTTAGGTTCTGATAGTAGCCCATTCCCAGGAAACTGAGGCACAGCAATTAAGCAACCTTCTAAATTCACACCTGCTAATGGTCAAAATTGGGCTGACCATTCTGGTAACTAGAGAGAAGCCAGGGGCTGTTCTGTTAGCCACCTGTTACACGATGGTGGGCGATAGAATTGGCAATGTCAGCTTTCTATCCACTCTTACTGTCTGTCTATCGTGCATGCCTCTGGACATCTCTGTACAGTGGGTAGGATGAGGATTACTGTCCCTCTGCTGTAGTTGAAGAAATTTAATGATATGCATGAATGCATTGAGGAAGATCCAGGACCCAAATCTGAACAAGAGTTATACTAAGATCATAGTTGAATGCAATACAATCTTCCAGATGTGCTTTGAAGAACGTGAGGTGCTGATAAGAGTCTCTTTCCGACAATAGTCCCCGGAACTGGGGGAGTTAACAAGGACCTATCAGTGCTGAGGTTGTGGAGCAAATGTTGCATTGTCCACACAGCAAAATAGGAACTCACTTCCACTCCAGAATAGTCCTATAGCATGTACCTGATTCTATTGCTATGATGAGCACCCCAGACAAGGTCATCTATGAAGAAGAGAAGCTCGTTTAGCTCACGGTTGGAGGTTTGGAAGTTTAAGAGTGTGGAATCTGAAACTGGCAAGGGGTTTCTTGCTGCACTATTCCAAGGCAGAGGGCATCTCACGGCAAGAGAGAGCAGCCTGCTGGACTGGGTCTCTGTCCCTCCTCTTATACAGCCTCTAATGCCATCCTGGAGACCCCTTCCTCATGACATCATCGGATCCTTATTACTTCCCAAAGGCTCCACCTCCAAAAACCGTTAACATGTGACTGTGTCTGTGTGTGTGCTTGGAGGGGGTGGGGATGGCATAGTGGCTAAGATACTGCTTGGGATGCCTGCATCCCATATCAGAGTGCCTGGGTTCAAGCCCCAGCTCCACTCCTGATTTCAGCTTCCTGTCGTTGAGCACCCAGGGAAGCAGCAGGGATAACACAAGTAGTTTGGCATTTTCACCCATGTGGAAGACTCAGATTGAGCTTCTGACTCCTAGGTTCAATCTGACTCAGTCCTGGATATTGTGAGCATTTGAGTAGACCAATGGATGGGAGGATGAGAGATTCTCTCTCTCTCTCTCTCTCTAACTCTAACTTTCAAATAAATAATCATTTTTTTAAAATTTCAAGGAAATTTTTGTAAACACTCCTTTATCCAAATGATAGAGAAAATAATCCAAACCCAAAGTATAAAATATCGCCTTGTATCAGAAGTCTCTGTTCCTCTCTTAGTTAAACTGATCTGATCTTCACACATTGAGCACATATACTGAGTTATCATGCTGTACCACATAAATATGTATAACTATTTGTTTAAAAAAATCTCTACCACCAAGACTCCAGAAAAGATGAAAAAAGACCACAGAATTCTTGTAAGTGGTTTCAGTAGTCCACAAACACACAAGCCCCATGGGACGGAAGAGGCAATGGTCAATATAAGTTGGAGGATAGGGCTTTTATTGGTTATTGCAAGGAAAATGAACCCCACATCAACATTGAGATGGTTATTTCTCATGTGGGTAAGACTTGCAATTCTGAAATTGTGTCTGTGTGCCATGGGTGAACAAGTAAATTAGCAAATTGTAGATACAGGGAGTTATGCTGCTTAGCGGGAGAAAAACATGAGAAACAAGCAAAGAGAGAAGACCAGAATGATCCCTTTGGTGCTGGGGAAACATGGAGCTTCCATTATTAATTTATGGTTACTGCATGTCTGGACAGGTAGGTAGACACACAATCGTAGAAGAGTTTCTATGTGAGTTAGCATACATTCAAATGTTTTCTTGCTCTATGTGCCAAGTGCTGCCTAGAACTGACATCTCAGCAGACAAGAACAGCTGCCTTCCATATCTAAGCTTCTGAGTACCCCCCTCTCTGATGAAAAGAACCAAGACATTCTCAAGAGATGGTTAATTCTAAGTCTAGGGTAGGGAAAAGCACATGACCTTGGAGGGTCTGGTAAGGTCAAAAAGCAAAGTGCTAGAAAAGAGAAAAACAAAACAAGAAAGATGAAATGTGTTCAAGGGATAAAAGAGTTAGCCAAAAAGAGAGCCTAATATCCAAGTTGGAGCATGTTGAGCAACAGAATACATCATAATAATGTTTAATGTTGGATTAGAACCCCCCTAATAAAATAAATACTCATGAGTCCATACTCATTTAAACAAATGGTTGAGTAAATAAACATGAGAGTGAGCATCCCTAATAGGAAATTCAAAATCCAAAGTGTTCCAAAGTCTGAACCTTTTGAGTCACCAACATAACATCGCAAGTGGAAAATTCCAGACAACATAGAATGGGTCAGAGTCAAACCGCAGGTGCATTAAAAATGTGATACAGGGACCAGCACTGTGGAGTAGCAGGTTAAAGCCCCAGCCTGCAGTGTTGACATCCCATATGGGTACCGAGTTGAGTTCTGGCTGTTCCATTTCCAATCCAGCTCTCTGCTAATTCACCTGGGAAAGCAGCACAGGATGGCCCAAGTCCTTGGTTCCTGCTCCCACATGAGAGACCTGTAAGAAGCTCCTGACTTCTGATAGGCTCAGCTCTGGCCATTGCAGCCATTTGGGTAGTGAACCAGTGGATGAAAAAATCTCTGTCTCTCTCTCTCTTTCTACCTCTCGTTGTAACTCTGTCTTTTAAGTAAATGAAATAAATCTTTTTAAAACTTGATACAAATTTCTCCTTAGGCTATCTGTATAAGGTTTATGCAAAACATGAAGGATTTCTTGTTTAGACTTGGGTCCTCTCCCTAAAATATGTCACTATGTATAAAGATTACTAAATCTGAAACTCGTGGTTCCAAGCACTTTAAATAAGGGGTGGTACTCAACTTGTAACTGGAGAAAGGACGAATATTCCTTGCAGAACAATGACAGTGAATAAATGTAGATGGAATGAGGTCATTATGATATCATTATTAAAATATGAAAGTAATCCTTGCTACAGGCAGGATCCATTGGTGAATGATAGAATGAGCGGGTGAAACTTTAAGGATATTTTAAAGAAGATATTCGCATAGCTTCCAAGTTCTCCCCATAGTGTTGATCAATTACTACATTGGTTTTAACATATGTCCAGAAGTACTCTGGTACTCCTCCTTCTAGGAGGTAGTACTTGATTTCCCTCCCATTGTATCTGACATCAGATGTCACTATTAGGGAAGTTGGGTGAAGAGTTTTTAGGAACTTCTGTAACCTCTGTGAATTCTTCTGTAATCTAAAATTATCTCAAAGCCAAAACAATGTTAATTGCAAGCACACTTAAACTAATTTGAAGAATTTCAGCCAAGTAGTGAATGTAAGAAACACACCCAAAGCACAGTATCATAGAAAAAACATACATAGCACATACATACATACATATATACATATATATATATATATATATGCATGCTAGGACATACTAAGTAAGTTTGAACAAAAAGAAAAAGTGACAACATTACCTCAGACAACGTAAAACACAAAATATAGGGTGAAATGCACCAAAGAGGAAATAAATCAATTCAATTAGATAATAATTATCAACCACAATAAAGATATAATAATTGCCACGAAACTTGATCCATCAAATGAAATGTCGTCACAACATATAAAGTAAAAACTCTTGTAAGTGTAGACAGCATTAAAAGAAATATGAATGTTGATGATTTTAACACACCACATTTGGTTAAGTAGACATAACATGCATAATTGGATAATAAAAGAAATAAGGTTGATTTACTAGATATGTCAAACTCTTTAACCAACAGGGAATGTATATTCTTTACAAAGCCCCAGGGACAATTTTGAAAATTGATCATAATCCACTGTACAAAAAACTTTCAAGGATTCCTAAGAAGAAAAGAATGTGCAAGCTACCTTAGGAGGCCACAGTGCAATAAAACTAGAAATTAACAAAATTTGAAGCCACAGCAACAAATCTCAAATATTTAGAAACTGAGAGGGGGGTGAGAACTTATAAATACCATGAAAAGAGGATAATAAAAAAAGCCCAATCACAGAATATTTAAATGAAAACAAACAGAAAATTCCCTTCAAAAGATTAGAATTTAGACAAAACTACACTTGCAGGCAAATCATAAATTTAAACTTTCACTTCATAAAAGAATAGGAAAAACGAAATTAAATGTCCAATTCAGTCAGATGGAAATTGGGTGACAAAATTGACTAAATGCAAGAGAAAGAAATTAATAAAATATAACATTAGAAAAAGAATTAGAAGGGCCAGCATTGTGGTACGGAAGGGTAGGCCGCTACCTGTGATGCCAGCATCCATTGGGAGCACCTATTGGAGTCCCAAACACTCTCTTTCTAATCCAGCTCCCAGTTAATGTGCCAGGAAAGCAGCAGAAAATGGCTCAAGTATTTGGATCCCCACCACCCACATGGGAGACCTGGATGGAGTTCTCGCTCTTAGCTCCAACTTGGCCCAGCCTTGGCTGTTGCGGGCATTTAGGGAATGAACCAGTGAATGAAGGTTCTTTATCTCTCTCTCTTCCCCCCTTCTCCTCTCTCTCTCTCTCTCTCTCTCTCTCATTTCTCCCCTCTCTCTCTCTCCCTCTCCCTCCCTCTGCTCCCTCTTTCTGTAACTGTGCCTTTCAAATAAATAAAAAAGAAAAATAATTAGAAAAAGGGAAGTAATAAAATCAATTTAATAACTATTTGAAAAATACCAACAAGATAAAAATGAGAGATAACATTGCTAGTAAGAAAGAGGAAGTTACCATGGGAAAACCATAGAGAAACCTTGAGTATTAAAAATAAATAAAATGATAATATCCTGGAAAAAGAAATTATTAAAAGAAATGATCCAAGAAGTAAGACATCTGTGCTAAAAAAAGAAATTATATCTCATTAAAGCAGGCTTGGGAAAAAGCTTATGAAAATTAACTCAAGAGTGATAGAACACTTTTTCAGATAACATAACATACATGCCAAACATAAACATACATGTGCATGTTCTTCGGGAGGGAAGGAGAAGGAAGAATTTAGCATCATCTCTTAACTTTTCAGTCTACTTCTAATTACTAATGGAAGTGGGGAGTATTTAGGAGACCACATAGTTTTCTCTTTGGGCATTAGCTTGGTGCATTTTCCCAATCACAAATTAGCCTTGTATGTTAAATGAAATTCGTATTGAACAGGGTTTTAGTCTTTCAGAATCATCCTTATTGTTCTAGGTATCCATGGTTTATCCCTTTTGATGACTCAATGGTATTCAATTCTATGAGTGGAACTCAATTACAGTGTAATTCAATTTGGTTCTATAACACTCCATTCAGTCATAAGACATATTACAATTTGTTTATGCATTCTAAAGTATATGGACGTTTGTGGGTACCCCTCCTTCCAATTTTTGGCTTGTGTAGATTATAAACTGTGAACATTCTTGTGAAAGGAATTCTCAGAGTCGTCACCTGTTACCCTGTTTAGACTCCCTAGAAGCGGAGCCTGATACACAGTTCCTGGGGAAGATAATTTATTGCAGGAGTGTTCTCAGGAGAAATCTATGGGGGAGGGGGCAGAGTGAGGATGTGATCAAGTGAGGCATCAGCCTGGAGGCATGGGTGCTGGCCTGCCTTCCTTTGTATCAGTAGTGTCGACCCCTTCTGATGATGGCGGTATAACTTCTACAATAAGGTTGCACCTATCAGCTAAGGGCATTTTTCTCAGAGTGAGCAACTGTGGACCATCTGACACCAACACACACAGCAAGAGGAGGATGAGTTCCTTGACCTAGTAAAGTCCTTGTAGGAATAGATACTTTGCAATTTCTTGGGGAAGTACCTGGGAATCAAATTGGTTATTTTTTTTTTAAAGGGGAGGAGGAGCAAACTGGTTAGTTTTTAAAAGAAGCAGCAAGCATATTTTCTGAATTCATTTGAACATTCTGCATCCCTACCAGTAAAGTATCAAGTTTCAGTTGCTTCAGAGCTTCATCAACATTTGTGGTTGACAGCATTTTTATATTAAATATTCCAGTGGGCGTGGAATGGGATATCGTTGAAGACTATTTATTTATCTGAGAAGCAGAGAGAGAAGGGGTGAGGAGAGAGAGAGAGAGATGCCCATCTGCTGGTTCACTCCCCTAACTGCCCAGAACAGATGCTTTGGGAAGTGACTGGATTGGATTAGGTTGGATGGAGCTCTAGGATCATGATCCACTCATGATGGCTTCCTTGACAAGACACAGAGAGGGGAGGAGGCATGCGCCCTATATCCTTTGCTTCCTGGATATCCATGTGATATTTTCTCCATGCCCATTTTGCAGGGCTAGAATGCATTAGAAAGTTCAATGTCTGTTTTTTCTTTTTCTTGATTACTTCTGGGGCTATATCAATTTAATTTAATCTTTTCCAAAGAGCCAAGTATTAACGTGTTGATTTTCTGTTATTTTCTTCCAATTTGTCTTGATTTGTCTTCATTGTTTTAGCCTTTCTATACTTTCCCAGGAACTGTAATATGCTTACTTCCTTAATGTGTTGCGACTTATTTAGAGTTAACACCACTTTACTATGTAAGAACCTTACTGCCCTGAACCTCCACTTACCCCTCTGCTTTGTGCCATTCCCACATACTCTACTTCCATGTCCTGCGGTCAGTTTTGTGTTTTGACTTCCTCCATACTTAGTTTTGCTGCTGTTCTTTTTACTTCCCTGGAGATGCAATTTAGCATCTGGTACCATTTCCCTTTAGCCCAAAGAGCACTTTTTAGTCTATATTGTGGTTCAGGTCTTTTTCTGACACATTTCCTGTTTTCTATTTATCTGAAACATCTTTATTTTACCCTCATTTTGGAAGGATGTGGTTCATGCATTCAGAATTGAACTCAAGCACTTTAAGGATCTTCCATTGCCTTCCGATCTTAATAAAATCATCCTTCCGGGATCGCAGTCTTGTCACTGGTGTCATTGTTTCCTGTATATTGTTCTCCTTGGATCACTTATACATACGTCGGTAGGACGTTGGTGTCCTGTTGCTGCCCATGGAGACCTTCCTCACTGCCCCACCCCCAGTGTTCATGCCAATGTCAGGTATGTGACTTCCTTCCCTAAGTCCTGGCTGTGTAGACAATTTTCTCCGATACATTGATTTGGCCATTTTCATTGGGAACAGAACCCATTGCAGAACTCCAACCGAAATAATTTTTTAAAACCTGGAATTCATTTTGTATATTTTAAGTCTTAATGTTGCTCTGAATTTTATGTCTTCTGGTATTAACATTATGATACTTTTTTTTTTTAAGCTTGTGCTTGTCTGTCTGGTATATTTCCAATCCTTCCAATGTGAACTTTTCTACATTTCTTCATTTTCAGAGTGCGCTGGTCCACAGAATGCCGTCAGTTTCTGGCTGATGGTCTCTGTCTTTTTAATCAGTTTCCAATCTACGTTACTGTTTACATGCCATGTTCCTTTATATTCTCTTTATGTGCTTACAAGTTGTACTTCTTTTCCTATCTTTTGCTATAGAAACTATGTTTATTTATTTTTTATGGATTTATGAAATAGAAGTCCTTTTCTTAATTCAACAGTCTTAATTTGAAGAAACAGCATCCTTCCAATTGTCAATCAAGTTGGAAATCATCTTGATGCTTCCCTTCAATTCAAGAGGTAAAGATAGGAAACTCTTTTTCCACCTCCCACATTATGTGTAGTAGATTTCACAAGCCAATTGCTACTATTTCTCTCATTTTAAATCTAGTCTTTTCTTTGAACCTGACATATGGCCTTTTTCTGCTGCTTTGTAACTGTATTGTAAATTCATTACAACCTAGATACATATATAAACAATTTCATGTTTCATTGCTAGTTTTTTATTCTACTTTTAATGACTGAATCTGCATTTTCACATGTTCAAGTTTCTTATGAAATTTGAGTTCATCTTTGGGTAATGAGATAGGTATGCAAGGCTGTACACTTCATAAGCACTTGCGTATCTGTAAATTCTTCCTTTTATCTTCACACAATAATATTTTTTTGGTTCAGGAATTTAGAGGTTTCTCTTCTCCTCTTGAAACTCTTAGGAATTTCTCCAACATCTTTTAAGTATTTAATGTTGAAGAGGAGTGGTTTCTACCTACCTTGGTCCTCACTTTCTTTACAGAAGAATGTAATAGATTGTTTCTTTCATAAGACAAAATTTCCTACCTTCCCTGTGAACTTTAAAAGATAATTTTAATTGCAAACGTTTAATCTGAATAGTAATTTAGTGATGATACCTTATTAAAGCAAACCATGAACTTATTTAGAGAGTATCATCCTAGAGTATAGAACAGCACTGAGTTGTTAGCCATAGCCCAGTTTTCTGCAGTAGAGGTAGAAAGAGATGACCTTTTTAATGTCCTTAAAAATACAATGTAACAGCTATTTACATAGATGTTATAAGCAAGCTACAGATGATTGAAAATATGTGGGATGATATGCATAGGTTACGTGCTAAGACTGTGCCATTTTATAGAAAAGATTTGAGCATCTGGAAATTTGGGTACCGATGATGGATCCTGGAACCAGTCCCCATGAATTTTCAGGTATGACAGCATTTGGTGTTTGTCACCAGTTCCTGGCACAGAGGCCCTAATGTGCTTGTGATTTTCTAAGTGATAAGCATGCTAAGAGCATCTTCTGCCTTCATGAGATGGTTCTCAATGGGGCCCTCGAACACATCAGGATGCAGGTTCATTGATCACAAGTTGGAATTACCTGGGTTAGCCTCCATCCTCCAGGAAGGGGACAGAGGTGAAGGCTGAGTTAACCATCATTTCTGCCAGTGTCACATAGCCTGCATAAAGACCCGACTGAAGAGAGCATGGGTTGTGGCACAGGAGCTGAGATGTCACCTATAATGCTGGCAGCCCACAAGAATGTCAGTCTGAGTCTCAGTTGCTTCACTTCAATCCAGTTCCCTGCTAATGCACCCCGGAAAGCAGCAGAAGATGGCCCAAGTGCTTGGGCCCCTGCACCAACGTGGGAGACCTGGACGGAGTTCCTCTCTCCTGACTTGAGCCTGACTCAAGCTGGGCTGTTGTGGCCATTTGTGTGTGTGTGTGTGTGTGTGTGTGGTGTCCCCCCTACCACCTCTGACTTTGAAATAAAGAAATAAATCTTTTATTTTTTAACTTTTATTTAATGAATATAAATTTCCAAAGTACGGCTTATGGATTACAATGGCTTCCCCCCCATAACGTCCCTCCCACCCACAACCCTCCCCTTTCCCACTCCCTCTCCTCTTCCATTCACATCAAGATTCATTTTCGATTCTCTTTATATACAGAAGATCAGTTTAGCATACATTAAGTAAAGATTTCAACAGTTTGCTCCCACACAGAAACATAAAGTGAAAAATAATAGATGATTTTTTAAATGATAATGAAATCAGATCAGACCTATTGTCATGTTTAATCCCAGTGAGAGTCAAGTTGGGAATTGATAATTTCTTCTTTTTTTTTTTTTTAACAGAAGATCAGTTTAGTATACATTAAGTAAAGATTTCAACAGTTTGCACCCCCATAGAAACACAAAGTGAAATATACTGTTTGAGTACTCGTTATAGCATTAAGCCTCAATGTACAGCACATTAAGGACAGAGATCCTACATGAGGAGTAAGTGCGCAGTGACTCTTGTTGTTGACTTTACAAATTGACACTCCTGTTTATGGCATCAGTAATCTCCCTATGCACCAGTCATGAGTTTCCAAGGCTATGGAAGCCCTCTGAGTTCTCCGACTCTTATCTTGTTTAGACAAGGTCATAGTCAAAGTGGAGGTTCTCTCCTCCCTTCAGAGAAAGGTACCTCCTTCTTTGAAGACCTGTTCTTTCCACTGGGATCTCACTCACAGAGATCTTTCATTTAGGTGTGTGTGTTTTTTTGTTTTTTTGTTTTTTTTTGCCAGAGTGTCTTGTCTTTCCATGCCTGAAATACTCTCATGGGCTTTTCAGCCAGATCGGAATGCCTTTAGGGCTGATTCTGAGGCCAGAGTGCTGTTTAGGACATCCGCCATTCTATGAGTCTGCTGAGTATTTCGCTTCCCATGTTGGATCACTCTCCCCTTTATTTATTCTATCGGTTAGTATTAGCAGGTACTAGACTTGTTTATGTGCTCCCTTTGACTCTTAGTCCTTTCATTATGATCAATTGTGAACTGAAATTGATCACTTGGACTGGTGAGATGGCATTGGTACATGCCACCTTGATGGGATTAAATTGGAGTCCCCTGGTATGTTTCTAACTCTACCATTTGGGGCAAGTCAGCTTGAGCATGTCCCAAATTGTACATCTCTTCCCTCTCTTATCCCCACTCTAGGCTAATCCTCCGCCTGCGGCGCCGGCACACCGGGTTCTAGTCCCGGTCGGGGCGTCGGATTCTGTCCCGGTTGCCCCTCTTCCAGGCCAGCTCTCTGCTGTGGCCAGGGAGTGCAGTGGAGGATGGCCCAAGTGCTTGGGCCCTGCACCCCATGGGAGACCAGGATAAGCACCTGGCTCCTGGCTTCGGATCAGCGCAGCACGCCAGCCGCAGCGGCCATTGAAGGGTGAACCAACGGTAAAAAAGGAAGACCTTTCTCTCTCTCTGTCTCTCTCTCTCACTGTCCACTCTGCCTGTCAAAAAAAAATTAAAAAAAAAAGAAATAAATCTTTTAAAAAATAAAAAGAGGTTGTGGATTGGAGAACTTCTGGAGGTCCTAGGAGTATGTTATCTACAGGGGACACAGCAGCTGTATGCCACTTTCTCACACCCTGCTCTGTGCATCCTATCCATCTGCCTGAGTTGCATCCTTTTATTACAAAGAAAAACAAACCTGTAATCGAATAAGCAAAATTGTTTTCTTGAGTTCTCTGAACCATTTTAGCAAATCAGTGACCTTGAGGAAGGGGTCATGGGAACCTCTGATTTATCACTGGTTGGTCAGAGCACAGGTGACTACCTGCACCGGGACTCATGTCAAGTGGGGGCAATCTCAAGAGGCTGAGCCCTTCACCGGTGGGGTCTGTGCTAACCTCAGGAAGATGGTGTCACAATGAAGCTAAATTGTGAGACACCAATCAGTGTTGGCCAAGAACTGGAGAATCGGTTGGAGGGGGGTGCAAAGAAATCTCACGTTTGTTGCCAGAAGTGTTGTATGAGCAGAAGAGAGAAAAATTTCTTTCTCTTTTTCAGGAAGGGAAAGAAGGAAGGTGGGAAGGAACAGAGAAGGAAGAAATACAGCAGAGATGCCTGGCTATGGTGCTTGACCCATGTTTCTAAGCCACACAGGTGCGTTTTCTGTTAAAATGTGGAAAACAAGAAGGCAGTAAAATATCATGTTTTTTTTTCTATAGAAAAAGTCTAAGGCTACTCTAAGAATAAAATACGTACAGTTCACTACTTTGTAATGTTCTTCATATTGTAATTTGTGTTCACAGATTTCATGTATTTTGTAATTGTGCGTTATTTAAACATACATTGTTTATCAGAGCAAAAGTATTATATAACAAGTCTACTGCTATGTTAGTAAGTATGGTGTATATGAGTATTTATGATACGTAAATGGAACATATTCATATGCATGGATCTCATGATTTTTGCACCAGTGAAATTTATCTTTCAAATCCATTTTTCCATGCACTGTCTAAAGTACCTCTTTATATATCTATGCTACCAAAAATAATATCATGACTATAGTCCAAAGTATATTATACACTGTGGTATATTATACACAAAGTATATTATATACTGTTTGAGATAAATATAAAGAATGTTCTTTAAATGATCATTTCCCCACTCCCAAATAAAAACAGGAAGGAGGGAATACTTTCTCTATATCCTGGGACTTTTTTTTTTCTCTTTGCAGTTTGCAGAATTCCTCTGAGCGTGTTTCCTGCTGGTACATTTCCTCTGGGTTGACCTGGGTCTCAGAAAGACATGCCATGGCCCCAGCTGTGGGTAAGCTTGCATCACCAGGCCGCCCTCTCCAAGACCTGCTCTCCCCACGGGCTGCAGGGACAGGGTGACCTGGAGGGGGAGAGAAGTGTCACAACCTATGCCCAGCTGCTGTGGCTTATCCAGCCTCTAAGGTGTATCTTCCGGCTGCTCCTGTGTCCCGTTATAAATCATCTTCCTGTTGAACATCAGGCCGGACTGAGGTCTGATTCATTGGCTGCACGTTGCTACCTGGGTGCGGGAGAAGCCAGTGTCTCGTTCCTGTAATAGTCATCATGCCTTCCGAAGCCTTCGCATTTTTGAACAGTTACATAGTGTCCTTTGCTGAAGAGAGAGGAAGTCTGGAGTCCATTTCCGGCAGCTAGCAGGGAGCTGCTTACCTCCCTTTGACATTAGCAAGCTTTGTCAGCTTGTTAATCTTTAAGGGGATTTGGAGTTGAAATTTTAAGGGGGTGGAGTTTGGGTGAATAATAGAGTCAAAGCTCTTCAATACGGTTTGAGAGAATAAAATAGATGCCCCTGTTTTTTTTTTTAATGGCTGTGGTTCCCACTTGGCCTTGGGTTTCAACTCCTAAGTTTATGTGAAAGGAAAACCACAAACTATTGGAGAGCGTAAGCGCTATAATAATCGGCCCTACCTTTTCGCTTGATGACTTCCAAGTCTGTTTTCACAATTCGGAGGTAGCAGAAGCAATCCATAACTGTAATATAAATTACATGTGGATTGAGCGTTCAAGCATTGCAGAGTCTGGGTCTCCACAAGGCCATGTTAGCCGACAAAGTTGCCCTGCACGCACTTTCCGTCTGCTGTGTTATTTCTCCATCGGATGCGTGACAGCCAAGGAAGATTTGGTGAGAAAAGCGGAATGAGGGAGTCATCAGACTAGCCTGCTTTGTTCTGGTCTGCTCGCCCAACCTGCAAAAACCGCAGTTGGGATTAGAGATAAAACAGAGTGGAGGGAAAAGTTCTCGGACCGAGACTCCAGTCTACCAGCCCTACTTACCAATTATTCTCTGACAAATATATATTTGCCTTAGACAAAATGGCTGAGATGTGCTGCATCTGGCGAACATCACATGAGCCCTCTGTGTGGCTGAACAATGCTGCTATTGTTTCCAATATTAGATGGCGGGGCCCCAGTCAGAATGATGTGTGCCTCTATGGATAATCGTGCTCAAGTTTCTTCCTCTTTAGAGAAAAAAAATATCCTCTAAGAAGTCATCCTTGTCTTTTTTTTTTTTTTTCTGGAAAAATGCTACGCTTAGAAAGAGGCTGATTTTTAAATATTACCTTCTGAAGCATCATGGGTGCCGAGCAAGTGCCTACGGATTGTCTGTGGAAGAGCAGAGAAGGAAAAAGAATCAGATTTCTAATGGTATTTAAACCAGAACCATAGCATTTAGCTCTTTAAATACTGACTTTCCATGCAAGATTTGATGGGAAGGAACAGGTCCAGCGCTTTGAAAAATGGGTAAAGGGGATATGAATATCAGATCTATGAAAAGAGCACTTTGCCTTGCAGGTTTTACTCCATCCCACAGGGGACAGTGGTAGCCAATACCAACTGTGGCGTGGGCCAGACTTCTAGAAGGGCCTCTAAGGATTTACTCTGAGAAGTTTCTACAAGGTTTGGAATACAGAAAAAAAAAATGCCAGTGATTACTTAAAAAAAAATATTTATTTTATTTATTTGAAAGGCAGAGTGATGGGGCCAGGAGAGAGAAAGAGAGAGAGGGAGGGAGATCTTCCCCAAATGGCTGAGACATCTAGGTCTGGGTCAGACTGAAGGCTGGAGCTTGGAACTCCATCTGGGGGGACAGGGTGTAAGGACTTGGGCCATCTTCTGCTTCCTTCCCAGGCTCATTAGCAGGGATCTGGATCAGAAGCCAAGCAGCCGGGACTCGAAATGGCACTCTGATGGGGATGCAGGTGTGTTAATGATGTCTTAACCTGCTGTACTGCAATGCCAGCCCCATGAAGTAGAAACTACCGACTCTCCATGAACATGTCCTAGATGGATGATCAAGGACATGGTAACAGAGGCACCCTTCTCTCCCATCGCATGTGCGCAAGGAAGTGAAATTGGGGGTACAGACTTAACAAGAACAACACACACCTTTTTCTGAAGCTGTTTTCCTATTTTTTAAATGAAGTTTAAAAATATTGGAAAACTTTCAGTGTTTATTGTCTCTTTTGCTGAACTTTTTAGGAGAGGCAAGGAGATACAATGGAATGTGACAGTACTTCAAAAACTTCATGGAAAATGCACATTGTAGGGGGGAAAATTATGCATGGATTTCAAAATGTTCTTGCACCAAGATAAAGATATCTTTTAATTCCACTTTTCCATGAATTTTGTGAAACACCTTCATAATAGTATACTTGTAATCAGGACTAGGTCTGAGTTTTAATTCTGTTACTCAGTAATTCAATGTTCAAGGATAAGTTCTTTAAGTCTTTTTACACACAAATATGCGCACCTATAATATTGCAAATAAACATTATCGTGCAGCCTGCTTCCTGTGATTATTCAATGGAAAACACAGAATAACAAACTGAGTCTACCTTCCTGTTTTTATTTACTTTTCTTTGAGTTTTCATCATACACACTGTTAGCAGAATGAACTCGTAGCTACATGAGATACGAAATATATAATTAGTTATCGTTTTAATATCTGTAAGCGCTGGGTGGTCTGGGGTGATGAAAGAATGCAGACTTCTGTCAAGTTCAAAGGCGTTTAGAAGCAGGCAGAAAACACACCTACACAACTTAAGACGCAAGGAAATCGAAAATCTAATGAGGTAATCAACCTCGGTCCAAGCTGCAGATGTCCGTGAGCAGAGAAAAGAACAAGGCGATGTGTGAGGGCGGAGGCTGGAGGTCTTGGGCCACGTTGAAAACTCCCTTTGAGGTGTGGAGTCTGTGCCGTGACAATCAACGGGTTCTCATGCCACGCATCAAAGCGGCCGAGAAGAATTCCATCCACATCCCAGCTGGATTATTATTTTTTTTTCCTTTTGCAACTCCAAGCATGCTGAGAAAGCAACCCCACATGATACAGGAATAAGGCAGTAGTGTCTTGAATTGCACAAAGAATTTTCCTGAATGTCTACCCCTGTATCCCACACACATCGGAGATCGCCTGTTCAGTTCACATGTTACTCAGGGGCCCACGCATCTTCCTTGGTAGTGAGCATCTTACGAGCCCCTGAGTTAGACTTCAGCATCCAAATACAGAGGGAAAAGGAACTCTGTAGTTTTAACATTTTGCTGTATATGAACTTGTTGTGTTTATGAAAATCTGGCTTCTGGAGTGGCTGCCCAATAATTGCAAATTTCAATGTGTAATTAAATATTTCATTATAGCTTGTGATTCTAATTTTAAGTCTTTCTAAGTTTATGAACTCTATGGGGACATTTAGGAGCACACAAAGTTCATTATATTTGTAATGTTATTAGGTTTATAGGAAGCCTTTGTTTGTTAGCTTAGACAATAAAAGCACTTAAGGAGGAAATAAAATATATCAAATTTAAATATACAGTCTAAAATATTCAAGGGAATTAAATTATTTAAGCTTATAATTTAACCCATGTATTAATCACAAAATCTTTAATAGTGAATGTTAAAAATTCCTAGGAGACTAAATAGAATAATAGAGTTTATAAGCAGAATTTAAAAGTGTAAGAAAAAAATAAGATTTGAACTTGGTAACTAATAATAACTACTGAAATCAGACAAACTTCTCAGTGGTCTCATGTGCATACACACACACACACACATACTCACAAACTTAAATTAGCAACAATAATTCAAGCAAATTATTTTATCTAATGAAATGAGCTAGACTTAGTGGAGTTCAGTAGGCTGGACTCAACCTTATTCTTTTTTATTTTTTACCACTTCCCATTAAACTTGTTCTATGGAAAATTTTTTTCTACAGGCCTCACTGTAATCTCACATGGGTGATTCTCATAATATATATTAAAAAAAAACCCTCAGATCTGACTTAATAAACGCATAGCTCTAATCCAGAATAATTTCAAAATTTCAATTCTCACTCAAGTGTAAAACCCTCCCCCTCCCTCAGCTCGGCTTGTCCGAGGGTCACGATGTGTTGCCCACATTTGGAAATGCAATCGTCAGTGCACAGTTGTTGGGAGGTGGGGCCTCTTGGGAGATGTGTGGATCTTGGCAGCTCTGCCATCATGAATGGATGACGGCCATTAGGGGTTAGGGAAGGGCTGGGTGGAGCCACTTCCTCCCTCTTCTGCTCTTCTGTCTTCTGCTATGCAGTTCCCCAGTTGGTGTTATTCTGTCTTAGCAGTGCAAAATAGATTGAGAGCTTGCTTCGGGTCAGGAAGCCCAGAACAGAGGCAGGAGACGGACAGCTTCTTCACTGATCGCCAGCTCCACGCCTCCCTCGATCCTTGGCAGCGGCTCTTGGTTCTGGGGGTGGAGGGAGAAAGAGTAGAAAAGGGGTGGCCAGCGCCGTGGCTCAATAGGCTAATCCTCCGCCTTGCAGCGCCAGCACCCCGGGTTCTAGTCCCGGTCGGGGAGCCGGATTCTGTCCTGGTTGCCCCTCTTCCAGGCCAGCTCTCTGCTGTGGCCCGGGAGTGCAGTGGAGGATGGCCCAAGTGCTTGGGCCCTGCACCCCATGGGAGACCAGGTTAAGTACGTGGCTCCTGGCTTCAGATCAGCGCAGTGCGCAGGCCGTGGCGGCCATTGGAGGGTGAACCAAGAAAGACCTTTCTCTCTGTCTCTCTCTCTCTCACTGTCCACTCTGCCTGTCAAAAAAAAAGGGGGGGGGGTTAGTGTGATGGCAAAGTTATAAGGCATCCTGGAGCCCTCTGACTGTGGCAGATTCCTTGGACCGATACTTTAAAAATAGAGAGAATTAACTTATACATAAAAATTATACATATCTATGGAGTTCAAAACATACATACATTGTATAATGTCCAGATTCATTTGAATATATGTTTCCTCAGACATCATTTTATTTTGGTGAGACATTCAAAAGTCTTCCTTGTGCCTGTTTAAGAAAAAAAATACACAGTGCATGGTTGTCATCTGTAGTCACTCCACTGCAAAATGGAAGGCAAAACCTTTTCAGTCTTATGGTAGCCTGGTACCCATGAATCACCTTTTCCCATTCTTCTCTCTCTGGTCTCTGGTAACCACCATCAGATTCTCAACTTCCCTGAGATCAACAGTTCTACAGACGCGTGGGCTCATGCAATATTTGTCTTCCCGTGCCTGGCTTATTTCACTCAACGGAATGACCTCCGATTCCATCCACGTTGTTGTGACCGACAGCATTTCAGCCTTTTCTGACTGAACAGTGTTCCATTGTGTCTAGGCACCACGTTTTCTTTATCCGTTCCTCAGCTGCTGGCCACGCAGGTTGTCTTCGTTTCAGCAATAAATTCCATACAGATGTCTTCAGCAGTGGGATTTCACTTTTTTTTTTTTTTGTATACCCATCAGTGGGGTTGTTGGGTCAAATGGTAGTTACAGTTTTAATTTTTTGAGGAAACTCCATTCTGTTTCCACAACGGCTGTCCAAATTCATGTTCACATAAACAGTGCCTAGGGGTTCCCTTTCCCTACATTCTCATCAATATTTGTCATCTTTTGATTTTGGGTGGCAGCCATTGTAAATGAAGTGAAGTGATACCCCATTGTAGTCCTGATTTGCATGTCCCTGATGATTAATGATGTCGAGCACTTTTTTCCCATGTAGTCATTTATATGTCTTATTATGAAAAATGTAGTTTTAGATCTACTTCTAATTTTTATTGAATTGATTTGGTCTTATTTTGTTATCGAGTTGTTTGAGTTCCTTAGATAGTCCGGTTATTACTCCCTTATCAGCTGTACAGCTTACAAATGTTTGTTCCACCCTGTGTGTTGTCTCCGCATTCTGTTTACTGCTTCCTTTACTCTGCAGAAAATTTTTAGTTTGATGAAATCCCGTATTCTATTTCCTGTGCTTTTGGGGTATAGTCTTAGAGCAGCCGTTGCCCGTTCGAATGTTCAAAAGCATTCCGCCCATGTTTTATCTCGTAGTTTCATAGTTTCAGGACTTAGATTTCGATGTCTAATTCACTCTGCGCTGACTTTGTAGGGTGAAAGATGGGGCCTAGTTTCATGTTTCTGCATGTGGCTATCCAACTCCTCCAACATCGTATATTGAAAAGAGAGTCCAGACGGATTCTTCAGATGTGGCGTTATTTGTGGTTCTCCCATAGACCTCCGGATATTCCAAAGCGGGTGCCTGTGACTCAGAGAGAGTTTGGATTTGTGTAGTGCAACTTTAATGGACTCCTTCCTGTGCTGCAAACATCTTCTTGGCCAGGAACCCTTTGAAAACCAACTCCAAGGTGGCTCCATTCTGTTAGACACATACTCAGCTCCAAGAAAAACCTACACTGTTTCCTTTGCCACTGGGAGAAAGGCAACCCACTCTCGACCATTCATCTCTCCCCTTCTCGGTCAGCTCCATTTTCCCAGGCCTGTGTCACACATCAGACTCTGCAGCCCCAGTGTCAGGGAACACAGATGCACATCTTCAAGTACCTTTACTGGCCTCAAATGGCGGAAGAGGTACCTTCTTTTTGCAACATGGGGAAGAAGCAGGATGCTCTGTTTCTGATCCAGCTCCCTGCTAACATGCCTGGGAACCAGCAAATGGTGGCCCGAGTACTTGAGTTCCTGCCACCCATATGGGAGACCTAGATGGAGTTCCTGGCTCCTGGCTTCAGTATGGCCTAGCCTTGGTTATTGCAGCCATTTGGAGAGTGAACCAAAGTGGATGGAAGATTCTCTCTCTCTCTCTCTCTCTCTCTCCCCCTCCCCCCACACTGTGCCTTTCAAATTAAATTAATAGATAAATCTTTAAGAAAATAAATAAAAGCAATAAGGTAATATCTATTTCTTGAGGTTGCTTTGAAGATTATATAAGCAACCCATGGCACTGAGTAAAGACACATTATGTGTTACTGATTCTTCACTGGTTAGCCCAGTCTTGTGCAAGCATTGTGTTTCTCCCTTTCTTCCAACAATAACAGAATGATCTGTGAACCACACAAAGTAGAATATGTCTTGAATCAGGTTAAGTGGGTTTTATTTTCTTATACTCTAACAATAGCTTTTTTAAAAATACCATTTTAAAATTTTGTTTCACAATCCAACCGCAGATTTCTCATATTCTTTTCTCCTAGCCTGGCCAGAAGTCTCTAAATTCCTTTCTTGTTTCTGATTTCCCAAAATGTAATGTGCCTCTACTCTACCTTCAAAATACTTCAGCCTTTTCCTTAGGTTTTCTGCCACTGCATGGAATCCGCTTCCTCCTGGGGACGTCTCTCCACCCCTCTGACCTCTTGCCACAATTGAGACCAGATGCTTTTTTTAGGCCCTGTGGACACCACAGAGTCTCAGAGTTTATCACTGTTTCCTGCCTTCCATGATTTCCTCTCTTTGATCTATGTCGATTTTTGCTGGTGTAAATCCTCAAGTAATTTCCTCAAAATGGCAAATTTTCTCAATCATTGAATGCCCGGAAAATTTTACCATTTAGCATCATGCAATCATTATCAAACCCCTAGTAGTATTTTTTTGATGGATAAACTAATTGTAAAATTCACAGGAAACACAAAGACTGAAATAATCAAAACAATTTTGAAACACAAACCTGAAGAGCTAATTCTACCTAACTTCAAGATCTGTTTAAAAACTACAGCGTTCAAGAAAATGTTATATCTGTGCAAAGATGCCAGTACTATCTCCCAAATCCAATCACTTTAACTTTTTCCCATTTGAGAATCACAAAGCAGACTCCTTCAACTGATATTCGGGCAACACCTAACATGTACAGAAACAC
The DNA here is from genome assembly GCF_964237555.1 of Oryctolagus cuniculus. NCBI lineage: Eukaryota > Metazoa > Chordata > Mammalia > Lagomorpha > Leporidae > Oryctolagus > Oryctolagus cuniculus. The sequence goes on along the minus strand of NC_091448.1, from coordinate 57,423,822 downwards.
ACCTCTAGTGATCCAACTGCTCCTCAATCTCAATCAAACCATGATAAATTAAAAATATCACAAATTGAAAATGCATTTAATATCTCAATGAACCAACCACCCTGTAGAGCATTGATTGTCTCCACCACCGAGTTTGTGCTCAGCATCACCAGGGAGAATCAGATCACATAACACCAGTCTGGGAAAAGATCAAAATTCAAAACACAAGTGTAATTTCTACTGAATGAGTATCGCTTTTAGACCATCATGAAGTCAACAGATAGTCCATTGTAAGGAGGGGACTGTCTGTGCTTATTTTCTGAATCTCATCATCCCCCAAAATAGCATGAAGCCAGTCTTCATGGAAGGATCTTCTTGCAACCAGGATGTTCACATCTGGGGGTATGATTGGACACCTTGAACCCGGTCTGTGTCTGCTCATCATCTGTTGCCACCTTAGCTCAGAATACCATTCACTTATCTCAAGTTTAACGACAGCCTCCCATTGGCATCCCAACTTTCAGTCCTATGCCCTGCCACCCCTTCTGCATAGTGCTGTGTCTGAAATGTAAATCTAGCAAACTCCATATCCTCCCTGCCAATGTGCAAGCAGGCTGACTCCAGGTTCCTTCACATGCCTTCATACTACCTGCAGAAGACCGCTACCTATTTTTACTTTCCAATGAGGTTTCTGAAAGCATTGTGCAAGCATTACATTTCTTCCATCAGTAACAGAATGATCTCTGCTTGGCACAAAGTAATGCTTTGCTCTCTCTCACATTGAGGCTTCTGCACAAGCTCACTGTATACCTGGAATATTCCTTTTTTCTCTCTGGCTCTCCTTTACATCTTTGAAGTCACAATTTAGCTTGCACGTCTCCAAGTAAGCCATCCTTGACTCCTTCCCAGTCGGACTCAATGCCTCTCTGTGTGTTCCTATATCCCTTACTCAACCACTTTGCAGCGGCTCTTCCTTTCGGCCCACCCCCACTAGACTGTCAGCTCTTCGAGGGTGGGTGCCATGGCACCTGCTCATGGGTTTCCAGCACTTAACAAATAATCACTGCAAACTCATCAAAACACTAAAAGAAGGAGAGTGGCGGATAAGGGGATAGTTTTCTCAAATCAACACTTATCCTCTTGCTCGAGCTGTTCTTGGGGATTATCTGGCATGATTTTAAAGAAGTCAAATAGTGTAGGGCTGGTTTATATTACTCTTTCATGAGGGCTGAAAAGGGAAGCCAGACCAAGGGCTGAATGTTCTAAACATATTATTAGCAATGATCTCTTTTTAATGATTGCCACCTCCTTGCCATCTGGAACTAAGAATAGGCAAGTTTCATAGCTACGGCCTTCCGGGCCTCGCATAAGATCTGGCTGCCCAGACCTGGGGGAAGAGAATGGCCACCGCAGAGCAGAAGGCCTGCCGATGGCAGCACAGTCTGGCAGCATAATTATACTGGATGTTTGTGTTAGGAGAAGATGGCAAAACCATGAGGCTTAACTGATATTCACTGTGGAGAGAGGATGTGAGGGTCCCCTAGCCAGTTGGCCTTTTTCAGGAAATTTTATAAGCATATTTGCTCTTTTTCAAGCCACAGTTGCAATTCTTGCTGAATGGGCTTTCTTAGATTTTCCTTGTGGATATGCATGCCATCAACAGCCACAGAAAATGCATTTTGTAGAGAGCTGAATATTAGGATAAATGCAAGTTGACTTTATTCAAAGATAAGATCATTCTTTTATTCTTTCCAAATTTATGTAGGTAATGACTCTGATTTCTTTTTCATCAAATATACCAGATATTCGGAGCATAAATGAGTTCAGGAATCTTGAATTCAGGCCCTTTGGGAAGCCGTGCAGCACTTAAGAAAACCACGCTTCTACTGTGCCTTTGCATCATAGGGCCTGATGTGGACATGGTCCCTGAATCTGCAACATACTCTTCTCTTGGAAACGGTCAAAAGCCGTAAGCTTGAAGGAGAAGCAAAACAGGGGAGCAAGCATCCATGTGAGAGTGACAGAGGGTCTTCAAAGATTTCATGGAAAATACAGATTCTGAAAAAGCTATACAAGGACTTCAATCAACTAACATCAATGTCCATTTTCCCACGAACTCTTTGGAATGTCTTCATAACTCTCATGCCCTGAGATGATCTAGTGTTTGAGTACGTCCTCATTGTCCTGTGAAAGTTTGCAATTTGTCCTTTACTTCACTGGAAATTGACCTAATGTGAAGGGGATTTGTCTGTTTAAAGTGACCAGTGGAAACAGCATCAGTCAGGGTTCACCATGTCACGACCAATGCCAAGATTGTGTTTCCTTTAGAAGCAATATAAAATAAGGAATGGCATTAAGTGCCTATTAATATGTGTCTTTTGATAATGTGCAGACTCAGTGCTCAGAAAAATTCATGGGCACCAAGCTCCCCCTCTTTCTTACGGCCAGGACATAAAGGAGCTAGAGACACACCTGTGAATTCATGGTGATGGGGATGCAGGAGGTGGCCATGTGTCCCCCTCTGAGATGCAGGACGGGGGACAGTGGCTCTTTTCTACCTCTGAGAGAGCAAGGTACATAGAATGTGTCCCATAGACTCCCTGGAACATGTCCCAGGACCCTCCATGGATGCTTGAAACAATGGGTAATACCCAACCCTATATGAGTACATGCTTAGGTTTTCTCCTAGGTACATACACAATTTTAATGCCTTTCCCATCGTAACTACGCACTTGCCATGCACTGTGGTTGTAACTTTTTCAGTCTGAGCTGTGGTAGCCAAACTAACACACTTTTCTTTTTCCTTCTTCACGGTTTTGTGGATGGATGATCTATCTTAACCATAGATCTTAGCAACCTCTAAGCATATGATCTCAGCATATGATTTTTTTTCTTTCCTTATTAACCAGAGAACTTTCAGCTTTTCACTTAAAGGAAGCACTTCACCTCTTCTCTTTGACATATCTGAATACATATCACTACACCTATGCTTTGTTAAGTAAAATAAAGGTTACTTTGAACACATGTACTGTGATTCCATGACAACTGATGTGATAACCAAGTTGGTTACTAAGTGATTAATGGGCAGGTAGTATGTGCAGCATGGATACCCTAACAAAGAAATAATTGATATCTCAGGGACAGTAAAAGCACAGCATGTAGGATTTCATAATATTTCAGAGTAATGCACAATTTCAAAATGATTAGCTGTTTATTTCTGGAACTTTTCAATTAATATCTTTTTATTTATTTATTTATTTATTTGAGGGCAGAGTTACAGAGAGAGGAAGAGATATAGAAAGAGGTATTCCATCTTCTGGTTCGCTCCCCAAGTGGCTGCAACAGCCAGAATTGGACTTACCTGAAGCCAGGAGCCAGGAGCTTGTTCTGGGTCTCCCATGTGGGTACAGGGCCCCAAGCACTTGGGCCATCTTACTCTTCTTTACCTGGCCATAAGCAGAGAGCTGGATGGGAAGAGGAGCAGCCGGGACATGAACCAACACCCATATGGGACAGTGGCACTGCAGGAGTAGGCTTAACCTACTATGCCACAGCACCAACCCTTCCACTTAATATCTTCAGACTGTGGCTGACAGTGAGTAACTGAAACTGTGAAATACAGAGCCTCAGGAAGAGGAAGCAGGCACCGTTTTCTGCGTTCTTACTCTGCTCCATGCCTTCTTAGAGGCATTTAGCAGACATCATGTTTTTTAATGCTTGCTACCATCCCATGGTATTCCTGATTTAAACTGCCCCTATATTATGTTAGACCCAGAGAGATTAAGTTACATCTCCAAGACCAGAGGGCCACGCTCAGCAGACTCTAGGGTTGGGAGTCTTGTTTGGCCGTGTGTACTGTCTCCTCTGCAAAGAAGAACTCACTGTCTGAACTTTTTATTCCTCACAGTTTCCTTTGTGGGATTGGCAATGGTTATCTGCATTCTGTAACTAAAGAGCTGGATGCAAGCAAAAGTAAATAACTGGTCAACTGCAATCCAGGGGGAACGTTAATAGATTTGGATGATTAATCAGCCATAGAGTAGGAAGAGCTGGAAAGGGTCCACTGTGATTCTCAGGTTTCACTGAGGTAGAGTGAGGAAGGTGATCTGAGCAAACAACAACCTGTTCTGTTTTATCCAGGGTCTGAAGCAGGAAGGAACACTCACATGGAGAGGCTTGTCAGAGAATGGAGCCTGTGAGCCTTAGCATCAGCATGTCAGTGTTGCCATTGCGGCTCAGCAGGTTGAGCCACCTTGTGCAACACTGGCATCCCATATGAGCACCACCCAGAGTTCCTGGCTGCTCCACTTCCCATCCAGCTCCCTGCTAATGTGCACAAGAAGGCAACAGAAGACAGTGTGAGTGCTGACGCCTGCCATCCAAGTGGGAGATGTGGATGGAGATCCAGGCTCCTGGTCTTGGCCTACCCCTGCCCCCGTCTTTGCAGCCATTGAATAGACCAGTCAAAACCATACCTCTATTACTTAATAAATGTTGTCCAAAAATTTGTTCTGCAAATTATCTTTTAATGTATCACCTTCCTCTCCCAATCAATGTACCATTTATTTGAGCATATTAAGGCATAGGATGTAGCTATTTTTAGAATTGTAGATCTAACTTTTCTCATGGTCTAGGTTAGGAGTAATTTGGAGCCAAGATTTCTGTCTTGGGGTGGTTGTTGTGTAACAGGTAAAGCAGCCACCTGTAATACCAGCATCTCATACGGATGCAGGTTCATGCCCTGACTGCTCCACTTCCAATCCAGCTCCCTGAAAATGGCTTAGGAAAAGCAGTGGGAGATGGTACCTTGCACCCACATAGGAGACCCAGGTGAAACTACTGGCTCCTGGCTCCAGCCTGGCCAAGCCCTTACTGTTGTAGCTATCTGGGAAGTGAACCAGCAGATGGAAAATTTCTCTGTCTCTCTGTCTCTGTCTCTCTCTCCACTCCTCTCTGTAATTCTGCCTTTCAAATTAATAAACAAATCTTTTAAAAAGATCATGTCATATTTCTTCCATTTAACTATGGCATGATGGTGAATTGATGGTGAAACCATGATCATCCATTCAAATAACATTTTTTCTCAGAACTTTTCTGTGCTTGTCACAAAGAGAAATAAATAAAATGCTATCATAGATGGTTACAATAGACCACATATTCTATTTAGGCAAATCTATAGAGACAGAAAGTTGTTCGGTGATTGCATAGGGTGTGGGGAAGGGTGATATGGGTTTGGTTGAAAGGATCTGTAAAGTTTAAGGGTTTCTTTGGGGCATGATAAAAATGCTCTAAAAGTGATTATGCTGAGGGTTCCACAATTTTGCAGATATACCAAAAAAAAAAAACCACATCGAAATGTACACTTCAATGGATGCATTGTATGGTTTGTGAATTATACCTCGAAAAAGTCGTTACCAAAAAAATTCTGTTATTTAATTTGTTCTCTCCTGAGGAAGCTGCTATATTCAAATGCAATAAATATGAAAATTGCCACTTTGGAGGTATGTGTGGAGAATGCTGACTCAAGACAAGGATATTGCTTTGTCCACTGGTGTTGAGGAAGCTCAATTACCATTTGATTGACTGATTGATTGATGAGGAGCTGTCCTCACGGCTCCCACTACCATATTGCCTCAATCAATAGCTCTTGGCTTTCTTGGAGCTGGATATTAATTCTTGAATTCAAAGTCCGGTCACACGGGAGAGGAACATGCCCCCAGCTGTTTGCAGCTCTTGAAACATTTGCTTTGCATTCAGACAGAAACCCAGAAGACCAGGAAATCAAGCTCTGACATGTGGGCATTCAGTTCCAGTGGCCAGAGCTTTCTTTCCTTCGAAGATTAATGAAGCACAACGATGCCAGCTCCTTCTTTTCAACTCCCCACAATAATCGGCTCTCAGCAGGCTGCCAGTTTAATATCACTTCACTTCCACGCTCAGGAACGGTCCCAACTGGAAAGGGCCAGGGAAACTTGGTCCAAGAGTTTTTATGAAGAACAGCTTAACAGCCCTTCTAGAACATTCCATAAGCAATATTACAAGCTTTTCTTTCTTTTTATATCTGGGGATGGGGAAAAGAGGAGGGGGAGGGCATTGCAATCATGAGTCGAATTTCAAAGTCAATAAGTTGAACCTCTGCTAGGCCCTGGGTATTTTCTAAATTAATTGACCATCAAATTCTTACCCTCTACATCTGCATTGCATTAGAGATCATAAAACTATTTGGGGGTTTTTGCTACTTAAAGCAAAGATTGCGTTGGCATAATGCTTTGAGAGGGCCTGTTCTTTCTCAAAAATTATTTTGAATTCATGAAAAGCAACAAGATTATCTTTTGGGTTTATGCATTGCTACTCCCCTCTAAGGAGCTCAAAGGACTTTGCGTCTTATTGTCGGGCTTGATAAGGGAAAATGGAGACAGACTTCTCTGTGAGCAGTGGACTCTAAACAAGAACTTGGATTGCCTGCGAGGCTGTTCCATGTTTGCCAGTTGTTTCATTTGATGAATTTTGTGAGAGCTGTTCATTCCTTTTGGTCCATTTGTTAATTCATTCAACAAATACCTATACAGTGTGCTAGACACTATATACATGCTGGGAATACAAAGAGGTGGGAAGAGGAGCTGCTGCTGTGAGAGTGTGCGGTACAAGGGACAGGCAATCTACAAGTCAACAAAGAAAGTCACAGTAGGAGAAATAAATCCAGTGTTCTGATAGCAGATAACACAGGGGCTAAAATGATCTGTTTCCCAAAAGATAAGCCCCAGACCCTCTCTGAAGAAATGGCAGATGAGTAGAAATAGGAAAGAAGGATGGAAATCAGGCACACAAGGAAAGAGTTAGGGAAATGTGTCCAGGTATGGGGCCCTGAGGCAGGGAAGTCAAACTGTTTGGGGAGCATAGGGAAGGTCAAATGGGATAAATGTCAGGGCAAACTAATGCAAAGCAGGAATATGGATGGGCTGTATAGGCACCCAAAATCTCATTGGCTGTGTGTAGTGGCTAATGCCAATGAGGGAACCATGTACCAAGCTGTTGTCCACATGTGCTCCAAACTTCAGATAGGCATCACCACCATCAACCACATTCTACAATGAGAGAAGAGAGAGGGAAGGGTCCAGTTGACTGCCTAACACACATAGTTAACAATGCAGGTTAGGGAACAGGGATTTGAACCCAGGCATTTCGATGCTGGAGCCAGGCACCTAAGACAATCTGCTGTGGGATCACTTGGTGCTTATGCTACACACACAGGCTTTTAGGCAACCAGGGCTGTGAAAAGCAATTGTTACATGCAATTAGCATGTGAAGTCCTGGCTCCAGGGGCAGCCATTAAGTGAGGCAGTTACCTGGCTTAGGAATCTCGTGTCCCATATTGGAGTCCCTGGGTTCAAGTTCTAGCTCCACCCTAGTCCAGCTTCCTGCTAACGTGCACCCTATGAGGCAGTGGGTGATGGTTTATGTAGTTGGGTCCCTGACACTGTGTGGGAGACCAGAATTGAGTTTTTTGCACAGTTATGAGCATCTGGGGAGTGAACCAATGATGGAACTACCTCTCTCTCTCTCTCTCTCTCTCTCTCTCTCTCTCTCTCTCTCTCCCCCTCTCTCTCTCTGGGTCTCCCTCATCTTTCAAATAAATAAAATAACAAATAAATACAAATTGGAAGTCTTGGCTCCCAGGAAACCAACAGACAATTCAGATTCAGACAGGGCATCTGAGCAAGGCTAAGGGGTCATGCAAATCTTGCTGGTGGAATCAACCAGGTGGAGAGGGCCGGATGGGGCTGTTCCAAGAGGGAGACAAGAGACTTTCAAAGAGATTGATCTTGCACAAAGGGCCCAAGCAATTTTGCATGGCTGAAACACAGAGGGTGGGAAGTGAGTGGGGCTTGCTGGGAAGTGATGCTGGAGTCAGAGGCAGGTTCAAAGCCCTAAAGAGCTGAATCTCCTTGCTGACTTCTACCAGTGCCTACATCACCCCAAGTGATGAATCAGGTTCTCATGAGTGTTGCATGCAAATGCAGCACCTTTTGTTTTGTGTTTGGATGGAAGGCAAGGAATTAATCAGCAGGACAATGTCCTAACAGCTACATGATTGGTGCAGTATAGAGAAAAAAAAAAAGCCACAGAAAATCTAAAGCTCATTCAAGTCTAGGAAGCCAACCACGGACTCTCTTGAGGAAGGCGGGAGCTATTCCAAGGCTGAGCAACTCTCTGTTAAGTAAGCCACCTGCCAGGTGATCCCTGAATCTGCCTTCTTCACTTCAAAGGTCTGTAGTTTGAGGGTTGCAGCCTTTTTCTAATGTTGCTGCTAAATTTAACTCTGCGTCAGTGTTTGGGGAGTAAAGTAAGGAACTCAAAGGTCAAGAGAGAAATGTCAGGCTGGAAACGCCTTGGAAAGAACTTGGAGCCACGCTCTCTCTTTCTTAGGATCCAAGCCTGTGGCTATTTCCCCTTCTTTCTTCATTGTGCTCTGGTTGGGTCCCAAGAGCACACACCCTTTGGAGATAGGCCGGTTCTTACAATGCCTTCCTCTGTGTAACCCACCCCAACCTTGTGGCCAAGGCTCAGGCACCAGGGGCACCAGGGAGCCCCACACTGGGGAGCTTCCGTGACTGTCCCCCGAGCGTCTGTCTGTCACCACCTAGACTCAAAGCCTCCCAAGACAACCAGAGCCAACCAGCTCAATGGTGATTCAGTTCATTGTTCAGAGATTTCTTCTATTTAAAATTTCTTCTTCTTGTTCCAGAGTAAGATGTTTATTGCTGAAAACTTGGAAATAACAGAAAGATTTAAAGAAGTAGAAATCACCCAGGATCCTGTTATATCTTTTACAATTTGAGATAATGTCTTTGACTATTCTTATAACTATAAAATAGTTTCTTTTTTACAGAAATACATAGTATCACAAAAGCACTTATAAGCATGTGCCCATATAAGTACACATATAAAGATATGATTACGGCCGGCGCCGTGGCTCAATAGGCTAATCCTCCACCTTGCGGCGCCGGCAGGTTCTAGTCCCGGTTGGGGCGCCGGATTCTGTCCCGGTTGCCCCTCTTCCAGGCCAGCTCTCTGCTATGGCCAGGGAGTGCAGTGGAGGATGGCCCAGGTGCTTGGGCCCTGCACCCCATGGGAGACCAGGAAAAGCACCTGGATCCTGGCTCCTGCCATCGGATCAGCGCGGTGCGCTGGCCGCAGCGCGGCGGCCATTGGAGGGTGAACCAACGGCAAAGGAAGACCTTTCTCTCTCTGTCTCTCTCTCTCACTGTCCACTCTGCCTGTCAAAAATAAAAAAAATAAAAAAAAAAACAAAAGATATGATTACAAAAAAAAGTAACAGAAAGTAGGTGACCTGGCATATATGGTATCTATTTCTCTCTTTTTCTATTAGAAGTGAGCAGTAATTATTAATTATAAGGCTACTTTATATATTAAGAGGACCAATCTTTTATAGTAGTATAAAAATGGTCTTTAAGTCTTCAAAAGGTTCATGAAAATGCATTTTTCCATAATTTATTGATGTGTCTAATACGTTGTGAATGTTTTCCCAATTTGTCATTAGCTTATTAGTTAATCATTTTACATGTAAACAGTTTTAAGTGTTATGTAGTGCAGCTCCCTATATTTTTCTTTATGATGGATGTCATTCCTCCAATCCTTAGAAAATTCTTCACCCATCCAAAAAATAATGTAGTCACCTATATTTTCTTATAAAACTTCACAATTTCCTTTTCTAAATGTGAACCCTTGAACTTTCTGGAATTAATGCCAGTAAAAGGTTTGAAAAAGGGACTTAGCTTCATATTTTTCAAATCAGCAAGCTTATTACTTTCAATATCATTTATTGAAAAATCCATCCATCTCTTCCACATTGAATTTCAATGTTACCTTTGTCCTATAAGTTATGTAAATGATCTTTATATTATTATATTTTTGGACTTTACATACAGTCCTACTGATTAGCTTGCATCATATTGTTTCTCATTATTTTACTAGTTAATAGTTTAATAGTGAATTCATTACTTTTTAAAAAAAATATTTCTAGTGTTCTTTTGTTTTAAATTAGATGAAGAATCATCAGAAAGTCTGAATAAAATCCCCCATGAGAGAACTCTCTGGAAAGGAATGAAATCAGAACTGGATGGAGGCAGACGCAGTTTTGGGAGCCTGCGTCCATTCCCCCTCTTGCCCTCATTCTTTCTCTCCTTCTCTCTGTTTCCTTACTTTCTGCAGCCTCCCTGATGCCCTTCTTGCTTTAATAGCAATCCATCATGGGTGTCCTAATCTCATTATTTTTGTCTGTCCTTTTATTGTAGACCCTTTTGTTGGTCGGTTCGGGTTCTTAGCATTTCTCACTTGTTCTTCTATGCGCTCAGCACACCTATTTGTACCAGGACATTGGTCACTGGCCAATAGCTAGACTGCCTGCCTTTGTATCAGTTGTCTTTCCCCTTTCTAATCACCTGGGGTGAGGGTAGAAGAGTGGAAAGGGACCCAAGGTAAGACATGGTTATCTAGACACTGAACACCACAGGCAAGCTAGGTTTTCTTAGGCAGGCGTCTATACAGTGTGACCATCTGAACACTTGGTTTACCTAGATGATCAATGTAGGCAGAGTAGATAGCATGTAAACCTATAATTTCAGTATGAAAATATTATATAAATATTAAATATAATAAATAAATATAAATATTAGAATATATAACTATAATAGCATTTATTCAGTCCTTATTATCAGCTGAGCACAGGGCTGTTTTACTTCCCAAACTTTATCTTGCTCAACTGGTCTCAGTTACAACAGAAACATTATTGTCACCATTTCACAGATGGGAGAACTGTGGATCAGAGAAATTAAACATAATTCAAACTCATCAGTTGAATGCCAAGGTCAGAGATGGAATCAAGCTCACTTGGTCTCCAAAACCCAGACTCTTCAATATTCCAGTTACACGTCTTCGGAAGGACTGGAAAGAAGCATTCTAGCTATCAGTGGAGTTTACCTGTAGTCAACTGGATTATAAATGATGGGATTTTTACAGAAGAGTCTAGTGTTTAAGGGCAAAGCAGTGTTGAGTCCCGGCAAGGCTGTTCATGTGCTGTATGTCCATGGGGAAGGCATTTAACCTCCCTAATCCCACTTTTGCCAGCTGTAAGATATAGTTTTTTTTTTAATTTTTGGAAAATAAGCAGAATTAATTTGCTAAGATATATTTCTTTTTTGCCACCTGATACTTTTTATGTTAATGTTATATTAATACAAAGAGAACGAAATCAATGTAGTTTGTAGATAAAATTCTAAGACTATAATGATATCCCCTCCCTCCTTGCTACCTTCCTTCTTCCCTCCCTCCTTTCCTTCCTTTGTTTCTTCCTTTCTTTTTTGGTTTTTGAGATGTTATATTTTTAATTTACATTATAGTCAAAGTCTTAATGCCCCCACTAAATAAGGAGTTCAACAAGTAAAATGTAAAAGACCCTAGTTCAGTGGGAATATATGCAAGGTCTATAAATGATAATCAGATCAAAACATGACCATTTCATTCATACACTAAATTTTTTGATAACCACAGATCATTAAAACTATGGTAGTGTATCATTCTTTTTTTAAGATTTATCTATTTATTTGAAAGTCAGAGTTACACAGAGAGAGGAGAGGCAGAGAGAGAGAGGGAGAGACAGAGAGAGAGCGAGAGAGAGGTCTTCCATCCTCTGGTTCACTCCCCAATTGACTGCAATGGCCGGAGTTGCGCCGATCCCAAGCCAGGAGCCAGGAGCTTCTTCCAGGTCTCCCATGCAGGTGCAGGGGCCTAAGGACTTGGGCCATCTTTACTGCTTTCCCAGGCCATAGCAGAGAGCTGGATCAAAAGTGGAACAGCTAGGACTTGAACTGACGCCCACATGGGGTGCCGGCTCTTCAGGCCAGGGCATTAACCCACTGTACCACAGCGCCGGCCCCTAGTGTATCATTCTTAACCATTGATTTGACAAACATATAAAAGAACATTTGATGAAATTACATTTGCAGCAATACAGATACACACACGCATTTATTTCTTGTTTTGTGATTTTTTTTTTCTTTTTTAATTTGAGCTAGCACATACAAGGGAGAACATGCAGTATTTGTCTTTCTGTGTTGTAAAATGGAGATTTTTTTTTTTTGACAGGCAGAGTGGACAGTGAGAGAGAGAGACAGAGAGAAAAGTCTTCCTTTGCCGTTGGTTCACCCTCCAATGGCCACTGCGGCCGGCATGCTGTGGCTGGCGCACCGCGCTGATCCGATGGCAGGAGCCAGATGCTTCTCCTGGTCTCCCATGGGGTGCAGGGCCCAAGTACTTGGGCCATCCTCCACTGCAGTCCCTGGCCACAGCAGAGAGCTGGCCTGGAAGAGGGGCAACCGGGACAGAATCCGGCGCCCTGACCAGGACTAGAACCTGGTGTGCCGGCGCCGCAAGGCGGAGGATTAGCCTAGTGAGCTGTGGCGCCAGCCTAAAATGGAGATTTTAAAAATATCTTTCATAGAGTAGTTGCATGAATTCATTGAAATTCCACGTAGGCAGCCACAATGCACTATCACAGAGTAAGTCCAACAAATAGTAGCTATTATTTTTATAGCTTTTTAGGATTTCTCCAAATATCTTAGCAAACATATATTTCACCATAACTTATGCAAAGAGTGAGAGCAGGGGTTATTTGTTCTTTATCTTCAATAATGAATACAACAGAGTATATTTTAAGTGACAACACAGAATTTCAGTAAGCCATTTCCCAATTTCTCTGATAACTATTTGCATGCTTAAGGAAGGTAACAACATTTTTATTTGTAGTTCATGAGCAGATCTTTTTATTTTGGGCATCAATTAAACAGAGCCAGACAGAAATGGCTTCCTATAGCATGATGCTTTCACCGATTCAGTTACACAGGTACCCCTGGCACAACAAACACCATTCCATACTTTGTTTTCTATGGCAGCATTTTGCAGAGTGAATTCTCCAACCAAATGAATGTGTCAGTCAGGGATCTCTGCTCAGAAGGCAGATCCCTGAGTCCCAGCCCTCATCTGGTGAGTCAGATGTAGGTAACAGGTTTTAGGAATCAGACTTTTATGTACACTGACATAATGACACTCAGTACTCTGGAAGAACCAAAATGGATGGAAGAAAAAGGGAAGTGGGCTTTAAGCCTAGCTGTGACTCTAATGGAACAAACCTCAACCCAGCCTGTTTGAGTCATTAATCTCAGGAATCCAAAGTTATCTGGGGTCTCTTCCAGGAATGGTATTCTTTCTGCCCAGGTAAACATGGATGGCACACAGAAAAGGAGATAAAAGTTTCATGGAGAAGTGGGAATTAAAACAGTGCATTAATGAAAAATGAGAATTTATTTGATGGAATTGAGTATCCCAGCCAGCACCAGGTATAGCTGACATGGGATCGACAATAAGAAGGATTCCTGATCTGAATCATGAATTTCTGATTGAAAAGTAGCTGGAGGTAAGTTATGGGGAAAAGATTGCAAATGGCCTTGAACGTTGGGGACAAGTTTGGATTTTCTTGAGCCGACAGCCAGTGGCCATTGACAGCTGAATGGCATAATGGAACTGATGTTTTAGATGTCAGGAAATATATAAAACATGTGGCAGAATAGCCAATTAGGAGGTGCCTACGAAGTCCTTGAAAGGGGCCAGGGTTGTGGTGCAGTAAAGTTGCTGCCTGAGACCCTGGCATCACACATGGGCAGCAGTTTAAGCACCAGCTGTTCCACTTCTAATCCAGCTCTCTGTTAATAGCCTGAGAAAAGCAATGGAATATGGTCCAAGTGCTTGGGCCCTACCACCCACGTGGGATACCTAGATGTAGATCCTGGCTCCTGGCTTCAGCCTGTCCCATCCCTAGCCTTTGTGGCCATCTGGGGAGTGAACCAACAGATAGAAGATTTCTCTCTCTCTCCTCTCTCTCTCTCTCTCTGATTCTCCCTCTCTCTCTGTAGCTCTTTCAAATAAATAAATAAATCTTTAAAAGAAAAGAAAGTTTTGGAAGAGAATAATAAGGGTACAAATAAAACTATTAGTGGAAGACAGAGAAGCAATTCAAAGGTTGGAAACTTCCAGACACAATCCTGATAGAGAAAGAGCTTAGAAACCATATCATTTCTGTCTTCACAAGAAAAAGTTGGACAACCTGAAAATCAGTGACTTTCACGGACTTCTCAGAGACATGAGGTCACAGAGCAAATCCCCAAATCTGGAGAACTGAGCAGATCCAGAGAGTGACAGTCCAGCTCTGCTTCCCTGGAGCAGAAGGATCTGGAACCATCAAGTGATAGCAAGAACACTGACTTGGTAAATTTGATGTTATGCTAGAGGCAGAAGACAGAAGACGAACCGCCCTGAGAGTGAGAAGACCCTGGGAGCCACGGTTTCTGGGGTGGTGAGTGGGGTTGGACACTCTGGTGAGTTTTGATTCCAGAGTCCCACCAGGTTCTCTTGAAGAACCAAAAAGGAGCTCCTCACGGTTCATGTGGGAAGGGGAGAACTAAGCTGGTGCAGTGTCCAGTCTATTCCCAGGGCAAATACGTTGCCGGAGTCTTAACCTACCTGTCCCATGGGCATTTGTCCCACTCCACCCCACCAAACTTCCCCCGCTGAGGGGGGAAGGAGAAGACAGGAAGCTGGGGAACTTCTGAAGGTCACAGTCACTGAGCTGAGATTCTATCACAGGATGGCAGCACACCTGTCACTCTGCTACGCTTTGCCTCCAGCTGGCCTGGGCTTGGGGATCGCAATAGCATTTTACAACTCAAAGAGCTATAAGACACAGGTACTACCTGAACAAAAGTTGTAAAAGAAGTCCAAAGTCTGTAGAATAGACATAAAATAAGGACACTAAATGAACTTGAAAGCTCTGGAGCCTATAGCTACAGCAGACATTAAACATAACCCATTATCTCGCCAGACTAAATGAAAACTTCACACTAAAATCTTTACTTTGGCTCTTGAAGCCTGACGCATTGGCTTTCAACCAACAATTACAAGGTGTGCTAACAATCAAGCGAAAAACAGTCTGAGGACATAAAGCGAGCACTGGAATCAGACTAAGATATTGAGCCAGACTTTGAATTATCAAACTGGGAATTCAAAATAATCACAATTAATATCATCAGGGCAGTAATAGAAAAGAACCACAAAGAAGAAGAGCTAAGTAAATAAAGAGAAGGAAACTCAAAGAACCAAAATGGAATGCCAGAAATAAAAAGCATTAGAACAACATGCCTTTTTAAAAAAAATTCTAAATTGACTTAGAATAACTTCATATAATCAGTGATTGTGATAACATATTGGAGAATTTTAGCATGTGGAAAAATAAAATAAATGGCAACATTGTCATCAGGGGAGAGAGGAAAGAGCTGAGAATACTTGGGATTTGGGTACCTGCACTAAAGGTGAAGTGGCATCATGTTTTTTGAAAGCGGTCATAAATTAGTTGTAAATGTACATTGCATACTCTAGGGTCATGAACGATTTTGCTAAAAGAAGTATAACTAAGATGCTAAGGGAAAAGATAACACTGAATTATACAAAACAGGTAATTAAAACCAGAGAAAGCAGAGAGGAAGTAAAAGAAGACAAGAAGCAATAAATATAGTGAATAGAAAATTGCTATAAACATACTGTGTGCTAGTCTACCTATACCAACAAGCACTTTAAATGTGAACAGCCTACATATGTCATTTACGAGACAGAAATTGTCAGAGGAGATTAACAAAAACAAGTCTCAACTATATTATAATTATAAGAAACCCACATTAAATCTAAAATATAGATTGACTTAAAACAAAAGGATGAAGAAAGAAAGACCTTGCTAACCCCAAGCAAAAAGAAACTTGTAGTAGCTGTATTAATTTCAAAGCAAGGAAAATTATAAAGGATAAGGAGAGGCGTTGTATAGTGATGAAAGGGTCAATGTCCCAAGAAAATCTATCTGTCCTAAACATGCATGCGTGAACAGCATAGTACCAAACTGTGTGTGAGTCAGACATTGCAATGAAAAATAGACAACTATTATGGTGGGAGAGTTCAAAACTAAATCAGGGTGGAGGGGAGGGGCAATGCTGTGGCTTATCGGGTAAAGCCACCACTTGCACTGCTGACATCCCATATGGGCGTTAGTTTGAGTCCCGGCTGTTCCACTTCTGATCCAGCTCTCTGCTATGGCCTGGGAAAGCAATAGAACCCGGAAGAATCTCCTGGATTCTGGCTTTGGATTGGCGCAGCTCCAGCCATTATTGCAGCCAACTGGGGAGTGAACCAGTGGATGGAAGACCTCTCTCTCTCTCTCTCTCTCTCTCTCTCTCTGCCTCTGCCTCTCTGTAACTTTGCCTTTCAGATAAAATAAATAAAATCTTTTTAAAAAAAAAGACATTTCCCTGTGAGGTTGGATAACAGCTGTACTAGAGTGTCTCAAATGCACTAGCCACTCCCAGGACAACACAACACCTCGTCATGGCTCCCGCTGAGCGCAGGAGGAGTCGTGAGAAGCACAGCTCAGGCCCCCAGCAGGGGTTGTGTCAGGCAGCCGAGCTCTAGCACTCTCAGGACAAGGCTGCGTGCTGGAACAAGGGCGTGGGGACGGAAGCTAGAACACCCACGTGGTGTGGGCAGGGCAAACGGGACTCTGATATGCCTCTTCATGCCAAAAACAGGACATTTGTCCCAGACCCTAGCTCCCAGTACTTCAATGATCATTGTAGTGATCACTTTTTACATTTTTTAAAATTTATTTGACAGGTGGAGTTACAGACAGTGAGAAAGAGACAGAGAGAAAGGTCTTCCTTCTGTTGGTTCACTCTCCAGATGGCCACTACGGCTGGTGCTCTGTGCTGATCCAAAGCCAGGAGCCAAGTGCCTCCTCCTGGTCTCCAGGTGCAGAGGCCCAAGCACTTGGGCCATCCTCCACTGCCCTTCCAGGCCACAGCAGGGAGCTGGACTGGAAGAGAAGCAACCGGGACTAGAACCTGGTGCCCATATGGGATGCCAGTGGCACAAGGCGGAGGATTAACCAAGTAAGCCATGGAACTGGCCCCCATTTTTTACATTTTTAAATGTTAATTTTTAATTAGTTTTCAACAGATGCCATGTGCTTTGAGGATACGATTCTAAGAACATCATGCTACTCCCTCCCTCCCTCCTCCTCTCTTTCTTCCACCCTCTTCCTTCTCCCTTTCTTTCTTTCCTTCTTTTAGTTTTTGAGGTAACATATTTTAAATTTACATTACAGTATAAAAAAAAAGCTTAACGCTTCACCGAATAAGAAGTTTAACAAGTAAAAAGCAAAGAAGACCTTAGTTTAGTAGGAATATAGACAACAGCTATGAACAAAAATTGAATGGAAAAATGACCATTTTATCCATATATATTAAATCAAAGGGGAGCATTTATCCAGTATTGTTGGGATTGAAGATTAGTACAGACACCGTGGGAAACAGTTTGGCTATTTCTTTAAAAACTAAAAATAGACTTGCCATATGATCCAGCAATCCCACTCTTAGGCATATATACACAGCAGATTTGAACACAATGCTGGTTAAGGTTCTCTGAGCTGAATTAAGACTTTCTGTCTCCATCCATATGGAGTTAGTACTCCATATATGTTATTAACTATATTGTGCTATCAACCTATTATGTCTAACCATCTTTATCAGCCGCTGTCTTTCCCAGTAATAAGTTCCTTGAGCTAGCAAGCTCAAGCTCACACTAGCTCCTTATCATGAACAGGTGCATAGTAATTTCTCTCAGGTTGTTGATTGCTAAAATGGGAATAGAAATAATATGAAGGGCCTTCAAAAAGTCTATGGAGAATATGTATTATGAGAAAACAATGTGTGGGCTCCAAAACTTTTGCCACAAAATAAACTTGTCTTTTAATTCATTTTTCCACAAACATTTTGAGGGACCCTCATAATAACAAGCTTAGCAGTTACTAGCATGATACACTATTCATTGAGATAATTGTAAGTGAAGAGTACTTTTCAAAAATCTAAGAGACTATGTATTTGTGTAGCAAACTTTGTGAAAATTGATATCTTAGAGGCCTAAGAGATGTAGGTAATAATGACAGTTGAAAATATCAACGAACTTTCGTTGAGAAAGATCTGGACTCTACAGAGAGAAAATAAAGAAACAAGGAAGTTTTCCATGGTTAGGGCCTAGGAAAAACTGGATTGTATGTTGTCACCAAACCCAAGGGTAGGGAGTTCTCAAAGAAGCATGGAGGAAGCTCAATACTACTGAAAGTCCAGAAAAGCAATGAACCCCAAGTAACTCGGGGTGACAAGAAGGTGAACATTGGTCCCTTAAAGAGAGAAGTATGGAGCAATCTGGTGGAATGGACCCCAAACTTCATGGAACCCAAGCTGACCTGAGACAATTGCAGAAGATGGCATGGGTGACACAGAATGTGAGGCAGGGGCTGCCATAGTGGTGCAGTGCATTGAGCTGCCACTTGCAACAGCTGCATCCCATATCAGAGCTCCAGGTCGAGGCCCACCTCCTCTGCTTCCAATCCATCTCCCTCTAATGTGCCTGGTAAAGCAGCAGCAGATGATTCAAGTATTCGTTTGGACCTTGGCCACACATATGGGAGACCTGAATGGAGATCCTACTGCCTGGCCCAGACCTGGTAATTGTAGCTATTTTGGTGAATAAACTAGCAGATGGGAGTCTCTCCCTCTCTGTCTCACTCTCTATCTCTGCTCTCTCTCGCTCTCTCTCTTTCTCTTTCCCTCCCTCTTTCTTTGTCACTCTGCCTTTCAAATATGTAAATCTTTTTTTAAAAATGAGATAGAGACCACATACAATCTGCTTAAGTTATCTGGGTAATGAAAGGAAGAAAGAACTGTAGTAAAAGGAAGAAATCGTTTTCTGCATAAATTATGAGATCTGTGTAGAAAAAAAGAATTTAAAATGCAGATAGGCTTTGTATTGGATGCCAAGTTCCTGGACGCTGAGAATAAAAGTTAAACATGACTTAAGGGTATGAGGTCCTCACCCTAGAGACACAGCTGTGTTGCGTAGACAGTGAGATGAATAAGGGGACAGAGATGGCTTCTCTCATTAGATGAAACTGTAGGTTGTACTGCCCACTGGGCAAATACTGCAGGAGAAAGTTGTGAACCCAGGCTTCTGGGATCAGGAAGGTGATAGCCTGAGTGAGCTGATGCAACATGAAAGTACTTAAAAACCTTGAACTCCTGCAATGTGATTTTTTTTCTTGAAGAATGTGACCCTCTTAGTTATTTTCACTTTCTCAAAAAGGAGAGTTTCCCTTTGGCAAGAAAACCAATACTTTATGGTGTGCTCAAGTGCACATGTGCATTTAAGTTGAGTAAATGCAACTCACACTTGGCCTCAAATGAAGGACAGGTGACCAAATAAGAGCGGAGCTAAGGTGCATATCTTAAAAGGCCTGGCTGCTACTGGTTCCTTCTCATTGTCATCAGAGTGCATAGGTCAGGCACTGTCAGATATTTCAAGAGAAGCCAGGACTCTAGATGTTTATGTGAAATATCCTGTGCTGTGCTCACTCAACTGAAAAACAACGCAAGGTTGAGAAGGCCATCTGGGTGCCAGACCTGTCCATACATCAGTTTGCATCCTCTGTGGTACACAGCCAATTCAACCTGTCACAGATCTGGGAGACAGCTTTGATACCCGAGAGTCAAAGTGACTTGTGGTTTCCTTTGGTTGCACTGATTAAAGTGAAAGGGGGTGGGGGGATCTCCTTTAAAGCCAAATGAGCAATTCGGGATGAACGATGTAGAGGGACAATTTGCTATGGGAAACAACAGAACAAGAGGCTTAAACTAAATGGATTTTCTAACAGTTGCAATTGTTTGTTTGTATTGGTAGCAGGACGAATCCTCAGGATGAAGCTAGGGTTTGCCTTATCTGCAGTGACAAGACTACATGTATGTGATAACCCAACAATGCAGTCTCAGTAAAATGAATGATGGGGAAATGGTAGGCAGACAGCAGAAGAAAATGATTTGGAAGATTTTTATTTATTTCAGGGATTTCTCACACCATGTTGGCCATTGTTCCAACAATATTATTAAAATTTTAAGTTTTAAAACAGACTGAAATGTTACATACAGTATGGTTTCATGACTTCAGAAATGTTTGTTTATTTTATGCAATTAAATTCATTAGGTATTATGTTGTTTAGGTTCTGGAATGGCAAGAATTCATGCTACAGGAAGCTGTGACTGGATAGTAGGATTAAAGGAGATTAGGGTTGTTTGTTTCATGATATCACCTAGGCCAGGCAACCAAGCAATATCTCTGTTTATGCATATTTCAGAGATTATTTCACAAAGATGTTCCCAAATCCAAAATTAGGGTACCTTTCTAGCTTTCTCCCTTCTATTCTATCTCTCTCACTTCGTGGTGGAGACTGCTGATTGTATTCTAGTATCCATTCCTTCTAGTATGGTAGAATTCTAACTAGGCACTGGGGTATTCAGAGAAAAGCAGAATTTCTGGTCTTCCTTAGCAACGAACAGTGACTCACTTTGGGCCAACCTGATATAAAAAGAAAGCAGCCCCCAAGAAGCTTCCTGTCAGGCTGTTGGTCCATGACGTGTGTCATCTTCCCCCAGGCTCTTCTTTTCCTGCCTTTTCCAGCTCAGTATGCACATGCCGCCATCTTGGTCCAGAAGGATGAGGGCTATGCTCTAAAGATGGAAAGGAGTGACCCGGATTGAGAAAGCCAAGAATATTCAGAAGTGGAGCACCCAACCTTTCAGGGCTATCTCAGAGCTGAGTTCCGGCCCAAATCTTCCCATATAACTCTGGAAATAGTTAGAGCTAATGTGTGAGTTGGAAGGAAGCAGCTAGTGAACCACAACTTGGCCTTCAGCTTTTGTGTTAAGAAGTCTAATCCCATCCTGTACTATTTTAAACAATCCATGACAAGACTACTTGATACTCTTCCCTAAAAGGCTAAGCTAATATATTGGATAAGTAAGAACATCCACTCATGAAAACATCGCTCTTACTTTTAAGAAACAAAATTAATAAGGCAGCTGAAAATGGCAAGTCCTTCCATAATCCCTCTTATCTTCACCCACAAAAAAATTTGCTTTTCTTATGGCTTTATTCCATAAAGTAACAATTAAGATCATCATATTAGGGTTTTTTTTTTCAAATTATGTGGAAGCTTTTATTGGTATTTGATTAAATTTATACTTATTTAAAAAGAATCCATCCTTTTTCCACAACAATATTTTCTCCAAGAAAATATTTCCATGTGCTTATTTAAATTTTCTTTTTCATTCATAGATATAGACCCCCAAAATGTATCATAAATTCCCAGTTTTTTAAAAATAAATGTTTGCTATTGAAATGCTAATTTATAATTTAATATATTGATTACTAATTGATCATATATGATGAACAAACTTTTGGAGGGAAACACTTTGAATTGTAAACTTCAAAAATTTTTAGTTATTGCTATTTCCAGACTTTGAGATTGCACCATAAATGCTTTTACATATTGTAGAATTTTTTAAATAGATAGGTTTTACTTAATATGGAGCAAAATTGAATACACATGTGTTTTTTGAAGGCTGTATCTCGTTTTGAAAGTAGCTCACCTGTTTATACCAAATTATTGATTGGGAAATTTTCATATTTCTGTTTCTCTTTTACAGAATTGGAAGTCTTATGAGATACAAAGAATGCTTACAGTTATTTACTTAATTCCTCTTGTTTTATGCACTATGATGTAGGACAAGGAAGATAATGGGACTTGGCTGAGGCCACTCAGTTATTTAATTTTTCAATGAAAGTATCATACAAGTACAATAAAAGCAGAACAGTAAGAAGTAGTTTATGGGGACAGCATTGCAGCATAGCAGGTAAAGCCTCTGCGTGCAGTGCCAGCATCCCATATGGACACTGGTTTGGGTTCCAGCTGCTCCACCTCTGTTCCAGCTGTCTGCTAATGGCCTGGGAAAAGCACTGGAAGATGGTCCAAGAGTCTGGGCCCCTGCCACTCATGTGGGAGACCTAGAAGAAGCTCCTGGCTCCTAGCTTTGGCCTGGCCCAACCTGGCCATTGTAGCCATCTGGGAAGCGAAATAGCAGATGGAAAATCTCTCTCTCTCTGGGAAGCGAACTAGCTTTCTCTCTCTCTCTCTCTTTTTTTTTCTCTCTCTTTCTCTGTAACTCTGACTTTCAAATAAATAAATCTTTAAGAAAAAAAAAAGTAGTTTATGAGCCCACAAACGTAAACTTGCACTTTGGGCTGTCCACATGCAAGCTGAGTGTCTCTGTCCCTCCTGCATGTCAGCTACCTGATCACAACATCGCCATGGATCACATCACACTTGCAGAGCTGTGGACGGGATGAACTCACAAGCTGCATTAACACAGCTCAGGGACCAGCAACACGGTGCAATGGGTTCAGCCACCACCTGTGTCACTGGCATCTCATAGAGGAGCAGTGATTCAACTCCCAGCTGCTCCACTTCTGATCCAGCTCCCTGCTATAAAGCCTGGGAAAGCAGGAGGTGATGACCCAAGTACTCAGGCCCCTGCCACCCACATGCGAGACCCGGATGGAGTTCCTGACTCCTGACTTGAGGCCATTTAAGGAGTGAACCAGTGGATGGGAAATATTTCTCTCTGTCTCCCTCTCTCTCTCTCCATCTCTACCTTTCAAACAAATCCGATAAATCATAAAAAACAAACACAGCCCATACATGAGTACATGGCCCTGTCCACGTTTCAATAGTGTTTTGCACTCTCTCTGGTTGAGGACGGGAGAGCTCTGCCTCCAAGTACCTAAGGGAATGTCTTCCTTGAAGCCAACGTGACTACTCCAACAGCCATGGGGAAAACTGAGAAAACAATCATCCGTTCCACAAATCAGGCAAAACAAGCCGATGAGTTTATCTCATCGTTAGCACAGGACACCTGAGCCCTCTGCTGACTGGTGACAGATACGCTGCACTGCTGTACTGCTTCCCGTTGAATTTACAGCTTGTTTTCAACTCTAGTGTGAGTAGCTTGAGGACTGGGGTTTGGAGTCACTGTGGATGGAAATCTGTCTCTTTATTTTTTCCGGCCAGTCCCTGGAGAGTAATAATTTACTTCTCACTTGCATCTATAAGAGTCCGGTAGCTGATGAGTGCTTCTCCCCACCAGACACCACGCTGTGCAAACCTGCCCCATGAATCTCAGGTTTCCTTCCAGGTGTGCTGTCCTGCGAGGACACAGAGCACCAGCACATGTTGGACAAAGGAGCCTATCCCGGGAGGCGCCAACGCAGACACATGCCAGGCCCAGGAAAGCAGAGTATCCGGCCGACTCTTAGAGAATCCATTCCGACAATTACAGATGGAATAGAATTTACACACAGGAAACGTCAGTCAGGCAATGTTCCTGTGTAGTATCAGGAGAGTTCACGTGCTAGCCCAGGAACTTCAAGTGTCACTTGTTAAAAGAGGCTGATGATGTTTATGCTTGTGTACATGATAAGTTTACTTCTTATGTTGTAGTTGGGCTGGATGATTGCTGGCACAATCCTATGTTGCTGGTTATCTCTACACAAAAAGAAGTTGTGACTCAAATCCACAGAATCACTAAAAAATTCTCAAAGATGATATAAGTCATTGTTTTTGACGTGAAGTCCAGAAATAAATAATCTTTGCAATACACATTGCTTTGGATTTCTTTCAGCTGGGACTCTTGCATCCTTGAAAAGAATGAATGAAATCAGTAGCTAAGCTGACAAAATGACCCGTAGTATTAAAAATCCAGCTAATATTTTTGTTTCTTTCCACATGAAATATCAATTTTCTCATATAAATCTCCCTCTCGTCTATTGAAGAATGCTAAAGTTACATCATATGAATTGTTTTATAAATTCCGTCTTCATTTGAATATAGTTTTGTAGTCATTTTCATCTGTATTCTTGCATCCAAATATAAGCAGTATGACAGATTAGAAAAATCATAAAGGAAAAGGCTCCCCTCCAATTAACATCCCTAAGTAACCAAAACACTACAAGAAACATGAAAGTACAATATAAGCTGGAATGAAACCAAGGCTACCATGTCAGTTAATATAGATATATTAAAATACGAATAAAAACCACAATCCTGAAAGAAAAACAGGCAAAGAATACAAATAGAAAATCAACAAATGAAGGAACAGAAGTGGCCATTACACAAAACAAACACTATTCCCACTCGATATTAATTGAATATTAAGGCGGAAAATTATCAGACAATTACAAATGGAAGCCTAATGTTATATTTCACTTGTCAGCTTGATACAAGTTGGAAATGTTCAGAATCTCATTTGTTGGTCAGAATGTGCGGATATAAGAACGCCATGTCTCTCTGGTGCAATTCATGGACAGAGCATTTTCTGAGTAGCTCATGATATTAAAAAGCACGTATAATTATTCATGTTGAGATTTCACTTAAAATAACTATCCTCAGGAAATATTTCACATAAACATTGGGAGACATGTACAGGATGACTACAGAAGCATCACTCATAATAGTCAAGACTTAAAGACAAGTTAAAATCCTTAGAAGTAGGATATTGCATGGAAGTTACATTATTTTCAATAATCATATTTGAGGGATCTTCAAAAAGTTCATAGAGAGTGTGTTTATGGGAAAGTGAGGCATGCATTTCAACATTTTTCCAGCAACATTAACTCATCTTTTCATTTTGTTTTTCTATGAACTTCTTGAGCACCCTCACACATATGTGGGATATTAGAAGAAACTTTTAAAATAACATTTTATTTTATATAAGACAAAATTGACTTTATATATGTATGAAAAGCATACATAAGTGAAAAGATATAGACTATATCTTGTTGCATAAGACTGTAAATTATAAAATATGGGCACAGTTTTTGATTATTTATGTAAGTTTAAAGGACACGTTAATAATATACTGCTTAGAGTTCATGGTTATTATACCCATAAAATGTACCCCAATTTTATCTTCAGTGTTTCATTTCTTCTATTAACAATGGTGCAGGTGGGCATTCAGTACAGAGGTTAAGACATTACAGGAGAAACTTGAATTCTATATTGCAGTGCCTGGGTTCAAATCCTGGTTACGCTTCTTGTTCCAGCTTCCTGCTGATGCACACCTCAAGAGGTATCAGTAAAAACTTGGGTGCTTGGGTCCCTGTCACCACATGGGAGACCTTGATTAAGTTCCCAGCTCCCAACTTTGGCCCGGTCCAGACCCTGCTGTTGTGAGCACTGGGGGAGAAGGCAGATGAAAGATCTCTCTAACTCTGTCTCACTATATGTTTCTCTCTTTCAAATAAATAAAATAAAAATGAAAAATAAATAAGATGAAATACTATAGACAGTGAAAACTTCAGGGGTTGCCAGGAGTTAGGGGAGAGGGAGGGATGGGTGAGTGGAGTACAGAGAATGTTGAGACGTCTACTCTGTATTATATATTATGTTGATCAATAAGTGATGTTATACATTTGTTCAAGACCAAGGGTGAACCCCAGTGTAGACCATGAACTTTGGGTCCTAATGACACTCAACATAAGTTCAGCAACCATAGCAAATGCACCACTCTGGGGTTGGGGGGAGTATTGAGAGTGGGGAGACTGCACGTGTGTGGGCAGTTGAGTATATGGGAAATCTCTTTTCCTTCCTCTCAAGTTCAACATGAACCTAAAGCTGCTGTAAAAAAATAAAGTCAAGAAAAACTGGAACTATTATATAAAATGTTGATAATTATTATCTTTAGACATGAGGATGGTTGCTTATTTTGCTTTTGATTTTAAGAAAATGGAGATAATATGTTACCCAAAAAATGTCAAAAAAGCTAAACCAATCAAGGAGATAAATAGGTAATCTACACTAGAGAGGTACAAATGAAAAAGAAATTCAACATCACTGTTAATCAAAGGGAAGCAAATTGAAGGCATGATTGGGCTATATTTTTGACAAAGTGTGTGTTGCCCAGTGAGTGGAAGTTTGGAGCAGAGGGGACAAGACCCTTACCCTCTGAACTCCTTTCGCCTGCAGGAAGCAAGAAGTAGTAGATTTGGAAAAGGATATTGGATTCTAAGGGCAAAGGGAAATGGAAGAGAACCACACATCAGCTGTGATACTGAGGAAAGGCGAAGTTTTGAATTGGATGTGAAGTTTTCAACTGGACTCTAGGACTTTTCCACACCTGAAAGTGTGGCTTAACCCCCATCAGCCTGTTCCCATGATTGAATGTGACAGGCTCAAGATGACATCATGAGGCTGGGATAAGGAGACTTGATGTCTTTGTTGAAAGCAATGACAGAAAAAGTGAAACAAAACACCCTCTACCAACAACCTAGATAAGCCACAGACTAGGAAGTTGAGAGCTGGGTCTCATTTCAATAAAGTAACCATCTGTCTGATGCCCAATTAGGCTTATTGTTCCAGAGTAATTACCAGTACCCCCTTTGATTCTCAGGAACGTCCAAACTCGGACAATGACAGAACTCAGGAGGCTTAAAGTCACTTGTTCAAGCCAGTCGGTTAAAAAAAAATAGCAGTCATGTAATTCAAAACAAGTTCTGTGTCCTTTCCACTGGTATTAAGTATTACTAATCTGGACTGGTAGCTTGAAGAAGTACAGTTTTGCAAATATAGCTTAAGAAAAGTGAATTATTACAATTACTCCCGAGACTATACCATACTTCATAGTTAAGCCATTAATTGCTGGCACATGGAAACCCTCGGGATGGACCTTAATGAATAACTAAGATACACAAACAATATTAGTAAGCCAGTTCTATAGAAATTGAAATATGTATTTTCATAAGTATATCAAACACTGAGAGGTTACATGTTCCATTTTGCCTACCTGGTTTCCTCATTAGCCAAAAGAAGGTAAAATTCTATGTCTGAATGGTTATAAATTTTATTATTATTAAGGCTTAGATTAAATAATTGTTATGGGTGTTAATAAAACTAATGGAATAGGATTACTATTCAGAAAAGCTTAAAATTCAGGTGCTACTTCTTAATACAGTATGAACAGTGTAACAATTGTATATCACTTTCTTCTTACATATCAAATGACAAAAAGAGTGGCCTTTTTTAAAGACAGAGAACCCCGAATGTGTGTTTGCAGAAAACATCCTCAGGGGCCAATTTTGAGATATTAGAAATGTCCATGAAAGACATGAACCTTGATGTATGTGCTGCACTTACCCATGCTTCCGTGTGTATGTTTGCTCATGCATGTTTGTCTGTTTGCTGGCTTATCTGTAAATATCTTAATATTGCCTCTCGCGTTGAAAAGATGCATTTCCCAAGTCAGGAAGCAGTTTTTCATTTTCTGTCTCTACAAACAGTGTTTTGGAGGGAGATGACCCAGAAACTTGCAGAGATGGAATGGTGAAGAGAAAAGAAATCCCATTCTCCACCTTCCATTCCTTTATCAGCTGTGTGACCTTGGGCAAGCTTTCTGCCCTGAGTCTCGATTTCCTTTCGTGTAAAACTGGAAGGATGCTATCTTATACTTTTTCATCAGGCTCAAAACTCAAAGAGTTCACAGTGATGTCTTCCAGAATGTCTTTAGGAACATTCGTGCTCATTTTTTTTGGGAAGGTATTATTATTATTATTATTATTATTATTGGAAGGAATTTCTTTGCACAAACAATAACCCTAAGCAGCAAAGAACACTTCCTCACATGGGGCTCTCAAAGAGTTCCAAAAAAGGAGGGAGGACCAGCTAGGAGTGGTGGGAGGTCGAATTAAAGGCCCCACGGAGGGATGAATCACCTCTCAACAGATCTCTGCTTTTCAAAATGTGCACTGGAGGTGGGGAGAAAGCCTGCAGAAAGCTCACGGTCTGACAAGTTCAACCACAGTTGCCAATCTGCACGGAGCCGCTAACCAAGCCCTCTGAGCTTAGGGAGGAGCTCCCACCTTGGCCCAGAGCAGCCTTGCTCTGTAGCTGATCTTCCCCGAGCCTCTTAATGAAGTTTGACGCTTGGCAGAGGCAGAGAGCAAGGCACATGCTCTTAATGAGCTCTCGTTCCTAAGAGGCTTTGGCGTGCCGGGAGCATACCTCCTGCCATGAGCTCCCTCCAGTTGTCCGCCAACCCCCTCCCCCAACCCCCAGCTCTCTGGATGGGGCAGGCTGCTGTTAGCTGCATGCCGACATCCCACAAAGACCATGTCTGCAGGAGACACTGGGAGTCAGCATACATTGCCAGGGTTCCGTGGAGGGGAAAACAGTAGACATTCAAAAGTGGTTGGTGCAGCAACCAGGGATCTTCATAGACTAAGCTCCCTACATGTCTTCCATGCACAAGTACTTGCTGGGCTGGGGGCAAAGCAAACCTACTCTGACTGCCAAGCGAGACAGGAAGTCCAGCCTTCTGTGCCGTGCTGTCAATATGCTGCAGAAAAGAACTCCTCATCTGAAAAGTCTCAACCAACGCCTGCCCAGGTGGCTTTTGCTCTGATGCTCCAACGACACGATAGGTTTCTGAATACATTCATCCAACCAATGAGAAGTAAGCATCCACTATTGTCAGACACTCTTTCCCTAGGTACTTAACGGCTGTAGCCATCCCCAGGGTTGGAAGTTGTCCTCGCCTTTACGGAACCTGAATTCTACCAAGGAGAGACAGACGACAAAGCCGTCCTATGAAGAAGCTCATTACGGATAGAGCACCGGCTAGGGGGTGCCTGGCTGCTGCACCAACCACTTTTGAAAGAATGCTCGGGTCAATCCTTTACATTGGAGCTGAGACAGGCTGGAGGAGCGGGGCACGGACAGAGAGAGAATGTTCTGGCAGAAGGATGAGGTGCCCGCGGTGAGGGCGAAAGGGTCTCTGTTGTGAAGCATATGGGAGGGGGGCGCTTTATCAGCCCCAAAGCACAGGGGAGCACTGTTTCCTAAGCACCATTGCTGCTGTTTGAATGAGCCTCACTCTCCACCCCTCCCTCCAAATGTGTTTTCTGTGCTGAGTAATCGCCCCCGTGGGCTCCTGGAAGGTACACAGTCTCCCTTCTGTTTTCCTGACAGTAACACCTGGTAGGGTGATTTAGCATGCAGGGGGTACCTTATATATACTGGGGGTGGGTGTTGTGGCACAGACCGCCAGCTGGGATACCCACACCCCTTATCACAGTGCCTGGGAACCAGTCCTGGCCCCTGCTTCCAAGCCAGCTTCCTGTTAATGCACACCAGGGGAGACAGGAGATGCTGGCTCAAATGCTTGGGCTCCTGCCACTCATGTGGGGAACTCATACTGACTCTGTGACTCTTAATTTTGGCCTGGCCCAGCCCCAGGTATTGCAGGCATCTGTGGGAGTGAACCAACAGGTAGAAGATCTCTCACTCTCTCTATCTTTCCCCCTCTCGCACTCTGCCTTTGTAGTACATAAAAATAAAATAAACAGTGCTTTAAAAAATTATCAAATGTATGCACTTGATGTAAGAGGCAGTATGCAGGAAGACGAGCTGTGTCCAGGCGGCCCTGGGAGCAGAATGGCTGAGATTCTCAGTGTAGGGTTCCAGGGAGAATGAACCTCAGGGGAGCCTACCACCACACATATGAGAATACCGCAGAAAGTTTATGGGAAGTGGAATTAAAAGATAATTTTGTTTTGGTGCAAATACTTTGTTGAAATCCAGGCACAAGAGAAGTCTTCAAAACATTCATGGAAGGAGACAATGTTGTGGCAGAGCGGGCTTGGGCTACAGCTTGCAACTCCAGCATCCCATATCAGAGCACTGGTTCGAGTCCCGACTCCTTCATTTCCAATTCCGCTCCCTGCTAAAGCTCCCAGGAAAGCAGTGGAAGATGGTGCAATGGGCAGTGGGTGATGGCTCTGGTATGTGGGTCCCTGGCATCCACTTGGGATCTCCAGATGGAGTTCTTGGCTTGGCCCATCCCTGGCTGTTTCAGGCTTTTGGGGGAGGGAACCAGTGTATGGAAGATCTTTTTCTCTCTTTCTCCCTCTCTATCACTCTGTCGTTCAAATAAAATAAAAATAAAAATACACCTTAAAAAAAGTTCGTAGAAAATGTGTATGCTAAAAAAAAAATGAGTGGATTTCAAAATGTTTTTGTACCAAAATAAAGTTCTCTTTGAATTCTGTTTTCCATCAACTTTTTGAATTCCCCTTGTATACTCATCACTGTGGCTCTCATATTTGTCCTCATTTGTGTCTCTGGGCATGAATTACAGAATTAAAGCTATTTTTTCGTTTATTTTTCTGCCTCCAATTGAAAGGATCATTTTCTTTGTATAGTCAACATTCTATCCCAACTAGTTATAATATGAGAAATGAAATAACTGCCAAGTCGAAGTAAAAAAGCAAAGAGGGAATGACTAAAGAAACACTGAGAAAGTGCAAAGGAGAAGAATAGAAATTCTAGCCCTTTGATGATAATATCCTTTTTGAAATGGCCGATCATTGATACTCCACTTTCATGAATGACACTCTCAAGAGCTAGTCTAAAATGTGAGTAGTATCCAGGTTCAGATTTCATATGGCAGTTATCTTATATATGCGAAATGCCAATTGATTATTAAAAACACATTTCCTTAGCTTTGACTACCATGTAATAGACAGGTAACTATTACATCGTCGTTAAACCCCAGTAAATACCGCTTATTGGAAACACATTTCTTTCAACTCAACAATATGATTGTGTATGTATCTATTACAGAAATCTTGAAACTCTATCAATTTGTGCCAAAAATACATCTCTTTTCTTTTGAATCCTTACGGTTCAAGATATTGTCTCAAATGGAGTACTATTAAATCCCCAGTAAGGATCTCAGGAATAAATGATGACGGCGGCCATGCAAGTTTGGCAGTTTGTTTAATCACTCAGAATAATAACTGGAAACAAGAGCACTCTGCACATTAAAAGCAGATTTGTTCAAAGCATGTTTGGCCACTTTGTGTCTAGACTGAACTACTGCTGGCTCAAATGTTCTGGACAAAAAATTTGTAGCAGCAAAATCCTTTTCAGGGGCAAATGAATTACTCTGTGGGTTGGGTGCATTTTTCTGCCCAATGGATTTATTGCAGTATTCCTACTTTCTTGGGTTTGGGCTGTGCGCTGAAGCCCTGGGCTGTAGCTTAGGCAGGAGCTGTGGAACTAAAGAAAAAAAAAATAGAATTTAAAAAGGTAGAAGACTCTAATTGTCTCCTGGTCTGAGGTCCTCATGCTACACAGATGGACAAACTGAGGCAACAAGCTCATCCAGGAACCTGTATCCGTTTTTTGGGGGGGAGAGGGGGGGTACATAAGAGGTAACAAAATCTAAATGCTGTTCTGCATTACAATTTTTCCACTAATGGAAAAGACGTTGTAATCCTCGGGAATTGGGTGGAATGTAAAAGACGTTCACCGTTTTATAATTATATTTACTCCTTGCTTCATTTTAGTATTGGATCATAAGGAAGAACATGATTCATAAGGTAGTTGGAAAACACACCTCGGTAGTGGGCGTTTAGCTTGGTGGTTGTGAGTCTCTTGTTGAAATACCTGGGTTGGGGACTGGCGCTGTGGCATAATGGGTAGAGCTGCAGTGTCGGCATCAATTATGGGCACCCATTTGGGTCCTGGCTGCTTCACTTCTGATCCAGCTCTCTGCTATGGTCTGGGAAAGAGAAGATGGTCCAAGTCCTTGGGCCCTTGCACCCAAGTGGAAGACCTGGAAGAAACTCCTGGCTCCTGGCTTCAGATCAGCTCAACTCCAGCCGTTGCGCCCAACTGGGAAGTGACCTAGCGGATGGAAGTACTCTCTCTCTCTCTGTCTCTCCCTCTCTCTCTCTCTGCTGCTTCTCCCTGTGTGTAACTCTGAGTTTCAAATAAATAAATAAATCTTTTAAAAAGAACTACCTAGGTTCAATTCCCGGCTCTAGTTCCTGACTGGAACTTCTAACCAATGCAGACCCTGGGAGACAGTGGTAATGGCTCAAGTAATTGGATTCCTTCCATCCAAGTGGGGGGTCTGGATTGAGCTCCTAGCTTCGGCCCTGGTCCAAGCCTGAAACAGGCATTTAGAGAGTGAAACAGTGGATGGAAGCCCTCTTTGTTTATCTATTTCTCTTAAATACATTTTCAAAACCTTTTTTATTAAAAAAAAAAAAGCCATGTTAACATAAAATTTGCCTGTGGGTGAAACATTACAAGCTTGCCTACAGCTCGGTAGAGCGCATGGAAAGTCCCCCTCCCATGGTCATGCCATGGTCCAGGTAGTGGCAGTGTCTGCCAGCTCTGGCTGTTCAGAGCCTGTCCCTCCTGATAGCTGGTCCATATTTTGGATCTCTCAGCTAGCTACCTACAGCACTGAACTCTGGGAAAGACTGACCCAGCTCTGAGAACTGTGAGAGGCACATGAGCTCAGTTAATAGAATTGGCAGGCCAGCGCCGCAGCTCAATAGCCTGCCTAATCCTCCTCCTGCAGCGCCGGCACCCCGGGTTCTAGTCCTGGTCGGGGCGCCGGATTCTGTCCCGGTCGCTCCTCTTCCTGTCCAGCTCTCTGCTGTGGCCCGGGAGTGCAGTGGAGGATGGCCCAAGTCTCTCACTGTCCACTCTGCCTGTCAAAAGAAAATATATAATTGACATAAATACTGTGCAAACCTGTTGCCCTTGTAGTTACAGCTATGGCTGGCTTGCCATGTGTGACAAGCACCCTCAGTGCTCTTACAGCACATTAACTCATATAGTCTCCAAGAAGCTCCCCTGGAGTAATGTGATATTGGCCATATAGGAGGCCGTTCGGAGAGGTCATGGAAAATAGGATAAAAAGATAAATTTATTTTGGTGCACAACCCTTCTCCCATATCTCACTCATGGCATCTTCTCATCTGTATCCTTGGCAACATCTGCTAAAATACACTCATAAATGGCTTTACATTTTTGCTTCTCTTGCAAATTAGTGGAACACTGAGGAGAGGACCATGGGACCCTCATTTATAACCAATTGGTCAGAGGCACAGGGGAACTCTTATGGGACTGAACTTCAGTTTAATACCTCCTTAGGAAGAGAATGTCAGAATTGAATCGAAATAGGGAACATCCAGCTGGCATCCATTGGAGAATTTGTTGCAGAACTGGCTGATTTCTGAGAGCCTGGAGAAGTACCCCACCATCTGGTTCCAGTTGGTCTCTGTGTCATAAAGGTATGGTAGGAGAAACTGAGTGTTTTTTTTTTCTATACCCTCTGGAGTCGGAACTACTATTTTACAGGATAACAAAAAGGTGAATTAATTGTTCCCAAAACAAATAGCTAGGAAGTTTTGGGGGAATATTTGAGCCAAGGTATCATAACTCTAGAACCTGAGCACTTTATCTGCAGAATGAAACTCTCTTTGGGGAAGCTTATGGGTTATGATTATAGATTTGTATGTGTTGGCACTTTCTAGGCCAACTGAGAATGTAGCCAGAGGGAAGGTTAGATTGAGTTATTACTACAACTTAATTCCATGTTTAAATGTTGGAGATAGGCGCCCTTGTGTAACTGGCTTTGACCTTTTTGAAATGAACTCTTGTTGTTTTTTCTTTTTCTGTGATGGTGATTATCAGATGAATTAGTGAATTATTTAGATCTGGGATTAAATTATTGAATTGAAATTGGAAGTTAGTCAAGGACAAAAGGCTACACTTTGTATGATCTCACTTAGATGAATTGCCCAGAATAAGTAAATTTCTAGAGGGAAAAAAAATGTAGATTGCTGATTTCCAGGGTCTAAGAAAAGAGAGAGCAGGGAGATTGCAAAGGGCATGAGGTTTTGTGTTTTTTGTCTTAATAGTAACAATTCCATTTATTATGATCATCAAGTATTACATATTATACATAATTGTATGGGGCATATTTTTAAATATTGTTTTATTACTATAAAGAGAACAGGTTTCATGTAGTTCATAGATACAATTCTAAGAACATATGGTATTTCCCTCCCTCCCTTGCCCTTCCTTTCTTTCTATCTTTTTTAATTTTTGCTACAACATATTTTAAATTTATTTTTCTGTCAAAGACTTATGCTCCACTAAATGAAGAATTCAATGAGTAAAAGTAAAAAGACCACAGTTCAGAAGGAATAGAGACAAGGGCTATAAACAATAATCAAATCCCAAAGTGTTAGAAGTTTCTTTTTTAAGTGATATAAATATTCTGGATTCTACTGTCAGCATAGTTGCCCCACTTTGTGAATGCACTAAAGACTGCTGAACCATACACTTTAAAAGCATGGATTTTATGGCTTGTAATTATATCTCAACTTTTAAAAAGGATTTAAAAAAGGAAAAGAAGTGATTCAAGTTCAAGTGTGCTCGCCAACCATGGAAGATGCTGTGACCTTTTGCTATTTAAGGGTCAATCAGGGGCCATTGCTATGGTGTAGTAGGTTAAGCCTCTGCCTGTGGTGCTGGCATCCCATTTGGTTTGCATCCCATTTGGTTTGATTACCAGCTGCTGCACTTCCCATACAGCTCCCTGCTAACAGCCCAGGAAAGCAGTAGAAGATGACCCAAATGCTTGGGCCCTGCACCCACGTGGGAGACCCGGAGGAAGCTCCTGGTTCCTGGCTGTTGATCGGCTCAACTCTGGCCGTTGCAGACATTTGTGGGGTGAACCAGCAGATGGAAGACCTCTCTTTCTCTCTCTCTCTGTCTCTCCCTCTCTCTCTGTAACTCTGCTTCTCAAATAAATAAATAAAATCTTAAAAAAAAAGAAAGAAAAGGTGAACTATCCTATATGCTGAAAGAAAAAGGAAAGTCCTACACAAGGCAAGAACTGGGTAATCTTTAGAGGCCCCAGACTGAGAGAAGCATCTAGAACACATTCATTTCAAGGAAATGTAAAAAGTGTGGAGAAGGCACTGGTGTGCAAGGCCTGTGTCCATACAGTGGCTGACTGTGAAGACAGGGTAGTTCAGATGCTAAGTTAGAGGAGATCCAGCCCGTGGTGAGGCTGTGGAATTGCTCTCAGAGATGTAGACGCAGAATATTCCTGCTGCGTGGTTGAGTACCGGCCGGCAATCCGGAGTCACTCTTCCCACCATCAGAGCCAAGCATCGAACTTCACTGGGGCATCTCAGAAAGCTCTCTGTGCTAGTGCCTGAATGGTGCTCACCAAAATCTGAGGAAGCTGATAAAATCATTCAGAATGGGCAGATGCCACCAGATGCGCGAGTGTCTCTTGTGGACACGCCAGCCCACATTTCATTGCACCTGCAATCCAGGGAAAGAAGGGCATAATGGGGAAGGGATGAGGTTGTGATGGCAACTGATATGGTATCCTCCATCTGCACCAAAGGATGCCTCTGGGGCGATGGAGACGCTCAGAAAGACTCCACCCACTCTCTCTTTCCTGTCTCCTGGTACCCTGTTGATCAAGATTCCATACCTTTCTGGTGATTTCACACCAGCTAAGATGTACTTTCAGAAGCAACACATTTTCTCTCTTTAGTTCCAGTTAAAACTTTAATCTTGCATTCAATGCCATTGAACTAGACACTTGAATGTGGTTAAAATGGTAAATATTTTGTTGTGTATACTTAAAGTGACAAAAAGTGTCTTAAAAACTAACAAACAGAAACAAAAGAAAAATCATTTTCAGTCTCATATCCAGTACAGTTTCTCAACCTCCTTCTAATTAGGTCTGCCTCATATTCTAAGAACTAGCCCAAGGAGAGGTCTCTGTTGTCCCCTTTCATTTCTTTGTTTATTCTCTCTCTCTCTCTCTCTCTCTCTCTCTCTCTCTCTCTCTTTAAAGTTATATGAAATGCAGACAGAAACAGAGAGAGAGACACACATCTACTGATTTCCTACTCAAATGCCTACAACAGATGGGGCTGGGCTGGGCTGAACAAGGCTGAAGCCAGGAGCCTGGATCTCAGTCCAGGTCTCCCATGTGGTTGGCAGGGACTCAACTGCTTGAGACACCATCTGCTGCCCCCCAGAGTGTGCATTAGCAGGAAGCTGGAAGTGGAAGTGGAGCTAGAACTCACACATGGGTTGCAGGCATCCCAAGTGGCATCTCAAGCACTGGACCACACTCCACCCCTCAATTGTCTTTTCACTCTCCTTTTCCTAGTGAGTCCACTCTTCTCATTGCTCTGAGGTTGAGGCTGAGAGATCAGGATTATGAGGAAGTACAAGAATCGTGTGCCTTGGTAACTATTCTCTGCCTTGCAGTGTGGCCGTTGGCAAGTGTGGCAGGTGTCCTGTAGGCACACCACCCCGGGATGTGGGGAGAAGCTGTCTGCAAGTCCTTGCAGGAATCCTCCTCGCTGCATTCTTTCCTGTAGGACAGACTCATGCCCATGCACAGTTCTTTTCCAATGCTATGCCAATCAAAGTCTCTTATTTTCCATAATTTTTATGCTTCAGCATCTTGGGTCCTTGCTGCCCTGGGGAGACTGCCCCTCTCAGGACTAGGCAATCCCTACAGAGAGAGTAAAGGACTTGTCCCAGACTGTGTCTTTCAAACTGACCAGTCCAGGCCCTCAAACTCAGGACTGCTCTCTGCCTGTCCTATTCTCCCAGGCCTGGGTCCCAGACAACCAGGGATACACCTTACATAAGCCCCAGAACCTGCTGGAATGTTTCCAAATGGCCAACCTCAAACCTGCTTCCCCTGCCTTCCCATTGCTTCCTATAAAACCCCAATAACGGCTCTTACTTACATGTTCCCCTACCCCTGCAACCCCTGTCTGCTTTGGTGGGGGGACCTGAAGGGTATGGCGCACCCCTTTTTGCCCCCTGATCTGTTGGCCTCAACATATCTGAATAACAACAAAACGTATGTTTTAAAACAGTCACCCTCCCTTACCCCAGGCTTGGGAACTTCAGACAGTGTCCCCTGCCCCTCCTCTCTTTACCCTG
Organism: Oryctolagus cuniculus; assembly: GCF_964237555.1. Lineage (NCBI taxonomy): Eukaryota > Metazoa > Chordata > Mammalia > Lagomorpha > Leporidae > Oryctolagus > Oryctolagus cuniculus. Next base: position 57,386,936 of record NC_091448.1, on the reverse strand, counting down.
CCAGGATGAACTGGCCAAACAAGACACTCGCTGCAGCTTTCTCTAGGCAAAAAGAAAAGCTTCATGGAAGCCCTCAAACTCTCCATGGCTCCTCTCAGACTCTCCCAAGCCACCAGCTCATCACACCCAGTTCTGGGGACCAGCGTGGTGATGGCCTTGGGCTCCTGGGCCTTGGAAGCTCTGCAAGCTCAGTCCAGGGGCAATGCCAGAGTCCCTTTCTTTTAGACCCTACTGTGTTTGAATGTGTCATTAATATTCATGCATTGGGGGGCTGGTGCTATGGCATAGTGGGTAAAGCCGCCTCCTGCAGTGCCGGCATCCCATTTGGGTGCTAATTGGAGTCCCGGCTGCTCCACTTCCAATTCAGCTCTCTGCTGTAGCCTGGGCAAGCAGTGGAGGGTGCACAAGTGCTTGGGCCCCTACACCCACATGGGAGACCCAGAGGAAGCTCCAGCTCTGGCTGTTGAGGCCATTTGGGGAGTGAACCAGCAGATGGAAGACCTCTCTCTCTCTCTCTCTCTCTCTCTCTGCCTCTGCTTCTCTGTAACTCTGACTTTCAAATAAATAAATAAATCTTAGAAAAAATTCATGTGTTAGAAATGTAATCCCCAAATCAACAAGGCTGAAAGGCAGGGCCTTATAGGAAATCCTAAAGAATGGGTTAAGCCGGCGCCGCAGCTCACTAGGCTAATCCTCCGCCTTGCGGCGCCGGCACACCGGGTTCTAGTCCCGGTCAGGGAGCCGGATTCTGTCCTGGTTGCCCCTCTTCCAGGCCAGCTCTCTGCTGTGGCCAGGGAGTGCAGTGGAGGATGGCCCAAGTCCTTGGGCCCTGCACCCAATGGGAGACCAGGATAAGTACTTGGCTCCTGGCTTCGGATCAGCGCGGTGTGCCGGCCTCAGCGCGCCAGCCGTGGTGGCCATTGGAGGGTGAACCAACGGCAAAAAGGAAGACCTTTCTCTCTGTCTCTCTCTCTCACTGTCCACTCTGCCTGTCAAAAAAAAAAAAAAAAGAATGGGTTAATGGGGTAATGTTGCTATAGACAGAGCTTGTAGGGATGGAGTCTCTGTCACACTTCAGCCGTCTCTCTGCTCTTGCCCTTGGTCTTTTACCACACAAGGATGCAGTAAGAGGTGCTCATCAGATGTCATCAGCCTCCAGGATGGGAGAGAAGGAATTTTTGTACCTTATAAATGAACCAACCTAGGGCTTCTGTTGCAGAAGGCACACAGTGGACTAAGACAGTCCCTCAGTGTTGGCAAGTGATTGTCAGAGTTCTTCCTGCTCACCTTGGTGGGGAGAGTGGGTGGGTGAGAGGACATTAGGGGTCCTGGGAAGCATTGCCAGGCAGTGGCATTGACTATTTACAATACTTCATTCTCAGGTTTCCTGTCTGGGGGGCTTAGGGTCACAGGACAATTTCATCTACCCTTTAGGTGAGTCTTGCGGGAATGGACCTACCAACAAACACTGGAACTTCACTTTGGAGTGTGACCATGCTTGCTTCTCACTTCCCTGTGAACCTAAGAATAATAACTGAGGCCATTTCGAGAAGGGCTCTAAAGCCCTGCCATTTTGTTCATGGGCTCCATTACCCAACACAATACAGGCATCAGTGTGCGCTCACCTCATTCGCACTCTCACTGCTGCAGACCAAGCCATGCAGCTTTCATAAAAAAAAAAAAAAAATGCAATCTCTGCTTATATGTTGTTTTGTGCACTCCTTTTGTCACTCGTCTTGAACCTGGGAACATTTCCTGAGCCCTTGATCTTTTAGTCTCTACTGAGCATAGTTGTCTTAATGTAAATGAATGTTCGCTGAAAGCCTGGACAAAGAGTTGCAGGTATCCATAGAGCAGTTTATTTAATTCTCTCTGCTATTCCTTATGACTCCAGTTTGGCCCCAGTTATCATTACAATAAGAATCAGAACAGTGATCACCCTTGCACAGACACTTTGAGAGACATCTAATCAGTTCCTACACGTGACACACCTGGGTGAAAAGATATGCACATTTTAATGTGTTTCAGATGCACTGTCAAATTGCCCTCCAGAAATGGAGTCCAATTTACATACCCACCCCTAGAAATGAAAATGTCCATTTTTCTGCACTCTGCCTACTGTAATTATCACTCCCACTTTGAGACAAAATGGCATTTAATTGTTGCATAATTTTCATTTTTTGACTACTAGTGGGTTGAAAATTTTTGTCATTTAGGTTTCTTTATATTTCTGCATTGATGATTTGACAGTTTATATCTTCGTCTTTGATTTCTAGTGTAGTGGGTTTTTTTCTTATAGATTTGTAAAAGCACAGTGTATTGAAGCTAATGCCATGTGTTCATTAATGTCTTTAAAATAACATTTCTTTGTTGATAAATTTAATATATAACCTTTATAGTTTTTTGGGGGGAACCACTAAATTTTAGATAACAACATATGTAAAGATATTCATATTTAATTGTTTAAATATTTTCCATATCCTATTATTGTGTAAATATTTGTCAATATGTTAAATTTTCTTACAGGCGTATATTTCATCATTTCTCTCTGTATCCATGTGGCTTTTATTTTGCATTTATATTCGGTCATTATATTACTTTAAAATATTAAACAAATATTTCTTGAATATATCCATTCTTTATCCAATAATTTAAAGCACTACCTTATGAAATACTAATTCATATGTATGTATTTATAAATACTTATTATCCTTCAACAGTTAGTGTAATACTTGTGTGATTTTTGTGGGTTTATGATAAATAATGTATTTATTTTTTAATTTTTTTCATTTGAAATGCAGATATACAGAGAAGGAGAGTGAGAGAGAGATCTTCCATTCACTGATTCACTCTTCAAATGGCCACAATGACTGGGACTGGGTCTGGTCACAGCCAGGAGCCAGGATCTTCTGGATTTCCCACGTGGGTACAGGGACACAAGGACTTGGGCCGTCTTCCACTGCTTTCCCAGGTACATTAGCAGAGAGCTGGATTGGATATTAAGCAGTCGGGACTCAAACTGGTGCCTATACGGGATGCCAGCCCTGCAGGTGGAGGTTTAACCTTCTGTGCCACTGCACCAGCTCCACAAAGAATTTAATAATGAAAGTCTCCCTCATTCTGTTTTCTCAGTTCTTTTCTGCTATTGATGCTTCAAATGAACATTAAAAAATTTTGTGACATATAAAAATAAGAGTGACATTTGCGGAACTACCAATGAAATATTAATTTAAGGGACAATGGATGTGTTTATAACATTTTTCCCAACTGGGAAGAGGTTATTATTTCAGTTTTTCAAAGGATTTTTATGTCACTCAAGAAAGTTTTGCAGTCATATGCTTTTGCTTTTGCTTTGTGGTCATATGCATTTCTTTACTGAGTACCTACATATCATCATAAAGGAAATATATTCCTCTTATAGTTTAACTGTTAATTCTCAGATTCACAAGAAGATGTTTATACAATTAATTTTTAATTATTTGTTTTTTGTACAGTTTCTTTGTACCAGACTCACAACTTTTCCCTATAGCAAGTTCCTAATTTTAGGGAAAAAATATGATGTACACAGTAGGATGATTTTTCTCTCTTCTTTTCCAATAATAACACCTTTTGAAATTTCTCATTACTGACTGTGTTCTCTGGAATGACCAAAAGAACAATCTTAAATTATGACAGGAAGCACAATTTTCTTATTCCTCACTTTAATAGGAAACTAAATGTTTTCCATATATATTTCTGAAGTAGTTGGAAGTAGTTATGTCAAGGAACTATTCTTCTAATCTTAGGTTTAAGTATTTTCAGTTCAATTGGACTTGTACATAAATAACTTAATCCAAGATAAAGGAAACAGTGTGGGTTCAAAGTCAAGTACAATGTCACTAAAACTGGAGTTGTCAGACATCCTATACAGACCAGATTATCCTATATTTGAAAACAACTGTGTCAGGATGTATAATCATCCCACATTTGATCTGGATCTGACACTACCAATGACATCTGTTAGTCGCTAACTTTCTCCATGCCAGTAATAATACACCCCAAATAAATTAAAATAAAAATCACCCAAAATAAAATATGGCAGCCATAATAAAAAGCAAACATGCAAACAAAATTTTCCCATAGTGGGTCGGGTTTATTCAGATTAGGTCCTGGATCTGTGGTGCTGTCATTTTTTAAAATCCTATAATCAGCAGAATCCGGGTGCATTATTGGACCTCAACGTGAGAAATGATTGGGTTTTGAAGGAATAACTGGAGAAAGCCTGAACATGTCTCCTGGGCCATCTAGTGGCTGCTGAGTGCACCTGAAAACAACAACAACAACAACAACAACAAAACAGCAAATCACACTAGAGTGATCTTCAGATTCAGAACAAAAATGAATGGGGTCACTCCCTTCGAACCCCCTTCCTAAATGAACACAGCCTAGCTGGGACTTTGTACACAATGGCACTGCAATTACTTTTGATGACAAGGGCTTTGAAAATGAAGACAAGCATAACTCAGATTCGTGTAACTTAGAGTTCTATGTGACCCATGTGGAAACAACCATTGCCTAAAGAGAATGTAGGTACAGGGAGTACTGGAGCTCAACTGCCGAAATGATGCAGCCAAAACATCAATAAAATATGAGCAATTACCCTGTGCATGTATAGTCATAAACCATGACTGCTAGAAGAAAACCATTTGAAAAAAATGCATTCTTAACAAAGGTATCATTCACTGTCCTTAAAGTCACAACAACCTTTGAGTGACAGAATCACTAAAGCTATCTTCCATCTATTTCTTAAATTCCTGCTCTGTCTACACAAAAACAAGACCCCCCCCCAAAAAAAAAAATAGCAAGCAAACAATCAAAAAAGAGTTAGCAGTGGATCATAGCTGGGAATCTCGAAGAACAAAGATAAAGCAAATTGATAGCTTTCGAATGTTAATAGGGTTTGTCACCTCCTAGAGTGTGTAAATTGAAGACATCTGTCTGGCCTAAAATAAATTCCAAAAATCCCAAACTAATTGCTTCATATACACAATGCAAAACCTCAGAATTCCATGCAAAAATAAACCTTCATTTGGAAAATAAACTTTGTACAATTATGATAAAAGAAGAGCTGTCAGTGAGCCAGCGCTTAATACAGAAGGATTATTTTGAAATAAACTTCTTCAAAGCTCATTAGAATTGGAAAGAACTGTGAAAATAGATCCCTCCACGAAGTCCTTAGGTATGTGATGGTGTTGGCAGGAACTTAACCGAAAGAATACAGGTTTCCATCAGGAGTCTGTTGACTTTTTGAAAATTATATTCATTTTCAACAGGAAAAAAAGGAAAATAACATAATTTCTCTTGTCTGGCCTCCAAGAAATGAATAGAAATATAGCAAAATCATTCCCACGGAAAGTCCTGATGAATGACATTGTAGCACTCCCATCCCTGGAAACCTTCCTTCCTTTTGTCTGCTTATTCTAGAATGGATGTAAAAGAAAAGGCGCTATTAAATTTTCACAACCAGACATGTGTTAGCTAAATCTTTTCTAGGAAGCCTATTAATTCATCGGGAATACTCTTCGACAGTCCAGTAGTCTTGAGAGAAAGAGAGAGAGGCAGCTCATTCAACAAGAATCGAATTCAGATACTCACAAGACCACTGCGTGGAGCAAAGGAAACTCAGCTTGGGTGGAACACAGATTTGCTTGTGGAGCTAAGCTGCGAGAAGGATGGAAGTCTGATGTCTTCAGAATGTCTGAGATGGGGGTGTGGATGCTCCCAGGGTGTTCCCCAAACATCACTAGCCTTTAATACAGACTAACTGGGTTGGGGGGAGTCCCCAGGGTATTGAGATGAGTCCCTAAGCTACAGGCAGTGCAGGCTTCCCAGTTCCACCCAGAGATGCCGATCACATCTCTGGAAAAACCTCTTGGACCACAGAACACTCACAGTAACTGCAGAAATATCGCAGATACAAGCAGGCTTCTTGGATTGTGGTCCACATTGCTCCTTTGCAAATATACAGCAACAGTCACCCTCACCACGAAGGGACGGCTGCGGCTGGCACACCCTGCAGGTTACAGTCTGTGTTACATCAGTAGTCAGCATGCACCTGTCCTATTTGCCCATGTTCCCTTGCAGCCTGTTCAGTCAATCTCGTTCTGTTCACACTATCTTCCCTGAGGAATTCTTGTACCACCTGCGTAGCTTTTCTCATAACTGTAGAACCAAGTGACTGACAATTACATCCCGCAAGCCGCAGCATCATAGAAGGAAAAGCTTCACTTGATGCAGTTTCGGGGACCTGAAGGAAGGACTCCTACCATAGGAGCTGTGTGATAGCAGAGTCTAGGTCTCCCTCCAACCAGGGCGTGTTTGTTAAACTACCTCCCAGGCTCTCTGTGTGTCTGGGTTAAGTGAGGACTGCAGGGCAACCTCTTGGGCATCCTATAATAGGGTTGTTTCTCATTGCCCCAACGCACGGCTCCTTCCTAGAACTCACTCAGTGGCTCTTTTAGGAAACTTAGCCACGCAAGAAGACCAAACTTGCTTTTCACTGGATAAGCCATAAGTGAGTCTGTCTGTCATAAGGCTGTCTCTGATGAATGACCATGGAAGACAGGAGTTGTGACAACTCATTTTCACGTCATTTTCCCCTCACTGATGCTGTCCTGGGTGTGGCTTTTACCATTTTCCTTGACTGGGAAACAGATGCTGGACTGTCTAGGTCAGCAAGGCTCACTCCTTTGGCTAATCAAGACCTGTCAGGATAGCCTTCGATCCAGTCTTCTTAACTGAGAGTTCGATTTCTAAACTGTTCACAGAATCCATTCTCTGTCTCTCTTCACTCCAGAAGCCCAGCAGTGAAGCTATGGCCAGCCACAGCTAGTGTTAGAATTAGGCTTTGTGGGGCCAGCACTGTGGCACAGCGTGTTAAGCCGCTGCCTGCATTACCAGCACCCTCTATGAGTGCCAGTTTGAGTCCCGGCTGCTCCACTTCCAATCCAGCTCTCTGCTATGGTTTGGGAAAGCAGAAGACGGTCCCCATGGGGACCTGAAGGAAGGGAGACCCAGAAGAAGCTCCTGGGTTTGGATAGGCCAGCTCCGGCTGATTGGGGAGTGAACCAGCAGATGGAAGACCTCTCCCTCTCTCTCTCTGCCTCTCTTTCTCTGTGTATAACTCTGACTTTCAAACAAATAAATAAATCTTTTACAAAAAAAGAATTACACTTTGTACTCTTAGTCCTTCCAAAAATGCAAGCCCATGGAGACGTAAGTGATGACTTTCTGTCTCTCCCTCCTTTTTCATCTGATGTCTCTCCTGTATTTGCTTCCGTAAATCAATCTCCGTCTGGGTCCCACCCTGTTCTCTTAAGCACTTGGCTCTTTGATCTTAGGTTTTTGGTTTGTAATCAGTGTGTGATGCCAATGACATGCTGGTCTCCAAATCTGGGATCTCCCAGGCAGGCATTTCGGATAGTGAGATCACAGTATTTATCAAGTTACAATTCAAATGGGATTGCTTTATTCTCCCAAATTGCTCCAAACTTCCTCCAAAGCTCCTCATACCGGGTAGAAGAATTCAGTGCCTTTTAAGTATGATTTGCAGTTGTGTGGAATAAGATGGTGGTGGTGACCTTCCTGTCTTTCCCACGCTCGTGTTCGGGAATGAACTCTTCCAGGCTCACAGCCTCACCTTAGCAGTGATATGATCACACCTTTAGGCTCTGTCATGAGTTGGAAAGTTTGGGATTCAGTGTATCTGACTCCCTTCGATCCGAATAAATCAAGAGAACGGAATGAAAGGCCAGAGGTAAAACATGTTCCTCTTAGAAAGAATGAGGGCTTGTTGAACAAGGGGCCCAGTTCAAGTGCTATTCAACTTTGTAGGGATCAGAGCTCATACATTGGAGCAGAGAAGGAAGATCAAAATAGTACGGTTATCTTGATCATTGACTGAAGACCAGCATTTGAGTATCTTTGACAGAAATGGAAGGGCCACAGGCGAACGTATGGATTTAGCAGAGGCAAAGGGAACAAGGTTTGGAGGATGCTGATACTTCAGATACAGCACCAGGCCAAAGGATGGGGAGGGAGAAAGAAGAAGGGGCAGCTACAATACAGTGCTAGGCAGAAAGCCAAAACACTGTGGCAAAAAATGACCTACATGAAGGTTCTCTGTGATTGAGATCCCGGTGAAAAGAACAGGCCATCAAAGAAGGAGGTATCTTTCTCTGAAGGGAGGAGAGAACTTCCATTTTGATTATGGCTTTGTCTAAATAAGGTCGGAGTTTGTGAACTCAAGGCTTCCATAGCCTTGGCAGCTCATGACAAGAGTCTCGGGTGATTGCTGACATCATAAGTAAGACTGTCAATTGTTAAATCAACAATGGGAGTCACTGTGCACTTACTCCCCATGTAGGACCTCTGTCCTCAGTGTGTTGTACCATGAGAATTAATGGTAAAACTAGTCTTCAAACAATACTTTATACTTCGTGAGTCTGTGTGGGTGAAAACTGTTGAAATCTTTACTTAGTATAGAGTTGGTCTTTTGTATATAAAGATAATTAAAAATGAATCTTAATGAAGAATGGGATGGGAGAGGGAGTAGGAGGTGGGACGGTTTAGGGGTGGGAGGGTGGATATGGGGGGAAGAACCACTATAATCCAAAAGTTGTACATGAAATTTATATTTATTAAATAAAAGCTTTCTATAAAAATTTTCAAAAGAAACCACAGTGCTAGGGGCAGCACAGTCAGGAGAGAAGAAACCTGAGCCAGAAAGAGTAGGGTTCTACAAACTGAGGGAGGGAGTAGGGAAGAAGAAGGTTCATCATGAGACCCATCAAGACAGAAGAGCTAAAGATAGTCTGTTAGGAGGCCCTTACACAGCACACCACAGATTGAAATGAAATGCGTCACCACACAAATTGTGCGCAGTACTTTCAGCTGTCTGCATTTCCTCTTGCTCTAACAAACTACCACCCATGCAGTGGCTTAAAACAACACAAATGAGCAACCTCTTGCTTCTGGCGGTCAGAAGTCTGAGATGCATCTCAGTGGCATAAGTCAAGGTGACCACAGGGCTGCATCCTTTCTGGGGGCCCCAGGGCAGTAGCTGTTCCTTTCCCTTTCTAGCTACTAGGGGACCTGAATTCTTTCAATTGGGAGTTTCTTTGCATCTTCAAACCCAGAAGTAAAGCATCTTCAAATCTTCCTATGGCTCTGACACTTCAGCTTCTCTTTTACTTCCATGGGCCTTTCGTGTGTGTGTGTGTGTGTGTGTGTGTGTGTCCGGTCAGGGGTGGAGGTGTTATTATGCCTACCACGTTCTCTGACTATAAGACTTATAGATGTAATCTAAGTATTATGCAGTCAAGAACGATATTGAAGGGGCTGGTGCTGTGGCATAGCAGGTAAAGCCACCACCTGCAGTGCCAGCATGCCACATGGACACGGGTTCTAGTCCCGGCTGCTCCTCTTCTCATCCAGCTCTCTGCTATGGCCTGGGAAAGCAGTAGAATATGGCCCAAGTCCTTAGGCCCCTGCACCCACATGGGAGACTAGGAAGAAGCTCCTGGCTCCTGGCTTACGATCAGCTCAGCTCCAGCCACTGTGGCCATCTGAGGAATGAACCAGCAGATGGAAGACCTCTGTCTCTGCCTCTGCCTCTCTGTAACTCTGCCTTTCAAATAAATACATACATCTTAAAAAAAATATTCAAGATACTTAACAGCCAGTATGCAGAAAAAAATCAATAGGTCCAAAGATGCTAGAAGAAGTGCTAGGGACACAGTGTTATGGGAGGCACAGACCTGTTGATTCATCAATGGCTGCATCTTCAGGAACTTTCCAGGGCTGGGAGGTGTGGCACTGAGGAAGGTGTGGGGTGTCCCAGCAAGTGGAGGGCACTGCGGCAGCTGGAGGCAGATGCTTTCTGTCCAACAGGACTGAAGCCCATCAGCATTTTATAGCTGTGTGCCAGCTAAACATCGACCTTACATGGACTTTGTATGCCTGTGTGCCTATAAAAGCATGCAGAAACAAGGTCCAGAAAGAAATGCCTGGAATTCACTATAGCACATGCCCATAAAAGAACACACGGGTAATGGAAATGATTGGCAATGGCACCTAGGGTCTTCCCCTAGCATTTCCATGTTTTACCATGAGAATCTATGCATATATGGTTTGTGTTCTTAAATTTAAGATTGTAGAGGACCTGAACAAATAAACACCAATAGTAGTGATTGTTTCTGGGGAAGAGCCCAGAATTGGAGCAGGCAGATGTAAGTGAAAAGACAAAAGTGATGCATGAATTCTATAATCTGAGTTACCCAGGTTAGCAGGTGCACAGAATTTTCTTTCCATAACAATTAAATTGTAAAAGGTGTCAGTCTAAATGCATGACTTCTAAAATGCATAGAGAATACATAATGGATGAAATTTATGTGAGACTTTCGTACAGGATAAAGGCAGCATTTTAGGCCACTGGAGCAGTAGAGACTATTCACTGAATGGAAATGACTATTTTTCTGTTTACAAGATAGAACTTTGTGTTCTCTCAGGAAGAGATTGCAAGTGCAGTTACTGAGGTAAATGTAAAAGCAATATCCATGCAGGAATCAATGATAGAAATACATGCATAGATTGCGTGAAATGCATCATTAGACTATTTGCCTAAATCATCTATATCTATATCCATATCCGTATCTATATCTATATCTATATCTATCTATATCTATATCTATATGATAGCCCACAGCCCCTATGACTATGATGAACAGAACCACATAAGATTAAATCAGGTCCAAGAGAAAAGTAAAACAATCAACAGACATGGTGTGTGAGGCTACTACTGGTGTCACATGGCACAGTGTCTTACAGTTAAGTTTGTTCTGTAAGTCAGTAGAGCATACTCTAAAGCAATGATAAAGAGCATAGTGGGGGCCGGTGCTGTGGTCTAGTGGGTAAGGTCACCGCCTTCAGTGCCAGCAACCCATATGGGCGCCATTTCGTGTCCCAGCTGCTCCACTTCCCATCCAGCTCTCTGCTGTGGGCTGGGAAAGCAGCAGAAGATGACCAAGTCCTTGGGCCCTGCACCCATGTGGGAGACCTGGAAGAAGCTCCTGGCTCCTGGCTTCAGATCGGCGCAGCTTCAACCATTGCAGCCATCTGGGGAGTGAACTAGCAGATGGATGACCTCTCTCTCTCTCTCTCTCTCTCTCTCTCTGCTTCTCCTTCTCTCTCTGTGAAACTCTGACTTTCAAATAAACAAATAAATCTTTAAAAAAAAAGTGTAGGGTAGCAAACACTTAAAGCAGTAACACAATATTTCATTCTTGCCATAAAATATTATGTACTATAGACAATTGTACTGTACATACTTTTTTAAAGATTTTTATTTGTTTATTTATTTGAGAGGTAGAGTTACAGACAGTGAGAGGGAGAGACATAGAAAGGTCTTCCTTCTGTTGTTTCTGTCCCTGAATGGCTGTAATGGCCAGAGCTGCGCTGATCCGAAGCCAGTAGCCAGGAGCTTCTTCCCATCTCCCATGTGCGTGTAGAGGCCCAAGCACTTGGGCCATCTTCTGCTGCTTTCCCAGGCCACAGCAGAGAGCTGTATTGGAAGAGGAGCAGCCGGGACTAGAACGGGCGCCCACATGGGGTGCCAGCACTACAGGTGGAGGATTAACCTATTGCGCCATGGCGCCGGCCCCCGTATATATACTTTTATGTAACTGGCTACAGGCTAGATGTGTTGAGAGCATGGTAATGCATTGCAGGACAAAGTTCTGAGGTCTACAATGTCTAGTTGGTAGAAACTTTCCCATTTCTTTATAATCTTATGGGACCACCGTGGTATGTGTGCTCTGGCCTTAAACATGGTTTATCATGTGTGCATGACTGTATGAGTATAAAAGTTTACCATTGCTGGATAAGTCTGGGCTAAAACATGACCCAAGGAGGATGCCTAAATGAAGTCTGGCCCAATAAACCTGTGTGAATAAAAGGGAGCATAAAGCATGTTAAGAGGCAAAGAGAGGCTGTAGACAAGTATTTGAAACACATTTGAACAGAAAGAATTAATAACTAGATTAAATACACAAGGATTCTGTAATCAACAAGAACAAGGCAAATGATCTGCATGACAAGCTATTCAAGGTCACAGAAGGAATGCAAACGGCCAAAACACACGAAGAGATGCTCAATTTCTCTTGCAATTCAAGCGCTGCAACTTAAATAGCGTTGAGTTTTCCCCTCTCGGATTGGTAAAATACAAGGACCTGTAAGAGCTAGTGTGGGTGAGGCTGAAGCAACCAATAGTCACATAGTGTTACCACCAATTTGGCCATTTTGGAAGACACGTGTGCAATATCTCTTACAGAATGAGAGATGATTTCATTCTAGAGAGATATAATTTAATTCTACCTACTTTTACATAGAAGACAAAAATATATCTCTAAAGGCACAATTATATGTATGAGATGGGTCTCCAAAGATCACATCAAAATGGGGAACAGAGTCCCCTCCCTGGTGAGTGATCCTGAGAGAGGTCAAAGGGCAGGGGTGGGGGTGCTGGGGACGCAGGGGGCTGGGGGTGCTCAGCTGTCCTTTGTGTAAATGATCACAGGGAGAATAACATCCACATATTTCTTTTTTTTTTTTTCAAAGATTTATTTATTTATTTGAAAGTCAAAGTTACACACACACATGGGGAGAGAGAGAGAGAGGAAGAGAGAGAGAGAGGGAGGGAGGGAAGGACGGAGGGAGGAGGGAGGGAGGGAGGGAGGGAAGGAGGGAAGGAGAGGTCTTCCATCCACTGGTTCATTACCCAATTGGCTGCAACAGCCAAAGCTGCACCAATCCGAAGTCAGGAACCAGGAGCTTCTTCCTGGTCTCCCACGTGGGTGCAGGGGCTCAAGGACTTGGGTCATCTTCCACTGCTTTTCCAGGCCACAGCAGAGAGCTGGATCGGAAGTGGAGCAGCTGAGTCTTGAACCGGCGCCCATAGGGGATGCCGGTGCTTCAGTCCAGGGTGTTAACCCACTGCGCCACAGTGCCGGCCCCATCCACCTATTTCTTGTGAAGTAAGAAGAAGAAAATTTACAGTTACAGGACCAGAAGGGCTATGTGAGTCCTCAGGCTCTGGACCATGGGTTCCAGGCTGGGCTGCACTGCAACCCATCCCACACTGAGAAAATCACCCTGCAACTCTGCTTGTCAGTTTCACCACCTGTGTAGTTAAGACACCATCACCACCATGCTATCGCTTAGGGCTGTGTTCAGAACCGAGTGCCTTACCTTATCTGAAAACATTTTACAGTAGGGACGTGCTAGCCCAAGGTCAGCTAAAACTGTCCCTAATTATGCAGATAATTTTCAATTACCATCTAGTTGGAGGGGAATACCTCAAAAGCTGCACTTCAAACTGAAGTGAAGTCTGCTAGAGGAGATTATAATTAATCTGATTGGTTCTTGTCCTGACCCTCACTTTCATTCTCCCTCCCTCCTTTCCTTCATTCTTCTCTCCTCGTTACCTCATGTGTACCACAGACATACAGGGGAACAATATTTATAATTTTAAATTTTAAAAAATAGTACTAGAAGAGCATAATGAAAACCCTTGCTTTACCACCCAGACTTAACAACTGTTGATATTTTTTCTGCTGGTAGAGAGACATAGAAAAGTTATTGTTTCCTTTTCTTTTTTTTATTTTTATTTATTTATTTATTTATTTATTTTTGACAGGCAGAGTGGACAGTGAGAGAGAGAGAGAGAGAGAGAGAAAGAAAGGTCTTCCTTTTGCCGTTGGTTCACCCTCCAATGGCCGCCGCAGCCCGCGCGCTGCGGCTGGCGCACCGCGCTGATCCGATGGCAGGAGCCAGGTGCTTCTCCTGGTCTCCCATGGGGTGCAGGGCCCAAGCACTTGGGCCATCCTCCACTGCACTCCCGGGCCACAGCAGAGAGCTGGCCTGGAAGAGGGGCAACCAGGACAGAATCCGGCGCCCCGACCGGGACTAAAACCCAGTGTGCCGGTGCCGCAAGGCGGAGGATTAGCCTAGTGAGCCACAGCGCCGGTCTTGTTTCCTTTTCAACATGGTCTAATCCTCTTCCTTTTTTAACCTTCCTAGTAAAACTGCCATGAGCTTGGTATATGCATGCTAGCATTTACATTTTCTTTTTAATTTTATTTGACAGGTAGAGTTATAGATAGAGAGAGAGAAACAGAGAGAAAGGTCTTCCTTCCATTGGTTCACTCCCAAAATGGCCACCATGGCTGGCACTGCGCCAATCCGAAGCCAGGTGCCAGGTGCTTCCTCCTGGTCTCCCATGCGGGTGCAAGGCCCAAGCACTTGCGTCATCCTCCACTGCCCTTCCGGGCCACAGCAGAGAGCTGGACTGGAAGAGGAGCAACCGGGGCTAGAACCAGCACCCATATGGGATGCTGGCGCTGTAGGCAGAGGATTAACCAAGTGAGCCATGGCGCCGGCCCTGTATTTTAAAATTTTATTTATTTATTTGAAAGACAGAGAGAGAGAGACAGAGAGAGAGATCAATCTTCCATCTGCTGGTTAACTCCCCAGATGGCCGCAAGAGCCAGGTCTGGACCAGGCCAAAGCCAGGAGGCAGGAACTCCATCCGAGTCTGCCTCCTGGGTGGTAGGGCCCCAAACCCTTGGATCTTCACCAGCCACCTTTCCAGGTACATTAGCAGGGAGCTGGATTGGACGGGAAACAGCCAGGACTCAAACCAGCACTCTGACATGGAATGCCAGGTTCGCAAGCGGGGGCCTAAACCCCGGCACCACAACATCGGCTCTGCTTTTTTAAAGAATATAATTGCAGGGGTAGGTGCTTAGTGTAACATTTACAGTACTGCTTGGGACACTGGCATCCCCATATCAACGTGTTTGAGTTTGAGCCCTGGACCTGCTCCCGATTCCAGCTCCCAGCTAATGCAGGCTCTGGGAGGCAGGAGTGATGGTTCAAGTACAGGGGTCCCTGCCATTCACGCGGGAACACCTAGATCAAGTTGGAATTCAGTGGCCTCAGCCTGGTCCAGCCCTAGTCATTGTAGGTGTCTTGGGACCAGTGGAGAAGATCTCTCTCTTTCTCTCTCTCTCTCTCTCTCTTCCTCCCTCAGTCTCTCTGACTCTCAAATAAATATAAAACATATCACTGCAATACATGAATACATTCGTTAACTCTGGATGGACATCAGTTTTCCTTTGTGTGTTTAAAAAATTACGTAAGAATTATCAGTTGTGGTTTCAAGCTCTTCCTTTCACGCATCCCTTTTTAGGTGAGAAGTTTGGGGATGGAAAAGACTGAACATTTACTGACACCCTCACTCCTCCACTTTTTTTATTTTTAAAGATTTATTTATTTATTTGAAAGTCCGAGCTACACAGAGAGAAGGAGAGGTGGAGAGAGAGAAAGAGAGAGAGAGAGAGAGAGAGAGGTCTTCCATCCACTGGTTCACTCCACAGATGGCTGCAATGGCCGGAGTTGGGCCAATCCGAAGCCAGGAACCAGGAGCTTCTTCCTGGTCTCCCACGTGGGTGCAGGGGCCCAAGGACTTGGGCCATCCATCTTCCACTTCTTTCCCAGGCCACAGCAGAGAGCTGGGTTGGAAATGGAGCAGCCGGGTCTCGAACCAGCGCCTATATGGGATGCCAGTACTGCAGGTGGTGGCTTTACCCACTACGTCATAGTGCCAGCCCCATCACTCTCCCACTTTCCACCATGCTTGAGATCACCAGGTGGGCAGCAGGTTTTACCTCCTCGTTGTACAAATGATGGCATTGGCCACAACGGTGAGGTCATTGCAGAAGCTCTTCACATCTCGTAATGAACACCCTGGGTCAAGCCACCATCATTTTCCTACATGACTGCAGCAGAGTCCCATGGGTTTGTCCGTGTCCCCTCTGAACCTTGTGTAGTCCATTTCCCACACCAAAGCTAGAATAGCATCTTGTCCCTCAAGGTCCTCCAGTAGCTCCACAATGCTTGGTAGCTCATGACCTGCCAGTAGCTCTCCATCTTGCTTAGAGATCAGAATCCTTGTAGGGCTGCAAGGGTTTTGCTCTACTTGGCTGCTCTCACTCATCTCCTGCCTCCCTCACTCCAGTTCTGCTTGCTGGCCTGTGCTCTTCTGAGTTGCCCCATGCACGCTCCTGCCTAGAACCTTGTAAAGGTGCTTGCACCGTGCCCCGGGAAGGCATGCAAATGCCTTCCATTTGAATCACGTCTTTTCTCAAATGCTGCCTTCTCAGACAGGTTTATCATCAGCATCTGCCGACTTCTGGAACTCCACATTTCTCTCTTTAGTGTTTATCATTTTATGACAAACTCTATTCACTTAGTTTGCTTGTCCATCTTCCCTTCAGGTTCTGTGAAGTCAGGATGTTTTGTGTGTGTGTGTGTGTGTGTGTTTTCCTTAGCTCTTTGATATGGCCCAAGCATCCAGATTGGTGCCAAGCATTTAGTTGGTGCTTAGAAAAATACTTACAGAATGAATGAATGAATGAATGATTTTCCAAATTTGATTAAGCCAGTGTGCAATAGATAGGCTCCAAATTAATGTCCAAACCAAAACAGGAATTTTGTCTTGTTTTTTATTTTGTTTTGGTTTGGGGGTTGTTTGTTTGTTTGTTGTTAAACAGCTCTTTAGAGAAGCCCAAAAAGGCTCTGGTCCACTTCTGGGAATTATTGCTAGAAATATCTGAGAACAATTGTTGTCCTACTCGGCGGCAGGAGAAAAAGAGGGAACAAATGCATTTCTGTGGAAGCAGTGACTCCACTCTTGTCTCACGGGGCGGGTGGTGGAATGAGAATTTTGTTTTCTCCCACCACTTTAGCCTGGAAGATGGAATCTACAATCATAAACAGGTACCTGCCCTGCATACAGTGCAATGGAGCAGCTTGCTTATCACTCGGAGACTCTGCCTTCCTCCTTTAATTCAAACCTGCTCCTGCCTGGACATCAACTTAGAGCATCATGAAAATGAGCACCTAGACATCAGGAAAAACTATCATGCAAAGGAAACAAATAGGCAAGTGTTTAGAAAAGTCTTTGATTCCTATCAAGTTTGCATGACTTCAGCGGCTCTTAGTCACATACCATAGAGTTCTCTGGGAGTAGCATTTTTAAGGTCTGGAATCTCCCTTTGCCCTAAAGCATGTACACTCCTTGGCTTTCAGGGTCACTCTTCCTATTCCACACTGAGTTCCCCTTTGGCTGAAAGCTGATAGGGCACAGTTTTCAGCAGATTCTGCAGATCCACGAGCCGAGAGTCAGAATTCCCCTGGCAGCCAGCTCAGTTCTTCAGGAGGAAACATGGTCGATAGGCGGAAAGTTCCAGAAAACTGCCCCTGAATTATTTTCCAAGATTGTTCCACTCTTACACATCTACCAACAACTGCCATATTTCACTTCTTTCATTCTTTCTATACAACAAGTTGTGACAAATGCAAGTGGAAAATTTCCAGGAAAAATAAGTTTATCTGCACAAAATCCTATGGTACCCCATGGCAATTCATTATTTTTCAATTAAATTTACTGCTGGTTGGCAGTTACCCTAGTTTAATTTTCTGCTGTTTGTTTACTGAACAGGGAAACACATAATACAAAGCCTAATAAAAGTCAGATTGAGTTAATTAAATGCGGAACCAGGAAACTCTAACTCTGCCTTTTGAACAGTTTTCTCATTAGATCTTCTTGAAAAATATCATTTTTAGCTGAAATATATTTTGACATTTGCAGTACGTTATTCAGTGGGTCTCATTTTCCTTTCCATGACACCAGGAAGGGAGCTGAGGTTAGTTCATACCAGCTCGTTGGGGGCGGAGGTGGGGAAGACGGTTAGGGTTGAGACACCCAAACATTGGAATCAACTCAGGGTTCTTCTGGGTCAAGGAGAAACGTTTCTGTCATCTGGCAGGGGCCAGGGTGGATATAATGACCAGGCTCATCAAAAAGGATTAGAGGCCGGCGCCGCGGCTCACTAGGCTAATCCTCCACCTTGCGGCGCCGGCACACCGGGTTCTAGTCCCGGTCGGGGCGCCGGATTCTGTCCCGGTTGCCCCTCTTCCAGGCCAGCTCTCTGCTATGGCCAGGGAGTGCAGTGGAGGATGGCACAGGTGCTTGGGCCCTGCACCCCATGGGAGACCAGGAAAAGCACCTGGATCCTGGCTCCTGCCATCGGATCAGCGCGGTGCGCCAGCTGCAGCGGCAGCCATTGGAGGGTGAACCAACGGCAAAGGAAGACCTTTCTCTCTCTGTCTCTCTCTCTCACTGTCCACTCTGCCTGTCAAAAAAAAAAAAAAAAAAGGATTAGAGAACACCCTATGTAACTAGATTGTTTCATTTCAAGACATCTTTGGAAACTCTGTGATTACAATGATTTTTTTTTAATGCAGAGAATATCAGCTTCTGGAAAGAAAGAACACAATACAAACCTATGAGAAATTGCTTTGGGGTGTTGGGCAATGCACTCAGAAATTTATAAAAATTTAGTAGAGTTTCTTGGGTTCCATCTGTCATGTGTACATGAAATATATTTCAATTTATAACTTCAAAAGACTTTGAGACTTATGATGGAAAAGTTAAGTAAAGTTCTGTTCATCTTATGGGATTTACCCCCATATATTCAATTAAAGTATATATTATTTTCCAGGCCCATGGTTGGATTTTAATATGTGCTAGAGTTATTTAGAGGCATAATTTTCAAGGAGAACCTTCTGGGAATCTCTAAGTAACTCTCAGTCATAATACATAGAAGTCCTATTCAACAACATAGAAACATTTTTCATCCATCATTTCATTAACAAAATAAGTGGTTCTTATTTTTAAGGGTTTAGTTTAATACAAACAGGTTTTCAAATAGGAGCCATCTGCTCAATTTTGCATCAATTATAATTTTTGACCAACTATTAAGTAATATTTTAAAATAATATTTGCTTTACTGTTTACTATCTATATTTACCTGTATCAGTTTTTTTTTTTTTTATTTTTTGACAGGCAGAGTGGACAGTGAGAGAGAGAGACAGAGAGAAAGGTCTTCCTTTGCCGTTGGTTCACCCTCCAATGGCCGCCGCGGCTGGCGTGCTGCGGCCGGCGCACCGCGCTGATCCGATGGCAGGAGCCAGGAGCCAGGTGCTTTTCCTGGTCTCCCATGGGGTGCAGGGCCCAAGCACTTGGGCCATCCTCCACTGCACTCCCTGGCCACAGCAGAGGGCTGGCCTGGAAGAGGGGCAACCGGGACAGAATCCGGCGCCCCGACCGGGACTAGAACCCGGTGTGCCGGCGCCGCTAGGCGGAGGATTAGCCTAGTGAGCCGCGGCGCCGGCCACCTGTATCAGTTTTTAAAACCTTCTTTTCCCTATGTGATACCTGTTTACTATAGACTATTGTCAAAAAACAGAAAAGCACATAAAAATTAAATTTATGTTTAATCACCCATAGTCGTTGGGGTATTTACTTTCAGGATTTTGCTATCTATCTGACAATAGTTTTATATGTTCACATATCAAATTTTACTTTAGTTATAGCTATATTTGGTTTAATTTATGTTAACTTAGTTATGTCCTCAATAGATTTTTAAAATTTCAAAAAAAGGGAAGTTAAAATTCTTGAACAATCCACCCCTTTCTCTGAACCCTTGCTGCCCCTCCCGAATCTCTCCCAGGCTTCAGTTCTTATGATTATAATCAGAAATAATCCACGAGGTTAATTTTATGTTTACATTTACAGATGTTTTCACCGATGATTGTAAGCATATATATGTATGTAGAAATGGTGATGTTTTATTTTAAAGGGTTTAAATATAATCAGCATGAAGTCATAACATATATTTAAGTATTCATCTTTTTATTACTTAATACTCTGCCATATTTTTTTCCTTGTTAGCCCAAAAAGCTCTAGCAACTCTTTTAGTGGCTGCATAATATTCCATTGCACAGACTCAAATGTTACTTAATAATCCTCATTTGGACAGAAATTCAACTGGTTAGCCAATTTTTCTCAATTCAATTTAAATTTAAACCTGTAGATCCAATTTTTTAAGATAAGTGACTTTCTCTGGAATATATACCAACATGTATTTGCTAGATATGAGCTGTAATCAACAAAGAAAAGCACTCAGTTGTGTTCAGCACAACAGAAAACTTAGAAATCAGAAATAACAGAAAGATAAGATCCAGGATTGCTCGTCTTAATCATGGGGAATTTGCATTTGTTATTCAAAAGCAAAGCTGCATTCATTGCTCAAAAACGTTTATTACTGTGCATTTATATCTACTGATATCTTTTGGAACAATCATTAATTTTCATATTAGACACAATTTTAAGCTTGAAATGAATGACCTTAACATATCTTAACCTTAAAACTAACTCAAAGTGATGTCCATTAAAATATCAGAGCAAGAACAGCCAGAAATTCTCTCCTCTTTTAAAGCAATGAGAACACTTGCAAAATGTCATAATCGACATTTTTCCGAACACAGGAAATTAACCAAAGACTTTCCATCATTCAGGAGTGTTTATTCAAGAAAATTCGTTGACTCCTGGAAAGTACAGATATTCGTATCCCCATCTCTCCCCCCTAACTTTGCGGTAACCTTGAAAACCATGAGATTATGATCCAACCGTGAGCCAACAGCCTGGCGGCCACTAGAAAGAACAAATCTGGGTAGACAATCCTTCCAAGACATATTCCCTTCTAGATCCCTAAAAGATCCCACTCAAAAGACTATCTTAATGTGACCTGACCTAGAGTTGATCCGGTATACACAGCCTTTTGCTTAAAGACATTTATCAAAGATGATCAAAGACAATTTTCAAATAGCATGATAACCCTGAGAGGCACTATCAGCTGGGCACACAATAGACTAACCAAAAAGCTGGAAAAAAACGATCTGAGGAATACTATGTCCAGAGGAGGCTCTGAGACACTGTGCCATATTGTGATAGGAAGGCCACACATATGTGGAAGGTTGTAAGTGAAGGTGCCCTAAGCTTTCACCTCTGACTGACCTTGAAGCTCTGCCCAGGCAGGAAGTGAAGGCTAAGACAGGTGCAATGATCTCAGTATGTGCTCAAGATTCTGTGACAAATGTAGAGCGATTTATTTCTTATAGTAAATCTCTGTTCAAGCACTACAGACTATTAAGCTAACCAAGAAAGGCTTCATTGGTGGAGCCTGACAAAGAACACAGCCAAAACATAATAACAAACAAGTACAACTTCAATGCCATGGCAGTAGGGGGAATGGTCTTTTAGAGAATCAGAAACAACAGAATGTGATAGATAGCTATAGATAGATGTATAGCTAGATAATAGATACAGATAGATGATAACTAGAGACATAGATATAGATAGATGATAGATCTGTATATATATGTATATATGTGTATATATACATATGTGTGTACATACATATATATATTTAGAGAGAGAGAGATTAGATGATTGGAGATTCATTTTGGGAATTGTTCACATGATTATAGAGGCCAGGAAAGTCCCACTGTCTGCCATCAGTCAGCTGGAGAACCAGAGAAGACGGTGGTATAATTCAGTCCATTCTGCTTGGGCCCTGAATGGATCAGCTGCTGTTCATCTACACGGGCGAGGGAAGATCTTCTTTACTCAGCTACAGATTGAAATAACAGGTGCTTCTAGAAGCACCTTTGCATGCACATCCAGAAATGACTGGACATCCCCCAGCCTTATCAAGTTGACACACAAAATTAAGTATCATACAGGTTGTTATATTACATATTAATAAATGTTCCATTTTCAACAAAAAATTGCAGTACATGAACAGACCAAGAAAATGAAGTCTATACTCAGGGAAAAAAGTCACTAAAAAGTGTCCCTGAGAAAGCATAGATGTTGGATATACCAGACAAAGACTTTAAAAACAGTTACTTTATTTTTTAAAGATTTATGTTTTTGAAATGTAAAGTAACAGAGAGAAAAGGAGACACATACAGAAAAAGTGAGAGAGATCAAGCTTCCATTTGTTGGTTCACTCCCCAAATGCTTGCAATGGCTGGAGATAGGCCAGGAACTCCATCCAAGCCTCCTGCATGGTAACAGCAGCCCAAACACTTGGGCCGTCATCTGCTGCCTGCTAGGGACATTAGCAGGAAGCTGGATTGGAAGCACAGAGTAGCCAGGAATTCAGGTGTCTCAAGGACTAGTTGTCTCAAGCAGTTTAGCTGTGCTGCAACATCCACATTTTAATTATGTTCAAATAATTGAAGGAAATTTTGTTTAGTTATCCAGTGGAAAGAGACAGAAGAGTGCCTTATCAAATAGAGGATGTCAATTAAAGGTAGATTGGAAAAAGATTTAGAGTCAAATAGAAATCATGGAGTTGCAGCATTCAATTGCAGAAATGAACATTCCAATGGAGAGGCTCTGTTATCTCCATATTAGTTTTCTTCTTCTGCTGTGATGGATTTCCAGATGGATCAGATCACAGCCCCTTCTGTCTTCAAAGCCAGCAATGCATCTTCCTCATGATGCTATCTGTCTGGTTCCATCTGTTCTCTCTCATCCCCAAAGCCAACGCCAAGCACTCTTCTGACTACATTGGGCCCATCAGATAACACAGGATATATAACCTCTGTATCTCAAGGTCAGCTGCTTAGCAACTTAATTCTACCTTCAGTCTTAATTCCTCCTTGCCATGTGATATATATTCATAGATTCCATGGTAGGATATTTCGGGACCATTATTCTAGGAAATCTGAATAAGCAGATGATTACATCAGCAAATTTGAAACTCAATAAGCCAACTGAGATTATCCAGCTGAGAAACAGAATGAAGAATGAGGCTGGCCCTGTAGCATAGCAGATTATGCCGCTGCCTGTGATGCAGGCATTTCATATGGGCACTGGTTCAAATCCCAGCTGCTCCATTTCCAATCCAGCTCCCTGCTAATGTACCTGGGAAAACAGCAGAAGATGGCCCAAGTGCTTAAGCCCCTGTACCCATGTAGGAGACGCTGAAGAAGCTCCAGTCTACTGGCTTCTGCCTGGAACAGCCCTGGCTGTTGCAACAATTTGGGGAGTGAACTAGTGGATGGAAGATCTGTCTCACTCTCTCTGTTGCTCTGCCTTTAAAATAAATACAAAGTAAATCTTTTTTTTTAAAAAAAAGTGAATGACTGAAGAGAGATGTCCAGAACCCCAGAGCTCTGTAAGACATGAAGCACAAAGACATACTGGGAATTCAAAAAGAAGAAGTAAAAGAACATAGAGAATACTTGTAGAAATAAAACCCAAAAAAATCCACAAACTTCATGAAAAATGAAATTGCTACCTTTTTACTTAAGTACCAGGAGGTTAGAAATCAACAGGGGTCAGCACTGTGGTGTAGCAGGAAAAGCCGCCACCTGCAGTGCCGGCATCCTATATGGATGCCAGTTCAAGTCCCAGCTGCTCCACTTCCAATCCAGCTCTCTTCTATGGCCTAGGAAAGCAGTAGAAGAAGGCCCAAGTGCTTGGCTCCCTGCACCCACATGGGAGACCCAGAGGAAGCTCCTGGTTCCTGGCTCCTGGCTTCGGAGCACAGCTCTAGCAGTTGCAGCCATCTAGGGAGTGAACTAGCAAATGGAAGATATTTCTCTCTCTCTCTCTCTCTCTCTCTCTCTCTCTCTGCCTCTGCCTCTGCCTCTGCCTCTGCCTCTCTGTAACTCTGCCTTTCAAATAAATCAATCAATAATTTTTTTAAAAAATTAATAAAATACAGGACCAGATTAAATACATACATACATACATGCATACTTGTATTTGATGACAAGAAAATTGGTTAATTCAAAAAAGGCATTTTGGGGCCAGCGCTGTGGCACAGCAGGTTAAAGTCCTGGCCTAAAGCTCCGGTATCCCATATGGGCGCCAGTTCTAGTCCCAGCTGCTCCTCTTCTGATCCAGCTCTCTGCTGTGGCCTGGGAAAGCAGTAGAAGATGACCCAAGTCCTTGGGTCCCTGCACCCATGTGGGAAACCTGGAAGAACCTCCTGGCTCCTGGCTTCAGATCGGTGCAGCTCCGGCTGTTGTAGCCATCTGGAGAGTGAACCAGCAGATGGAAGACCTCTCTCTGTCTCTGCCTCTCTCTGTAACTCTTTCAAATAAATAAAATAAATCTTTAAAAAAAGGTATTTTAATGTGGAAACAAAATTTTCTTCTCAATTTATTTCTTATTCTATGTTTGTCCATATTATGAATATCTATACCTACATAATCTATGAAAATCAATATCTATATATCCAGCTCTGTATGTGTGTGTATTTCTGCCTATTGGCATGTGGACTTCCTTGGTTGTATTGTCCCTTTAGAGTTTCGACCCATTCTCTTTGCTCACCAACCCCTGATGACAGTCAGTGCAGTCGCTAGAGTGTCTCTGTGGTGGTCACAAAGTTCTAAGTGATTATTATGCGTGGGTCCTGTTTCATTAACCAAAGGAGAAGTTCTTAGCAATCAGTTTGTCCTTAGTACATTGTAAAGTGAGCTTTCATCTTTCAAATCTTAAGTCCGGTCTCAGTCTTCTTTCCTCTAGAGGAAGTGGGGAATAGCACAGTCCTTCTAAATGAAGAGTTAATGTCTGGTAGTCAAAGCAACCTGGTCAGTTAGGAATAGAAGGGAAGATACTATGGATAGGAAAAGCCTTTGGGTGATTGCTTTAGTGGACAGTCTGGCAAAGAGGTGAGCTGCTCCAGGAAGCTGACTACTTAAAGTCAAAGCATTTTGCCCAAGCAGGGATCAATATGAGATAGAGTTAATCTCCAAACTGCACTGTGGTTTGTGACTCCAGAGATCTGGGTTGTCAGAAAGAACCTATGTTCTTTGAATGGAATGAGTAGAATATTACTTAGTAGATGACTGTCCTCATGGGAATATGACTTATTTTAGCAAAATTTTCACTTAAGAAAATGATGCAAGTCCCATGCAGACTTTACACGCTCATCTAATTCTGGGTTTCATAAGCATCGCCGTGTGGTAGGTTCTGTGAGGGTTGAGACTCACTGCTGTTTGCCCTATGAAACATGTGTCCTGTTGTAATTCGTGGATAAGATTTGTTAATCTTGGGGATTAACTCCTTTAGAAATGTTCCACCAATAGCTCGTTTCATTTACACATTTTCCTGACCAAATTAACCTGAATATGGCATGAATTGAGCAGAATTTAATTTTCTCTTGAGAGCACTGATGAGCTCATGAGTTAGCAGACTAACCTTGTCTAGTTATAAACTTCTACTTGAATTTTCTGTGAAATTCAAATTGCCACAAATTGACCAATGGAACACCTTTTAATTTGCTTTCTTGGGCCTTTTTAACATCAACTCTGAAAGAATCTTTGTCCTTTAGAAGCAAGCTCTTTAAGACATGCAAATATTTCCACTCTAAGAATGCCTAGGGATTTTAGGATTATTGTTGTTCTCCTGCTTATGAGTTTTCTCAAGGTTTTGTTCTTACTTATTTACTATCTATGCCATAGGAATATTTTACCTTATTTTTTAACATTTTATTTCAGAATAGTTTTAATTCTATAAAACAAAAATTGTGATAGTAGTACAAAGAGTACCCATATACCTTTCACCCTTCTTCCCCTATTACTAACATCCCATATTCCTATATTTGTAGCAATTATTATTATAAATTTAAAAGGGAGAGAGATCTTCCACTCACTGGTTTTCTGCCCAAATGACTATAATGGGTGGGAATGGGCTAGACTGACGCAGGAGCCCAGGACTCCATCCAGGTCTCCTGTATGGGTGGCAGGGATCCAAGCTCTTGAGCCATCGCCTGCTGCCTCTCAGGGTGTACACCAGCAGGGCTGCAGTCAGAAACAGAGCTGGGACTCGAACCCGGTCTCTCCGATATGGCATGTGGTCATCCCAAGCATTGTCTTAACCACTGCACCGAACACCTGCCTTCTTTTGGTTTTAAGTAGAAACCTCTACTACAGACTAAAATTTAGGGATTAGACATAAATATATTTTTTGCATTTGAGTACTATTGTCATTGACTTTTAAAAGATAGGTTTATAGTGTGTATATCTACATGAATCTCCCTTCCATTCTTATTCTAATACAATTCCAGTAATCTAAAAATTTTAAAACCTACAAATAAATCATTAAAATTAATAAAATTCTATTACCAGATTGCCAGCACAAAGTCAATATTTAAAAAATCAGTTGAATTTCCATTTGCAAATAGTCAATAGAAAGAAACAGATTTTAATAATTCATCATGAATGAACAAATATCTGAAAATTAAACTAATGAAATGCTAGACTTTTATGTAAAAAATTAAAGACTATTATTAAAGGAAACTAAATGAGCATAAAATATACAAAATCTGTATCATTAGTTGAGAAATTCAATATTTCAAAGAAGCTAGTTGTTCTAACTTACCATTTTATTCCTTATAGTGTTTTTTTGTTCTACTTAATACCATTGAGTGAACTCTTTAATTAACACATGATTATTCTTAGTCATTTAAATTTAACTGAAAAGTGATCCCTATTAAATATAGAGTGGGAATAAGAGAGGGAGGAGATGTACAGTTCAGCACATGCTCAATCGGACTAACCCTTAATGGTAGAGTTTGTGAACTCAAGAGGCTTCCACAGCCTTGGCAGCTCATGACAAGAGCCTCGGGTGATTACTGATGTCATAAATAAGAGTGCCAATTGTTAAATCAACAACGGGAGTCACTGTGCAACTACTCCCCATGTAGGACCTCTGCCTTTAATGTGTTGTACTATGCAAATTAATGGTAAAACTACTACTCAAACAGTACTCTATACTTTGTGTGTCTTTGTGGGTGCAGTCTGTTGAAATCTTTACTTAGTATATACTAAGTTGACCTTCTGTATATAAAGATAATTAAAAATGAATCTTAATGAAGAATGGGATGGGAGAGGGAGTAGGAGATGGGATGGTTGCAGGTGGGAGGGAGGTTATGGGGGAAAAACTGCTTTAATTCAAAAGTTGTACTTTGGAAATTTATATTTATTAAATAAAAGTTGAAAAGAAAAAAAGAAGTTAGTTTCTCTGAAATTGATGTATAAATTTAGTGCAATCTCAGTGAAAATTATAGTTCTTTATGAGAAATTGAATAAGATGATTCTAAAATCTATATGAAAATGCTCAGGGCCATGAGTGTGATTTTAGCATAAAGATGGCTATAAAGGAAAAACAATAGCAACGACAGCAACAAAATGAAAAACTTAGGAAGTGACTCAATTAATGGCAAAGATAGAATTTCAGAGCAATAAGAAAAGAAGAGCCTTTTCAATAAATAGTGCTGGAAACATTGAATTTCCATACTGATAAAAAGATTTGATCCATAATTCATCTTATGTAAAAAGTGAACTTCATGGGACCTGCAGTGCTGGCATCCCATATAGGTGCCAGTTAGAGTCCTGGCTGCTCCACTTTCGATCCATCTCTCTGCTATCACCTGGGAAAGCAGTAGAAGATGGTCCAAGTCCTTGGGCCCTGCACCTGCGTGGGTGACCTGAAAGAATCTCCTGGCTCCTGGCTCCTGGCTCCTGGCTCCTGGCTCCTGGCTCCTGGCTTCGGATTGGCGCAGCTCCAGTCGTTGCAGCCAACTGGGGAGTGAACCAGTGGATGGAAAACCTCTCTCTCTGTCTCTACCTCTCTCTGTAACTCTATCTTTCAAGTAAATTTTAAAAAATCTTTTAAAAAAATAAAATCAATCAAAAAATAAAAAAACCTCTCTCTCTCCGTCTCTCTTCTCTCTGTGTAACTCTGACTTTAAATAAATAATAAAATAAATCTTTAAAAAGTGAACTTCACATATATTACAAAAGTATGTCAAAGTGAAAGGTATAAGAGAATTGACAAATATGTGCATTGACATATGCTGTCATTATCCAAACACATGGAATGGCTGCATGATATGGTAGGCACATGCTTATCTTTTTGTGACATTGGCAAGCTGTTTTCCAAAGTAAATTTATGATTTTCCATACTTATCCACACAGTATAAGACTTCTGTTTGCAACACACCTCATCAACAATTGATATGGGTAATCTTTAAAAATTTTTAATAATTTTAACAGTTGTGTAATGGTATCCCAATGTGAATTTTTTTTTTTTTTTTGACAGGCAGAGTGGACAGTGAGAGAGAGAGACAGAGAGAAAGGTCTTCCTTTTGCCGTTGGTTCACCCTCCAATGGCCACCGCGGCCGGCGCGCTGCAGCCGGCGCACCGCGCTGATCCGATGGCAGGAGCCAGGATCCAGGTGCTTTTCCTGGTCTCCCATGGGGTGCAGGGCCCAAGCACCTGGGCCATCCTCCACTGCACTCCCTGGCCACAGCAGAGGGCTGGCCTGGAAGAGGGGCAACCGGGACAGAATCCGGCGCTCCGACCGGGACTAGAACCCGGTGTGCCGGCGCCACTAGGCGGAGGATTAGCCTAGTGAGCCGCGGTGCCCAATGTGATTTAAATTTGCTATTTCTTGATGACCAATGATGTTGATATCTTTTCATACATCTGATTGTTCTGTGTGTGGTTTCTTTCTCTGGAGATACATCTGCTAATATTTTCATTCATTTATTAATAGAATTGCTTGCTTTCTTATTTTGAGAGCATTTGTACTTCTAGATTTTAGAAGAGATCTTTTTCAGATATATGATGCGGGCTATTTCTCCCAAAGTTCATGTGTTGGAAACCTGGACCCCAGTGCAACAGAGTTCAGAGGTGGGGCTTCGAAGAAGTGATTACCTCAGGAAGGTCCTATCCTCAAGAATGGATTTATGCCATGCTTGCCAGAGTGAATTCCTGATTAAAGAATGAATTCAACACCTTCCTTGCTGCCTCACGTGCCCTCTCTCAGCCCGTGATGCCTTTTGTCTTGTTGTAATCCAACAGAAGGCCGTCTCCAAACACAGTCTCTCACTCTCGGACTTCCCCACCTCAGAACTGCGAGTCAGAAAAGCATGGATGGCTTATAAATCACTCAATCCTGAATATTGTTTTAGCAGCACAAAATGGACTAAGACATGTGCAAATATTCTCTTCTGGCCTGTGGTTTGTCTTTTCATCCTTGTAACAGTGTCTTTAAGAGAACAGAGGTTCTCAATGTCTAAGGCATTCAATTTACCTGTATATTTTCAAACAATATATTTGGTATCATATCTAAAAAATTTTTGCTTATCCAAGGTTACGAAATTTTTTTTTCTGTGTTCTTCTAGGGCTTCAGAGTTTTAAATGTTCCATTACATGTATGATACATTGTAATTAATTTTTGTTTGCATGCGAGGAACAAGTCCAAATTCATTTTGTTTTTTGCATCTGGAAATGCATTTATTCTAGAATAATTTATTGAAAAGACAATGTTTTGCCATATCTTTATTGATTTTAAATCATCTTTAAAAATAAGCTGTCCGTATTTAGGGGGTCTGATTCTGGACTTGACATTCTTGTTATAGTTGTTAATTTGTCCATTTTGAGTGCAATATATCATATATAAATTATACTAGCTTTATAAGAAATCTTAAAATCAGCTTAACTCTTCAAATTTGTTCTTTATTCAAAATGTATTTGGTTCTTCTTTCTTTCTTTTTAAAAGAAAGTTTTCTGTGACTTTATTTCAGTTTTCATTGTATGATTAATTTGAGAACCAACGCATTGGTAATACTGAGTTTTCTGACCGATGAACAAAATGTATATATTTTCCCACTTAGTTGAGTCTTATTTAACTTCTTTCAACAATGCTTTACAGTTCTCAGTGTTGAAGCCTTGCCTATTTTTGTCAGATTTATCCCTAAGAATTTTATAGCTTCAGTACTATTGGAAATCGTATTTTAAAAGTCAATATCTTGGGCCAGCGCCGCGGCTCACTAGGCTAATCCTCCGCCTAGCGGCGCCGGCACACCGGGTTCTAGTCCCGGTTGGGGCACCGGATCCTGTCCCGGTTGCCCCTCTTCCAGGCCAGCTCTCTGCTGTGGCCAGGGAGTGCAGTGGAGGACGGCCCAGGAGCTTGGGCCCTGCACCCCATGGGAGACCAGGAAAAGCACCTGGCTCCTGGCTCCTGCCATCGGATCAGCGCAGTGTGCCGGCCGCAGCGCGCCGGCCGCAGCGCGCCGGCCATTGGAGGGTGAACCAACGGCAAAGGAAGACCTTTCTCTCTGTCTCTCTCTCTCACTGTCCACTCTGCCTGTCAAAAAAAAAAAAAAAAAAAAAAAAAAAAGCAAAACCCAATAAAAAAAAAAAAAGTCAATATCTTGCTGTCCATTGCTCCAGTTCTTTGTCCTGAAAACTCCAGCTGCCTTGGTCTTTATGGGTTCATCTCCATCTCCTCAACTCACAAAGTCTGCCAAGCTGGACTCCAATTCCCACTCTTTGTGCCAGGACCTGAGCACCCTCTCAAAGCAGCCACCTGGGACAGCATGGTGCAGCTCAGCTCCTTGTTTTAGTCTGTCAACAATCAATCTCCTCCTTGCCTTTGTTTCTATTGTCTACTTCTTTGTTTTGTCTTTGCTTCTCATGAAGGCTAAATCTATTTTTTTCTAAATCCATTTTTTTTAAATAGTTGTTGTCTTTCTGTGTAGAATTCTTGATATGGAAAGAGTGAGACCCTGAGACACTGGGCAGGTGAGACTGCCAAACCACAGAGTCCTCTGAAACCTACAGGATGATGGAAGTAGTCTTTCACCATGGTCCAAGTCCTTGGGCCCCTGCACCTGCATGGGGGACCCGGAAGAAGAAGCTCCTGGCACTTGGCTTTGGATCAGTGCAGCTCTGTCCATTGTGGCCAACTGGGTAAGTGAACCAGCAAATGGAGGATCTCTCTCTCTCTCTCTCTGTTTCTCCTTCTCTCTGTATCTAACTCTTTCAAATAAACAAATAAACCTTTTAAAAAAATGCAGCATTTAAGAAGCCGCTTGGTGGGGGATTGGCACTGTGGTGTAGTGGGTAAAGCCACCGCCTGCAGTGCTGGCATCCCATATGTATGCTGGTTCAAATCCCCACTGCTCCACTTCTGATCTAGCTCTCTGCTATGGCCTGGGAAACAGTAGAAGAGGCCCACACATTGTGGCCATTTGGGGAGTGAAACAGCAGATGGAAGAGAGCTCACTTGCTCTCTCTCGCTCTCTCTCTCTGACTCTGCCATTCAAATAAATAAATAAATAAATCATTTTGTACTTTTCTCTGATGGGAGGAGAGAACTTTCACTTTGCATATGGCCCTGTCTAAATACTGATGGAGTTTGTGGACTCTAAAGGCTTCCATAGTCTTGGCAGCTCATGTCAAGAGCCTCGGGTAGTCAGTGACATCAAAAATAAGAGTATTAATTGTTAACAATAGGAGTCACTGTGCACTTTCTCCCCATGTTGGACCTCTGCTTAATGAGCTATACTATGAAAATTTATGGTAAAACCTGTCTTCAAACAGTACTTTATACTTTGTGTGTCTGTGTGGGTACAAACAGCGGAAATCTCTACTTAGTACAGAGTTGGTCTTCTGTATATAAAGTGAATTAAAAATGAATCTTGACGAAAAATGGAATGGGAGAGGGAGTAGGAGGTGGGATGGGAGTGAGGGTGGGAGGGCAGGAATGAGGGGAAGAAACACTATATTCCTAAAAGCTGTACATATGAAATTTGTATTCATTAAATAAAAGCCTTAAAAATAAATAAATAAATCAGAAGTAGTCCTTCACCTTCCTTCCTGGAAAAGAACAAGCTCTACCCACTGGAATCCTGCAAAGACATCACCCAATGCAAGGGTCTTGTGAAACTGTATTTATCCTCATGAAAATCTGCACTTAATACTGTATTAATTGGCTTTTCATAACTACACTGAAATACTCGAGGAAGCTAACTTTATTAAGAGAAAACATTTATTTACATTACAGTTTTGTAGATTCAAGTTCTAGATCAGGTGATCCCATTGGTTTGGTGTCTGGTGAGGGCAGAGAATGAGAATGGCGAGGTGTAGGCAGAGGAAGGGTCCCCTGGCAAACCGAGAAGGAGTCAGAGGCTGAGCTGAACTGGTTTTTATAACTGTCTCACAAAAATAATCTGACAAGAAGGGCACGTCTCAAACAACCTAATGATCTCCCTCTAGGTCCACCTCCTAAACACCATAATTGAGTTAAGTTTTGTCCTTTAGTAACCTTAATTTATGACTTTGGAGTTCAAATGTGTGCATGAGTTCAGGAACTACATCTCATTCAAACCATAGCAACAGCTCTTTTGCCTCCAGACTTTCAATCAGTGTCAGAGGTCGGCAGAGCCCAAGAGGATCATTGCAGTCCTGGTCTAGCAGGAAGTCTTTCTTACACTAAAGCAATCACAGCCTCTGGTTAATATTGTCAAGTAGGCACTGGCAGAAAACCCATGAGAGTGGTTTCAGGATGTTGGACCGAGGAAGGGGGTAGTGGAATGGAGGCACTCTCCAGTGACGCCAGTTTTAACATCCTAGTGAGGCTCCCTGGAGATGATCCTGAAACACTGCTGGGGCAACTCTTTGAATGCTGGTCAAAAATTGATCATCAGAAAATGAACTTCCTTAGCACCGTATGGAGGAAGGTGTCAGAAGCTATGAAGAAATGGAAATGTTGGAATAAATTCATTATACAAAGTCAGAAAATCTACCAACTGCCAATATACTCCAAGAGACTCAGCACTTCCTATTCTAGGCAATGAGAAATGCAGTGGTGAGAGAGGTGTCTGTTCTTTGTAGGTGAGAGGTGACAACAATGGACTTGGCCCTCTTGGTTCAATGGGAGTGATAGGAGTCTATAGTGGCAGCCACCTATAGTGACGCTTAGCCATGGAGAAGAGAGGGGATGTTATGACTGTAATGAATATCAAGGGAAGAGTGTCAGTAAGAGTGCTCATCTCTGTGCAGTGCTAACAGATCATGATGTCCTCAGGGATGACACAAATAGACTCAAAATGGGTGTTACTTAAATAGAAAAAGGAAAGTAAGTAAGAAGTGTTCAAAAGAAGAATGATATTAGTTGCAACTTGAAACTGCAAATCCTCGCCAGTTTCCACATGTAAGCTGATTCATAGACTCATTCACTAAAGCGGATGTAAGGTCCCTTGGAGATGAGCTCTGCAGCGTCACTGCCAGCACGATCTGCAACCATACCACAACACTCCCTGGAAAGAACCTTCAGCCATTCCCTACCCCAAAACTCCCCCTGAAGACACTCCTGCCATTCACCAGGGTTAGTCCTCACTGGGGAAAGGAGAATATCCAGACTTTTTAAGAAAATTTGGGTAAGGAGTCTCAGCTGACACTGACATCGGGACACCTTAAGTGTCAACATGTCCTCCAGCTAAAGGCAATACATAAAAAAGCCAATAAAAATGTGATCCTGCTGGAAGTCCCTTATGATTTCCCAATCCTTAAGTATGTGATTGGGATGAATGTATTTAGCAACTAACTGAATTCTCACCTGCCTCTCTGTTGTATACAATAGGAGTCATTATGATGGGAGAAAGAGTGAAAGAATCAGAAATGACTCACCCACAATACCCCAGTCAAGATGGCAAAATTAGAGGAATACTGCTTTCCAGGAAATATGGACAAGATTACTGCCAATATCAAAGACATTGAAGGAGTCAACTGTTGTTCATTAATAATTTTTATAATGGTCTGGGTCCAGCAAACATCAGAGAAATCATGGTGGATGAAAGCGGATTACTGTAAACTCACAAGCAGCCCCCATTTCATCTGTGATGCCAGATTGTTGCCAGGAAAGAGCACTTGGTATAAAGCTCTGGCACTTGGTATGTGGCTATCATACTGGTGAATGCAATCTTTTCAAACTCCATCAGTACAGAAGGAATAAAAACAATTGGGTTTTATGTGAGAAAGATGGCACTGCATGTTCCCTGTCTTACTCAATACTTTTCTCTGCAATAATATGATCTCAGAAAATGTCACTGCCTCAACATTGCACAAACAGCACGTGGATACACCTACTGGTACTATGCAAACTAACCATGAGGAGTGGGAAGTAGCAGGTACTCTGGAAGACACTGGCATCCTAAAGCATGCAAGGTAAATTTAGAAAGCTTCAGAGACCTAGCGCATTGCTGAAGAGGTAGAGACCCAGTGCTTCGGGCCATGTGGATCTATTTCCTCTAAGATAAAGGACCCATTACTGGAAATTGAATCTTCCATCATTCAGAAAGAGAAGGCAATGAAATGAAGGTGGGTTGGCAGGCTGTGGTTTTTAACTGTTCATGGGAGCAGTTGTAAACCATAGAGCTAGAGCTCTATGTGGAAAGTGTGAAACAAGAAACAGGATCCGATTCCTTTGACAGACTTACTCTAGTTGCTGGACAGATGCATTGTAAGGGGGAAAAAGTAGGAGGAAGACAAAGTAGGAGGCTCTTGTTGTCCTGATGAATGGATTGTGACGGACTAGAATAGCAGTAGTAGAAGGAACAGATTTGGCCTATTTATTGGACATAGAATGTGCAAGATTCACTGAGGTCTTGGATGTGACTGTTGAGGGATGGATGTGAATCAGAGCAGCAGCATTTGTAAAGTTCATGTGTTTACATTTATTTCTTTGAAAATCAGAGAGAAAGAGAGAGTGAGTGAGCAAGAGCGTGCCATCTTCCATCTGCTGGTTCATATTCCAAATGCCCACAACAGCCAGGGATGGACCAGGCTGAAGTCAAGGGTTTGGGACTCCATCTGGGTCTTCTACACATCCACTGCCTCTGGGGGTACGCACTAGCAGGAAGCTGGATCATAAGCAGAGGTGAGGATTAACCCCAGGCCCTCTGATAAGGTATGTGGGTGTCCCATGTGGCAGCTTAACGTGCTCTGCTTCAAACCCCACCTTAGGAGGGTTTTCATGATTCTTGCACAAAGATAACCTCCATGAACTTGTAAGACTAGAAAGAAATCAGCATTGAAAATACTACATACTAATGTAACCTCCTACTGGCTTGTTTTCTTCACCTATAAAATAGGAATAATAATCATACCTATATTTTAAATTGTTTTAAGGATTAAAAGAGTTCATGGATCTAAAATACCAGAGCAGAGCTCAATACACACACAAAATATGTTATTTAAGTGTTTACAGTTGGCAGTGGTCTTGATGATCTTTGAGTACAGCACATTTCTCTTTTCAAATATTTTTGGCTTTCTACTTTTGTTCCAAATTATAATAGTTTACTTCATTATTTGTTTACTTATTTTTTATGATACATAAAAGTTGTACATATTTATGGGGCACTATATTAGATTTTTAGGTAATCTTTAAAAAAGATTTATTTATTAATTTGAAAGTAAGTGTTAAAGAGAGAAAGAAACAGAGAGAAAGGCAAGATTTTCCACCTGCTGGTTCACTCCCCAGATGGCCAAGATAGCTAGGGCTGGGTCAGGCCAAAGCCAGGAGCCTGGAGCTTCATCCAGGTCTCTCACATAGATACAGGGGCCCAAGCACTTAGGCCATCCTCTGCTGCTTTACCCAGATCATTAGAAGGGAGCTAGATCAGAAGGGGGACAGTTGGGACATGAATTGGCACCTATATGGGATGCAGGACTCTGGGCAGCAGCTTGACCTACTATATCACAGTGCTGCCTGCTGTTTCATGTTTTTATACAGGTATATATTGCATCATGTCTAATCAGGGTTAACATATATATCTACTCAAACATTTAACATTCCTTGTGGTGAAAACATTTAAATTCCATTCTTCTCATTTGTTTTAGAGCAATATACTGAACATTATCATTATCCATAGTTACCCTAATGTGTAACAGAAGACTCCTTCCTGCTAACTGTAGCTGTGTACCTATTTAATCAACCTTTCTCCAGTCCTTCATTCTCCCTCTCTTTGCTTTATTTTTACTAAGAATTTTGTTAATTTCTCTTTTTCCCTTTTCCCTTCAATTACATAAAGCTCAAATTTCATTTGCCATGTGAGCCTTTTGTCTTTAGATGTGTTGATACTGTTCATTTTTCTGAAATGGCTTTAAAGTGCTAGCACTACTAGACTTTGTCTAGAGTTAAACTAGTGTTGTTAGACTACAAGAAATTCCTCTTCTCACAAGCTACTGTTTTGAGTTCTGAATTCTTGGATTTCTAGTCTCCCCTGGGTTGAAGGGCACCTGGTTTTCTTCAAAATCAGGCATCTTAGTCTGAGAGGCAGTGGCATAAAGGTGTGGAATGTGAGAAAATGTCCTGTGGATCACCCTCTCTTTGGTTATCAAGTTCATAACTACCTCAACTGCCCCAGAAAAGGGAAAGAGTTTATACTTCAAAATCCCTACCACTCTGGAGAGTGAGTAATTTTAAAGCACTTTAAAGAAAACCCATTTGTACATCAAAACAACAGATAAGTGTGCTATCTCTTTGGTTCAAAGAAAGCTAGTTCCCAACAGATTACACCTAGAACTTATATCATTGAGAAGACTGACTGTAGAGTGTGCTTTGTTGAGTTGGGGTACCAGATGGATTGTCTTCCTCAGGGAAGAGGGAGAACTGAGCCAAACTTCAAACAAGCTCCCAATGTTAGGATGTTTTCCCATGAAAGTCCTGACTCATGACCAAAACTTGATCTTCCATGATGCTATCAGAAAAGTGTTTGTATACCATTGGGTAGTTAGCTAATTTTCTTAGCAAAGCAAAACAAAACAACACAGTATTATTTTAGCAGCTATTACAGTTGTTGGATTATTTCCATTTAACACATTTAACACTGTTTGTAGGGTTTCAGCTTAACATGGCTGTAGCCATCTTTGTTGCAACTGCCATCTGGCCCTCTAGGTGACACTGGAAGTCACCCTACATCTATGGGATAAACAAGGTCAATAAGGCAGTCTACCAGGTGTCTTATGGTGGTCACTGATTCCTGAAATGTCACTTAACTGAGGCCTATCTTGTTAATGTTTTTTGAGAAAGTCCCGGTACTCCCCAGTTGGCTATCAGCCACTTTCGTTCATTTAGCTTAGCACGTAAACCCCTTCCTACCACCCAGAAGTACAGGGATCCATCTGTCTTTTCCAAGTTTATGCTTCCATCTGTAAATCCCTAATAAATCCATACTCTGTGTAAGTTTGGATTTGTCTTCCTGTCGCTCCCCCTCTTCATGGAGGAACGACACTAAACCCTGCCTAGGCTTCACATCCGAGTCACGGCACCATTATGTCGCTCCCCCTCTTCATGGAGGAACGACACTAAACCCTGCCTAGATTTCCTATCCGAGTCACGGCACCATTATGTCGCTCCCCCTCTTCTCGGAGGAACGACACAGGACCCTGCGCTGTTCTTTGGCCTGCTCGGCCCTCCCCGGGTTTGCTGCTGGTTCTTCCCGGGTTGGCTACCGTCCCTCCACCTCCGTGGAAGGGCGGTTCCCCCTGCCACTTTCCCCACTTCCGCGGGGGAGCGGCACACCGCCGGCCGGCTCTCTCGGGGGCTGCACAGGTGTTCCTTCAGATAGATGTTCCTGGTGCATGTTGTCTCTCTCCTCCTTTATAGTCCTCTTCCACCAATCCCAACTCTGCTACCCACACGCCGAGTACGCTGCTCTCCTCCAATCAGGAGCAGGTCCTGCTGTTTATTGGTTGAACTGGAGGCAGCTGTGTAGAAGCTGTTTTCTCCTCTCCCAGCGCCATATTGTGGGAGAGCAGATGCATAGAATAAGTCTTAATTCCAGTAACCCAGTCTAGTCCGAGTTGCTCCCCACATTTTCCTCTTTGCTCAATCTCAAGGCCCCTCTGCCCTTGGCAATTGGTTCTGATACACTGGGTTTTCTGAAATATCATTATCATTTCCTCCTGTCTTGCATTTTTTTCAACAGTACCTTCAATATTCCATCTCCAGCAAGGATAAATAACCATAAACAAGGCTACCTAAAGGGAGCACTATACACAACAGAACCTGCTTCTCAGAATTCATGGTCTATAGATAGCTGAGGCTTCAAAAAAAAAATTCTTCCAAACTGAAAGGGAAGTTCAAGGTGCACCAGAGTGGGATTTGTAGAAATCAGAGAAGGCCTCCACTGATATCAGGAACACTTTCAGGAACTGATGGTCACCAGTGCTCTTGGAATCTCTGGAAGGCTCTGCCAGTTAGCAACTGTGGGCACTCTCCCAACTCACTTCAGGTTGCCACAACAAACAAAGGAAAAAAACCTATTTGTCATTGAGGTGATGTCCCACAGCTGTCTCCAGCTGTGGTTCCATCCCAACTCCCCCACACACAGATAAAACTCAGCTAAACAAAGCTAACAGAAATATTGACTTCCCCTACTTTCTTTATCTGCATGTTCAATGTTTGAAGAGAGATTCATGCAAGTGTTTCAGTGAATCCCTGTAAACTCTGAATGCAGGACAAACATAAACCTCCCAAGGCAGGATGCCTTCATCCTGCAAGAAGTATGAAAAATTAGGTAGTTCATAATGGATGTGTTTCAAAACAGAATTAGTTTGTACCATGTCATCATATTCCTTCTGAACATAAAGCCCTAAGAGAGACTCGCACATATGTCAAGACTAAAGAATCAATATGACAAGATGAAACACAATAAGAATAGATCTAAGATCCCATCTTTGAATCCAAAGAACTTATTTTATGAATGTCTCTTGTGACAATGATTCAGATTACCTGGTGACATTACATTACTGAAAATTCTGGACTGTTAGCTGACAGTAAGTTCTAAATGTTTCAACCATTTGATGATCACTTTTAAAATCTAAAATAATCTTATGCTGGATATATGGAAGTAAAATCAAGGCAATAACCAGCCTCTATTGGACTTCTCATTGCTGAATACTATGCCTTGGGATGGATTTAGACAAACCGGAAGGGAAGGAAGGAGGGAAAGGAGAGGAAGGGAGAGAGGGAAGGAAGGAAAAATCAGGAGGGTGAAAACAAAGCATGTATTTTAAGAAAGCATGACATGAAGATACAGATGGAATTCATGGTGTTTTGTTTGCCTGGAGAGAATCTGAAAGCTGTCTTCAACAATTTAAAGGATGGCTGGGTGGATGGAGAACTGTGCTTATTTTGTATGTCTCCATATAGTCGTCCCTTGGGATCCATGGGGGATCAGTTCCAGGACTTCACTGCAGCTATAGATGTTCAGGTCCCTTATGTGAAATGATTTAGTATTTGGCTATAACCTACATTCTCCTGTATACCTAAAATTGCCTTTAAATTCCTTATATTATAAAGTATAATGTAAACTATCTAAATAGTTATAACTGGGTTTTTAAATTTTCTTTGCATAAAATTTTTATTTATTTATTTGAAAAGTAGAGAGTGAGAGAACAAGCTCTCATTCACTGGTTCACTCCCCAAACACCCACAGTGGCCTGACAGAAGTAGGGGGCAGGGCCTGATATGGGCCTCCTAGTGGGTATCAGGGACACAATTACTTGAGCATTAGCAGGAAGTTGGAGTTAAGAGAGGAGCCAGGACTTGAACCCAGGCACTCCAATACGGAATACAGGCTTCCCAATCCAGCATCGTAAACACTTGGCCAAACATCCTCGGGAATAATAACAAGATAAAGAGAGTCAGTACATGTTGTTCACACATGCAATTTCTATTTTCCCAAATATTTTTGACTCATAAATCGTTGAATCCATGGAGGCAAAACCTATTCTTCAAAGGACTGACTTTATATAGAAATAAGTCAATTTAATGAGCTATATAAGCCCATGTCAGAATGGACTTAATATTGGAGCTATTCAAGATAAACATGAATTTCTGTTCATAAGTCCATCTATGGACACTTATGTAGGTATGAAGCAGCTAGATAACATATACTTCCCATCATTCCACTAGCTAGCTCTGTACAATTGCAACAGCTGTTGTACCCAGTTCCTCCTTGCAGACACTAGGGAAGGAGATACGTGCCTGCTGGAATCTAGGTAATTCTTGAGGCTCACCACATGAATCCCTCTCTCACCCCTGAGTGAGATGGAAGAAACCCTAGATCTGTATTGGGAAGAGGACTCATGTGACTGCCTACATGTGACTTAGAAGATACGGAAAAAAAATGATGCCCCCACTCTCACAATCTGCAACCCCTGGGAACATCACAGGCATTGCATAGGGCAAAGGGCATGAAAAGAGGGAGAGTGGGCATGACTGTGACTCAGTGGCAGTGGACTTGTGTGTCGACTGTGAAGACAGTCAAGGCCCTCCAGTCAAAGTTCTACAAGAATAAATCCAGAGTTTAAAAAGTTGGTTTCATCATTCATTCCATGAAGGAAAGCACACACCACAGAGAATGGTAGATTATCTCAATGGGAGGGTGTTAGAAAGAGCCTATTATATAAAGGATTTGAGCTTTGATTGAGTGATTTGGAGAGGGATCTAAAGAAACTATGGTTCACTCTGGCTTGGACACTATCAGAAAACGGCAATTCTGATTGGGCATTTTGTGGGTATTGCAGTGACCATGTTTAATCTGTGCTAAGACAAAATGAGGGAATGACATTATTTTTGGCTTGAAATGTTTTTGACAATTCCATCATATTCTCAGAGCAACCTTGTCTGAAAGGTGTTTTGCGAAATATCTTGAACTAGGAGAACAAAATGGTCAAGCTGAGAAACCTCAGTGTAGCCTATAATCATAGTGAGCTCCAGCTGTGAACACCAGGACTCTTAGTCCATTTTGTGCTACTCTCACAGAATACAAGAAACTGGGTAATTTGAGAAGAAAGGGAATTGATTTCCCACGGATATGGAGGCTAGGGCCAGCACCAGGCAAGGGCCAGTGAGAGAGGATCAGAGATTGAACTCACAGCCTCAACCCCTTTTGTTACCACTGTTAACCCATTCATGAGGACATATCCCTCATGACCTAAGCACTTCCTGTTAGGTTCCTCCTCCCAACACTCTTGCTCAGGAGGTGAAGTTGCCAATCCATTCCCCCTTTGGAGACACATTCATACCACGACACTACTTTAGTTCCAATCTCACAGAGTGCTTCTCCATCCCTAAGATTCCAGGAACCCTAAATATTTTTTAGCCCTAGGTAGAGTCTTTTCCTGAGTCATTATGCACCAGTCAGCAAAGCCAAGGTCTTTTGAAGGGCAGATACCTATGCAATTACCCTGGTTTTGCTAAAATTCTAACTCTGCCTTTGTCAATACCTTACCAAACTGGAAATAGTAAAGAAGGGTTCTTAATTTGGAGTGCACATGTGATTTAACCCAACCATGGATGCAGGCCTATGAAAAAGAAAGGCAGAAAATAATATACCCTTACCTCAATCTTAAGCAGTGGTTTATAGTTTTCAAAATGCTCTCATAGGTACTAATTGACTTTATGATAAAATAAATCAAAATGTATTGTATGTGTATTTATTTCAGTAAATCTTTGGATGCCTGTCTTGTCATACTCAGTAATATGGTTGAAGGATCAAAACTAGTCTCCTACTATGATTTGGATGTTGTTTGTCCCCTAAAAGTTCACATGTTGGGGATTTTCTTGTGGTGATGTTGGGAGTCGGGGCCTACTGGGAGGTCTTTAGGTAAATGGGAGTCATGCCCTCAAAAGGGATTGTGGGACCCCAGTCTTTCTTTGGCTTCCTGCTTTGAGATAATCTCTACCTCTCACACGAGTGCCTGTCATCCACCATGAAGCCCTCACCAGAGGTGACAGTACCATGTCCTCAAACCTCCAGAACTGTGACTGGTTCACTCTCTACATGGCCACAACTGCCAGAGCTAGGCCAGGCCAAAGCCAGGAGCCAGGAGCTTCATCTGAGTCTGCTACATGGATGGTGGGGTTGCAACACTTGGGTCATTTTCCATTGCTTTCCCCAGGCCATTAGCAGGGAGCTGGATCAGAAGAGGAGAGCACCCATAGAGGATGTTGGTGTTGGAGGAGGTGGCTATACATTCCATGCTACAATTCCAGACACAAAGGTATCATTTCTATCAGCTTTTTAATTGTTTTTCATCTATATGAAAGGCAGAGTGACACAGAGAGAGTGACAGACTGAGACAGAGAAATCTTCCTTCTGTTTGTTTACTTTCTAAATGCCTGCAACAGCCTGGGATGGACCAGGCCAAAGCCAGGAGCCAGGAACTCTCTTTTTTTTTCTTTAAAGATTTTATTTATTTGTTTGAGAGGTAGAGTTACAGACAGTGAGAGGGAGAGATAAAGGTCTTCCATCTGCTGGTTCACTGCCCAAACTGCCACAATGGCTAGAGCTGGGCCAGTCTGAAGCCAGGAGCCAGGAGCTTCTTCTGGGTCTCCCAGATGGATGCAGGGACCCAAGGACTTGGGTCGTCTTCTACTTTGCTTTCCCAGGCCATAGCAGAGAGCTGGATTAGAAGAGCAGCAACCGGGACTAGAACTGGCGCCCAAATGGGATGCCGGTGCTGCAGGCAGAGGATTAACCTAACTGGCCCCTGGGAATTCTATTTTAATCTCCCACGTAGGTAGCAGGGATCCAAGCACTTGG
The DNA here is from genome assembly GCF_964237555.1 of Oryctolagus cuniculus. Taxonomy (NCBI): domain Eukaryota; kingdom Metazoa; phylum Chordata; class Mammalia; order Lagomorpha; family Leporidae; genus Oryctolagus; species Oryctolagus cuniculus. Next base: position 57,344,501 of record NC_091448.1, on the reverse strand, counting down.
GCCATCCTCTAATTTCCCCCAGGATTTACTAGCAAGAAGCTGGATCAGAGGTGGCGCTCCTGTACGGAATGTTTCCATCATAACATCAGTTTCACCCCCTGCTTCCTGATGCTGCCCCAGGTTGTTTTTTTTTTATTTAGACCAAGGTAGACACATACACACACCAAAAGGACAAGTGATTTGCTCTTCTTGATTTATTTTTGAGGCTATTTTTGTTTGTTTTTCATTTGCATAATCTGTTATAAAGATCCAACAACCTTGAATAAATAAATAAAATATTAAAAAAAAAGAATTGTTGGGGACTGGGAATCAAGCAAACACTGGCCAACTTTTGGGAGACTCTCAACAGCCTGGTGGGAGCAGGGAAAGCTGGCTGACAGTTTTGGATAGTCAAGGTCTCCTATAATGTGTCTCTCAGGCATCCTCTTAAAGGAAGCCACTGGAGGACAGGGAGGTCCACCAAAACAAGGAGGTAAATGCAGAAAGAAGCAAGTGTGAAATCAAAGGAACAGAGTGACCAACAGACAAGGAAGTCAAGAAAATTAGGGGCCAGCGCTGTAGCGTAGCGGGCAAAGCTGAAACCTGCAGTGCCAGCACCCCATGTGGGTGCTGACTGTTCCACTTCTGATCCAGCCCCCTGCTAATGTTCCTGGGAAAGCAGCAGAAGATGGCCCAAGAGCTTAGCCCCCTGAACCCATGTGGGAGACGTGGAAGAAGGGCCTGGTTCCTGGCTTTGGCCTGGCCCAGCCTTGGCCATGCGGCCATTTGGGGAGTGAACCAGCAGATGGAAGACCTCTCCTTCTCTCTCTGTCACTCTGCCTTTCAAATAAATAAGTAAATCTAAAAAAAAAGGCATGTGATCATGTGATCATAATTCAAAAAGCATGAAGCAAAATTTCACAAGGAAAGCAGATGTTAGGACAAGGAGAAAAAAAATCACAATATAAAATAAATATGTAAAAAAAATAAATACATTTAAAAGGGCCAGTGCCGTGGCTCACTAGGCTAATCCTCCACCTGCAGTGCAGGCACCCCGGGTACTAGTCCCACTTGGAGCACCAGTTCTGTCCTGGTTGCTCCTCTTCCAGTCCAGCTCTCTGCTGTGGCCTGGGAGTGCAGTGGAGGATGGCCCAAGTACTTGGGCCCTGCACCCGCATGGGAGACCAGGAGGAAGCACCTGGCTCCTAGCTTTGGATCAGCGCAGTGCACTGGCTGTAGTGGCCATTTGGGGGGTGAACCAACAGAAAAAGGAAAACCTTTCTCTCTGTCTCTCTCTCTCACTGTCTAACTCTGCCTGTCAAATAAATAAATAAATAAATTTAAAAGACAAATCATGGAAATAAATAGAACCATATAATGAACAAGTCAATTTCAAAAATAGAAAAATGTATGTGTGTGTGAGAGGTAGGAGAAGATTAATCACAAAGTAACATTAATTTTTGTTTTTTTAACACTAGTGTTGCTATACCTTTGTTACATTCTAGGAGATTCCTTTGCTCATCATGTTTAGCCTGGTCTATTATACAAATCAGTCCTTCTCAGTATTTCAGTATTTTTTTTTCTTTAATTATTCATTACTTTAACTTCCCAAACTCTTTCTTATTCATCATTTGACGAATTTTCAAGGAAGTGTGTCCTTTTGCACATGTTCTTTCAAATATTTTTGATGACGCCAGTTGCAATGTTCAGATACCCTCTGTTGCTCTGGCTAATTTCTCGGGGATCGTCTGTGGCACCTGTTCCTATAGAGATGTCTCCTTAGTGATTTGCTTTCCCGCATACCTATTTGCAGTCATGACTGCTGGCCTCCAGTGGTCACTGTTGCTGGTTTTCCTCAGCAACAGAGGAGGTGCTGGTTCCACATCTGGTCCCTGCCGTGAGTGGGAGCAGCCCCCAGTCCTTCCTGGGTGGATGTGTGGGGATGCTCCTACAAACACCTCTTTTCATGCTGGGCAAGAAAAGAATATGTAAATAGGGGGAGGATTCTCCTCAACACATCAGAGGAAGCCTGGGGACACATTTTTTTCAGGGTGCAGGGAGGTTGAGGGCGTTTCGTGTCTCTGCAGAACTGCTTTTCTATTCTTCTGGGTGCTTTCCCCCCTTTCCTGAAGATAGAGCTGCACTTTCTGTAGAGTTCATCTCATCTGTTTCATCCTAACAATAAATACCACGGCAGCCATCTGTGTGCCAGAGCCGAGGACCAGAGTAGCTGGGCTGGCACCCTTTCAGTTAATTATGTTGCTAATTGCCACACAGGCTGCTCATTCATTCAACATCACTCAACAAATATTTCCAGCCCTTGTTGATGGTGATCTTGGAGTCTTTCCAGAGCTCTGTGGGGAAGACTGGTACTTGCTTCTTCAGTGACCCATTCCAGATGTCTCTATTTGTTTGTGATTTTCTTGGCTCTGTTTCCCTTGTCAAATCAGTCTACTTTATAGTTTTCCAAAATTCCTCAAAATTTCTGATCTGCTGACAGAGCTTCTCTGATTTCCAGAACTGCTAAGGATTTAATCTCATTCTTATACACTTTTCACCATTTTTCTAGGATTTAGAGAGGATGTGAAGAGGTAGTCATGTGTTTAGTCTCTCGATATGGAGATCAGGTTCCTAACAATGATTCATTTCTGAATTTACTAGAGTTTTCTGAGCATACTTCTGGTACCTGATATTGGTTACTATATTTTCTGTATCCTTGCTCTCTCACATGAACAACAGCTGGGTATAAAATTCTAGTTTGACAATCTTTCCATCTCAAAGTTGCTTAAGTATCACCCCATGGTTGTCGGGTATTTGGTGACAAACTACTTTAGTTCTCAATTAAATAACTGATTTCCTTTGACTTCAATACTTACTGTAGCTTCTCCTCTTAATGTGAAATTTTAAAAATCCATCTGGAATATCGCTCAATATAGTTCTCTTCATACTTCATCATGTCTCATTCTGCTATCTTTTTTCAATGCAGAAGATGTAATACTTTTGTCATTCTTATTTAAAATTTAATTATTTATTTGGAAGTCATAGTAATAGAGAGGGACACACACACAAAGAGGGAAAGAGAGAGGGAAAGAGAGAGAGAAAGAGAGAGAGAAAGAGAGAGAGAGAGAGAGATTTTCCATCTTTTTGTTCATTCCCCAAAAGCTCACAACAACCAGGGTTGGATAAAGCTGAAGTTAGGAGCAAGGGACTCCATCTGGGTCTCCCACAGGGGTGGCAGGAACCCAAGTACTTAAGCCACTATTCACTGCCACTTCCTCCCAGGCACAGTGGTAGGAAGCGAAGTCAGAAACAGAGTCACCAGGCCTCCAACTGTGACACCCTCATATGAGACACAGGTGTCCCACGAAGCAGCTTAACCTGCTGCACCACAATGGCACCCCATCCCTTGCCATTCATTTATCTTCTAATTCCATTTTTGTGCTTTCTCTAACATTTCTTCATTTCATCCAAGGAATTTCGATTCTGGCCATTGACCTTCTATTCAAGGAAAACTGAATTCTTTCATTTCCTCTCTTACTTCATCTTCATGCCACATTTGAAACCCCATGATCTCCTTAGAATAACCTTTCCTGCAGTCCTGCCAAACACTCAAGTGGTCAAGCTTATTTTGCGGCATTTTAATTACATCCCAGTCTGCCTAATCTGGTCTTGTTTGTTGAAGAGCAGGTGTGAGGCCTTCCGCATGACTCCAATTGCATATGTCATCAGCTTCCTGGTAGTGAATTTCTCTTATTCCTCCATACCATTCTCTTCTCACTCCCCACACAGTCTTAATCAATGCCATCCTCTCCCACATCACCACTTGTCTTTCATCCTCTAAGTCTCTCAGACTCTATCTCCACCCCAGCTCCTCCTTGTCAGTCCTACATTCAACTCCTTCCTTTAAAATCTCATTAACACATCAAATTCAATGTGTTCAAACCAGAACTCATCACCCAACCTTCCTCCTGAGAATTCCACTTAATTGCTCCCAACCAGGTACCTGGCTGTCATCCTTGATTTTTTTTCTCCCTGGTACCCACATTCAATCAAGGTTGATTCTACTTTTTAAAAGTTCCTCATGTCTTATCTTCATTTCCAGGTTCATTCCTCTGGTTTAGATACCCAAAGCTCCTGTGATGACTTCCTAAATGGACTCCCACCATAAGTCTTATTCTCTGACTATTGATTTTCACATTATCCCTGGAGAACTCTTTTAGAAATATACATAGAATTATCACATATGTCCTTATCTCAGGGTGGCGTTGTCCCAGCATCATGGGTAAAGGGAATCAGACAGAAGACCAAATCTTTGTTATATTACTTCCTGATTTTCCTTCAACCTCATTAACTCAGGTGTCCAATTTCCTAGGAACAAAGGAATGTTTTCAGATGTTTGTGGCAAACTCTCAGTTTCTTTCTTTTATGAATAAATTGTTTAAGTTATTTATTTATTTTTATATTTATTTATTTTTGAAAAGCAGAGGGGAGAGAGGGAGAGAGAGATCTTCTGTGTATTGATTGACTCCCCAAATGGTTGCAACATCCAGGACTGGGCCAGGCTGAATCCAGGTTTCCCACATGGAAAGTCGGAGATCCAACTTTTTGAACCATCATCACTGCTTCCTGTGGTGCCCAATCAGAAGAATGGAATTAGTATCAGAGCAGTGACTTAAATCCAGGCACTCTGATAGGGGAATGCAGATTCCCAAGTGACATCTTAGTCACGGTGCCACTCACCTATCTGGAAGTTTTGAGTTTTCTTCCAGGCTGTTACTTCTGCCTGGAGTATGCCCCTTCTCACCCACCAAGACATTTTTCTTCGTTTAGTCAATGCCTGCGGAGTCACCCAGTCTGATAAGCATCAGTGTTTCTACAAAATCATTCTCGATCCCCCACCAGTTGATGTGCACCTCTTGTAAGCTTTTCCTGTCTGCTATCACACTTTTTCATGTGCTAGGCCACAGATTGTGCTTGGCCTGTCTTCTCAAGCAGACTCAACTCTCTTAAAATGTTTTGCTTAATTTTTTTTGCCTTGTTCTGTACCTGTGTTATAAAGGTGCCCAATAATTTTCATTTAAGTGTTTTTTTTTTTTTGACAGGCAGAGTGGTGGACAGTGAAAGAGAGAGACAGAGAGAAAGGTCTTCCTTTGCCGTTGGTTCACCCTCCAATGGCCGCCGCGGCCAGCGCGCTGCGGCCGGTGCACCGCGCTAATCCAATGGCAGGAGCCAGGAGCCAGGTGCTTTTCCTGGTCTCCCATGGGGTGCAGGGCCCAAGCACCTGGGCCATCCTCCACTGCACTCCCTGGCCACAGCAGAGAGCTGGCCTGGAAGAGGGGCAACCAGGACAGAATCCGGCGCCCCAACCGGGACTAGAACCCGGTGTGCCAGCGCCGCTAGGCGGAGGATTAGCCTAGTGAGCCTCGGCGCCGGCCTAAGTGGTTTCTTTTTAAATATTTATTTTATTTTATTTATTTGAAAGTCAGAGTTACAGAGAGAGGTAGAGACAGAGAGAGAGAGGTCTTCCATCTGCTGGTTCACTCCCCAGATGGCTGCAACAGCCGGAGCTGCGCCAATCTGAAATCAGGAGCCAGGAGCTTCTTCCGGGTCTCCTATGCAGGTGCAGGGGCCCAAGGACTTGGGCTATCTTCTACTGCTTTCCCAGGCCATAGCAAAGAGCTGGATTGGAAGAGGATCAGCTGGGACTAGAACCGGTGCCCACATGGGATGCCAGTGTTTCAGGCCAGAGCGTTAACCCACTGCGCCACAGCGCCGGCCCCTTAAGTGGTTTTTATACATAAATTGTTCCCAGTGTTTGCAAAACCTTTTACATAAGATCCTAACCCTTATTTGTCTCAGAAATATTCTCTTCTATCATTATTTTGATTATTCCTTCTTCCTGATCCTCTGTTTTTACTTTGGGGGTTACTAATACACAAAATATGTGTCCTTTCTTTTCTTCACCCAATAAATGTCACCACACTTTTCCCTCAGAGTACCAGGAAACTTTTTAAGCTTCCTTTCTCTGAACAATTCAATCTATCTTCAGTTCACTTCTTTCACGGAGTTTTAAAATACATGTAGCATGCTTGCCCTTTGTCCATGAACAGTGTTCCTGAATTCAGATCTGTACCTTTTCATTGCTGTGTATTCCAGCTCTGTTGATGCCACAGCCTCTCAGACTTGGTCAAGAATGCCAAAGAGGGGCCGACACTGTGGTGTAGTAGGTTTAAGCCTCCACTTGCAGCACCAGCATCCCATATGGGTGTTGGATGGAGTCCCGGCTGCTCCACTTCCGATCCAGCTCTCTGCTGTGGCCTGGGAAAGCAGTAGAAGATGGCCCAAATCCTTGGGCCCCTGCACTCATGTGGGAAACCCAGAGAAGCTCCTGGCTCCTGGTTTTGGTCTGGCCCAGTTCTGGATGTAGAGGCGATTTAGGGAGCAAAATTTGGAGAGTGAACTAACAAACGGAAGGAATCTCTCTGAGTGTGTCTCTCCTCTCTCTGTGTAACTCTGCCATTCAAATAAAATAAATAATCTTAAAAAAAATGAATGCCAAAGAGAGGATTTTTCAGTACTTTATTCTATCTCATGTAGGAATTTTGTTTCATGGGCTACCTTGGCTGAATTTTTCAAGGTTGTTTGTCTTGTTTGGCAGAATTTTTTCCTTGTCTGTAGTTATTTTTCCCATTTTCTCACCTTTCGAGAAAGTCCTTGACATGGGTTCTACCAAACCATTTTAACTAAAACACTTGAAAATCTCTCCAATCCAGGAGCAGGAAGAATGAAGAATCTACTTTGACTTTGCTGAATCACACCCCATTTTTCTGGAAGGGGTAGAGAACAGCAAGGGAGAAGAAGCATTGCTTTCATGCTTCAGGTTGTACTCCTGGGCTGACTGGAAGTCAACCAGTTCACTGTCTGCCTGTGTTACTGGTTCCACCCCAGCTCGGTGTGGGTCAAGGACAAGTGCCACATCTAGTTTCTCCTCTCAGTATGACCTTTGGTACTTTGGTGTCAAAGCTGTGTCCAAAACTCACTTTCCTTGATGTCAAAATGTCTAAGCTCAGGAGCTGATCACAGTTATTTGCAGATAACATGGATTCCTTCTAGGGTGTGTGTGTGTGTGTGTGTGTGTGTGCACACGCACATGTGCACACGCACTTAGGGTGTCCTGCAACTTATTCTTCAGCTAGGCATTTCCTTCCAGCAGTGAATCCCACTGGTTAACTCACTCTCCTTTTTCACTTTGTGCTGTAAAAATGTCCTAATATTCCCAACAGATTAATGGCAACTATCAATCATTAACTATGTTTGGTGAGGAATTTTTTCTGTTCGTTCTTGATCCATAAATAGAAATATAAAAACGGACTCATTTTAACCCAGTTTTTTTGTTTGTTTACAGAAGTTCATGTTGGTAACAGTTATTTCACCCGTCGTTTGCCACACAAGCTATGGCATTCATGCTGTGCATATTATCTCTGCGCAATGTCCTGAGGCAGGCACCCTGACACTCTGGCGCCCCCTTCTGGCTCTGTAGTGAGCGGTGAGTCCATACTGTGGTAGGAAAATCTCTCCTTTACTGTGCTGAGTGGACTTGAGTGAAGTGGAGAAATTCTCAGCTGGAGCTAGACTTTTAACTGAGCGCTTTGGAGACCTGAGGAGCTGTCAGCATTTCTCGGGAATTTCACAGCCAGAATTTGAGTGCAACCTCCACACAGGAGGAATTCATGTGGAATTCCAGCGAGAGTCCTGCCTGGGCCTGGACGCTTCAGAAGATAACCAGGGGCAGGTGTGCAACCTTAATGGTTAAGATGCGTGTTAGGGGTGCCAATGCTGTGGTGCAGCAGGTTAAAGCCTCAGCCTACAGCGCAGGCATCTCAAGTCCCAGCTGCCCCTCTTCCAATGCAGCTCTCTGCTATGGCCTGGGGAAGCAGTAGAAGATGGCCCAAGTCCTTGGGCCCCTGCACCCACATGGGAGACCCGGAAGAAGCTCCTGGCTCCTGGCTTTGGATCGGTGCAGCTCTGGCTGTTGTGGTCATTTGGGGAGTGAGCCAGCAGAATAGAAAACTCTTTCTGGCTCTACCTCTCTCTGTAACTCTCTTTCAAATAAAATAAAATAATTCTTAAAAAAAAAAAAAGTTGCCTGATAGGAGGTCCACAGCCAGCATCAAAGTGCCTGGGATTTGATTTCCTGCTCCACTCCTGATTCCAGATTCCTGCCAATGCAGAGCCAGAGCTGACTGCATTCCCGCCACTCATGCGGGAGACCTGGATCGCATTCCCAGCTCTGGCTTGAGCCCCGTCCAGCCTTATGCATTTGTGAGCATTTGGGGAGTGAATCAACATGAGAGAGCTCTCTGTTCACCTATTTCTAGCTCTGTCTCTCAAATTTAAATATATATACAAACACACACATATATATATTTAAGATCAACAGGGGAATACAAACCCTCTACATGGAGAGGGCTTGAATATGCAGCACACATACAAAAAGAATATTTACTGCCCACCTGGAACCGTACTGTCCTTGGAGACTTGGGAAACTGGGCTTCTGTGAGTTTATGAGCGGAGGAAACCCTCACTGTGATTGAAAACACACACACACAATTTCTCCCTTGTCTTAATGAGATAAAGATGGGATAATTTAATACTCTTAACGAATTCTTACTTGACGATTCCATCTTTTCTTTATGATCCATAATGGCTTAAAAACTATGCTCTAGTGTTTTATGATTTGATCAAATTCTGCATTATAAAATTTCATCAGTAAGAAGGATCTGTGCTGATCATGACTCTAAAAAACTTGACGAAAAATATGAGAATAAATTTGTTTCTTTGCTCCAACTTAAAGTGCTCTCACCATACACATGTTTTGTGTTTGGAAATGTGATCTTTCCTTTTCTTGTTACCTTGGGCTATAAATTCAACCAATAATAATGAAGAGGATGTGTGTGTGTGTATCTTGTCTTAATGATCATTTCTATGTATATGCAAGAATGTACTTCCACTAAAATTATGGTCAAACTGTAAATGCTTTGGAATGATTAATTAGGTAAAATAATGTTTTCCTAGTAAGAAACTGAGAAGGACTTTGCTTGGTAAGATTATTTCTCTAAGGGTAGCATGCTCAGCCATTTCCATGATGTGAGTTACTATTAGTTACTATTTTTAGTAACTAATAGTTACTATTTTTCAAGGAATAAACCCACTCATTATTTATTTGCTTCTCCTATTGTTCTACCTGAAACTTATTCTGCAACTTCAACCCTATCTAGGGAGATCTCATAAGAGACTACTTAGCTATTTCTACATGGGTTGAAATAATGACATTTAAATGAAAGGATGTATTATGTTAGAAATCTACCTTGAAAGTGAACTATTTGGGGAAACTTGAGCTGCAGAGATACATTTGTCCCTGATTGTCTCTAGACCCACAGAGACCAGGGGAAGCTTCAGAAGTCATCCCTGAAGGCACCGTATTTCTTCTGTTTTCAGAACTTTGTGTAAAGGGATCCATAATGACCAGCCGAGATGTTATTATAATGGCCCCACTATTTATCCTACACTTTTTAGGAAATGGTACTCTAAATTTCCTTGGCTATCCTGCCACCCCAAACCCAGTCCAAGATTAGGATGGGATTCCTCCTTGAACAATTGGAGCATGATTCTCTTCTGCACAATGATTGACATCTGAACGGTCCAATCAGAAAATCCTTGGACTTTGATGTGCATGAGCAGAGAAATGACCTGAGAAAGATGCTCCCTCATTTTTCCTTGCATGGAACCTGAAAGACAGCCACATTGTCACCCCCATGAAGCCTGAGGACAGGACAACATGAAGCTCAGGGCTGAGATATGAAGAAATAACTACATCAGTGGAGGCACTGGACACATCTGTGATTAACCCACCATGATCCTCAGCTCCCTGAGAGTTGTGGTCTTTCTCTTCCTAAACGTTATTGGGTATTTACCATTTGCCATGCAATGAGTTCCAGCTAATGCCAAAAGAAAGTGCATCGTTTGAATTTTAAAACCAAAGAATCACAATGCATCAGATGCAACTTCCTGTCATAATAAAGGGACTGGACACTAAACATGGACCTTCCGTTTCTCTGCTGCCTCCCTCCACAGACAGAAATCAGAGGCTGAGGTGGGAGCTACATGCTTCAGCATGTCTTCTACAAACTGTGTGCATTGAAGCTCAGCACACACTACTTGTGCATCTAGAATACTCCCAGACAGGTTGTGCTGGACTGGTTTTGCTTTGTGTAGCTCTGGATTTTTCAACAGGTAATTATTTGTTCCAGCGTTATTCATACTTGGTTTAATGTAGAACAAGAGTCAGAAAAAAATGAAATGAAAACAGAGTTGCTTGGCTCCCAAGTGGGGTGCCCCCTCCCACGTACATGCAGGGTTTTCTCATTAGCCTTCACATTGCAGGGTACTTAAAATTTTTGTAGAAAAACAGAGTTAAAAGAAGTTGTTTTGGTGCAAAAGATATTTGAAGTCCATGCATAGTTTCTGTATAATATGCGTTTTCCATGAACCTTTTGCATAAATTCCAAATTTTTGCAGCAAAATAAACTTATCTTTTAATTGCATTTTTTTTCCCCAACAACTTTTAGAAGTCCTATCATGACTCCCTGTCTCCCTATCTCCCCATCCTTGGAGGCTGGGGCTCTTCTGGGGAGCCAGGAAGGAGACACAGAGACCCAGGAGGAAGACTATCATCTTCCCTGAGCACCATCTCCATCAGATTCAGCAACTGAGATCCAAAAACCTGGAAGAAATTTCCTGCAAAGACTCACCCACGCAGGCTTAGCACTGCTAGGAGCTCATTTGGTATTTATTATTGCATTTTTAAATTACTAATGCTATATTTCCACAATACCTTCTAACAGTATCATGCCTAACAAAGTTCCAAGAAATTCAATGTGTCTGGCATCTCGTGCATTGCAGTAGTAACTAGTGTCGTTAGTGTGGAGAGTTCACTTGCTGAGTTTCGCATGAGTGTCCCTGTACAAATAGCGACGTTAGTACAAAAAAAGGCTATGATTCTCTCCATGTTATTAGGAAAGCAAGCTGCAGGTGGGTTTCTGCAATATGACTCCCAGCTCCTTTGTACCAGGGCACCTTTGCTCGCTCCAAGTGCCAATCACTGGGACAAAAGCATGGTGGCTTGAGTGTCTCTTGCCTGAAACGTGCAGCATCAAAAATGTTTTGGATTTCAGATTATTTTGCATTTTGGAATATTAGTGTAACATACTAAGGTTTCATGGAGAGGAGAGCCAAGTCTCAACTCAAGATCCACTTAGGTTCCACATACACCTTATACACAAGGTGAGTTTATGCCATGTTTCTAGTGAGCCTGTGTTTTGACTCTGACCCTCCATATGAAGACAAGTATGGGATTTTTCCATTTGTGCCATCATGTCAAAAAGTTTCTAAATTTGGAGCATTTCAGATTTCGGATTTTTGGATTAGGGATGCTCAACCTCTATGGCAAGGTGAAAAGGACCATGAACGTGCCCCTGAACACTTCTTGTTTAAAACCCCATGCTCTGTACTTCACTGTCATTATATTCAGTCACAGGACTGCATATTGGTAAAGCAGCCAGCTAAGATTTCTCTCTGTACTTGCTCTGGGATTAATTTCTGCACTGATATTTTGCAACCTTTTACATCCATGACTCCCTCCAGAAATAACAAAGCACCAAGATCTTCTTTTACGCTACTTGAAATCCTAAAAAAATCCGACAAATAAGCAACGATAGCATTCAACACACCTTTTCAAACTGTACCCTCTCCTTCTAATTTGTGTCTTCCAAACCCCTGCCTACTCAGCATCTCCAGATGGCAGACTCTCAGCTCAGTGAGTTCCCCTTCACCTACGGGTGGAAATCCCAGAGGAATAGTCTAGCCGATAGCTCGGAGGTGACTGAACATTCATATTCCATATTCAGTGATAATAGCACAGCTGCGGTTTAGAAGACGAGAGAACATGCCACGGATCTGACACAAAATATGGACCAACAAACCCAAAGAGAGCTAGAGGGGGCTTTCTTTATGAGTTAACAGAAAAATCCTACAAGGTTCCTCATGATTATTCAAATAGCTTGGTAGAGGAGTCAGAGTGGTGTAGTTCTCTTTTTGTGCTGTTATTCTGAGTTTTCTTCTCTGGGCTGTAGTGTGGGGAAGGGGAGAAAGACCAGGTTGCCTATCAACTTGGACTTTTCCTTGAACGACTTGCTCCTAAATACTGTTTCCTTTCCACCTACACAAACTAGGAAGGACAAGCACTGTAGATGATTTGATGGGCAGGCAGTGGGAAGCCGAGGTTGTCCTCTGAAGATTCACCACAGGGTCCCTGAACGGGGCTGGGATGTTTGCAGAACAATGTTCCCTGGAGGTCTCCAGGTCAAGTGGGGGTGCAGAAATAGAAGACAACGCTATGGAGAAAAGCAACCTGACTGAATTTGTTTGAGGTGGAGCTTTGCTTCACTGGAGGAAAATCAGTTAGAGCTGAAAAAAGAAAGGGACGCAGGGAAGACTTGCAGTCTCATTTTTACACAGCCCCCACTGCTAAATACAACACTGTCTTGCACCTGTCACTGGAGAAAACAGAGCCTCTGCAAACACACACACACACACACACACACACAAAGTTCTGGTGCTTCCCCTGTCTACCCACCCTGTCCTCCTGAGAGCAGTTTTGGGTTCTGCCTACTCATACCCCCACACCCATGAAAAATATACACTCCCTTGAGCCTCCCTCTCGGAAGCACCCATATCTAATTTTCCACTGAGTCTGGGCCTCTTTGATGGTGCATTGTTGCACAAAGAATACTCTCGTTAGCAACATCCTCAAATAGTGCCTTGGACATTGATTTCATAGTCATCTAGCAAACTCATTATAATGTGGGTTTTCTGTCGCTCCCCCTCTTCGTGGAGGAACGACACAGGACCCTGCGCTGTTCTTTCCTCTGCTCAGCCCTCCCCGGGTTTGCTGCTGGTTCTTCCCGGGTTGGCTACCGACCCTTCCACCTCCGTGGAAGGGCGGTTCCCCCTGCCACTTTCCCCACTTCCGCGGGGGAGCGGCACACCGCCGGCCGGCTCTCTCGGGGGCTGCACAGGTGTTCCTCTTAGATGTTCCCGGTGCATGTTGTCTCTCTCCTCCTTTATAGTCCTCTTCCACCAATCCCAACTCTGCTACCCACACGCCGAGTACGCTGCTCTCCTCCAATCAGGAGCAGGTCCTGCTGTTTATTGGTTGAACTGGAGGCAGCTGTGTAGAAGCTGTTTCCTCCTCTCTCAGTGCCATATTGTGGGAGAGCAGATGCATAGAATAAGTCTTAATTCCAGTAACAGTCTAGTCCGAGTTGCTCCCCACAGTTTTCTTTTTTTTGTTTGTTTGTTTTTGTTTTTGTTTTTGACAAGCAGAGTGGACAGTGAGAGAGAGAGACAGAGAGAAAGGTCTTCCTTTTTGCCATTGGTTCACCCTCCAATGGCCGCCACGGCTGGCGTGCTGCGGCTGGTACACTGCACTGATCCGATGGCAGGAGCCAGGTCTCCCATGGGGTGCAGGGCCCAAGCACCTGGGCCATCCTCCACTGCACTCCCGGGCCACAGCAGAGAGCTGGCCTGGAAGAGGGGCAACCGGGACAGAATCTGGCGCCCCAACCGGGACTAGAACCCGGTGTGCCAGCGCCACAAGGCAGAGGATTAGCCTAGTGAGCCACGGCGCCAGCCCATAATGTGGGTTTTCATGAAGATGCTTCAGGTTGATGTAAGTGTTTGACCATTAATAATTGTTAGCTGGGGGCCAGCACTGTGGTGCAGTGGGTTAAGCTGCCTCTTGCAGTGCCAGCATCACATATCCGAGTGCCAGTTCAAGCCCTGGCTGCTCTGATTCCTAGTCATCTTCCTGTTAATTTATCTGGGAGGGCAGTGGAAGATGGTTTAGTGGGCCTCCGCCGCCACCCACAGGGGAGACCCAGATGGAGTTCCAGGCTCCTGGCATCAGTCTGGCCCAGACCTGGCTGTTTTGGCCATTTGGAAAGTGAATTTCTTTCCCCCCTGATCTGTTGTTCTGCCTTTCAAATAAATAAATCTTAAAAAGAAGAGCTTGTTAGTTAATGACCTGATGTTATGACTCACATTTCAAGTTTTCCTAAATGCATCAAGCATCTGCCGCGCCCAAGGATTGGGCCAGGGTTCTGAGCACGTGCAGTTTCTATGCCTGAAAGCCGAGAATCCTCTTTCAATGAAGTGATACCCATAGCTACCCTAGATCTCTCAGCTACAACAAACTCATTTAGGGAAACATAGACCTGTTGCTGCCAACTAAAAGTTTGTGTACAGAAAGAGTAGAGAATTATAACAGATAAGTTGAGATCATGAAAACAGATAAGTGAGATCGTGAACAGTAGGCTAGGGTTCTTTGAAAAATTTGTGGAAAATGGGAGAAAAGCTATGCATGGATTTCAAAACCTTTTTACACCAAAATAAGCTTGTCTTTTAATGCCATTTTCCATGAATGTTTTGAAGTATCTGCATGGTTGGTCTCCTTCTCAATGAAGCTGTGTGTAAACATAGGCCCATGAATTCAATGAGCTCTGTGTCTACCCAGCCTATGTGAATGTCCCCATCAGCATACGTTCCCCGATAGAACTTGACCCTTGCTCTGAGAACTAACTAGTTTGGTTGAGTAAGGTTAATATTTATCCTGATTAAAGGACATTTTATATCCTTTAATTCCTTGTTAAAGATGGCATGATATCATGGGCCCTTCAGAAAGTTACAAAAAATGGAAAACATATACTATTAAAAAACTATTGCATAGATTTCAATTTTTTTTGCATCAAGATAAATGTAGCCCTCAAATTCCATTTTTACAATAACCTTTTTTTTTTTTTTGACAGGCAGAGTGGACAGTGAGAGAGAGAGACAGAGAGAAAGGCCTTCCTTTTTGCTGTTGGTTCACCCTCCAATGGCCGCCGTGGCCGGCGCGCTAATCAGATGGCAGGAGCCAGGTACTTATCCTGGTCTCCCATGGGGTGCAGGGCCCAAGGACTTGGGCCATCCTCCACTGCACTCCCTGGCACAGCAGAGAGCTGGCCTGGAAGAGGGGCAACTGGGACAGCCCCGACCGGGACTAGAACCCGGTGTGCTGGCGCCGCAAGGCAGAGGATTAGCCTAGTGAGCTGCGGCGCTGGCCTGAAATGTGTTCTTACTGCAACCAATGCACGTGAGGATGGATGCCAACATCACAAACTCAACATCAATATCTTATCATTTTTCTGTTTCTTGATCAAAGTGAATACTTAAACAAATGTACTTTGAAATACCAAAATTGTTATGTTGTTATCTAATAGTAACTAACCAAAGTAGAGAATTCAGAAATGTGCCTTGCAATTATAGCAGTGAATGGGGACTTAGGTATTTTAAAGAATTTCATGATTCTAAGAGAGGACCTAATATGTGCAATCATGGTGATTAATAGTACCATACAATCTCAAAGGAAAATTCTTGAGAGCGAGAGAGAGATAACTTCCTACACTGCTGACTTCCTTGAATGCCCTCATTCGCCATCACCAAGCCAGGCTGAAGCAAGCAGTTGAGAACATCCAAGTCTCCCACATGAGTGGCAAAGACCCAAGTGCTTGAGCCATCACCTGCTGCTTCCCAGGTCTGTGTTAGCAGGAAGTAGAACCCCGAGTGGTAGAGCAAGACTCAAACTCAAAGCACTCTAATATGGGATTCTGGCATCCCAACTGACATCTTTACTGCTATAAAAAAACACCTGTGCCCGGTCAGCCCACCCTTACTTATCAATTCTTGTGTGTGGCCATAGGAACAGAAGTATCCATAGACAAGGGGAGAGCATTGTGGACAGAGTTTTCAAAGTTATCTTAAGTTCCTGCTCTTCCCATGATCAACATTCACTGAGGCTAAACGGACACAGACGCCAGTTACAGAGCCGCACCAGGATTATTTTTTCCAAGCCCCTCAAATCTGAAGGATCTTTCACATCATTACCATTTCACCCTTTCTGTGTTGACTCATTCCATGAGGGTCTCAGGAGCAGGCTCGCTCCTTCCACAGCCCAGGAAAACAATGACAAAAGCCCTCCTGGACTGTGAAGACGCGGCTGCCTCCCTCCCGGTCCGCTCTCTCCAGCAGCGATCAATGTTTATGACTGCAGTTACAGTAAAAATAGCAAAAGTCAATATTTGTGCTCTGTATCTGTCAGATAATAAACCTGGCTAGAGGCAGGGCCACATGACATCTGCATGCAATCCACGGGGCCGGTTCCTCCCCTCCAGCCCATCCTTGCAGACAGTTTGTCTAACTATGGCGTCATATTTGTACAGCTGACAGTCTCAAACCCCCCATGTGTGTCCTTAGGGAAGCTCAGAATTTTTTGTTTGATTTTTGATCCTGTTGATTCTGGCCTTTAGACTGGGAAAATGTTATTTTTAAAAAAAGAAAGAAAGAAAAAATATGAAAGTTTAAAAAAAAATGAAAAGACAGAGTAATCACTCGGAAAATCTCACAGTCCTAAATTAATGGGAAAGTCTTCCCCACCCCAACAGGGAGTCCTCTGGGCCACAACCCCAAGGCCCTGACTCTCTTCATTTTCACCTATTGTTTACAATAGGTTTCAAAAAAGATGCGAAAAACAAAGGAATGTTGGAAAGGCCATGATGAAAGACCTTGAAGCAAACTGGGAATCAGACGTCCTTTCTAGAGTTGGATTTTAAAGAGCTTGCTGTCACCTTTAGCCCTGTGACCTAGGGCAAACATGGTACTGCAAAGAGGCCTCGGATTTCTCATCCGTAAAGTGGGACTATCGATAGAATCTAGTACCAAGACTTTTCGCAAAGATCAAAGGAGATCATGTGAGAAAAAATTCGGTTCATGTAGTAACAAACACCACTGATTGTTGCTATTAAAGGAACATGGTTTTTGAAGTGAAACAGTATTACTTCCCACTCTGCTTAGCCTGTTTAAATGACTAATAGGACCACCGGAAAAAATAGATGTGGAAAGGCAAAGCTCAAATTTTATAACTCATTTGTATGTTCCATTTCTTGACTGTTCGTATTAATCTTCCATAGCCTAATTCTTATGCATTTCCATCTTCTTTAATATTTCTGAGTTGGAATTATTGTTCTAGTCTGGGGACACCGTTGTCATGTTTTCCTGCAATTTGATCCTGAATTTCCACTCAAGAAGCCTCTAACATTTCATAGCATCTCTGTGTAGTCTTTCCCATATGGGCAACTTCCACTTCCTGCCTCCAACGCAATAGATTGCATTCAACAAGCTAATCTGTCTCTAACAGTGACACATTTTACAGTAAGAAAAATGCACTCAGTTTGTGGATGAAATTCTGTAATTCTAAAAGCTATTTATTTTAACATGTATGAGAGTCCTTGACAAAGTTTGTGAAAAATGGGATTAAAAGATAAGTTTAGGGTGGTGCAAGAAATTTTGAAATTGGCCCTATGAGGGATCTTTGAAAAGTTTGTAGAATATGTATTATGAGAAAATGATGCATGGGTTTCAATTTCTTTCACTACTCTACACATAATCTATATATTCAAAAAAAATTCAACCACTTGAACTGTCACTGCTGCTACCCAGAGCCTACATCAGCAGGAAGCTAGAGTCAGGAGCCAGAGCCAGGACCCCAGTCCAAGCATTCCTGTGTGGGAGCCAGGCATCTTAACCAGCAACTTAATCGCTAAGCTAAAGGTCCACCCCAAAATTTCACTTTCAATGCAATTTTCCCATTAACTTTCTGAATTACCCTCATATTAGAAAAGATACAACTGCAGGCCGGCGCCGCGGCTCACTAGGCTAATCCTCCGCCTAGCGGCGCCGGCACACCAGGTTCTAGTCCCGGTCGGGGAGCCGGATTCTGTCCCGGTTGCCCCTCTTCCAGGCCAGCCCTCTGCTGTGGCCAGGGAGTGCAGTGGAGGATGGCCCAGGTGCTTGGGCCCTGCACCCCATGGGAGACCAGGAAAAGCACCTGGCTCCTGGCTCCTGCCACCGGCCGCGGCGGCCATTGGAGGGTGAACCAACAGCAAAGGAAGACCTTTCTCTCTGTCTCTCTCTCTCACTGTCCACTCCGCCTGTCAAAAAAAAAAAAAAAAAAAAGAAAAGAAAAGAAAAGATACAACAGCAGACAAAGCCCAGCTAACAGGCTTAGGCTGAGGACAAAGCAATGCAAAGTTAAACAATAGGCCATTCAAAACAGATTAAGTAAAAAACAGATCCATCCGCTGGTCTGGGCTTGCTCCTGTGTTCCGGTTCTTCCAGTGCAATGGGGCACGCATGACTGCTGAGCAGAAGCGCTCAGGAGCCTGCTTGCAGCTTCCCAGCCGTCTCTGACTTTGCCATGAAGACTGGGGACGTGGAGTATTCCGGATGGTGCAGGCAGAAGGGGCAGGGGCTCCGTCAGCCTGCCCCCGAGTGAGGGCATGGAAACAAAGCCACTATGAACAATGAGTAGTGGGAACGAGAAATAAACTTTCTGCATGTGTGAATCCCTAAGGTTTGGGGATTGTTAGGGACCTAGTATGATGATTTCAAGTCTTTGTCATTGTGCTGTGAACTCATCCCTGAATGTCTTCCTAAATAAGGATGTTCAGGGACCAGCATTGTGGTATAGCTGATTAAGCCAACGCATGAGATGCCAGCATCCCCGATACATGCTGTTTCAAGTCCTGGCTGCTCTACATCCTATCCAGCTCCCTGCTTATGTATCTGGGAAAGCATTGAAAGATAGCCCAAGTGTTTAGGCCTTTGCTACCCTCATGGGAGACGTAGATGAAGCTTCAGGGTCCTGGCTTCAACCTGGCCCAGCCCCAGCCATTGTGGCCATTTGATGAGAGAAACCGCAGATAGAAGACCTGTGACACCCATGTGACAGACCTGGACTGAGTTCCCAATTTCCAGCTTCAGCCCCAAGTTCTTGGTACAGGGCAACCATGACGAGAAGTTGCTGTGACATTTGAGGACTGGACCACCAGCATTTGTGCCCTCGCTCTCTCTCTCTCTTCCTCTCTCAAATAAATAAAACATAAAATAAATAAAAATTTAAAAGTATTAATCAAGCACTTTTTATGAGGATTTTCTGAAGCCTTTTCTTTTCCATCCTTCCCTTGAATAGATAATGTATTACATTTGGACGATTTTTTTATTTCACTCCTTTAAGATCATATTATTTAACAAAATCTTTTTTTTAAAGATTTATTTACTTATTTGAAAGAGTTACACAGAAAGAGAAGGAGAGGCAGAGAGAGAGAGAGAGAGAGAGGTCATCCATCCGCTGGTTCAATCTCCCAGATGGCCACAACGGCCAGAGCTGCGCCGACCCAAAGTCAGGAGCCAGGAGTTTCTTCCGAGTCTCTCATGTGGGTGCAGGGGCCCAAGGACTTGGGCCACCTTCCACTGCTTTCCCAGGCCATACCAGAGAGCTGGACCAGAAGTGGAGCAGCTGGGTCTTGAACCGGTGCACATATGGAATGTTGGCACTGCAGGTGGCAGCTTTACCTGCTATGCCACAGTGCTGGCCCCTAACAAAATCTTTAGAAATCTTTTTTCATGCAACATGAGATCACCTCTGCCAGCGTGGTGTTTTCCACATATGGGGATAAGAATGTTTTTTTTGATCCTCCAGTAAAGCAGTAATCCCTAATCACTGGGGGGTCCAAAATGATTTCCTGAAAGTTGAGGATAGAGGCAACTTCACTGGGACCAAACATGACATGTGTTGATGTATTTCTTGTAATAATTCATGTGATTGTTTGGTTCATCCAACTTGAAATCTATGAGTGCTGGTTATGACATTATTTTCTCCAAAATCTTTGAATCAAATTAAGAAAGTCCAATGTCTTTATCTTATGTCTGACTTGGATAGATTTTTAAAAATTTTTTAATTTAATTTAATTCAATTTTAAAAGCAGAGTGATAGAGAGAAAGAAAGAGAAACAAAGAGGGGTCATCTTCCATAGCCTTGGCAACTCATGACAAGAGCCTAGGGTGATTACTGATGCCATAAACAAGAGTGTCAATTTGTTAAGTCAACAACAAGAGTCACTGTGCACTTACTCCTCATGTAGGATCTCTGTCCTTAATGTGCTATACTTTGTGATTTAATGCTATAGCTAGTACTCAAATAGTATTTTTCATTTTGTGTTACTATGTGGGTGCAAACTGTTGAAATCTTTACTTAATATATACTAAACTGATCTTCTGTATATAAAGAGAATTGAAAATTAATCTTGATGTGAATGGAAGGGGGGAGGGAGAGGGAAAGGGGAGGGTTGCGGGTGGGAGGGAAGTTATGGGGGGGAAAGCCATTGTAATCCATAAGCTGTACTTTGGAAATTTATATTCATTAAATAAAAGTTAAAAAAAAAAAAAAAGAAAGAAAGAGAAACAAAGAGGGATCATCTTCCATCCACTGGTTGACTCCCCAAATGGCTGCAACAACCAGGACTGGACCAGGCCAAAGCCAGGAACCAGGACTCCATCTTGGTCTCCACGTGGGTACAGGAACCAAGCACTTGGGTCATCTTCCACTGCCTTCCCAGGTGCATTAGCAGAGAGCTAGATCAGAAGTGGAGCAGCTGGGATTTGAACCAGTGCTCCAATATGGCATTCTGGTATAACAGGTGGCAGCTTAACCTGTTGTGCCACAGTACTGGCCCCATGGTTGCAAATGCATTTGGAAAGGGACAGAAAAGAGAGGAAGGGAAGAAAGGAAGGAAAAGCAAAAAACAAACAAAAAATGAAAGAATGGAGAATGAATACATGAAGCCTGTTCTTGATGAACATCACACCATCCACCGTGAAAACAGAGGCAATTTTGGGGCCACCATGTGGTGTAGTGCGTGAAGTCACCACCTGTGATGTGGGCATACCACAGTGGCACCAGTTTGTGTCCTGGCTGCTCCACTTCTGATACAACTCCCTGCTATGGCGCGGGACAGCAGCAGCAGAAGGCCCCTTTCACCCACATGGGAGACCTGGAAGAAACTCCTGGATCCTGGCTTGGGCCTGGCACAGCCCTGGCAGCTGCAGCCATCTGGGAGTGAACCAGCAGATGGAAGACCCCTCTCTCTCTCTCTCTCTCTCTCTCTCTCTTTCTGTCTCCTCTTCTTTCTCCGTAACTCTGACTTACCAATAAATAAATTAATATTTTTTAAAAAAGAGGAAAATTTTTTGATGATGTTCTTCCTGTTTCCAACATTTACTATCTATCCATCTATCTACCTGTCTATTTCTACCTAAGTATATCTATCATCTATCTGCCTATCTATTTCTGTTTACTTATGTATCTACCTATTTATTTCTATCTATATGTGTATATCATCAATCTACCTATTTCTACATACTCATCTAACTACCTACCTGTTTCTATCATTTATATATCCATCATCTACTTATTTATTTATATATATAATCTATCTACACATTTCTATCTTTATATATAGCATCTATCCACCTATCTATTTCTATCTGTAAATGTCATTTACTTACCTATTTCTAACTATCTATAATCTATCTACCCATTTATAGCATCCATAGATGTCACATCCATAGACCAATTCCAGCTTATCGTACATGTCTAAGTATAAGAATTATAATAAGTGTGAGACATTGCTCAGTTACCCAAGAGGATTACTATAAAAATCTGCTCTGTCTAAATGAACCATACCTCATATTTTTCTTTCATGACTTGATTCTTGCTTTTTCTTTTATTATGCCTTTTTAAAATTTCCACTATTATATATTTATTATATATTATTTTGCTTTTATTCTTTTATAAAAGCATTGATGCTTTCATTTTGCATATACTGTAAACATTTTCTCAGATTCTGTCATTTGAGTATTAATTTTGTTTATACTGTCCTGGACATGCAGGATTTTTTTTTTTCATTGTAGTAAAATATATTGATGTGGGGGCCAGTGTTGTGGCACAGTGGAGTAAGCTGCGACTTGCAATGCCTGCATACCATATATACACTGCCGGTTCTAGTCCCAGCTGTCCTACTTCTGATCCAGCTTCCTGTGAAGCTTGGAGGCAGCAGTGATGGCTAAGGTACTTGGGCCCCACCATCCACTTGGAAGACCTGGATAGAGTTCCTAACTCCCGGCTTCAGTCTGGCCCAAACTTGGCTGTTGCAGCCATTTGGGGGAGTGAATCAGCCAATGGAAGATCTGTCTTTCTCTCTCTTACCCCCCTTTCTCTCTCTCTCTCTCTTTAAATATTGATTTATTTATTTATTTTAGAGGTAGAATTACAGAAAAAGGGAGAGACAGAGAGCTCATCCATCCAATGGTTCACTCCCCAAATGGCAGCAACAGCAGGAGCTGCGCCAATCTGAAGCCAAGAGCCTGGTCTCTCATGTGGATACAGGGGCCCAAGCACTTGGGCCCTCTTCTATTACTTTCCCAGGCCATAGCAGAGAGCCAGATCAGAAGAGGAGCAGCCGGACACGAGCTGGCGCCCCTATGGTGTGGTTTAGCCTACTAAGCCACAGTGCTGGCCCCCTCCCTCCTTCTTTCACTACGTCTTTCAGATAAAGAAATACAATAAATCTTTAAAACATATGTCTGTGTTTACTTTCTCTTTCTCTCCAACAGTCCAATAAAAAGAACACATAAATGAGAGAAATTTCTATTAGTGTTGAAAACTACAGCAGCATGGAATCTGTATGATAGAAATTATAAATTACATTACAGAAACTTATAGGAATTTTTGTAAGATAAAGGATAAGTGGGGCCAGCACTGTGATGCAGTGAGTTAATGCCCTGGCCTGAAGCACCGGCATCCTATATGGGCGCTGGTTCAAAACCCAGCTGTTCCACTTCTGATCAGGCTCTCTGCTGTGGCCTGGGAGAGTAGTAGAAGATGGCCCAATTCCTTGGGCCCCTGCACCCATGTGGGAGACCCAGAGGAAGCTCCTGGCTCCTGGCTTCGGATAGGCACAACTCCAGCTGTTGTGGCCAATTAGGGAGTGAACCAGTGGATGGAAGACCTCTCTCTCTCTCTCTCTCTCTCTCTCTCTCTCTCTGCCTCTCCTCTCTCTGTGTAACTCTGACTTTCAAATAAATAAATAAATCTTTAAAAAAAAAGAATAAGCAAGACTAAACTGACAATGAATTCTATACAACTAATTATCATGAAATAGGACAAATTTAGGTCTAATGATAAGTTTTCAAACTTCTCTTTCTTGTATCTTCCTCTATTTTCAAAATTGTCTATGACAAGTATGTGTTGCTATCACATACTCAAAAAAAAAGAAATCAGAAAATATTACAAGAATTCACAGTACCTTTTGACCTATACCAGAGGAAGGAGGTGTGTGAAGTAAGGATTTGTATTCAACAGCCAGTTAAAACGTGGCTATCCCTTCTCTCATATCCTATGACATAGGAGAGGGGGAGGTGTGATAGAAGCAACCCCAAGAAGGACTTATCCAGTTTGGATGAGGCCAAGGGGAGATGTACACCCCAGGGTATTGTCAGAAACAACAGAATCATTGGCTAGGAATCAGTGGCAGAGAGATCAAGGTTAACACCAATAACAGCCAAAAAGCCAGAAGTTTAACATGGAGATCCAGGTAAGAGACAATCAAAGAAGACTCTGCTAAAATCCCAGCCATCCCTGGCATCCAGAGAAGTCAATGAGCCTCTCAAAGCTGGGCCTTCTCAACAGCACTGGGAGAGAGAATTGAGTGACTGGTTCATGTTTCATGCAAGGCAAACTCAGAAACTCTGAACTGAAGGGGTCTTCAAGCCACATATTGATCCAACAGTGAAAGTTGAAGATGGGAGTATATTAGTCAGAACTGGATTCCAAAACAAAACACCATAGAATGGGTGGCTTAAGCAATAGAAATTTATTTTTTCTCACAGTCCTAGAAGCTGGAAGTCTGTGATCAAGGTGTCCCAATGAGGGCTGCCTTCTTGGCTTGTGGACAGCCTCTTCTCACTGTGTGCTCACACAGCTTACACAGTCTTACCTTACTGTATGGAGAGAAAGAGAGAGAGAGAGAGAGAGAAAGAGAGGGAGAGAGAGAGAAAGAGAAAGCTCTCTGGTGTCTCTTTTAATAAGAGCGCCAGTGTCATCATGGGGTCCCACTGTCACAATCCCATCAAACCCTAATTATCTCTCAAAGGCTCCGTCTTCAAATACCATCCATCACCTTGGGGTCTAGGGCCTCAACATATAAAGAGGGGTGGGGCATGAATACAAACCTTCAGTCCATTAAAGAGAGTTTAAATATAACCTCTCCCCAGCCAGTGGCTTACCGCTAAGCCATGCTGACTAAGCACCAGCCTCAGAAGCCAGGCAAATATATAGACACAGAAAGTGGATTAGTGGTTGCTTGGGCTGGAAGAATGGAGGGAATGAGGAGGTTTCTTCATGAAAGTGTTATAAATGCTAGAAAGCTGGCTTATAGCGATAGCTGCACAACTCTGTAAATATAGGAAACTGCTTAAAAACCATTGAACTGTGTGCTTTAAGAGAGTGATTTTATGGTATGTAAACTATAACTCAAAATCTTATGGAATAGCAATAGACTCCATATGGACTAACAGTAGACTCAGGTTCACCCCTGAATAACAATCCAGTGAATTCCTACACTAGAGCTGGAGAGCAAGTAAACTTTCCTAAATTGGACCAAGCCTAGTGACTTGTGTGACAGGGTATAGGCCTCAATATAGGCTGAAGCAACAGCATTTGTCAATGCAAAGGTTTAATCATTTGAAAAGTAAAATATGGAAACAAAAATGCAGGAGTATCTTTGAGTGTAAAACTGCATCAGGTCCAGCACTGAAGTACAGGAAGCTGAGTTTGATGCTTGATGGAGCCAAGTCATACTCCAGTGGAAATGAGTCTTAGTGCTGGGCTAGTTTTGCCACGAATGCAAAACTAGTCCTGAGGTGTGCAAGAGAACCCGAGGGTGCCTACAGTTAGCCATCATCTGAAAATCATCTGTTAAGAAACAGAAAATAAGTAATTTCTTAATTTACCCTGATAATAATGACTTCTCTCAAAAAATCATAGTAGTCTTCAAAGTGAAGAGGAGAAAAAATTTCTTTTCCTAACACTTTACTACGTTCACGGCTGAGGCTGCTGTAAAAAAAGACAGATTACTGGGTGAAAAGCATACAAATTATTTAAGATAAATTTTCCATGATAAGGGAGGCTTCCTAACAAAATGAACTGGAAACCCGGGTAAGTTTGTGTTTAGCTCGGTTGAAAAGAGGACAGTGGTGGGAAAGCTTGATTGGCCAATGGGATGTGGCCTGATGCTAATAAGCTGGAGGAATATCGCTCGACTTGTCTGTTCAGGTTCTTCCCTAGACCCTCATGTCTTCAGCTTTCTTTCCCTGAGTATAGGGAGGGGACCTCTAGAGTGAGAATCTTATGATCTACTTCAGAGAAAGAGCAGACAATTCTTCCTAGATTTTTTTTTCTTGACAGACAGAGTGGACAGTGAGAGAGAGAAAGGTCTTCCTTTTTCCGTTGGTTCACCCCGCAATGGCCGCTGTGGCCGGCGCACCGTGCTGATCCGAAGGCAGGAGCCAGGTGCTTCTCCTGGTCTCCCATGGGGTGCAGGGCCCAAGCACTTGGGCCATCCTCCACTGCACTCCTGGGCCACAGCAGAGAGCTGGCCTGGAAGAGGGGCAACCAGGACAGAATCCAGCACCCCGACCGGGACTAGAACCTGGTATGCCGGCACCGCTAGGCAGAGGATTAGCCTGTTGAGCCACGGCGCTGGCCTGTTCTTCCTAGATTTTATGACCGACTTCTAGATAGAAAGGGCAGGGAAGGTGAAAGTGTCTTCTGACTTCTGCTGTTTTCTCCAACACCAAGATGCCATATTTTGGGACAGTGTGTTCAGAACACCATCAAAAACTTACCACAAAGGTGCAGTAATCAAGAGTGGGTTTTAGAGGCCAGAGTTGTGAAGCCGGTTAAGCCATTGCCTACAACAACTGGCATCCCACATAGGTACTGGTTCCTGTCCCAGTTGCTCTTTTCTGATTCAACTCCTTGCTAATGTGCCTGGAAGGCAATGGAGAATGGCCTGAGTGCTTGGGGCCCCTGTCATCCATGCGGGAGATCCAGATGGCATTCCAAGCTCCTGGCTTTGGCTTGGCTCAGCCCCTGCTATTGCAGCCATTTGGGGAGTGAAGCAGAGGATGGAAGATCTCTCTCTCTTTCTCTCCTTCTCCATCTCTCCTTCTCCCTCTCCCTCTTCCTCTCCTTCTCCCTCCTCCCTTTCCCTCTCTCCCTCTCCTTCTCCCTCTCTCCCTCTCTTCTCCCTGTCTTTCTTTCCTTCTCTCTCTGGGAATTCTTTCAAATAAATAACAAATAAATACATCTTATATTTAAAAAAAAAGACTGCATTTTACTGACCTATGAATCACTGGAGTAGAACTGAGGTCAGGAAATAAACCCATATATTTGTGATGAATTAATTTTTGACAAAAAAAAATCCCTCTAAAATAATTCAGTGGGAAAGCAACAGCCTTTACAACCAACCAGCCACGAGCAGAAGAATGAAGTTGAACCAGTACCTCATACCACTTCCAAAATTAACTCAAAGTGGATCAAATGCCTAAGTGTAAGAGCTAAGACTATGAAATTGTTCTAAGAAGGCTTTGTCTAAAATCTTTGTGAACTTGAATTGATAGCTTCTTAGATATCACACGCCAAGCACACCAACCAAAAAACAAATTAATTAACATGAGTTTTTGAGCACTTACTCAAATCTCTGGAGTTGTTATAAAGATTGAAGTGAAAATATTTGAGCCAAAGGCAATGCAGAAAAAGATCATATATGAAGGTCTCTTATCTGATTAAGAAGAGTCTAGAAAATACACCTGCCATTAACCCTCCTCCAAGAGTTTCCTGCAAATTCAGTGTCCATGGCAACAGACTGGCCAGTCTCATTACCACCAGAAAGCCCAGTGAAACCACCCATTCTTCCCCATTGGAAGTGCTAAACCTCATCCTCTTTGCTAAATTTGGCTTGAAAAGTTTTATCTCTGGTTTTTGAGGAAGTTACTGGTCAATGAGGGAGCTTATTTACATAATCTTTCCTTCTATTGAGCTATCTGTTCATTTGTAGGCCCTCAACAACTAGACTTAAGTTAGAAATGGAAAAGTTTTCCTCCCAACAACCTCATCAAGAACTACAGTTTTTGTGTTTCCAGAAAGGTAAAATAAAACCTAAATATCAGGACTAAATATTTTCAAACAGTGTTTCTAGTAAGGATCTAACAAACAGAACACATAAAGAACACTTCCATTAAAAATTAAATAACCCAATTAAAAATGGGCACAAGATTTGAACATTTCTCTAAAGAAGGCTTACATATGGTAGGTAAGAAGAGAGACATTAGCCTCTGTGTGTGAAAGGGGCCTGATAGACATATAACCAACAAGCACAGGAAAGGATGAATAACATTGCTAGTCATTAGGAAGATGTATATGAAAACCACGATGAAATGCCACTTCACATTCACTAGGATGGGTAGCGCCAAAAAGACAGACAAATGTTAGCAAAGACGTGAAGGAATTGCAACCAGTGCACGTTGCTGGTGGGAATGTAAAGTAGTACGGCCACTTTGGAAAACAGCTTGGCAATTCCTCAAAAAGCTAAATATAGTTACCATATGGCCCAGCAGTTCCACTCCTAGGTATATAACTAAAAGAATTGAAAACATATGTCCACACAAAAACTTACATACTTATAAACTGGCTCATGGTAGCATTGCTCATAATAGCCACAAAAAAAAAAAAATGGAAACAGGCCAATGGCTCATCAACTGATGAATGGATAAGCAAAAGTCAATATATCTATATGGCAGAATATTATTCAGTCTTAAAAAGGAATGAAAGACTGATACAGGGTACAGCATGGCTGAACATTGAAAATATCATATTAAGTGAAATAAGCCAGATACAAAACTTACTATATGACTCCCTTTTTATTTATAGGTTTTATTATTAGTTAGATACGGCAACACCAACACACTAGGAGATGACTTCCATCGTAAAGAAAGTTTGTTACTCATAGTTGCAGGAGAGGGCATGCCATATGATAGAGGCATGGTGGGCGCACATGGGGAATCCCTACAGCATTAGGGAGGCATGGGGAAGGTGGGAAAACGCGAACAACACCTTTTACTGTTGGTCCTTAAAGGAAGATGCTAGTTTGAATAGTTTCAGTGGGCCAGGGAGTGTAAAGACCCTTTCTAATTGGCGTCTGTTCTACAGTGATTAGGGAAGAATGGTGGTCCAGGTTTTGAGAGCCCAGTAGAGGATGTGAGTTCATTGGCTGGTTTGCAAATTGTTTACTGTCTCCAGGAACACTGAGATGGGCAGTCTGTCCCAGATTAGCAATCCTCTGATGCTAAAGCCCCAGATGCAGAAAATAAAAGGCGTGGTTAATACTGGTGAAATGGAAACAGCCCTGTCCATGGAGACAGGAAGTAAAGGAGTGGTTATCAGGAGCTGGGGGTAAGATGGTATGGAAAGTGACTGCTTGTGGAAGTGGGATTTGTGACGTGAAGAAAAGACTGGGGCATTGGGTGGTGGTGAGGGACACACAACTTTGTGAATTTACCAAAACCAACATGAATTGTACGCTTCAAAGGAGTGAATCTTATGGCATGTAGATTATGTCAGTAAAAGCAACAAAAATGAACAGTGTGCTAGTGGCGAGAAAAACTATTCTGTTAAAAATATAGACTGTAGCATTCAGAAGAAGTGGGGAGTGCATTTTGAAAGAAAATTAATTTTTAGAATTTTCCTATAGTCAAAGAAAGCAATATTAGGAGATGTCAGGCTCTTCAGGAAAAGATTTTTTTCTTAAACCTTCATTTAAGACTTGAGCTCTCTGATTCCTTTCGGCCAGAGATTCCAAAGTAAAATATACTGCTTATCTTAGTGTATAATGATACACATTCTCCCCTACTTTTGATCTAAGAACAAAATGTGGGGCTGGTTGTGGTGCAGTGGGCTAAGCCTCCTCCTGCAGTGCTGGCAAACTATATGGGCGCTGGTTTGAGTCCTGGCTACTCCTTTTCCAATCCAGCTCTCTGCTGATGGCCTGGGAAAGCAGTGGAAGATGGCCCAAGTGCTTGGGCCCCTGCACCCACATGAAGACCCAGAGGAAGCTCCTTGCTGCTGGCTTTGGATTGGGTCCGCTCCAGCCATTGTGGCCATTTGGGGAGTGAACCAGCGGATGGATGAGCCTGCTCTCTCTGTCTCTCTCTGTCTCTGTAACTCTGACTCTCAAATAAATAAATAAATCTTTTAAAAAAAAAAGAATAAAATGTACTGAGACAGAGTTAACCACACTCCCAGTTTCAAAGTCATTTGACTTAGGTCTGACAAATTAAGGCATCACATTCCCATTAGACAAAAAGATTGGTTAAGCCATTCAGATCAAAGAATTAGCTGAATTTAACCCAACTCAGTGCCAATTCTGAGACTCCTGTATAAAGAAAGGGCAAGTGTTGCTTTCTAGTAGAAATGAATCTGGCAGGATCTGAATCCAGGACTCCTGGAATCCATCCACACAGAGAGCAGCAACACAGAGGGAAAGAACCAGGACATGGAGGGAGACTCAGTTGTAATGGCACAGTTTAGGCATCTGGATTAAGCCACATTTCAAGCCTACATGCAAATTTTTCAGTTATGAAAAAGAGGTAACAATTTTTTTTTTAAATAGACTTGGCCCAGGGGCCGGTGCTGTGGCAAAGTGGGTAAAGCCGCCGCCTGCAGTGCTGGCACTGCATATGGGCACCGGTTTGAGTCCTGGCTGCTCCATTTCCAATCCAGCTCTCTGCTATGGCCTGGGAAAGTAGTGGGAAGATGGTCCAAGTCCTTGGGCCCCTGCAACCTCATGGGAGACCTGGAAGAAGCTCCTGGCTCCTGCCTTCAGATTGGCACAGCTCTGGCCATTGCGGCTATTTGGGGAGTTGAACCAGATGGAAGACCTCTCTCTCTCTGCCTCTGCCTCTGCCTCTGCCTCTCTGTAACTCTGCCCTTCAAATAAATAAATATATCTTAAAATAATAATAATAATAAAGACTTGGCCCAAAGACCCTGCTTTTTCAAGATTTATTTATTTATTTATTTATTTGAAAGGCAGAGTTACAGAGATAGAGAAAGAGAGAGAGAAAGGCTCTTCCCTCTGCTGGTTCACTCTCTAAATGGCTACAATAGCCAGGAGCTTCATCTGTGTCTCACGCATGACTGGCAGGAGCACAAACACTTAGGCCATCCTCCAATGCTTTCCCAGGTGTGTTAGCAGGGAGCTGGATGGGAAGTGGAGCAGCCGGGACGTGAACCTGCACCCAAGTGGGATATCAGTGCTACAGGCCGAGGATTAACCTGCTATGCTGCAGCCTAGGGCCCAACAACCATTTTATTTTTAATTAAACTGGTTTAAATTGTCATTTGCAATTTTAAAAAGTACTAAAGTTTGGGCAGTTTCAGAATGCCAGTTCAAGCCCTGGCTGATCTGCTTGTGAACCACTTCTGACCCAGCTCCCTGATAATGCACCTGGAAAAGCAGCAAAAGACGGCCCAAGTGCTTGGGTCCCTACACCCATTTGCATGACCAGGTTGGAAATCCTGGCGTCCAGCTTCTGCCTGGCCCAGTTCTGATTGTTGCAGCCATTTGGAAAGTGATTCAGTGATTCAGCAGATGGAAGATCTCTCTCTCTCTCTCTCTCTCTCTCTCTCTCTCTCTTTCTCTCTCTCTCACACACACACACACTTCAGCTTTCAAATAAATAAAATGAATGTGAATTTTTTTTTGACAGGCAGAGTCACTGTCTAGTGACTCTCACTGTCTAGTGAGAGAGAGAGACAGAGAGAAAGGTCTTCCTTCCATTGGTTCACCCCCAAATGGCCGCTACGGCCGATGCACCACACTGATTCGAAGCCAGGAGCCAGGTACTTCTCCTGGTCTCCCATGCAGGTACAGGGCCCAAGGACCTGGGCCATCTTCCACTGCACTCCCGGGCCACAGCAGAGAGCTGGACTGGAAGAGCAGCAACCAGGACAGAATCCGGCGCCCCGACCGAGACTAGAACCCGGTGTGCCGGCGCCGCAGGTGGAGGATTGGCCTATTGAGCCACGGCATCGGCCTGAATATGAATTTTTTAAAAAGATTTATTTTATTTATTTTAAAGCCAGAGTTACAGAGAGAGGTAGAGCCAGAGAGAGGTCTTCCATTCCGATGGTTCACCCCCTAAATGGCCACAATGACCAGAGCTGTGCCGATTCGAAGCCAGGAGCCAGGAGATTTTTCCAGGTCTCTCGTGTGGTTCCAGGGGCCCAAGCACTTGGGTCATTTTCTACTGTTTTCCCAGGCCATAGCAGAGATTGGATTGGAAGTAGAGCAGCCAGGACTTGAACCGGCGCCCATATGGGATGTCAGCGTTGCAGGCTGGGGTTTTAACCTGCTGCACCAGAGCACTAGCCCCAAAATGAATATTTTTTAAAAAACAGAACTAAAGGAAATCCAGAAATTCTTTCAGAAAAAAATCAAATAATGTAACCCATAAATGATTTGATAAGGAAAATAACAAACTTGTGTTTGTATATTGCTTTATCTGATTCTATTTGCTCAGCTTACTAGCTATATATTACATATAATGTTTAGTATCTCTGGCCATTTTTCTTAGCCAAAAATAAGAATAATGATGCAAATTACTCAATAGTCACTGAGTGTGCCTAGTGAGCAGAAGAAAAAAACTAGAATCTAGATCCTTTGGCTCATGGTGCAAAGTGAGTAATCTCCTTGATAAACTGCAATTCTCATCTCTTCTTATTTTAAAAGCATTGAACAATGTCCAGCAAAGTTTGTGTCTTGTGTAGAAAAAGCACAAACAGGAAGGCACCAGCTCTTTGGTTCTTGAAATGGTTTCTGAATGTCAAAAACTCTGTTCTTTGTAACAAACCGGGCATTTATCTTATTATGGTCATCTTCTGGGTTTTTTGTTCCCCTGTCTTTTGGAAGGATATTTGAAGGGAACAAAAGAGAGAGAGAGAAAGAGAAGTATTTGTCTTCCCAGCCATAGCAGACTAGCCCTAGGTGTCTGTTGGCAACCCCAGTGTTGGACTGACAACCCCAGCTGTCGGAAGGCGGAGGGAGACAGGAGAGAAAGAGAATGCAATTCATCAGAATCTTGGGCAAAT
Source organism: Oryctolagus cuniculus (assembly GCF_964237555.1). Classification (NCBI taxonomy): domain Eukaryota; kingdom Metazoa; phylum Chordata; class Mammalia; order Lagomorpha; family Leporidae; genus Oryctolagus; species Oryctolagus cuniculus. The sequence continues at coordinate 57,312,262 of NC_091448.1, read as the reverse complement.
GGGCTTGTCTTAATGTTACCATTTTCCTTATGGCTGTAATAACCCCCTGCATAGTACACCTGGAATAATTTAGCTAAATTTGACCGATCGGTTGAGAAATTATTTGGGAAGTATGTGCCATCTCTCATTTTCTGTCAGGAGCTGGTGGATTCAGCCGTGAGCAAGCCAAGGCGTGCTCGCCAGGACTGGGGCTGTGCTGACATATTGCTGAAGAAGGGGCTCACTGTCATCCAAACTGCGGCCTTGACTAGTCTGACCTTGCTAACCCAGCTCCTGACTCTACCCAGCAGTGGACATTTGGTTCATCAGTTGGCTGCCAAGAGGTCTGAACTACTGCTTTTTTGTTTCCCATTGAATAAATTCCCATCATTTAAAATACACATGTTCACCTTCAAATAAAACTTCCGTTCTCCATTCTGGCTTCTCTTGGAATATCAGCACATTTGTTTCAACTGGGCTACAGTTTTTTAAGGTTTATTTTTTTAAATTCACTTGAAAGATAGTGACACAGAGAGCGGGAGAGGCAGAGAGAAAGAGATCTTTCATGTGCTGGTTCACTCTCCATTTGGCCACAATGGTCAGGGCTAGGCTGGGAGACTGGAATCCCAACCAGGTCTTCCACATGGGTAGTAGGGACCCAAGTACTTGGACCTGCCTTCCCAGAAGCATTAGCAGGGAGCTGGATTGGAAGCAGAGCAGCCAGGACTAGACTTGGCATGGGATGCCAGCTTCCCAGATGACCACTAACCCTGCTGTGCCACAAGGCTGACCGCTGAGCTGCCATGATAATAATTGGCTACAGTTGGGTGGAAACTCGCCCATTTAGATAGGAAACAAGCAGCCCAGGTTGTTGTGGTCTTTGATACACCTGTCACTCCCACTTCAAGGATTTATGCTACCTGCTTAGACCCTGAAGATATCTCTATAAGTAGAACATAGATTGAAAAATTTATCTTAGACCTAAGATATCTGGCCAAGCTCATACTGTGACCAATCACTGCGTTTGCTCGAGTCAGAACTCCTAACTTCTCGTCCAGATAAGATTGTTCTTCATTTCTTCTCTCTGCCTTTGAAAACTTTCTTACCAGGTGATAAATATTTAACTTCTAGCTTAGGAAGCCTACATCTGAAAGAGAGGCTGAGAGTTACAATCAGTCATAAACAGATTCTTTATCTCAGTCTCACAAATGGAGAAGGTTTCTTGCTGTCTCCAGCCATGTGTTAATGGTTTCTCTGAGGTCACCTGTACAGATAGATCTTTTGAATTTCACTTGGAACACATGTGGTTTTAAGCTAGATGTTAATTGGAAACATTTATAGTGTCAAACATTTGATTAATGCTCTGGGTTTTAATTGAAAGGAATAAGTGTTTCTTAAATCAACTCTACACAGGAATACGGTCTGGGAAAAAAAAAGCTCCCTGGAATGGATTAAAAATGTATTTGAAAACTGAGTAATATTTAAAACACAATCCCCACCATGGAGTGCTGACTTGCTACCATCCCTTTTAGGAAAAATATTGGGGGTAATTACCAGCCAACAGATAATTAGGAAAAAAAAAGCCCTCAGATGCCACTACATGCAATACTGTTTTTGGCTGATGGCCAGACACCATTCGGAAACATGCGAAGGTAGTTGCACGGTACTGTTGAGTTTTGGGTAAGATACCAAACTTTCTACATGTTTAACCCTTCGGATAACATGATCTGAGAAGGGAAAGCTCATTTGCTCCACAGTGCGAGTTGCTGTGTGTAGCTGGAACCCTCTAAACTGAAACAGGTGGGCTACAGCCCAGGGACCAAGCACGGGATAATATTCTCGAGGTGTGAGAAGCCCAAAGCAAGCTCAGTTGCGTTCAGAGGAAGGCACACTTTGACTTTAAGCTTTGCTCCTAAAGAGCACCAATGGGGTCTCCAGATGGTGCCTTGTAGACCTAATTAAGCATTGCAATAAATCACGGAGCAGTGACACAGCAATTATTCCTCCCTTGTCAGGTGCTTGGGGAGGTGCACCGAGGCATTCTTTCAGGTGTTCTGAAACAGTGATGTGCCTCTATTAGGGGCCTGGAGGGGGATGCTGCCATTAACTTTTTACTGTCAGCCTGGACAGATAATAGGTGCAAGATGGAGTTTGGTGCTGAGATGTGAGTCCTGGTTGTTGTACTGCAGTTAGGAGAGAAGGTGAGAAAACAAATAGAGAAAAAAGGAAGTGTTATAAGGCAACCTCTATGTGATGCCACAGTCTGAAATGTACAGGATTAAATATACCAATTAGTTCTTTGATTTCCACACCATCAAACAGCTTGCTTTATTTTTTTTTCTCCCCCACTGAATTAACCACCTGATTGGTTGTTTTGGAAACGTTTATTCCTTGGCTGATTGTTCATTCAACACATATGTATTTCAGTGTCCCTCACAACTGAGTGATACTTAAATACCATTACAATTCCACAAATAGACCCTTAGGACACCACTTCCTTCAACTGTGACACACGGACACTTGCTTGGAAAAAAAAAAAAAAAGGTCTGAAAAACTTAAATTTATGTTCCATGAAAATGCCTGACCATGCAAAATATTCAAAGTAAAGTAGAAATAAATGTTATTTTTACCCTGGGTAAAAACATCTTTGAAGGTTTTCAGAAAGTTAAAAATACTGTATTTTCAAATTCTCTCTAGTTGGAGAAAATACTGACATAATGTAAATACTTACTGTGGCTCAGATACCGAGACAGCCCTGGACTTACAAAGCTCACTGGTGACTGTGTTTCCTTCCTTCCAAAGAAGAGAGAGAGGGACTCTGCAGATTGCCTGGGTTCTGAGGAGGCCTGGGTACACTTCTGAGCTCTGGGCTACCTCGGTGGGATTACCTGGTTCCCCATTTTGTTGTAGGTACTAAAACAGAACTGAGAGATTCTCTAAGCATTGAGCAGGAAGTTCTTGCTCTAGGAAAGGAGGGGCTTCTTCTTCTCCTGTTAATGAGATCCTGGTCTCAGGTTCCCATGGCTTCTGCAATTAATTAGCACAGACTTGATGGCTCAAAGATCTAAAATGAGTTTCACTGGGCTCAAGTCAAGATGTTGGTAGCGCTGGTTCCTTCTGGGGGTTGTCTCTCCTCATCTTCAAATTTATGAAGATTTCTGCATTCCTTGGCTTGTGGCCTTTCTGCCCATCATTCCACTTCTTACCTCCATCATATTATCTCTTACCTCCTTCTGATCCCCTGATCTCTTTCATAAGGACTTCTGGGATTCACCAGCCACTAAGATAATGGCTACATTTCTTTTCTTTTTTTTTTTTTTTTTGATGGGCAGAGTGGACAGTGAGAGAGACAGAGAGAAAGGTCTTCCTTTGCCGTTGGTTCACCCTCCAATGGCTGCCACGGCCAGCGCGCTGCGGCCAGCGCACTGCGCTGATCCAATGGCAGGAGCCAGGTACTTCTCCTGGTCTCCCATGGGGTGCAGGGCCCAAGTACTTGGGTCATCCTCCACTGCACTCCCGGGCCACAGCAGAGAGCTGGCCTGGAAGAGGGGCAACCGGGACAGAATCCGGCGCCCCGACCGGGACTAGAACCCGGTGTGCCGGCACCGCAAGGTGGAGGATTAGCCTAGTGAGCCGAGGCGCCGGCCACTGGCTACATTTCAATACCCTTGAATTAACCCCAGCTTCTCTCCCATGAGGTGGCATTCATGGGTTCAGGGGATTAGGATATAGACATCTTGGAGGATCCATAATTTGGAATCCCCTTAGGATCCACATCTTTTTCTCCAGAACTGACCCGATGCCTTCAACCATATATCTCAACTCAACTTTTCAATCATTTCATGGGGGACAAGCCCCAATGCTGCTTGTTCCCCAAGAAATCTTCTCTTCCCCCTGAAACCTACAGCAAGTGCCAGTTTTCTTTCTCTTGTAATAGCACTGTCACTCTGCCTTTCACAAAACTGGAGACCTTAGTGCTATTATAAAAGTCTATATCCCGGCCGGTGCTGCAGCTCACTAGGCTAATCCTCTGCCTGTGGCCCCAGCACACCAGGTTCTAGTCCCAGTCGGGGCACCGGATTCTGTTGCCCCTCTTCCAGTCCAGCTCTCTGCTGTGGCCCAGGAAGGCAGTGGAGGATGGCCCAAGTGCTTGGGCCCTGCACCCGCATGGGAGACCAGGAGAAACACCTGGCTCCTGACTTTGGATCAGCGCGGTGCGACGACCACAGCGGCCAATTGAGGGTGAACCCATGGTAAAGGAAGGCCTTTCTCTCTGTCTCTCTCTCTCACTGTCCATTCTGCCTGTCCCCAAAAAAAAAAAAAAGGCGCAATGGCCCCCCAAAAGTCTATATCCCTTCTTTCTCCCCAATATGCTCTCTATCTCCTGAGACCCAAAACTGTGCCTTTGACCCCACACTCTGCCTTTAAAATGCCCACCAAACTGTCCCTTTACTCATATTTAGCTGCTTCCAAGCTCTCTCTCACCACACTCAAGCATCCTGGAGAGCATTGCATGAGATTCATAGTGAAATTTCTCTAGCTTTGAACCAGTTTACTTGTCACTCAAGTTGGTATACCCAGAATAGAAAAAAAAAAGTCAAAATTTTTCATGCAAATTGGTAGTATCTGTGACAAAGCCAAATTGATGGTATCTGTTAAAAATGCTGGTATCTTTCCAATGGCTCAATAACTGAATACATATTTTTATTTTTCTTCTGATGTGTGTTGTATGCCATGTAGACAGTAGAGTAGACACTGCTCTTGATTTTAGACCGTGTCTGCAATAGCACATCATCCCTGTCACTCAGCTGATGGCTAGCAGTTCATTGAAATTTTCTCTCTCTCTCTCTCTTTTTTTTTTTTTTTTTTTTTGACAGGCAGAGTGGACAGTGAGAGAGAGAGAGAGAGAGAGAGAGAGACAGACAGAGAGGAAGGTCTTCCTGTTCCATTGGTTCACCAACCCAGTGGCCGCTACAGCTGGCGCACTGCGACCAGCGCACCGCATCGATCCAAAGCCAGGAGCCAGGTACTTCTCCTGGTCTCCCATGCGGGTGCAGGGCCCAAGCACTTGGGCCATCCTCCACTGCCTTCCCAGGCCACAGCAGAGAGCTGGACTGGAAGAGGAGCAACCGGGACAGAATCCGGCTCCCCGACCGAGACTAGAACCTGGGGTGCTGGCGCTGCAGGCAGAGGATTAGCCTATTGAGCCACGGCGCCGGCCAAAATTTTCTCTTTTCTTGATATCCAGTGCATTGCCCATTTAGGGGATAGGGAGAGAGGAACTTTACCTTCCTCTCCTTTCACTGACACAAACATCGACCATTTATCTCCATCCTCCCCATTTTCACAGATAGTTCTGTTTCCATTATTGAGTCGGGAGTCCAAGTTAATTTTTCTCAAGCAAAGTCTTGTTCTTAGTGAATCTTAGGTTGCTGCATGCTGTACTCCATGGACAACCTAACCCTATAGATCCATCAGAAATTAGCATTAGATGTGTAGTAGTCAAAGCATGTGCTTTAACTATTTTTTGGTTGAATGACTTCCTAAATTCAGACATCCTTAGAGAACAGTGATTATTACAGCACATGACAAGTACTATTAAATAAATGATAAAACTAAATAAAAGCACTTGTATATATAAGAATGTAATCTGTCATTTGTAGGAAATCGATGTCATAATTTAGCTAAATTCCTACGAACTATAAAGAAGCTACATATTTATAGGTAATGGAGCCTTAAAACACCCATTCGGAGATATCAGTTTTTCAGGAGTGTGCTAAATGTAGCTCATTTTTTATATTCTGATTCTGCCCTAGTTTCACAGGAATAGTGTAAGTTGTTTTTTTTGGGGGGGGGGGTCTTGTTGTTGTTGTTGCTTTGTTTTGTTTTAGAGACAGAGAAACAAAAAATCATAAAGAGGTCTCATCTGCTGTTTCAGTCCCCAAATGGCCACAATAGCCAGGACTAGAGCAGATCTTCCAGGTTAGGGATAGGAACACAGTCACTGGAGCCATACCACTGCCGCCCAGGATCTACATCATCAGGAGAAAGCCAGCCGACAGCTGGAGATGGAAGTTGAACCAAGTGCTCTGATGGTAGACATGGGCTTCTTAACCACTAGACTAAATGCTCATTCCTAGTAAAAATTTTTAATAATAAACATTATATTTCTTAGTTTTAGCCCATAATCTTAGCTGATGTGTTACTGGAATAGTGAACACCACTAATAATGAGTCTCTATCTCATGTAAAGAAAGCAAGCTATGCATGGACTTAGGCATTTACCCCTTAAGGACATGCTTTGAATTTTACTTTATCTGGATGCTTATTGAACCACCTGTAAATATTAATTTTGAAAACACAGCTTCAAGCACATCTCAGGGTCAATCTCTGCTCTAAGGATGTAAGCCACTGTGTTTGTGTGGCAGGGAGAAGCAAAACATCTAACTTCATGTTTCATGAGTTTGGGGTATTAAGTCTTCTTTCCAGTTGGCTGAAGTGTTAGAACAAGATTTACAGAGGCTTAGAGCTGTCTTTCCTTCCAAAATCTTTTTTATTAAACTCTTTGATATTTCCTTAAAGTCTTACAGACCCTCCAATGAGATGATAAATGAAAAATTCTTTATAATGACAAAAGAGAACAATATTTTTTTAAATCCCACCCAACGTGTTCCTTTGTATTTTTCGGTGAACTGATAAAAGATACCACATTGTACCGTTGGGCAAAGAAGCTGGACCATGAGGCTGGGTGTCCCCAGAAAGAAGGGGGATATAAGGAAGAAGTTCCACATGACGGGTAGTATAAGTCTGGGAAGAGAAGAGCAACTGAGATAAGAAGGTGAGGACATGAGATGCAAAGCTACTTCTCCACATCTGTGGAGCTGGTTCAACAGGAGTAAGTGTTGTGGAGATGAGCTCATAACTGTGGGGAACCTGTGAAGTTCAAGACTACAGTTTTCCCAGCTGTACCCTCACAAGATCAGAAGCCTTTAGGTACAAGATCTTCAATGGTGCAACACTAAAAGAAGCAGACAATTAGACATAGGAGATTAGATAACACAACTGATTTAGGTCCTTGTCCTATACCTGGCTTGCAGGGTATCTAGAAGTTTTGCATCCTTAGTGGTGAACCTTCAAGCAGCTAACATGGTCAAGAGATTTGTGTCCAACAAGGCTTGCAATGACACTGAATACTGGGAATTAATGAGATCCAGGACTATGGCTCTGGATATCTACAGGATACCCCAAATAGTCAATACTCACCACCAGACTAGACTAATCTGCTGTGAGGTCAGCATGTGGCTCTGAGCCCCTTCCTCCAATGACCATTACGTTCCATAAACGCCCCATAGGTTTTGAACAAAAACTGGGTGGAACAGGATGATGAAATTCTCATGGACTAAGTATTATCCCAGGAGGATCTATTAAGTATAGAAAATGGTTGGAGCTCCCATTACTGCTATATGATTGGAGCATTTCAATACTACTCTCCTCTCTAGCCAACATAGAGCACCATGGAGACTTACAAGAAAGATGTTATCAGTTAGAGTATGCTACACTTTTTCACATACCTGAGTCGTGGAGTTTGATATTCTTCTACACGTTTATATTCATGTAAGGTTTTATTTATGGAACAATCCATATCCAACATCACAATGCTGTATTCTTACATGCATGCTTAATAAATGTTTGCTAAATTTAGACTGTGTGAACTCCATCACTGGAGTGGTATGGTGTTAGAGAAGGCAATGAATGCTGGTGTCTCAACCCTCTCTGCCTTCCCCCCTTTTCTCATCAGAAATAAGAGCATCATGAAGGGGGGAGGGGTAATTAGATACGATGTTGGTAATGCTCTCCGTTAAATGCACTCTATCTTCCTTGTTTACGACCTCTCCTAGCTTAATCCATTCAAGCTAACGCAACAGAACACCAGAGACAGGGTGGCTTTAGACAACAGGAGCTTCTCACAGTTCTAAAGACTGAGAAGTTCTCGATCAAGGTGTTGGTGGCTTTGGTGTCTGTTGAAGGCCCACTCTCAGGTTCATGGACATCTTCTCACTGTGTCCTCATGTGACAGAAGGGACCTCTCCAGGGTCTCTTTTATAAAGTCACTAATCCTATTCATGAAAGCTCCACCTTTGTGACTTGTTCATCTCCCAATGTCCCCAACCCCTAATATGGTCACACAATGGATTAGGTTCAACACGGGACTTTGGGGGGGGGGGCATGGATATTCAATCTCTACCATCCTTCAAGTTCTCAAATGTAGAGAGGCTTGCAGGATGGAAACATATCATCCCAAAGATAGTTAAGGAGGGTAGATGAGATGTTCAGTAATGGTCTTATTTGGAAAAGGCATGGACCCCAGAGCCATGGGAACAGATCTTACAGGAGAGCACCTGTAAGGGAGTTATCTGGGAGGAATTTTAGAGCCACTATTCACAAATATAAAGTCCAAAGATATGGGGTGAAGTAGCATGTAAAATCCTCCAAGACCAGAACTGTGACATCATTAAGAACACTCAGTAAAAAGATTTCTGTCTCCTCTCTGCTCCCAACCACAACGGGAAAGAAAGAAGGAGGGCAAGGAAAAGGGAAGGAATGAGGACTATGTCAGGGCAGACCACCCAGCCCAGTGCTCCTCCTGAAGCCACGGCAGCCACAGGCCTAGCCCACCCAGGCAGGAGGGAGAAGACAGAGGTTATTAGGAATTAGATGGAAGGCTTTAAATAAACAGGACTAGCTTTTAAGGACCCAAATGAAACACTTCAAAAAAACCCAAAGGGACTGAATAGTCAGAGAATCAAGCTGAGATGCCATTAAACAGCCCTACTGCCCAGGAGAGGTATGTAGCTGGTAAGGTAATTAGAAAAAATACAACTGTTTCGTGTTTGTCCTACAAAGAGTTTAGTCCTCAATAAACTGCTTATATGAGGCCCATGACTCCTCCATCTTTTGATTGCTTTGAAAATTAAGTTAGGTGGTTAGGTGATCATTATGAAACTTAGTGTCTAGAAGGCACTTAATAAATGCTACTCACATTCCTGTCCTTTTCTTCCAAATGGTTTCTGATGTCTGTTTATCTTTGTCTTCCTCAATGAGATTCACTCACAAATGTATAGAAACAACTTCACTTACATAAAACTTTCAATGTTAAAGTACATATTGATGCATAAGTGCATTTATGCCTGTGTGTTCATTTGTGTGTGTGTGTGTATGTGTTCCAAAGAAATGATCTTGCCGTCACCCTCCCCATTTTTTAGGAAATAAGGTTGCAGCTCTCCACCATGGTCCAGCACCAGTGTTGGTCTCCAGTTGTGTTAGGAAAATCCAAGGAAAATGGGGTATTCCAGACCAAAAACAAAACACAAAGTCAAAATCAAAGCACGACATTGGCAATGCACATCATCCTTTGAGAGGTGAGTGAGAGACTGAGTTAGGCTAAAGCAGATGGCTCCCTTTGGGGTTAGTGGTAGAAAACCAAATTGGGTCAAGAGGAAGGACTGAGGTTGGAGGATTAAGACTGGAATCTGCTAGGCTATTGGTTTTCTTTCTACCTTTCTTCCCTCCCTCCTTCCCTCCTTCATTTCCTGGCTCCCCTCTTCCTTTCCTTCCACCACACTTTGTTTTGTCTTTAAACACCAACAGGAAAATATTCTACAGATGAGCTCTCACTGGGAAGTCCAATACGTAAAACAGATAAAGGCAAAATTGTTCTGAATGAAGCAGGGATGAGGGGCCTGGGACTCCCTCTGCTCACTTCTAGGTTGTCTCCCCCAGAACACTTAAAATCTTTCTATAGAAAAAAAAAGTTTCTTTTTTTTTTAAATCAGCACCCCTCTGGGCAGTACCAGATCATTGCAAGTTCTTAAATAGCATGGTGGCTAAATAGAAACAACATTCCAAAAAAATCAGCTCGGTAGAAAGGTTAATAATTCTGTGAGGTGATTTGCACCGTGTTAAGGTGACCAAGCTGGAACGATGCTTCTTAGAATTCCCTTTCTGTGTGGTTCTGAGTTGGAATTTACCACAAGAAAGTTTTGCATGAGATTTGGAAGGCAGAGACGAAGCAACAGTTGTATTTGCTCTACAGTTGTTCTATAGAAGCAATAGTGTTCTGCTCTAGCCCATGTGTATTGCCAACAGCCCACAGCAATTCTGGCCCCTGACACATCTTTGGCCTCTATGTTGGGCCAGCTGTCTATCAAGACCTGGTGCCCAGGCAGATCAACCACATCCTTGCAGTTGGTTGCTTAGAACAGCAAGAGAAAGTCTCAGTTTCCCCTTGTGCTTTTATACTTCTCATGCTTCTTTCCTTCTTGGCTATCTAGCCTACTGAGTTCAAGCTCTGACACCAGACACAGAAGCACCAACACATGCAAACTGTTTTACAAGCTCTCAGGATGCAGTATGTCAAATTTCCATGATGGAACAGCTGCTTTGACAACCAATTAAGACACTGGTTAAGATGTCTGTGTTTTGCATTGGCGTGCCTGGGTTCATTTTCTGGCTCCTGATACCAGCCTCTTACCAATGCAGACCCTAGGATGTGGGGAGCAACTTGGACTAGACTAAGTTACTGGAATTAAGACATATTCTATGCATCTGCTCTCCCACAATATGGCGCTGAGAAGGGAGTAAACAGCTTCTACACAGCTGCCTCTCGCCAATTTGATTGACTGAGCTGCAGGAGCTGATCTTGCTCCTGATTGGAGGAGAGCAGTGTACTCGGCGTGTGGGTAGCAGAGTTGGGATTGGTGGAAGAGGACTATAAAGGAGGAGAGAGACAACATGCACCAGGAACATCTAAGAGGAACACCTGAGGAACATCTGAGCAGCCCCCGAGAGAGCCGGCCGGCGGTGTGCCACTCCCCCGCGGAAGTGGGGAAAGTGGCAGGGGGAACCGCCCTTCCACGGAGGTGGAAGGGACAGTAGCCAACCCGGGAAGAACCAGCAGCAAACCCGGGGAGGGCCGAGCAGACAAAAGAACAGCGCAGGGTCCTGTGTCGTTCCTCCGCGAAGAGGGGGAGCGACACTAGGAGGCATTGGTGATGGCTCAAGTGATTCTGTTCCTGTAACCAGGTGAGAGATCTGGGTTGAGAGTTTCTGGCTTTGAGCTTTGGCCTGGCCCACTCTACCCGCACTCCCCCAACCCCCATCACTACCTTTACAGACCTTTGGGAAGTGAATTAGTAGACGTGATAGTAATAAATAGCTGTTGAATGGACAAGACAAAGGATATACAACAGGTCTTCATTAAGGGAATGGAGAATGCATATTCTGAAAAAACAATGCGTGTGATAAACTTGATTTTATTCCACCTCATTTTTCACAAATATTTTGAAGTGCCCTCGTAATTTTGTAGATGTAGAAATCTTAACCCAAGCAAACAGAGTCTGTGATGGAAGGAAGATGATTACTGACGTAGTTTCACTGAAGTCTTGCTGAATGTAACTATCTGTTATTAACCAACATTGTTATCCCACGAGTCCTCAACTTTTTCCCATGGCACATGATGGACACCTGTGTGACTGGCTACCACGGACACATTCTGTGTGTGTAGGACCACCAAACATTCACTGTAACTCCATGCCTTTGTCATGTTCAAAGAAGCATGCCCACAGATTTTTATTTCATGGAAATAACCTTGAATCTACTCATCACATATGTTAAAAAGGTAAATGATTCACACACACAAGGAGTATTCAAAATGTTTGTGGAAATACATGTTATGAAAGAATTATGGGCTGGCGCCGTGGCTCACTAGGCTAATCCTCCGCCTTGCGGCGCCGGCACACCGGGTTCTAGTCCCGGTCGGGGCGCCAGATTCTGTACCGGTTGCCCCTCTTCCAGGCCAGCTCTCTGCTGTGGCCAGGGAGTGCAGTGGAGGATGGCCCAAGTGCTTGGGCCCTGCACCCCATGGGAGACCAGAAGAAGCACCTGGCTCCTGCCTTCGGATCAGCGCGGTGCGCCAGCCTCAGCACTCCGGCCGCAGCGGCCATTGGAGGGTGAACCAACAGCAAAGGAAGACATTTCTCTCTGTTTCTCTCTCTCACTGTCCACTCTGCCTGTCAAAATAAAAAAAAAAAAGAAAGAAAGAATTATGCATGGGTTTTGACCTTTTTTACACCAAAATAAACATATCTTAAGTCTATTTCATGGATTTTTTTTGATGTGCCTTCATTTGATCACTAAAATTGTTGATACCTTAAATAGTGGATAAGGCAACTGCATTTTGCAGCTCCGTGGCTGAGAACTGGTAGTTTATATATAAAAAAGAAAATGCCATATTCCTTCTGAGGTTTCAGAAGATCACCTAAAGCGCCAACCTAGCAGGCACACGGTGTCTCAATGACTGAAGGACTCCTGTGTCTTGGAGAGCTCAGAGCTGTCTTAGCGGTTAAGACTTCCAAATGCACAACCACAGGCACTCCCTGGCATCTTTATGAGACCTCCAAAGCACCTGGATAGAGGGACTGAAAATTCTGTTTATTCTGGAAAGGCCACGTCTTGGGTGATGGAACGAGCTTGGATGGATGAAGCTGCAGAAATGCATGCTTTCTCACTGGCATCTGTTCTTGTCCAACCCTCAATAAAAGTGTCCATTAAAACACCAAATAACACCAATGGTAAGCGAACACATGTCAGGAGAGGTTCCTCAGGTTCAAGTTCACACCTGTGGGTCAGCTCACTCCAGGTTCTCCTGCCACCTGCAGAGGAGTCAGACTCTTAGGAGTTAAAGATCAAAAAGACTTAACAGCTCATTTTATCCAGCCCCAAGCAACAAGGCAGGAATGCTCTGGGTCTCACTTTGGAGGGTCTGGTTTTGTGTGTTTGGGGTGAGGACAGCTCTCTTTGACATCACACTGCTTGGGTCGAAGGAAATTCTCATCTCCCAAGGAGGCAGAGGTGGGCATTGTACAAACAGAAAGAGCCTTTAGATGTGCAAACCCCTTTATTTTTAAGGGGCTAAAGGAATTTTTTCCATGTGTACTGTTAAGGAAAAAAAATGCTATTTAAACAAAAACTGACTGCAGCTGTGTCTGCTTTCTTGGTCAGTGACATAATTCATCTTTAAGGTAAATAGTTCTTTTGTTTCACCTACTTTTGGCTCCTTCTATAGGGGGAAAAATGAGGACCCATGGGCACTTTATGAATGAGTTAGTATGAGACCAAAAGGATGGATGTCCATGCACGCTTACATAAAAGGCCTGAATTTCTCTTAATGGAATGAGAAAATTTTGGTTTTCTTGAGTACCCTGGGAGAGAAGACTTTAGATATGAAAAAAAGGAAGAGGACAATTCAAGAATTTTCTAGAGCAGGATTCTCACACTTGGCTAAGCATTAGACTCAACTGGGAAGCCCTAACAACAGTGATGATCCCAGCCCAAAAAAAATTGGATTTGATGGTGTGGATAAGTCCCTGTGATTTTTTTTCTAAAAGCTCTCTAGATAATTCTGTTATGTGAGAGTACTTCCAAAGTCCATGGAAATAAATGGTGAGTTTAGGGGTGAAGGTTTGGCTTAGCAAATCAGACACTGATTAACATATCCACATATCATATCAAAGTAATTGGCTTCAGTAGCCACCTCTGTGTCCTGACCCCAGCTTCCTGTTAATGTAGACCCTGTAAAGAAGCTATGATATTTCAAATGATTGAGTGCATGCCAACCCATATGAGAAACCTGGATAGAATTCTGGGTTTTAGCCTCAGCTCAACCCAATCCTGACCACTATAGGCAGACAGAAAGTCTCTCTGCTGTTGCTTCTCTCTCAAATAAGTAAACAAATCACTTTTAAAAAAGATAAGTTTATTTTGGTGCAAAATGTTTGTTGTCTATGCATGGTTTCTCCTAAGCCACACTTCCATGAACTTTGTGAAGCTCTTTCGTATAGCTGAGGCTGAGAACCATAATGTTGACAGACCTCTATAGAGATACCCTGTGTGTTCTATTTTAGGAAGTAGTTAATGCATTTATAAGACTATAATACTTAGCATTATACTGGAAATTGTTTTCACCTCTGTAATATAAACAGTCCTGACTACCTACCCTTGAAACATCAAGACTTTCCCACTTTCATTCACCCAGCAGCCCCATGTGAGTTGAACTCCATGTGATAGAGGAAGAAAGGTCCCCTTAGCAGCAAAGAGCAGGGCACAAGCCAGACTGTGGGTGTAGGAGCTGTGATTGCATCAGATTCACTGGGAATTCAGAGTAGTAGGACCTCAAAAAGGGAATTTGAAAATCAGATCCTCAGTCTCTACCATCTCAGAGATTTGGAGATGGGTGGGAGGTGGGGAGGACACTGTTATATCACAAGCCATTTATATACAACTGTTAAAGGAAAAGATGATTAGAGAAAACCAAAACTGAGAATATCTAGACAGCAGCTTGAGTTGCTAAGGCTGCATGGGGGTGGGCATACTGATTATCATTATAGAATAAAAGAAATTAAACAAAAAAGATTTCAGCATTACAAGCAGTCTTTAACCAAGAGAAGATGAGAAGTAGTTCTCACACGCACATTTGGATTCTTCTCTTGAGAGTCTAGAACCCTGTTGCCTGGTGATCATGTTCCACCACTGCCGGGACAGTAGTGCCTGGGACTCTGGAAAAATACTTCTACTGGCCGGCACCACGCCGGCCGCAGCGCACTGGCCACAGCGGCCATTGGAGGGTGAACCAACGGCAAAAGGAAGACCTTTCTCTGTCTCTCTCTCTCACTGTCCACTCTGCCTGTCAAAAAAAAAAAAAAAATACTTCTACTGGGCAATCAAACAAATTTGGCTTTGTGAAGACAGATCCGGTGACCAAATGTGAGGACATTGATGATCTAAAGTAGATTATGCACTTAGGACCTCATGTGAGCACGAAAAGTACAATCCTTACCGATGAGCCAAGTTCTGCTGCTCTTGTTTGCAAGGGAAAGAACCTCACCTTGCAATAAGAATACAGGAGAAGGGAGGAAGGAAAGTGAAAGAAGGACATGGGAAAGCTCCAAGTGATGTAGCTGACAGCTGACGGACATCAACAGCCCTGTTCACAGTAGATTTTATGAAAATTATGTCACATTTTCCTTTTAATGAGTCCATGCAAGCTGACCCTAATTTCTCAGCTCACAACTATCTTCGACTTCTTCTTTTCCTTCTTCTTACCCACATTGTTTTTCCTAGAGCACATTACTCCGTGAAATTCATAGAAGAAAATTCTAAAATTTCAGGATATCCTGTGTTCTGAATTTTCTTCTTCACTGAAATAAGCAGGCATACAGGCTAAAATTGATTAAATTTGTGAACTGGAAGACCACGCCTTCGCCACGCCCCTGTGTGGCCTCATTCCTCTACCTAATGCCTTCGCCATGCCCCTGTGTGGCCTCATTCCCCTACCTGGCCACACCTGGGTGCCTACCAGGCAATCAAGTTAATTAACCACTCCCCTTTGGAAGTGGGTTAAAAGCCGGAACAGGGTTTGGCCCAGCCCGCTCTTCTGCCCTGGCCTCTTGTCAGGAGGGGGGCTTGCTATAGCCCCACGCCTCCAGGGTGCATGGCCTTTGGGCCATGTGCTCTAGGCTTCCTGGCCCAGATACAGGCCTAGATGCTCATCCACGTGGCTGGTTCCTGGTGCTCGATATGAACCCCTATTTAACTCTCTCTCTTAAATAAAGCTCTCACTCTCCTATGCATCTTTCTCACTAAATAAAAGCTTAAAACGTATCATGCTTGGCTGGTGCCGCGGCTCAATAGGCTAATCCTCTGCCTTGTGGCGCTGGCACACTGGGTTCTAGTCCCAGTCAGGGCGCCTGATTCTGTCCCGGTTGCCCCTCTTCCAGGCCAGCTCTCTGCCATGGCCCGGGAGTGCAGTGGAGGATGGCCCAAGTGCTTGGGCCCTGCACCCACATGGGAGACCAGGAGAAGCACCTGGCTCCTGGCTTCGGATCAGCACAATGCGCCTGCCGCAGTGCACCGGCTGCGGTGGCCATTGGAGGGTGAACCAACGGCAAAAGGAAGACCTTTCTGTCTCTCTCTCTCACTGTCCACTCTGCCTGTAAAAAAAAAAAGCAACAAAAACAAACAAACGTACCATGCTGCCTCGTTTATCTGTGCCGATATTTAGAATTCTTCTCTAAATATTAGGCAAGAACCCTCTTGGGCTTATTAATATGAGGGATTTAGTAATAAGCCTGTGGTGAAATCGTAAAGCACCCCAAATTCCAGTAGCACATGTGGCACCCCGGATAGCACTTCTAGGGAACTTTAAGGGGCAACATTTCAGTGTAAATTTCAGGGGATCTTGTCCAATTTCAGTAGGGGAGGAACTTTTGGGTTTTGTTTTGCTATGTGCTTAGCTGTAACTTGCTTTTCTCCCCACATATTCCTTCATGTTAAACACAGTCAGTTCCTTTAAAGATGCACAAAATTTCACAGTTTACTCCACTCCTCCCCTACTGGTAGGCATTCAGAACGTGTCCTGATTTTTTTTAACTTATTGTTTATTTTTTGGCCACTACAAATTGCAGAAGGTAAGAATGGACACTTAAGTGTAATCATTGTAAACAAAGGATTCTAACTTGTTGGGATATTAAAACAAAATTTTTGAATCTTTTTAATGTTTATTTATTTTGAACTTTTAAATTAAATTTTAATTTTTTACCTAGAAACCTTTTGTTTAAGGTATAAAAACTTCATGCATTTCATATGCACAAATTTAGAAGCATAGTAAATCTTCTCCCCTCCTCTCCCTCCCACCTGTACTCCCACCCTTCTTCCTCCTCCTCCCTTTCCTATTCCCATTCTTACTGAATCTTATTTTCCCAGTAGTTGCTCCCAACTATGCTCTCAAATCATCTGTTTCCATAGAAATCCCATAAGATTTGGTGGCTTTTGTTTGATAAGGCAGCCTTAATAGGGACCCAGGGATTTCATCCCATTTGTTCTAAAACTTGAATTTGAGGGCAAGCTCTGCTTCTCTGCTCCCCCATTTGTATGATCCAAAGTGATCAAGGTTACTGTCTCTACTGAAACGCCAGCCCTAAACTGACAAGGGGGGCACCGAGTCCATTTTGTCTCAACCCAGTTTTAATCTTTGAAGAGTTACACAGCCCCTTATACCACACCACTAAATGTCTATGTCCTGGGTCCCTTTCTCCCATTGACTTAATTTGCATAGGTGGATTGCTGGATCACAGGGCATGTGTACATACATTTTTCTAGGTAGATATAGCGAGATTCCAAAAATGCCAATGCAATTCAGTATCCCCATATGAAACCTAAGACTACTAACAAGGCATTCTCTTATGCCTTGGCTTTGGTAGAGGCTGATAAATTCTTTTAAGCCAGTTGTTTTGATAATGCATAGGCATACTCTATACTCAAACGGATTCATATTTTCTATGGGGATCTTTGTGCAATTAAAAAAAAGTTTGAAGACACTGAATGCATGGACATGAGTCATTGAATAAACATTCAGTGAGGCCTCCGTGTCTTGATTTATATAGTAGAGAAATGAAACAGCATGAGTTCCATCAGCAGCCCTTGAAGACTCTGGTGATAATCACGACCTTCCTGATGCGACTGGGGACTCCTTAGTGGAGACATGACTCCTTGAGAGTGAGCAAATAAACACATTTATAAGAAACAGATGGTCATGTGAAGACTTCTCCCTATAACTGATAGTGTGTCAAGATGACGACTTTCTTCCCCAAGTACTGCAAGGAGCCGGAATTTCCTCTGGGGTGGATGGTGGGTGCTGCATGTATCCACCAGAAGTCCTAGCTGCAGAAGCAAATGATGAAGATAAGGATGAGAAATTGCCTAAATATTTAAAATTCCAACTTTCAGATTGTCTGCAGGTCTGATTGTATCAGAAATGAGGCTGATGCTTCATTTCTCTCCCATTTTGGAGGATTTCACTTGCATAGAGACATTGGTTTTCTGCTCTCAGATGTGCCTCTGACAGATAGGTTGCTTTTGAAATGCTCTGGGTTAGAGAAGAGAAATTTGAGCGTCTCTGAGAAATACCAGGCCTGAAAACAGGCTAACAAGACTGATAGGAGGGAGGGAACTTTTAAAGGTGCTTCTGTTCAAGAAAAAACAATTGCTGGTGGTCAGAATTATTTATGGACTGCTGTATATGATGAACATGCTGTCACTCCCTGTGACTTAAGCGTCTTCCACATAATGATGGCAACTCCAGGGCAACAACTAGACCCCTCTTTTTATCTTCCCCAAAACGGTGACCCAACAGCTTATGAGCAAAACAATTTTTAATTATGCTGCAAAATCACAGGGATTCAGCCTCACCCACATTAGAAATTTGGAATTTCATAATTACAGGTTATTGGTAGGGGAAGACTCACCTGCTTAGCCAGCTTTGAAATTCCCACGTGTTTCCATCTACAGACTCAATACGTTGCTTTCCTGGCTCCCAAGATAAAAGGGCTCTTTTCCACTAAGTTCAGAAAGAGTGATAATCCCTGCCTCCAAGTGGAGGTGGTGCATACACAGCCTCCTCTCACATGATTGATTACTCTCCTTTGTGGCCCTCATTGCTTTACTTTGTTATTTGAACACAGATTTTTTGCTACAGCAAACCAAAAGCACCCTGCCAAAAACTGTGTCTGGAAGCAAAGCAGGGGCACTAATGTAGAGAGGCTGATACTCCGTTCAAAATCAGTGGACCCAGATTGAGCCAAGGGTGCGCATATTCAATGCAAGGGCAGCCAGGACTTTCTGGTAACTCAGACGTGATGTTCAAGAGTGCTTTAGCGGCCAGCACCGTGGCTCAATAGGCTAATCCTCCGCCTTGCGGCGCCAGCACACCAGGTTCTAGTCCCGGTCGGGGCACCAGATTCTATCCCGGTTGCCCCTCTTCCAGGCCAGCTCTCTGCTGTGGCCCGGGAGTGCAGTGGAGGATGGCCCAAGTGCTTGGGCCCTGCACCCTCATGGGAGACCAGGATAAGCACCTGGCTCCTGGCTTCGGATCAGTGCGGTGCATCAGCCGTAGCGGCCATTGGAGGGCGAACCAACGGTAAAAGGAAGACCTTTCTCTCTGTCTCTCTCACTCACTGTCCACTCTGCCTGTCAAAAATAAATAAATAAAAAAGAGTGGCTTAGGGCCGGTGCCACGGCTCACTAGGCTAATCCTCCGCCTAGCGGGGCCGGCACACCAGGTTCTAGTCCCGGTTGGGGCGCCGGATTCTGTCCCGGTTGCCCCTCTTCCAGGCCAGCTCTCTGCTGTGGCCAGGGAGTGCAGTGGAGGATGACCCAAGTGCTTGGGCCCTGCACCCCATGGGAGACCAGGAAAAGCACCTGGCTCCTGGCTCCTGCCATCGGATCAGCGTGGTGCGCCGGCCGCAGCGCGCTGGCCGCGGCGGCCATTGGAGGGTGAACCAACGGCAAAGGAAGACCCTTCTCTCTGTCTCTCTCTCTCACTGTCCACTCTGCCTGTCAAAAAAAAAAAAAAAAAAAAAAAAGAGTGGCTTAGCAACGATGCCCTCCCACCGTGGATTGGCCCAACCAGGCGTGGAATTGATGTCACTCTTCTGTCTCAGGCATGGGAGCTGCCTTTTCATGTGGTCTAACCATCCTAATGTGGTCTAACCATCTGGGAAACTGGGGTAAAAGTTCATGATGATAAAAGTCAATCAAAATATAACCCACGCTGATAATATGAATCTTGATTATTTAGATGCCAAATTACAGATTAGCACTCTAAATACAAAAGCACAATTCAAACAAGGATTTGTATGGGTTTTTTAAAAACCTACCTATCAATTAGATAAAAGTGAACACAGTAAAGAATAGTATTAACTTAAAGAATACTATGCTTTTCAATATAGGGAATGTTCTATGCTGTCAGTAACGTGATACTTCACTTTCAAACATCTACAGAACATTTTCAAAAGTTGATTATGTACCATGACATAAATAAAAGCTTATGATAAGGGCAGTATTTGATGAAGGGGTGAGCACATCCTATATTGAGTGTCTGACTCCAGTCCCAGCTCCACTTCTGATTCCAGTTCTCTGCTAACGCATACCCTGGGATACAGCAGCTGATGGCTCACTTGAACCCTTGACACTTACATGAGAGACCCAGGTTGAGTTCCCAGGCCCTGGTTTTGGCCTAGCCCAGCTGCAGCTGTTGCAGGCACTTAGGGAGTGAACCAGAGGATGGAGCATCTTGGTCTCGCTCTCTCTCTGTCTTCCAAATAAATAAAGTTTTAAAAGCTTATTACAAGAAGTCTTTATCAGAAGTTTTCCAAAATGAAAAGAGATACTCTAGAGGAGTTCCGAGTTCCTATGTGTACAAAGTAATTATCTCCTAAGACATACGCAAACTTAAGTGCAATTTATACTGCTATCAGCCATTAGGCAATGAACAGGTAAGCAATTTTGCTGAGCTAAAGACTGTGTCTACTGTCGTCCCACATAAGAAAACTATCCCAAGATATCAACTATCTGGATTTCCATTATGCTGAATTACCTTCTCTCTTGATGAAGTCGAACAAAAATGGCAATATCGGATAAAACGAGCTTCAAAAAAAGTCTATTAGTGTAGTTGTTTGTAGATGATCTTCCTCTACTGAAATTGAAATGGGCTCAGAACCATGGGACGTCGTTTTGGTTTTCTCCACACCCCGAGCAATAGGATGTAAATCTTACCCATGGGGAGAAATGGTCTATTGAAAAAGCCCTGGAGAACAGTACTTAGCAACGAGGCAGACCAACGACTGTAACATTTTCCAAGATTCTAAACAGAGTCAAGCTGCTTTTCTCAATGAACCACCCACTTTCAGCTTTGTGTCTGAGAGCAGTGGGTCTTATTATTAGACAAATTCTCATGCTTCACTCTT
The DNA here is from genome assembly GCF_964237555.1 of Oryctolagus cuniculus. Taxonomy (NCBI): domain Eukaryota; kingdom Metazoa; phylum Chordata; class Mammalia; order Lagomorpha; family Leporidae; genus Oryctolagus; species Oryctolagus cuniculus. The sequence goes on along the minus strand of NC_091448.1, from coordinate 57,291,426 downwards.
CAAATTTGTTGATCATTGCTGATATCTTTGGGTCTAGTTGAGGTCCATGGGAAAATTAAAGGTGCAAATATTTGGGAACTGTGGGCTTCTGTGTCTACTCCCCAGTACAACTAGAAAGGAGAGAAAGGAAAAAAAAAAAAAAAAAGGTACTCTGATGAACTTAGCAGAATGCCAAAGTGAGAGAAATGAGGGGGAAAAAAGAAACCGGAATGTGTGCAGAATGATAAATGGACTCTACGTCAAGTGAAATAGATTTTGAAATAACTGTGAAAAGTATAAAATGTCTGAGCATAAAGAGACTGCCACTGACAACAGATGAATCAATGGGACACTTCAAAGAAGGAATTTTTCCAGCTGCGGCTAACAGGAATCTTCAAAAGCTGTTCCATATGAGATAGCAGGAAAATATTTTAATGCTAAATAGAAACAAATAACTGTGTATGAGAAGATGAGTGAGAGTTTGGAGAGAGTGTTTTGCTCTAGATTGCAAAGACCAAGCAGAGGTGTTGCTGGTTGCTTTTAAAGACAATTATGGGTTAGAAGTTATTGTAGCATGAATGAAGACAATGAAATCTCAAGTGTGATTTTTTTTCCTTGTTCCCAGGAGAATGAGCATGAAACAATGCAAATACCTGAGAAATCACAGCAAAGTGAGAAGAAAAGACAGGGGTGGGGTCTAGTGGCTTTGATTTGGGCATAAAGACAAACGTTCTGTGTGCCTATGTGTTATTAGGGACCAAACAGATCACACACATGTGGGCAGGAACCCACATCGCTGAAATTGGAGATGAGCTCCAAGGCCAGGATCAGGTGACGACTCATGCTCCCTCTCAGCTTGGTGGGGGCCCATTCCCTCTGTCAAGTTCATCAGTCTCACAGCAGGACCCCATCCCTTTCTCCTAGAATAGCTGATCACCTGCTTGGGCAGCAAATCCAGCCTCTGCTGCAGCTGACCTGGTGCTGTCATTGTCATCTTTATCCCCTGAACTCTGTGTCTGGTTCCAAAACAGACTGGCCAAGGACCAAAGAGTAAGCCATTCTCCTTGCTTCTCCTGCAAGGACTTTATGCTCAAAACCATGAGGCTCAAATACACAGTCACACAGGGCCCTATGCTCACAAGTGCACGCCTGTGGTCTAATGCTCTTTGGTGGCCATGTTGATATTAATTTTATCTCTGAGTCCATGTTTTCCAAGTGAAATGTGACAGCACAAAGGAACACATTCCAGTGACTGTACACCAACACACGTTTGGTCACACCTTCCCCTGGCTGCCCCAGGAAGGATTTGCAATTGCTCTGTCTATGCCTCTGGATCCAGGCCCTGTTTTGCCTCCCCCTTGTCCCTTAAACCCATCAATGATCACTGTGATCCAAGTAGCCGCTGGATCCTGTCAGCAAAATAGGCCCCCACCCTCTGCTCCCAGGAGAGGGTTGGGGCCAGGGTCATTGATCTCCAGCCATTTCTGGAAACGTGAAAGGAAATCAGCAGTCAGCCCAGGTGGCCTCATGGCGCCATCTTGCCCACCTTCTATCCAGGTGCGCTACATGTCTTAACAATGAGTTTGCAACCCATTAGGCATCATTCACGATGTAAGTTTAACTATGACCAATTGATTGACTTTCCCTGCCCCCGGCAAGGGCCCTGTATCTTCACTTTGAACTGGGCCCTCAAAATTACCTAACTGGACCTGAGGAAACCCTTCTATTACCCAATCTTCGCTTAGACATGGATTACTTTAAGTAACAACAAAATGATCACTTTGTGATATAAAGCAATGACTCTCCCATATCAATGGCATAGAGAGGTAGTCAAAACAGATATTTCATTTAGAGAACTCTTTAAATAATTAATTTATTTATTTGAAAGGCAGAGTGCAGAGGTAAAAGGAGAGACAGAAAGAGAGAGAGACAGAGAGAGAGAAACTTACATCTTGCTGTTTTGTTCCCCAAGTGGCACAATGGTCAGGACTGGGCAGGCCAAAGCAAAGCCAGGAACTATATCCAGGTCTCACACAAAGGTGCAGGGCCCAAGGACTTGCTCCCTCTACCATTGTTTTCCCAGGCACGTTAGCAGCGAGCTGGATCAGAAGTGAAGCAGCTGGGACTCGACCCAGCGCCCATATGGGGTTCTGGCATCACAGGTGATGGCTTAACCCATTGTGCCACACTGGACTCTGGGACATTGTTATACTGAAACATTATACATGCTTACCTGAAATTCAAATTTGTCTGGACATTTTGTAATTTGTGTGTGTGTATTAAATCTGGCAATCTTACTGGAAAGTGCTACAAATAACTGAGATGGACTACAGAGGGAACTGGGATTCAGCCTTGACGGTTTGAATGTGTTTTGGGTGATAATACCACTAGAATCTCATCTGTACCCAATTGTGTCACTACTAGGAAATTCAAGTTAAACCCACATTATTATAATACATAATTATAATATATATAATATGTATTATATATTATATATTATATATTATAATTGTAATTATATATAATTATAATATATAATTATATATTATAATTGTAATTATATACATAATTATATATAAATATATAATATATAATCATAATTATATAATTATGATTATATAATAATATATTTATATGATTATATAATTGTAATATATAATATATGATATATAGTATGTATAAATATATAATTATATAGTTATAAAATATATAAATATAATATTAGAATATATAATTATTGTAATTATTTTACATAATTATATGAGAAAACTGTGACCTACAGTCACCAAGTCAGGGTCTCAATGTTGAAACCAAGTTCTCAACTTATGGCACCCTCTGCTTTGGTGACCCCTTCTCCTGCACTCTGACTCTCCAAGTTGACATGTTCCATGGGGTTTCCTGCTACATGAAGAGGTGGACACCCTTCTTCCTGGATTGGGGGGGAGAGAGGAAGAGAGATAGGGGTGTTCTGACCAAGCTTAATATCTAGCATCACTTCAAGCCACTAGCCCTTAGATTTCTGGTAAATGCTTATTTATAAAGGCCTCTGAGCCCTGTGTGGGAGAAGAGCTCCAAGGACCTGCCTGCTGAGCGACACATCTCTTGCTGTCTTGCTCTGTATGTCCAATCCCAGCTGCAGGCTTGCAGACAAGTGTCCTGCAGCTAGCACAGCACCTCCTTGTATCGTCACACACATCAGCCAATGACAAGCCACATAGCCAAAAGTGGGCCCTTATGACTGTAATGGAACCAAAAAGTTCCTATTGCTAAGTGAGGTGAGAGCCATCGGAACACCAAGGCCATTCTGCACGTGTTTGTGGTGCTGATGCTGGTGTAAACAGACTGACTGTACTGCTTAGCACATATGATTATGGGTAGTACGTATGCTTGATAATGACCATAAATGACTGTTGCCAGTTTGTGCATTTACCATACTATACTTTCATCATTAGTGTAGAGTGTGCTGCTTCCACTTATAAAGAAAAAAAAGTTTACTCTAAATAATGGGCCAGCAGCATCTCATTTACCATTTCCTTGACTGCATCAAGGCTTTATCGACTGATTATTCTACCATTTAGGTTTGAGGAAATACCCATGAGGATGTTCACACAAAGATAAAACAGCCTAAGGACACATTTCCCAGAGGGCAGCCCCATCACTAAGTGATGCATGGCTCTATTTGTAGAGTTTAGCCATGAGAATGAGCAGCCCTAAACAACACTGTACCTACGGAATTGTGTGTAGCTATTTCAAGCATAAGCTAGGCTTTGTTTAAGGATGGTCTGTGTGTCTGCACCCTTCCTTTCTCATAGCTTTAATATACTGTGTGTTATTTGAAGAAAAACATCCCATTGAGGTGTGGAAAGAGTCCGAGGCTATGGCCATGCTGTTGAGTTCCCTAAGCTTTCAGCCCAGACACAATTCCTGCCACAATGAGTGATTTGTCAATGACTGTGTACTCCTGGGGAGAGAAGGAAGGAGACATAAGTGAAAGCAAAGAAATGCGTTCCTAAGCTCCGCTCACTTTGTACTCATCCCCAGAGAATTTTGTCACCTGGATCTCTTCCAGCAAATCCTGACACCTTTAATTATTTCTGCCCATCCATCAGGAGCAGACCAGGTGCTTCTGATGGGAGGCTTAAGGCTTTGCATCTGCAGCAAGCCAACGTCAATGCCAGCCACCGGATTTCTTCTAAGTGAAGAAGGATTCACTCTCGGCTTTAACCCAAATGACCTCTGCCAACATCTCCTCTCTGGAAAGGCTGATGAATCGTTCATAGCTGAGATCTCATTTCTTCTCTTCCTTGTTCTTAGATTTCAGTTGGGATTGGTGTCTCCCCCTGGGTTTGTAGTAGTGGCAAAATAACACTCCTGAAAGGTGTTCAGCTCATTACACAGAAGCCAGTGGACCAAGGACTGTCACTGTAAGTTGAGTGGCAATCACAGGGGTGGTGATGGTTATTTGGGGTGTCATTAAGTATCATCAGCAAATCATGGGCTTCTTTCTCTCCAGGAAAGGGTGGGAAAGCCATAGTCTCTGCCTGTGCTGGAGAGATTTTCCAACCCTCCTCTCCATGCTCAGTTTATAGTTTGTTTACATTTTAGTATACTGCTCCATCCCCAGTGAAACTAACTTTGTTTATTACCAACTTCCATTTTCAGCTGAAATGTGACTCTCTTGTGTTTTATGGCTTCATTATGTGACATCCTATCACATGCAATGCTATAAAGTGGGATGGGATCTTGTAGGTGGAAGGACTATTCTAAGTCAAGAAATTATTTATACTAAGTTTATATTTCTTAACATATTTTTAAGATTTCAGAAAACACTCTAGTTTGAATACCTGGCAGGAATGGGTATGGATATGGAGCACTGTGTTTCTTTTTCTGAATGAAAAAAAAAAAAAAAAACTGACTCCAGGATATCTCGGGGCAAAGAAAAAGTGGAATTGAATGCTATGAGATCTTGTCCAGCTTTATGTTGTAAATTCCAAAGACTCAGTTAATATGTTTAATTCATTTCAGTTTCCTTTTCTCCTCCTGGGATTTTAAATTTAGGGCCTGATCTTTTGACGATTGTTGTCATGTCCTTTAAAACTGCAACTCCATCCTCACGTCCAATGGCAACCATGTGGTCTTTCACATACACGTTGTAAAAGTTCTTTGGTTTCAAAGTTTATGAGTTTACATGGTACATATTGCTGGAGAAGTAAATGGGAAATTTCTTGAGACAAATGGGCCTTTTGTTTATAAGACAAGAAGATCAGAGTCAACAAACAAATCTCCCAGTCTTGGATGAGTCAGGCTGAGGGTGCTGTGGAAACCGAGGTGGGGATGACATTAAGGAGCTCAGTCACATGATGTGGTTATGTGGCGACGCAATGGAAGCCAGGGTTGGGGGTTCACTGAAGAGTGGCCTGAATCACCAGCACGAAACACTCTCACTGGTCCGATGTCCCCCTCTTTTGATTTTTGTCATCAAGTTGTTCCATTGGCTAGGACTTCTTCATGAGGTTCACAGCTTGTGTTTGGAGATGCATGTCTCAGATGTACAAATACTGGCCATGGTGATGGATTTCTGGGGACTTTCCAAGTTGGTTTGGTCCATTTTAGCATTGCAAAATTGCCATACTAATGCAAGCATGATTCCAGCAAAACTGTCTTCCCTTCCCCTACTCTTCTGCATCAACTCCTTTTTACCATTCATCCTTTTATTATTGAATGTCTATGATATTCTAGATAGCCATGAGCAGAATAAACAGGATCTAGCAGAACTTTAAGGTCATAGGTGTAAACTGTCCTCTCCTGGAGTTTGTCATCTAAAAAAATGTTTAAAATATTTGGTTTCAACCTTGAGTGAAATCATTCATCTCACAATTTTGCAGTCACACGTCAAAGGGCAGTTTGCTGTTTGGAAGAGCAAGTTCTCCTTCCTAGGTCTTTCCGTTGTAAGATTCTAATGCTAGGACTTAGATTTTAAGGCAGTCATTTTATCAGGCACGTTATCTATGATTGCAAACGACAGAAAATGCTCTTAAATAACAATGTATACATAATGGGATCTCCCTGTCTGATGTTGACTCAGCTTATGGCATTTCACTTCACAATGGAGTGAACTTGACTTTGAGTTTTGAATTTTGAGATTGTCCTGGGCTAGTGATGTATGCAACAATCCTCTTTTATGCTGCTGGACAGAGCGATTGTGAGCAACAGAGCTGCCTGTCAGTTCCATAGGCACAAGAGAAATAGAAACACTCTACAGTGGACTGTGTTGCTAAGCTAAGATGTTGCATAGGCTAAAGGTAGGAAATGCATTTCGACTTAATGATATTTTTGTTTTGCAGTGGGTTTCCCAGGATGTAACGCCTTCACAAATCAAGGAGCCTGCTATATTTACTCATGGGAATGAAGCATCCAGAAAGAAGTTTGGCTTCAGGCATGGATTGATCATGGCCCTGAGGAGTAGTTCTCTGTGTGTCTCTCTGCTCTGCTTTTCTCAACTGCAGCTTTGCCCTCAGGTGGGCTTCCAGGTGTGGGGAAAGCTGGCTGCTGGCAGCAACTCAAAATAAACTTTCTAGTTAACATTACATGAGAAGGAGAAGACTGTCTTGAGCTTCTGAGCCGATTCTCTGTCCAGGGGAGTGACAAGTAAGGAGAAACTGGCTTGGGCTTGGGTCATGTGCACATTGCTGAACCAATTGTCATGGCTACAGGATAGGCTAAATACACCCAAAACACATGGCTCTTGCAAAATGAGAGAAGAGTAAAAATTATATTGCAGGTAATAGAAAGCAGAATCGCATTTTCACCAAATAGGTTATTTAAATAAGAATTATTTAAAAGATTGCAATATCACAGTTGGAAGGTTAAATACAATTTATCTCAAAACTTTAATGTTGTAAGTAAAGAAACTGGAAGTCAAAGGGATTACGTGACTCACCTGAGGTTCCCAGATAGTAAGTGGCAGACCCATAATTCTAATTCTGGCTTCCCTATTCCCATTCCAAAACTTGGGGTTTTTGATCCAGTTTTGCATGGCTATCCCCGACTATTGCACTTGGAGAGCTATGAAATGGAGTCTTCTACCTGGTCATCTTGAGCTGCAGTTCTGTGGAGAAGGAAGAAGAGGGTAGCAAATACTGTGCAGCAAAACAGCAGCCACTAATCTACTGAAGTATATTTCTACTGATACAAAGTAGACATTGTTTATCATGCTGTGTATCATTTTATATCCGACCTCGCTGAGAGCTCCTCTTTAAACCAAAAATGGATGAAAGTTCATCAAAGTCCTTATATGGCATTCTGTCTGATTTCATAAGACTCCTCCCTCTAACTCCTTGTCTTTTGTTCTCCCTTCATTCCTAGCCTAATATTATTCATCTGGAGCTAAGAGATGATAGAGGTTCTGGAACAAAATCCTGCGCTATATCATACAAGACATTAGATGAGCAGTGGGTAGATGGGCATGAAGCTAAAAACACTTTGACCTAGCAAATTTCCAATTGATTCCAAAGTGATTCCATTTACCTCTTAATGAGTACTTCCTGCCAAAGTGAATTTCTGCTATGTTTAAAGCATTCTGTTAACATATGTGCTAACAGAGTTCTTTCCAAAATACAAAATTTTAGGGCAAGCATTGTGGCCTAGTGGGTTAAGCCACTGCTCAGGACAACCACATCCCATATGGAAGTATCTGGGATCAAGTCTGGCTACTCTGCTTCCTATTCAGCTCCCTGCTAATGCACCTAGGAGGCAGTGGATGATGCCCCAAGTACTTGGGTCCCTACCACCCACTTGGGAAATCCAAGTGGAGTTTCTGATGTTTGGACTCAGCCTGGCCCAACTGTGCTGTTGCAGTTATTTATGGAATAAACCAATGGATGGAAGATCTCTCTCTCTTTCTCTCTCTCTCTCTCTCTCATCTTGGCTCTCTTTCTGTCTTTAATATAAATATGTCCTTCTTTTAAAAGTAAAATACAGGGGCCAGTGCTCTGGCACAGCAGGTTAAAACCCTGGCCAGCAACCCTGGCATCCCATATGAGTGCCAGTTCGAGTCCCGGCTGCTCCTCTTCTGATTCAGCTCTCTGCTATGGCCTGGGGAAGCAGTAGAAGATGGCCCAAGTGCTTGGGCCCCTGCACCCCTGTGGGAGACCCAGAATAAGCTTCTGGCTCCTGGCTTAGGATCAGCTCATCTCTGGCTGTTATTGTCATCTGGGGAGTGAACCAGCAGATGGAAGACTTTCTCTCTCCCTCTCTCTCCCTCTCTCCCTCTCTCCCTCTCTCCCTCTCCCCTCTCTCCCTCTCCCTCTCTCTGTAACTCTGTCTTTCAAATAAATAAAAATAAATCTTAAAAAAAGTAAAATGCAAAATCCTGGGCCAAAGTCCAAGGCTTATTGAAATCAGAGTCCCGTGGAATAGAATTTGAGAATATTTATTTTTACAAATGTTCCCATGTGATCCTGACACATTTGATATGCAAACCACTGTTTACTTCTATCTAACTTTCTCTCTATTGGACATCTTTAAACCTATTCAAAAAGTAGGTTGTATTTAAGGTAAAGAGGAGCTCCTGATCCATTTTCCTATACAGACACTGTCTTCATGTATGAACCCCTGCCTGTTAATAAGAGCATCAATCAAGGTCTCCCATGTACAAGTTCCTGCAATACACAAATGTCAGTGTGTATGATAAGCTCTTCCATCACCCAAAATAACTGAAGCATGGGGTTAAGGTTAAGGTTTTTAAGGCTCATTTGTTATAAGGATCAAGATGAGGGAGATAGTTCTGTAGGATAATCTGGAATAGGCAAACATCTCAGATATGTGTTTGATCACTTGATTTCTGTCTCCTTTGTCAGTGGACTCCACCCATCGCTGACATTCTGCCTTGCCCCCTTAAACTCTAAAGCTTTCTTGTGGGCAAAGAGAGTAGAAGAAGCTGTCATCTTTCTCTCTGTTGTTCATTAGCTCATCTCATGGAAGAGTTCACTTATCTGATTAGTGAGAAAGAACACAATTCAACTTATGTAGACATTGATCTAATGATTGCCATGGATAGGTCTGGCTCTTGTATGAAAATTACATCTGTGTTAGACTTCAGCAATGCTCATCTGATCTCTCTCTCACTCTGTGTCTTCCCCTCCCCCTTCATATCTTTCTCTCTCTCTCTCTCTCACACACACACACACACACACACACACACACACACTTTCTCTCTATCTTCCCCCCACCCTTCATTCCTCTTTGTTTCTCTCCACTTTGTAATAAAGCACAAGACAAGCCTTGGATACTCATCTATCTGGATGGGTTAAGGGATGTTTGTTCTGCAGAACTAACTTCATTGTCAGGCATATCTCAAAGTCTAGGCTCGGGGAAGTTTGGGAGGTGGTATGTGAAAGTCCAATTTCAGCCCCAAGTTCAGGCCACATTTTCAAATGCAGTTATAACAGCAAAAAGTAAACAAATAACTCATTCAATCATCAATGTGAAACTGTTTCATTGTTCTTTATTATTTAACCTATACTTTGAAATTTTCAAACATACACAAAAGTAGAAGGAATGATATAGTCACACCCAGCTTCAAGCACTTATCAGTAGATAATATACCTCCCCAATCCCTACCTATTGCTGGTTATTATTTTTTTACACCTTTGGAATGCATAATTTGCATAGTAGGTTACATCCATTTTAAGCGTACAAGCCTATAACTTTAAATACGTTTTTAGGGGGCTGGCGCTGTGGTGCAGTGGGTTAAGCAGGCGTCTGCAGTGGCAGCATCCCATATGGGTGCTGGTTCAAGTCCCGGCTTCCTGGGCCCCTACACCCTCATGGAAGATAGAAGCTCCTGGCTTCAGTCTGGTCCAGCCTAGTCACAGTGACCATTTGGGGAGTGAACCAGCAGATGGAAGACCTCTCTCTCTCTCTGCCTCTCCTCTCCTCTCTCTCTCTCTCTCTCTCTCTCTGTAACTCTGCCTTTCAAATAATTAAATAAATCTTAAAAAAATACGTTTTTAGAATTGTGTAACCACTATCACAATCCTGATTTGAATAGCACTCCCACAAAATCCCTCATGGCCACATGCACACCGTCCCTGCCCAATGTGTCGAGACAACCATTGATCTGTTTCTGTATCTATATTGATTGGCCTTTTGTGGATACTTCTTATAAATGGAGTCAAAAATTTCCTCCACTGAGCGCACTGTCATTGAAGTCCATCCATGTTGAAGTGTCTATCAGTAATTTGTTGTTTTCATATGCTAATCATATTCCAGCATATTGATAGACTTCATTTTATTTATCCATTCACCAATGGACAAACGTGAAGTTTCCCAGTTTGAGGACTACTATTTACCAAGATGTCACAAAGGCTCACACACAAGTCTTTCTTGGGCGTATATGTTTGCAGTTCTCTAATAGATAGATATTATTTGCCCATTTCATCTAGGTTATCCCCTTTGTTGGCATAAATTTGGCCGTTTGTAATCCATTTAACTTCTGTTGGGTTTTTAGTGATTTCATTGATATCTGCTCTGATCTTCAGTATTTCCTTCTTTCTATTTGCTTTAGGCTTAGTTTGCTTTTGATTTTTCTTGCTTATTTTTTAAGTTTATTTTTATTTGTTTGAAAGGCAGTGTGTGTGTGTATGTAATTTATCCTTTCCAATAAATCTTTTAAAAAAGAAAATATTCTATTTGCACCTGAGAAGAATGTACATTCTGCTGTCATTGGGTGGAATTTCTATAGATATCTATTAGATCAAAGTAGTTGATGGTGTTGCTCTACTCTCTATGTCCTTGCTGATTCTCTGTCTAGCTACCAGCTATTGAGAGGGGAATATTAAAATCCATTACTGTTGATTCTTTATTGCTTCTTTTAATTTGGTCAAGTTTTGCTTAGTGGATTTTGGGACCATGTTTTCAGCATGTATGCACTTATCATTGCTGTATCTTCATGCTGAATTCATCCTTTCCTCCATAGGGTATCCTCTGTTCTCTCCAGTCATGCTTACAAGTTGATTTTGTCCACTGTTAATCTGATTATTTCAGGTCACTTACTGTTTCAGTATTTTCATTCCATTTCTTTGAATCTGAAGTGCATCTCTTATTGAAAGCATATATTTGGGTGATATTTGTTTTCCTGTCAAGACTGAAAATCTCTGGACTGTTCACTCATGATTTAATAGAGCCATGATATTGGGAGACTTTTATCTACCATTTTGCTGTTTTTGCAATATGACTATGGCTTTTCCTCTTCTTCCTTTTAACTGCCTTCTTTTTATTACTTTATTCTACTGTGTCATTTTATTCTTTTGTCTTTTTAACTATGAATTTTTTGTTATTTTTAAATAGTTCCTCCAGGAATTACATTTTGCATCCTATTTATGATGATCTGCTTCAAACTAATGCTAACGTAATTCAGATGAAATGCAGAAATTTTGCCCCAGTAGAGCTCCGTTTCCTTCCCCCTCTGCTAAGCTATTGTCATACACAGAGCATCTCTATGTAGTAAACTCAATGACGTGATGTCATAATGATTGTTTTATGAGATTTTCTATGAACCTTTACAGAAGCCAAGAGAAAATGAAAAAAAAATGGACAGCCATATACTTCCATATGCTGCTCCATTTTTTTCCAGTTGTAGTATACTTCATTTTTTCACATGGATTTGAATTACTACCCGTAATTCCCTTGTCAGCTGAAAGTTCTTCCTCCAGTATTGCTCATAAGGCTGGTCCACAAGCAACAAATTCTTCCAGTCATTGCTTTCGGGGAATAGTGCTTCTCTTTTCAAAATGTCATGAGAAGAAAGAGAATCCATCACCACAAAGGCTAACTTTTAATTAGCAAGGAAGCTGACTTTCACCTATGTATTAGTTTATAACTGTTTTATTTACATAAAATAGTTTCAAAGCAGTGATTGGTGATAGAAAGTAAAGACACAAGGTTAGCTGTTCAAATAAATATTTTGAAATGGATATTTGGGGTAGACTTAAGAAGTTGCTTCATTTGACCAAAATGTATGATGTTATGAACCTCACTAGGGGAACCAATCTGATGTTAAGTTTTTACTTATTTATTTGAAAGAGAGAGAGAGAGAGATCTCCCAACTGCTCCTTCACTCCCCAAATGCCTTGCAAGAGCCAGGTTGAACCCAGGAGCCTGGAACTCAATCTGGGTCTCCCACATGGTTGGCAGGGCCCCGAATACTTGAGCCGTCACCCGCTGCCTTGCAGCAGAAAGCAGGAAGGGTGAGCACAGCCAGGTCTCGAACCCAGGTGCTCCAGTACAAAAGTTTCATGTCCCAGGCAGCATCTTTCTTTTTTTTTTTTTTTTTTTTTTTTTTTTTTTGAGGATACCCAGGGCTTTATTTTGTAATGCAGAAGCTACATCGTGGCCCCAACCCCACTTCCCACCCTGCACTTCTGAAATGTTTATCACTCTAGGAGACCCAGCAATCCCCTTCATGATCTTTTGAAGATCATTGAACTGGCAAATCACACCCTTATTTCTCTTAAACAGATCAATAGCATTACTTACAGAATTCATTTTACATAGATAGCAAAAGTTATACTAAAATTTTCACTCAACTAACTTTATATTTTCCTTGCTTCAGTTTCATTGCTAAACATCATCACAATGCCTTCTGGTTCTCATTTTCTTGGTGCTCACAATGTCCTTATCTTTCTCTGGATCTTCTGCCCAGGCAGCATCTTAACCACTGTCCCAAACACCTGCCCCCAAAGAAATTTTAACCAAGTACCTCAAAAGACATTCTGTGTGGAGAGCCCTACAAATAATAATGTGATAATAGAATTCCACTGTATCTTTATATAAACAAACAGGACCAACTTTTCATTCTGTTCGCATTTCAGTTCCTAAAGGATGGAAAGCATCAGGAAAAAAAAAAAGTAGACGGGGGACATAGAATTCAGAAATGCAGTTGGAAAAATTAGAAACGTTAGGGAAAAATCAAACAAAAACCATGAATAAAAATTAGCCTATTAATCTGATGGTCTTGGTCATGTGAAGAATAGTGAGTGTTTGGGGGAATGGGGCAATACACTCAGGACTAATCCATGTGAACTATACACTCCACTTTATGGGAATTATCCACATTACACATGCTGGATGAATTAATGGTTTATTTTTTAAAAAACTGTTGGTTTTACTTCCTAAAGTCCATTTTTCCTTGTGCTGTCATATAATAGTTCATCTTCAGTAAGTATCTGTACCTTGGGACAAGGGGCTCCAGGGGGTTGGCACATAATTTATAACAGTAATGGAAATGACATGCTTAGGAGTGCTAGCCATGGGACCCCTGCATATGTGGAGGAAGGGAGAAGTTCTATCACCCATGAAAAGGCTAATGAGATAGGCAGATTTCAGGGGAAAAGGATCTTTTTGTCTTGCCCTTAGACCTTGGGCTACCACTGAGACTCGTGTTTGAGGCATAATGATTCCACCATGCCCTTTCTGACGATAAGAGTGTGTGACATACGAGGTGACTTAACGCAGAAGTCAGAGCTTCCACCAATAAATGCCACTTAACTGGATGCCCTCATTATGTCACCTTCACTCCCAGGACATCACCCCAGGGACAAGTTGAGAACTGGATTTGAGTGCAGAATCTCAGTCTCTAGTCCCCAACTTCCAGTGCAGCCTTTCTGACAGAGAGTCCTCGGACACTTGGGGAAAACGGGTTTGTGTGGCAGTTGAATTGAGAGGAGGAGGCAGAGATCTGGACGTTAAAATACATCTGAACTACATTGACCGGTTTTACAAGGCAATTCTGATCCCCTTCCCCCTGTGCTCAGCAGGTGGGAGTCAACCTTGTTGAAGCAGGTGGAATGGAAAGAGGCCATTGGCTGCCTGGGAAGCCCACGGTTGTTCCACCGCTGTATCCAGATGTTGAGCAGGACTCTTTCAAACTGACCAGAGGAATCCATTACTGGTTCACTGAAAGCTTAGGCTCTTCAACACGAAGCCATTCTCCAAGCTAGCAATGTGCTAGCTAGCAGGACACAGGAAGGAATCAGAGAAAAGGGGCATTTGGGATACATTAGAAATTCAATATCGGCTTTGTAAAGTTGTTAATAATTAGCGACAGCTTTGACTCTCTCCCCGCAGCTAGCGACATGAAAGTGATTAGGTTTCTAAAAAACAGTTTAGGTTTACTAAATGTATTAAGTAACAAGGTTTTTAATCAACAGCTTATTGATTCCAGCAGGACAGTTGTGAGAGGGAAAAAAAAAATATGTTCTGGATGCTGATGGAATGCATCGGTAGGCTAGTCCGCTGCTGCTTAAAAAATCAAAGCAGTAGATATTTGAGAAGACTTTAATTTGTTTTCCTTTGGTAATAAACTCCAAAACAAGGGGGAAAGTTACCACATTAGCAAAACTATTCTAATAAAACTAGATTTGTGCCTTGCTTTTCCTCCTCTTTCCACACATAACATTTTAGATGAAAGAGGTTAATGGTGTGCCGTCTTTATAATCTACATTCAATAAACAATTCTTGAGGAGAGTTCTCATCTAAAATAGTATGCCCAAAACAGCACTCCCTCTAAAGTAACTCAAAATTGAGAAACATAAAAGTTTGCAATCAGGGCCAGCGCTGTAGCATAACGGGACTCAAACTGGTGCCCAAATGGGCATCAGTTCAAGTCCCAGTTGCTCCACTTCTGATCCAGCTTTCTGCTATGGCCTGGAAAAGCTGTGGAAGATGGTCCAAGTCCTTGGGCTCCTGCACCTTCATGGGAGATCCAGAAGAAGCTTCTGGCTCCTGGCTTCGGATAGGCGCAGCTTTGGCTATTGCAGCCAACTGGGGAGTGAACCAGCAGATGCAAGACTTCCGTGTGTGTGTGTGTGCCTCTGCCTCTCTCTAACCCTGTCTTTCAAATAAGTAAATAAAATTTATTTTAAAAAGTTTACAACCATGCTAAAAATGATAGGTGATACAATACCTGGACTTTCAAGATTCTCCCCTAACAATGAAGCTAATAGAACCAGATTGGAAAACACTTAACTTTGCCTCTTTACTTGGAAGAGAATGCTGATACAAACACACTGGAAGATCTTCAGAGCTAATTTTCTGTAAGTAACTCAGAAATCCAGGGCTGCATTCATCAAAAAAACAAGCAGCCTGCCTGTATCACGTGGGCATTGTTTTTTGAGACAGCCATGCCATGATCTCCAAGTTTGTCCTATCTCTCACCTGCGTCCACTCCAGGATGGCAACTGGCGAGAGGCAGGTGCATGCCCGAGGAAGTTGTCACGTGGCATATATGAAGTTCTGAAGTTCATGGGACCACCAGTCCTAGGAGACCCAAAGAAAGGATTGAAGTAGAATTTTTCAACACTGAACAGTTAATAATTGAGAAAGATTTTTAGGTGAAAAGGGCCATGGTTGCCAAACAGGCTAAACTCTAGGCATTCCAATGTGGTTTCAAAAGAAAGAAAAACCAGAGAAACGTATTTGCCATTGTGGTCTTCCTAGTACTGAGAGTGTGAGGAGCCTGGATTTTTCCAATGCTTATGTTTCTTTATTATTTGTATTTTATTTGTACAATGATATTATCATACAAAATGAAAACTTTCTGCTTAAATAAAACCAAAGATGAACTCTCATCAAGAAATGATGGCAAGGGGGCTGGCTTTGTGTCATAGAGAGGTAAAGACACTGCCTGTGACACTCGCATCCCATTGGGCACCAGTTCATATCCTGGCTGCTCCAGTTCTGATCCAGCTCTCTGCTATGGCCTGGGAAAGCACTAGAAGATGGCCCAAGTCCTTGGGCCCCTGCATCCACATGGGAAACCTGGAAGAAGCTCCTGGCTCTAGATTTCAGCCTGGCCCAGTGCTGGTTCTTGTAGCAATCTGGGGAGTGAACCAGTGAATATAAACTTTCTCTCTCTTTCTCCTTTTTTCTCTGAAACTCTTTCAAAATAAGTAAATAAATTTTTTAAAAAAGAAAATAAATGAAGGCAAATAGAGACTGAGAGTGAAACAGTGTTGGCCTACAAGGCCTGCAAAAGGACCTAGTAATAAAAACAGACACACAGGGGGGGGTTCCATTAGTTCTAAATGTGTGAATGTACATAAAAAGAACTGCTTTTTTTCAGATTTTATTTATTTATTTGAGAGGTAGAATTACAGACAGTGAAAGGAAGAGACAGAGAAATCTTCCACCACCTGGTTCACTCCCCAAATGGCTGCAACGGCCGGCTGGAGCTGCACTTATACGAAGCCAGGAGCCAGGAGCTTCTTCTGGGTCACCCACATAGGTGCAAGGGCCCAAAGACTTGGGTCATCTTCCACTATTTCCCAGGCCACAGCAGAGAGCTGGATGGGAAGTGGAGCAGCCAGGACTAGAAACGGCACCCACATGGGATGCTGATGCTGCAGGCAGAGGATTAACCTACTGCACTACAGTGTGAGGCCCAAGAACTACTTTTAAAAGGGAAAATGTGTAATGTGGTAAATAATTGTAGATGATACAAGCTTTTTTAAAAGATTTATGTATTTATTTGAAAGATTTACACACACACACACACACACACAGAGAGAGAGAGAGAGAGAGAAAGTCTTCCATCTGCTTGTTCACTCCTCAACTGGCTGCCATGGCTGGAGCTGCACTGATCAAAAGCCAGGAGCCAGGAGCTTCTTTTGGGTTTCCCACGCGGTGCAGGGGCCCAAGGACTTGGGCCATCCTCTACTGCTTTCCCAGGCCACAGCAGAGAGCTGGACTGGAAGTGGAGCGGCCGGGACTTGAATCGGCACCCATATGGGATGCCAGCACTGCAGGTGGCGGCTTTACCTACTGCGCCACAGCATCATCCCCAGTACAAGCTTTTAAAAAAAGAAAAAAATGTAAGAGATAATGAAAGCATGATGAAAACAGCCTGTTTTCAACTCCTACCTCTAATCAGAACCCATTCTAAATAGGTTGCCTTACTACAATAAGAACAATCATTTGAGGAACACAAATGAGAAAAATCACAACCTCAAACCCTTGGGTGATTTCTCTAAGCCTATGGAAACAAAGCTGAGACACTTTTATGACACTTTAATTTCATCGTCATTCAGTTAACTGTCACTTAGGTTTCAAATCACATGTCACTTCTAGAGGAAACTTCTTTGACCCCCAGACAAATGCAGTTCCCACCAGACACCCTCACATAGCAGGCTACCCTTTCCCATGGAAACATTCATCTACATTTTAATTACATGTGTTTATGTTATTTTAATTGCATATATCTTCTCTCTTCCAGATTCTAAGCTCTTTAAGTTCAAGGATTATTTCTTAGAGAATGCCTGATTTACAAGGTGACTTCAAAAAGTTCACAGAAAATGGAACTGAGAGATAAGTTTATCTTGGTCTCAAATTTCCTTTGAAATCTGTGCATGGCCTTTTCATAATATGCATTTTCCATGAACTCCTTAAAGATCGTCTTTTCCAAGGACATGGATGTGGTTTGAATGTGTCCCCTGAAGTTCATGTGCTGGAAACTTAACCCCCAACGCAACAGAGTTGGGAAGTGGGGTCTCTACGTTCAGCTTTCACTGTCATGAGCCAATAAATGCTCATTGTTAATTACCTTGTCCATAGTAATTCCCATGTGCTAGTCTACAACATGGAATGAACCAAGACCTACATTATGCAAAAACGTTTTGCTAAGTTAGTGTTTGTGTGTGTATTCACACACACACACAAACATAATAGTCCTATAACCATTAATTCACTCATTTAGGAAATGCCATTCTGTTCTTTTGGAGATTAGACAAACAGCTTGGATTCCATGCACTTCCAAACAAGTCATCATTAGATTATGTTTCCAGAAGACAATGCCCTCCTACAACTCTGTTTTTGCAAAGGCGAGGAGGGGGTTATTCTAAGTGACTCTCTCTTCTCTCTGAAACTAGAGAAAATCAACAGCTGGAATCGCCATCGAGTCCTATGTATGGCCCATTTATTTAGAGATGCTAAACATCTGCCTTGTAGGATGGATTTCCACTTCACATCTGGGTCAGTGCCCAAATGTTTGGCTCTCCCAACACATGCCACAAGTCAATAGCTACAGCTGTTTAGAGAGCAACATTTTCACAGGAATGTTGGAGACCAAAGAGGAGTTCCCTATGGCTACCTCTGAAACTGTGGCTACCTCTGAACTCAGTTTACAAATGTACCTTTGTGAAATGTAGCATATATCAAGAATCCGTGCCATTATCAAATGCTGTAAGTTCTGCATTTTTATATTACTGTCATAAGAAACGGAATTTGACTGGGCAACTATCTTCAAGGGCCCTCAAGGGGTTGTAGAACCGGTTTTTGACTAAAAGTTTCTGAACATAATTAAAAGGTTTGGAAAGAGTGTTCTACTGGGGTTAGCACTGTGGCTTATGGGGTTAAGCCACCTCTTGCAATGCCTGCATCCCATATGTGTGCCAGTTGGAGTCCTGGCTGCTCTACTTCCAGCCCTGCTCCCTGCTAAAGTGCTTGGGACAGCAGCAAGAGATGGCTCAAGTGCTTGGGCCCCTGCACCCATGTGGGAGACCCAGAAGAAGCTCCTGGCTCCTGGCTTTAGCCTGGCCCAGCCCTGACCACTGTGTCCATTTAGGGAGTGAGTCAGAGGATGAAAGATCTCTCTCTCTCTCTCTCTCTCTCTCTCTCTCCCCATCTGTCCATCTCTCTCTGTAACTCTGCCTTTCAAATACATAAAATAAATTTTAAAAAAAGAAAGAGTGTTCTATTGTGATATTACACAAATTTGTTTGACTTCTTTTTTAAAATCCACCATTGTTGTCAGGAATTATGAAGGCCACTCACTGTTATAGGAAAAGATAGTAGAGTTTTATGGGATCCCTAGGGGAAACTGAGGAATTCCTCACTGGTTGGGACTGAGATAAACTTAGGTAGTTTCCATCCTGGAAAATCTAATAAAAGATTTTGTCTCACAATTGGAAGTGGAATAAGGAGCTACAAGAACAAGGAGAAATTTGCAATACCAATGAAGAAAAGGTGACAAGAGAACCTGTTAGTGTTTCAAGTTTCTCTGAGACGTTAGGTCTTATATACACACACATTAAGGGACTTCAAAAATCTCATGGGAAATCAAATTAAAAGATAAATTTAGTTTGATGCAAAATTCTTAGGAATCCATGCACAGCTTTCTCATATGATGTGCTTTCCTTGAACTTTTTGAACACCCCTCACAGGCATGAGTTCAAAATTTTTTGTACCCAAATAAAATTAGATGTCAACTTCATTTTCCATGATACTCTGAAGTGCTTTCATATACATACATATGTGTGATTTATACATGTCTATATGAAAGTGAGTCACACCATAGGAAATAATCAGCTCTAAGTGGATCATACAGCTAAATTTACAAAACTTCTAGTATAAGACATCGGAGAAAATTAATTTTGGTTTAGGCAAAGCTCAAAATCAAAAGAATAATTTATTAAAGAAAAAAATTAACATATTGTGATTCTTTAACTTCTGCTCCTTGAGAGACAACATAGAAAGAATAGAAAGATATGCCACGGGCTGGGAGAGATTGTTTACAAATCGTATTTCTGATAAAGGACTTGTTCCCAGATTATATAAAGAACCCTCAAAACTCAGCACCATAAGGACGAGCAAGCGATTTAAATAAACATTTCTCCAAAGAAGAAATATCAGTAGAAAAGAAACATCTGAAAAGACATTCAACATCCTTAATCATGAAGGGAGTGCAAATGAAAAATACAGTAAGAAATCACTACAATCCTATGGAATGGGTAAAAGATTGACCATACCAAGTGTTGGTAAGGAGGGGAGAAATTGGAATTCTTAAACATTGTGGGTAGTGTAAAATTGCCACAGCCACTTTGAAACAATTGGCGGTTTCTTAAAAATTAAACCCATACCATCTAATCCTCCTTATTTATACAGAAGAAACAAAAAGCTTTTGTCCATATAAATACTTGCACACAAAGTTCATAGCAATTTTGTTTATGCTATATGAAGACTGGAAACAGCCAAAGGTGCCCATCAAAATGCGACATGACCATATAAACCAATTATGATACATTCACACAATACAATATCACTCAGCAATGGAAATGAATAAACCACTGACCCAAAAAACCAACATCAATAGTCAGTAATTATACTGAGTGAAATAAATCAGACCAGAAAATGAGAGAGAGGGAGAGCAGGAAAGAACAGACTATATGATTGAATTATATGCAACATTCTAGAAAATGCAAATGATCTAAAGCTACAGAAAGTGGTTTTGTGGTTCTTTGGTGATGGTGTGGGTGGGTGGACAGAGGTGGGAGGAGGGGTTACAAAGGAGAATGAGGAAACTATCAGTGGATGATAGATGTGCCCATTATCTTCATGATGAGTTCCATGGGTATCCACATGCACTAAATTTTTCAAATTTTGCACTTTAAAATTGTGGTTTATTGTGTATAAATTTTACCTCAACAATTTTGTCTTTTATATATGTGAATACCTTAAAAGGAAAAATGGAATGGGAATATCAATAGTCAATTCTCATGAGAACTGATAAAGTCTTGAAAAGGCATATAAACATATTCAAATTGGTTTCAATGGCAGGAAAAAAATGTAAACTAAGACAATGAGATTCTGGTTTTCTTTTTTTCTATCAAATCAGGGATTTCTTTCCAAATGGCTATTTCAGTGCTGGGAACTGTGGGGTGTGTGTGTCTACAAATGGTGATTGTCTATTTTTCTATAGGACACTCTAACAATGTGTACCGACTACATATCAAAGCTCCTAAAATGTTTTACCCTTTGATCCAGTAATTCTCCTGCTTCATTTCTGAGCAAGTGTCCTATAGAAATATTGGCAAATATGCACCGATACCCCTGTACAATATGGAGAAGCTCTCCCATAGCCTGTTTGCTATGAGAATCATACTCTTCTGCACTCCGTTTTATATCAAAGGAAACACAGCTCCTCCTGTCCTCAAGGTTTCTGGATGGTTTTATGCACAAGAGGCAGAAAATTGGGCAATCAAAGGTAGGGAGAACCCAAGAGCTTCTCAACACTGTCTCTGGAAAGCTGTCTTTTCTCTGCATCATCTATCAGCAAAAACAGAGAGCTGTTTCCTGTGTTTCTAGCTCTTCCTGAGCAGGCTCAGTCATAGTTCTTGTTCCTTCAAGCTGTTCTATTCCCCAGCTCTGCACTCTGCCCCTCCACCTCTCAGGTTAGTACAACTCCTTGCTCTTCTGAGATGTTGCATGGCTTACAGACCCTGTTTAGCTTCTCAGCTCTCAACTGTATAAAAAATCCCCTGTATTAAATATTTTCTGCAATACCTAGAGTGGTTTCTCATTTCCTGGCCAATCTCAGACCAAACAGATACTGATCATAGTGATAATTTTCATAACAAAAAGTTGAAATTAAATTTCTAATAAAAATTAGCCTAAAATAAACATAGTGTACCCAATAAAAGAGTAATTTGCAGGTAATACCATCATATTTTCAAAGAATATTGAAGAAACTAAGGAACTGTGATGTAAAATTACATAGCAAGCACCTAGTTTTAGATAAAGAATAAATAGCAATGGTCACTCACCTTATACTATTTGTGAGAACTTGAATTGGTACATCTACTCAATATATACCTACCATATAATCCAGCAATTACATTACTGGGTATTTATCCTAGAGAAACAAGCTTATGCTTTCTCACTCAATCCTATATATGGGTATCTTAGCAGCTTTATTCGTAACAGCTTGAAACTGGAAACAACTCAGATGACTTCCTATGGGTGAGAGACTAAACTGTGGTATGACCATACAACAGAATATTACTTGGCAATGAAAGGGTACACTTGATTAGTTTATGCAACAATTTGGGTGTACATCATCATTTCACATGAGTGAAAAAAAGGAAATCTCAGAAGATTGCCTTCTGCACAACTCTGCACAATATTCTCAAATAAATTCAGTTGTGGTGATGGAGAACTGAGCAGTGCTTTCCAGGATTATGGCTGAGGGCAGGGTCTGACTATTAAGGGGTAACTTGAGGGAAGTATTTTGTGTTGATGGAGTAATTCTGTAACCTGGTTGTGGTGACAGCTTCATAACCCTATGCATATGGTCACATTTCAGAGAAATTAACTGCAAAAAAAAAAAAAAAATGGTGCTTATGGGGCCGGCACAGTGGCACACTAGGTTAATCCTCTGCCTGCGGCGCCAGCATCCCTTATGGGCACCCGGTTCTAGTCCCAGTTGCTCCTCTTCCAGTCCAGCTCTCTGCTGTGGCCCAGGAAGGCAGTGGAGGATGGCTCAAGTGCTTGGGCCCCTGCACCCGCTTGGGAGACCAGGAGGAAGCACCTGGCTCCTGGCTTTGGATCAGCGTAGCTCCGGCTGTGGTGGCCATTTGGGGTGTGAACCAACAGAAGGAAGCCCTTTCTGTCTCTCTCACTGTCTAACTCTGCTTGTCAAATAAATAAATAAAAATCTTTAAAAAAAAAAAAAAAAACGGTGTTGGGCGGCTGCGCGGCTCAATAGGCTAATCCTCCGCCTTGCGGCCCCGGCACACAGGGTTCTAGTCCCGGTCGGGGCGCCGGATTCTGTCCCGGTTGCCCCTCTTCCAGGCCAGCTCTCTGCTGTGGCCCGGGAGTGCAGTGGAGGATGGCCCAAGTGCTTGGGCCCTGCATCCCATGGGAGACCAGGAGGAGCACCTGGCTCCTGCCATCGGATCAGAGTGGTGCGCCGGCCACAGCACACCGGCTGCAGCGGCCATTGGAGGGTGAACCAACGGTAAAGGAAGACCTTTCTCTCTGTCTCTCTCTCTCTCACTGTCAACTCTGCCTGTAAAAAAAAAAAAATGGTGCATATGAAAACATGAGATCCAAATGGGATCTGTCATTCAGTTAATAGTACTCTGCTAGGGGCAGTGCTCTGGATTCCGGCAATGTGCTGGGATGAGCTAAGCTGCTATCATTAGGGATAATTTAGTGAAGGGCTTGTAGCAGCTTTCTGTACTATTTTTGTAACTGTGAGATTTAGACTGTGGCAGTAAAAAAAAATTGCAACAAAAAAATTCATGACATAACAACTCTTACTGAGTCATTAGATCCCTGGTCATTTCTGTTTTTCACTTTGTATTCCCTAATTTGCCAAATATGGCAATATGCAGGTGCTACTTTTACAGTGAGCTAAAATTTCACATGTATGTAATTTTAACATAAAGAAAAAAGCTGTTTACATGATCATATGTATTGGAAAGGTTCATTTAAAAAATCTTAGTCAGTATGCATTGTAGTTGGTGTATAATTGTGTAAGAAAGGATAACATTGTGAGAAAACACAGATCAAGTTTTACACACCTGGACAGAGAGGAATAGAAATAAAGACAGGAGCTAATTTGATTTTACCTTTTAAAATTCAGATGTCTTTGGGGCCGGCATTGTGGCACAGAGGGGTTAAGCTACCGCCTACGAGGTCAGCATCCAGTTTGAGTCTCAGCTGTTCCACTTCCTATCCAGCTCCCTTCTGGAGCACCAGGGAAAGCAGAGGAAGATGCCCCAAGTCCTTGGGCTCCTGCCACCCTCGTGGGAGATCCAAATGAAGTTGCAGGCTCCTGGCTTTGACCTAGCCCAGCCTCGGCCATTGCAGCTATTTGAGGAGTGAACCACTCTCTCCGTCTCTCTTCCTCTCTCTTTGTAACTCCTCCTTTCAAAACTAAAGTAAATCTAGAAGAAAAAAAAAAGAAAGAAAGAAAAGAAAAGAAATTGCATTACCAGTACTGGTATTGCCCTCTCTCCCTCAAGAGGGCAATACTCTCTTCCCTGCCACAATCGAATCCAGGGAGTTCCATCAACCACACTTTTGGTGTCTGACCCATCAAACAGTCGTTAAGTCTTGCTTCACTAGCAGAAAACGAGACCCTCCTAGGCTAAAGATATCACCCACGATCCTGCAATTGAGGAGACCATCCATCTTCGTTGCTTACTTTTTGTGCAAGCACAATTAGCGCCTTCTGAGGTTTTTAGGCGTGAGAGCTGGAGTCATGGCCAAAGCTAGACAGACGCTAATGAGCCGCTGGGCTTTGGAAGCGTTGTATGTCCTGGGTGGGTCTTGGTGCTATTCTTCCCCCAGAACAGACAGACTGTACTGAAAAGAGGATGGCAGTCTATGACTTATTCCCAGTGATTTTCCTGTTCCCCGGGGGTGGCCAGCTGGAGTCTTATGGAATATTTGAACCAGTGTCCTAGGGCTCCCCTCCAGAAATCATTCACCTTCGCCTCTTTCATATCAAAGGACTTGTTATTATACTCGGGACCATTCCTGGCTGGACCTCCAACACAATGACTTAGCAACTCTAACTGATGTTCAGTTTCCTCAACAAGTAGGAATACTTATTTCAAAGAAATACAATGAGTTTTCACTGAGATTATGTGCCCCATGCCCGAAAAAGTACAAGGGAAATTCTCAAAAAAATTGTGGGAAGAGATATGTTTATTTTATTGCAAAAAGTATTTTGAAATCCAGGCACAGCTTTGTCATAATGTGCATTTCCCATGAAGTTTTGGAAGACTCCTCTTCTACATGGATTTGAAAATGTATTTTTGGGGCCGACGCTGTGGTGTAGCGGGTAAAGTTGGTGCCTGCAGTGCCGGCATCCCATATGGGCACCAGTTCCAGTCCTGGCAGCTCCACTTCTGATCCAGCTCTCTGCTATGGCCTGGGAAAGCAGTAGAAGATGGCCCAAGTCCTTGGGCCCCTGCACCCATGTGAGAGACCCAGAAGAAGCTCCTGGCTCCTAGCTTCGGATCAGCGCAGCTCCAGTTGTTGCGGCCATCTGGTGAGTGAACCAGTGGATGGAAGACTTCTCTCTCTGTTTGGCTCTACCTCTCTCTGTAACTTTGTCTTTCAAATAAATAAATTTTTTAAAAATTTTTTTAAAAAGAAAATGTATTTCACCAAAGTAAATTTATTCTTAATTCCATTTTCCACAAATTTTTGAAGTAGCCTCGCATAGGCATCAGTAAATGTTTATTGAATCTGAAGTCTAAAATCTAATATTTGCTGAGGGGCTGGCAAACAGTTATAAACTTCCATTATCTTCTCAATAGCACTGCTGTACCAAAATAGTTTATGGAACTTTGATTCACTCTTTTAAGAAAATAAACTGAAGTTACTGCTTCTTTACCTCTCCTGGTTTTTTTTTCCACATGATTAGGGTGTGGGGTTGGAAGTGATACACATGACATTCTACCATTTCATCATCCCCAGTGGAAATCCACTTGTGAATTTCCAGCTTTATTTGGCTTTGAATTTTTGTATTGCTTGAGATATGCGTCTTTTTCTTAAACACAGGAAAACTTGATGTAATTTTATAGTCACTAAGTTAACAAACCATTCTCTGGAGAGTTCCATCATGCTCAAGCTAGGTATTCAAACAGCTGGTGATAGAAGTGAGGAGCTGATGACTCTCTGGACTTTTGTGTCAGCTAGGAAGAGGCACAGAGGATGTGACAACCATGCCCATGGGTCCCCCTAACATGACCTCCCCTAATTACCATGCACACACACCCAGAGAGAGAGAGAGAGAGAGAGAGAGAGAGAGAGAAATATACTTGGGAATTCTTTTTTTTTCTTTTTTTCTTTTTTTTACAGGCAGAGTTAGTGAGAAAGAGAGACAGAGAGAAAGGTCTTCCTTTTGCCATTGGTTCACCCCCCAAATGGCCACTACGGCTGGCGCTGCACTGATCCGAAGCCAGGAGCCAGGTGCTTCCTCCTGGTCTCCCATGCGGGTGCAGGGCCCAAGGACCTGGGCAATCCTCCACTGCCTTCCCGGACCACAGCAGAGAGCTGGACAGGAAGAGGAGCAACTGGGACAGAATCCGGCGCCCTGACCGGGACTAGAACCCGGGTACCGGCGCTGCAGGCGGAAGATTATCCAAGCGAGCCACGGCGCCAGCCTACTTGGGAATTCTTAAGCAGCAGAAATCAAACAGGTTTGGGCAAATTAAGTATGCATTAGAAATATATATCATGTAGATTTTCCTATTCTGATGAACAGCAAAAGCAGCCGCACGCCCTCTCCCTACCTTGACTATCCAATGGGATACAACTCCATTCCCTGTGGATGGGACTGAACAGCCACCATCTGTGTTCAGGTATGCAGGGAAAGAAGTGGAGAGAGGAAGGAGGTGCCGCTGCTTCCCGCCTTACAGCCTGTGACTCAGTTAGGCAAACAGGAGCTTGCAAGTTGGACATGGGGTGAGATGAGTCCTGGACTCCAGGGTACTTGGCATCACAGAACACACAGTGAGGTCACTGCTGTGATGTGCAGAAATGCAAGAAGACAGTGTTTCATTCTGTGGGTAAACGGTTTTCTTTATTTGTACTGCGTTCATGCAGTTGACTCCCTGGGGACAGATCCCTGAACCATGCCTCTCTCCAGTTGCCTGCTCTGTTTCCTGTTTAACAAGCTTCATGCAGTACCAGTTATCTCCAATCCCTCACCACCTTTTTCTCTTTCTTTGATGGCCTCATGTCACTTTCCCCCAGAGTGCTAGGCACAACCTCCACCTCTCTACCATGTGAGACCACTGTTTTTGGTCAGCATCAGAGACAGCAGGCAAACCAACTCCCAAATGATTTCCCTACTGGTTGGAACACTATGAAGGCTGTTAAGGGAGCACTCGGCTTCCTTCTGGGATGTTTCAGCCTTTAAAAAAAAAGTCGTGTTTAGAAGTTCCACAGGTACAGAGCGTGTATCTGTTGCAGCAGTTAGGTCGCTGCAAGGGGCACCCCTTATCCCAGGTCAAAATTTCTGTTTGGAGTCCTGGATACGTGACTTTTGGTCCAGGTTCCTGCAGATACTCATGCATGCTGGGAGGTAGCAGATATGGCTTAAGTTTGTGAGTCCTTGTCACCCATATGGGAGACCCAGATTGAGTTCCAGGTTCCTGGCCCAGCCAGGTATCAATCTGTGGGCATTTGGAGAGTGAACCAGTGGATGGAAGATCTATTTCTCTCTCTCTCACTCGCTCTCGCTCTCGCTCTGTGTGTGTGTGTGTGTGTGTGTGTGTGATTTTCAAATAAAAAAGCAAAAGCATCACAGATAGCTAAGAACCAGTAATCATTTGGGAGTCAGTTTGCCTTCTCTCTCCACTGTCTCTGGTGCTGACTTTAATGCCTGCTATTTAATGGGAACCCCCCCGCCACTGTAGACAAGTGTGCTCCTGGCATGGATACTATACTTGCCTCAAAGAAAATGTGTTTGCAAGGCATATTGAATTCCTCACCCCCCAAAACAACCAGAAGCAGTGGCTCCAGACACCTTGGGACACTATGAAGGCCCTTAAGACTTGACCTTGGCCTAACATTGAATGTCTCCCAAGAATTCAGCCCTTTGTTACCCTTTAGAAAAGCAGCTTTGGTCTTCAGAGTGGCAAGCACCCCAGTGGTAAACCGTTAGCCCTGGGTCCTTTCTAATTCAATGTATTTTCCAGGTGAGCTATAGAGAGGATCAGTTCTTGGCTTCCCCAGAGAACCTTGGTCCATCTTCCTGAATCCCTGCAGGGGGCTCACTCCCTAGACCCTTCCTGTCCCTGCTACCAACACCTGCAAGACCATAATGTCATCAGCTGAGTGGGGCTCAACTCTAATACAAATCTCCACTGGCCATGTCAACAAATGACCTTTTCTTGAAAATCAAGAGAATCAGGGAGCTAGCATTGTGGCCCAGTGGGTAAAGCCTCCCTGGCCATTGTGCCTATTTGGGGACTGAATCAGTGGATGGAAGTACGAGGGCTCTCTCTCTCTCTCTCTCTCTCTCCCTTTCTCTCTCTCTCTCCCTCTCTCTCTAACTCTGATTTTCAAATAAATAAATAATCTTTTTTAAAAATCTCATAAAGTTGAACATGGCAATACAGTGACCTTGTCATTTTCCTTTTGAATGCACAATCTAATGAATTTCTCGCATTTATGCACATAAAGACTATGTGATGGTCAGTTTGTTTTTGTATCAGCTTGACTAGGCTGCCCAGTAACTCAAATGCTAAACTAGATGTTATGGATGTAAATAAAGGCTACAATCAGTTGGTTTAGGTAAGGGAGGTTATCCTACAGAATCTGAGTAGGCTTGATTCAATAAGGGGAAAGGCCTGGAGAGCAGGGCTGAAGCTTCCCATGCTTGGGAGAGCTGGTCCGCCCCCTTTGGTGGCCTGCCTACACTAGCTGCACAATCCTGTAAGTCGATTCCTTACTGCAAATCTCTTGGTGTACATCTCCTACTTGATGTCATTTCTAGTTTTACCTTGACAGATGCAACAGACAAGTACATGATGTCCATTTCAGTGTTGTTTATAAAAGAAAAGGAAGAAGGAAACAAGGAAGGAAAGAAAGTTAGAAGAAAGGATGGAGGAAGAGAGGGGAGGAAGAAAGAAAAGGAAGGTAACTGAAGGAAGAACTACTCGCCAAGGAGAAATAAATAAGTTTATTTTGCATAAACTTGTACCATAGCGTGATATGTAATGGAGGATGAGAACTTGAAATCCTTAGTGCTTGGACAATCATTGTTCAGAACATGAGAGGACATTTCTGCTATAACAAAAAGAGCTATAACTCAAGGTCAGAGTTGTAGACAACTTCCTACGATGTAAGTAAATAAACTCTCATTGGGCCGATGCTATAGAGCTCTGTTTGGAGAGCCTCAGATTGTTTTTATGGTGTTATCATGCAGGGAAGGACTCCAGCAAAGCCAATCCTCTGCATTACAAATTTTCTCTAGTCTCCAGTCTCCTCTTATATTACCTTTTCCTTCCTCTTTGCCTTGAGATTCTAGCTGGCAAACAGTACACAAAATTTGCATCTAAGTTGTATATGGAGTTGAAATGAATCAGACACACATGCTCTGTCCCTTTGCTTCAAGAAAGTCGGAAACATCCATTCTGAGTTTTTCTAAACACCCAGCCTGGAAAGGTCAAGAGCCTTATCCAGTCCCAACAGTGTGAGTTTTGGTTCTGCTGGACACAACAGCCAGTTTCCACTTACTGCACCAGGCTCATCCATTATCTTTCGGAGGGATCCATGGCCTTTTTTTCTGGTCTAGGCAACAATTCCACCCTTTTTTGGTTTCTGCTCAAACCCGTTCTCTTTGTATCTCTCTAGGTTACTTGGTGCTACTGCATCTTCTCCTTTCTTCCAGGCACTCTTGGTTATCTGTTTTCTATCCACAACGTTTCACATTGCGACTTCATTAAAAGTTGTTCTCTGAGACCTTATGTTTGGATCATAGTATTTTACAAACTTCCTTTATTTTAATCTCTTCTGCCACCAAAAACAAACAAAAAAAACTCCAGCTACTTCGCTTGTTCTTAAATTTCCTGCTTCAGACCTTTTTCCTGCCAACTGGCTCTTCACTGGGACACATGATTTACTATTCAACTAATCCTAGCTAAAAAGGAAATGAGCTGGATTGAGCATAAACTGGTGGCGACTCGTGGTGATTAACACTTTTTTTTTTTTTTGAGCTCACAAATACCATCTGTAGTGGGCAGTGACGTGTGACCACCCAACATTTCTTAAAATCCTTCTTACATTGGGTTATTTCCACATTATGAGTCCAGTTTTCTCAAAGTATTAGCAAAGACTTATCTTGACATCCAGACATCCTAATTAAGAAGATAAATGTGTGCGACGTGAGTTTCTCAAATCAAATGCAACTGTGACAGCCTTAGGGACGATTTCCATACTGAATCAGAAAGAAGGGCATTTCTTACAATCTACAGCCAAAGTAGCCAAAAATCAAATGTAGACTTTGAATCTGGAACTGAATTACAAGGAAGGTTGAGTTGGTAGCATTGTCATTTGTCTCACATGAAGTACATAACATTCCTGGAGATAATCTACTCTCTTGGCATTCCATTTCTTCTTGGCAAAAGCTCGTGGAAAAATTGTACAAACTCTGAATATCCAAAACTGCCAAGGGGAAGCTCCCTTGGTTAGGACAGTTTTGGTCACTCTGGAGAGCAAAGAGTCTTGAGTAGTTGAATGCTTGCCAAGAATGGAAGAAAGATGGAGTCTTTAGTGGAGGAAGTAAAGAATACATCCTGTAACCTCAACTGTTTTCCTTCTTCTATAGTATACGTTGGTCGTGATGAATTTGACAATTTAGTGCATTGATTATAATTTCAAAAATGTTATATACAAAGCATCACACAGTATGTAATCTTTAGGTGTCAGCTTTTATTTCCCAAGCATAATTTCTCCAAAACAGATCAATAATCTGTTGCTTTTTATTGCTGAATAGTATTTCATGGTAAATATGTAGTTTGTTTATTTTTTTAAAAGAATTATTTTATTTATTTAAAAGACAGAGTTACAGAGAGAGGTAGAGCCAGAAAGAGAGAGGTTTTCCACTCCACTAGTTCAGTCCCCAGATGACCACAACAAAGCCAGGAGCCAGGAGCTTCTTCCAGATCTCCCATGCAGGTGCAGGGGCCCAAGGACTTGGGCCATCTTCTACTGCTTTCCCAGGCCATAGCAGAGAGCTGTATCAGAAAAGGAGCAGCCAAGACTCAAACAGGCACCCATATGGGATGCTGGCACTGCAGGCTGGGGCTTTAACCCACTGTGCCACAGCACAAGTGCTGCATAGTTTGTTTAAATGTTCAGTTACCTGTTGAAAGATAAGTGGGTTGTATCCAGTTTGGAGATATTAGAAGTAAAAGTGTCATGAACACTCATGTCCTTTTTTATACATATAGTAAAGTTTCATTTCTCTGGGATGAATTCTCAGGAGTTTAATTTCTAGGTTGGATGATAATTCCATGTTTAGTTTCAAAAGAAACTGCCAGACTACATCCAGAGTGACTATACCATTTTACATCAACAGCAACGAACAATTTCTGCACATCCTCATAGCACTTAGTTTGTCATTACTTTTTATGTTAGTTATTCTGAGAGGTATATATTATGGTATCTCATGATTTTAAAGTACACTTTCCTGATGGTTAATGATGTTGAACATCTTTCACATATGTATTTGCCATCTGCACTCCTACGTATTACTCAGCCTTTGGTTTGAGTCACCATTATTTCTCAAATGGATGTAATCTCTCCCGAACCAGCCTCTCATTTCTGTGCCTTATTACAACTTGCCTGTCATCCATAGTTCCACTTCTCTTAATGGTGGAGTAACTTGGGGTAGATAAATCCCTTTTCCACTAACCATCAGGGAAGTCCAAGGAAATACAAAGAAGTCTGTTCGGGGGTATGGATAGGGTTATTCAGCCAAGAGTCTTGAAGGATCATGATCCTGGAAGGAAAAGAGATGCAAAGATGCGGATAATATTTTTCCTGTTCCAATTACTTGCAGAATCAAAGGGGGGAGCCGAGAGATGGGAGTCAAGAAGAAAGGGGCTCAGGAACAGAGTTTTATCAGCTGAGGGTGGGAATGAGAGGGGGGGTTTGGAGCCCACTGGGGAATGGAAGCCCTGGTGAACGTTTCTGGATACCAACGGGGCTCTTAAAAAAGCAACGATCAGCAAGTAATAGATCAGCCTTCATAAAGGCTGAAGAACCACCTCCTTTCAGCTCAGCCTGACTGGGGTTAAGCTATTTGCCCTTGAACTAGCTGCCTGCTGGGAACCATAGCTGCTCCTACCTGAAGTAAAGAATCCCCATCCAGACAAAAGTCGCAAAATCTCTCGAAAATATGTCATAAACCAGTCACCACTCAATAAACTTTACACCAGGACACCAGACAATGGCCAAACACCAAGGCAGAAAGAAGAAGAAGAAGAAAAGACAATAAAAACCAACAGGCCATATAGATGTTGTTATTCAGCAAGGATGTTAAAGTAAGTGTGATCCATATGTTTAAAAATTCAAAGATGGAAAATTCAAACAAGAACTGGGAATTTTGTTAAATGGAAAAGAATCAATTGGAAATTGCATAAATAGGAAAATGATCACTGAAATTAAAAAAACAAACACAAAGACTGACCACAGGTCAACCGGAAGATCAGCAATTTTTTACTATAAAGAGCTGGATAGTAAATATTTTAGGCTCTTGTAGGCCATACAGTTTCTATTGAAACTAATTGCTTCTATATGGGGGTGCAAAATCTATTGTCGACAGCATACAGATCAATGGGCTAGTTGCAAAAACAGATGACCTAATACAGACTGAAACAAAGACAGAACACTTAAAAATGATTCTTGAGATAGAAAGTACAGGATGAAAAAAAAGTTATAGAAAAAGAGCAGATGGAAAATGAAGTAGAAGCAATATTTACGGAGATAATGGCTAAGAATTTTCCAAAATGGATGAAAAACTGCAAACTAAAGACTAAAGAAAGACTACAAACCTCAAGAAGGAGATGCAGATAAGAAAACAACCTCTGAAAGGTGTTCTTCATTATAGCCAAAGTGACTTTCTAAAGTGCAAATCTAATTATCCCTTTGCCTTATGGAGAAAACTTTGTTGCTGCCATGCTGTGGTTTGGGTATGGTTTCTCCCCCACGGTGCTGGTCCCTACTGTGGTGGAACTTTTAAAAATTGGGACCTAGCGATAGGCAGTTAAGTGCCAAGGGCACTGCTCACATGAATGAATTCATGCTGGTCTCAAAGAGTGAATTGGGTCTGGCAAGAGTGGATTTAGTTCCCATGAGAGTGGGTTGTCATACAAAGGACAAGCCTGGAGCCTCCCCAGTGTCTGTTTACCTGTCTCTTCCACACTTGCACCCACTTTGTAATGCCATCCACCATCAGGCCCTCACCAGAGCCGACCAGGTGCCTGAGCCATGCTCTTCCATCTCTGGAACCGTTGGCTAAATAAAGGTCTTTGCTTTGTAAGCTACTCAGCCTTGAGTATTTTGCTACAGCAACACCAAATGAACTCGGACAGTCCATAGTCATTCTTGGGGTCATAGCCAAGTTCCTTACCCTTCATCCCTGGCCCCAACACATCTCTCCAACCTCATCTTCAGCCTCTCTCTACTCTGTGCTGCAGGCCCCATGAACTTTCAGCATTTCTGGATCCTCTGGGCAGTTTACTGATTGGCCCAAGTAGCTCCCTCTGCCTAGAATTTTTGTTGCCACTGATTTCTTCCCTTGGGACAGGTAATCTTTCTCGAGTCACAGCTCCAGAACTGCTTCCTTTTTGATGCCTCTCCTTGTTCTTCCCACTGCTTACACAGTCAACTCTAGCCTTCTCCATGAATCACTGCTACCCAAGTATCTATCACAGCCCTTGCAGTACGTGGCTACCCTATCAGTTTATGAGTCACTTGAGGTCAGAGGTTACATGGTTCTTATTTACATAACTCTCAGGGCCAAAAACAACATCTATTTCACTATGTGAAAGGCCCTCAATAATTTTAATGGAATCCAGGTAGAAAAATCTAGGACTCCAGACATATCTAAACAAATGTCACCTACTATCTCAACATCGAACCCTGTGGCTTTGGGCTGTGTAGAGGACAGCCTGACATATTATCCCAAGCAGGAGGAGAATTAATTGGGCAGCACTGTGCCATACTTTCCAAATGATCTTTAAAACAAAGCCAAGTGTGAAAAGATCTCCCAACACACCATTCAGCCTACCCATACTATTCTGTGTATTTTTTTAATTCTAGTCCTGCAAAATCTCTACACACACAGTACGTCTCAAGCATCATTTTACTAACTAGGAAACGGAGGCCCAGACATTGGCTAAGATCACAGCTAATAAGAGACAGAGCTGTGTTTCCCACCCATGTCAACCTGATTCTGAAGTCCACTTTTTTTTTCCATTTTGCCACGCTGTCTTCTGCCCTGGAATTGACTCCCCTTGAAAAGTGAGCTCCAGCCCAGGCCATTGAAACTTCTTGAGTATCAGGAGCATATAAAACAATTCTCCACGGTTGCCTGTCTTGAATTGTGATACCATTATCCCCTTACAGACCAATTGGTGTGAAACCAGATCCTGCCTGGGAGTGGGAAGAAGAATAGAAAGGGAAGACCCTGGCTCCAAGCTCAGTAAGACACAAAAACGTATTGGAGTGGTGCAGAGGCCTGTTCAAAGTCTGGGTCTATTCTGTCATTTGGCAAGAATTAAATAGAGCCTTGTGTCCTCAAAGATTATTCTGTTACCTTCAGGATTGGATTACCCATCGTTACATTTAACCTATGGGAAAAGGCACCACAGAGCTGTGCTAAAGATGTAATAGGAAGTATATCATAAAGAACCCCATGTCAGAAATACTTGTTTCCCACAGAGTGCTGCTGCTGAATGAATTCTTTTTGCTGCCTCCCTTGTGGGGAGCTCAGCCCCGGGGGCCCAAAGAGACAGGGGAGAAGCAGCCCCCTCCAGACACATACAGGTGCTCTGGTTGTGTTCATTCAAGGGGTAGCTGGGCAGGAGACGCAGGAAGAAGAGAGGGAGTGTGGAGCTGACCTTATCTTGCCTAATCTGTATGAATTCCAGGAGGCTCTGGGGAACCTGAGATTCCTAGACTCATTCCCTTCTCATATTTCCTACTGGAAATCCCTCCAGCTGGCGGGATGCTAACATAGGTACCATTTAGCCAGCTAATGAAGTCCATATGCAATTGTTAGAAATATAATTGACACTTCAGACTCGGGACCTGCATGTTGCTGTGGACAGTTTGCTGCTGCCCAGCATGGCCGCCTGCTGGGTAAGCTTCTGTTTTCCAAGCCTCCTTGCCCCTGCTGGAAGAAAAAGTAGACGCTTGATGTGCTAATGTCAGGTTATCATAATACCTATATGTTATGCCGCTTCAATAAAATCACATCTGTAAAGCGAAGTGCCAGACACACGGTGGCACTGTCTGAATCGTAATGGTTATTTACAACCTGCCCTCTACCCACTTTTTCCAGGCGTGTGTCTCAGGATTCTATACCTCCCCGAGGCCTGGCCCGGCTCACCTTAATGTCTATCCACACTGAAATGGCCATTGTTCCCAGCTAACTGGGAAACAGTAGTGCCTTGATGGCCCCATGAACTCAACATCTGCCCACGAGAACCTTCCTGTGGCCCAAGGGTAGAGGAAGTGGCTTTAAATTCTGAGCAATCAAGTGAGGACCCACGAGAGCTAGAGAACAGTCAATGCAAGCTCAGACACTCTGGGATTTCGAACGCTTTTGACTTTTGGGACAGAGTTGACACTCAATAAACCACTATCATGTGAATGAGTAGGAGTATGCATGGACTTCACAATTCTTTTGCACCACAATAAACTTATTTTTAAAAGATTTTTATTTATTTAAAAGTCAGTGTTATAGAGAGAGAGTGGAAGTGACAGAGGAGAGAGAGAGAGAGAGAGAGAGAGAGAGAGAGAGAGAGAGAGAATCTTCCATCTGCTGGTTCACTCCCCAGACAACTTCAACAGCCAAGGCTGGGCCAAGCCAAAGCCAGGATCCAGAAGCTTCTTCCAGATCTCCCACATGGGTGCAGGAGCCCAAGCACTTGGGCCATCTTCTGCTGCTTTCTCAAGCCATTAGCAGGGAGCTGAATGGGAAGTGGAGCAGTGGGGACATGAACAAATGCCCATGTGGGATGCCAGCATGCAGGCTGTGGCTTTACCCACTATGCCACAATGCCAGCCCAATAAATTTATTGTTTACCTATACTTTCCATGAACCATTTGTAATATTTTCACACATAAAGGAAGAGGATAAGAGGGTACAGAATGATTCTGAAGTTTTTGCTTATGAAAAAATCACCAAGAAGACTTATTAAAATTAGTTTCTCCACATCCCATCTTAGAGGGCCTGGATTGAATCCCAGCTATGCTGCTTCTGATCCAGCTTCCTGCTAATGCACACTCTAGGAGGCGGCACAGGATGGCCCCAGGACTTGGGTTCTGGCCACTCACGTGGAGATCCGAACTGAGTTCTGGGCTCCAGGCATAATTTTGGGTGCATCTAAGAAGTTTCCCAATGAGATGAGCATGTGAATCCGAGTGGACTATGAGGGGAGAGCAGTCCTCAACATGGGTGGTTGCTGAACCTAGAGAGACTAAATACAGAAAGGGAACTGGTCTGTCTCTCTAAGCTGGGAGACTCTGGACTCAGCCTTGGATGTCAGATGCTGGGCTTTAGATTCCAAGACTTGTACCTGATGGCACCCTGGCTGGTCCTCCTATTTTTGGCCTGGAACTCAAAGTTACAACCCCGGCTTCCCTGATTCTGAGGTTTTTGGACTTGGACAGAGCCACACTACCTATATCCCAGGCTCTGCAGCCTGCCGGCTACCTGTCATGGGACTTCCCAGGTTCCATAATCGTGTGAGCCACTGGCCCTAATAAGCCCTCGATCATATCCCTAAATACTATCCTATCAGTTATGTTCTCTCTAGACAACCCTAATACACCTTGGAAATCTTTTTCCTAGATTAGAATGAGATCTGAAGAACCCAACCTGAAGGTGTGGGTGGCGCAGACCAGGGAGCAAGGGTATACACAAATGCAGTGGAGTTGCTCAGACAGATGCTGGGTCCCTCCAGCACATTTGTCCTGGTCATGGGACAGAGTTGCTCCTTTTGTCCTCTCTCTCTCTCATTCCCAGCTTCCCTCCCTATCACCATGCCTTCTATCCTCAAAGGACGCTCCCACAGAGTAAGTTAATGCCTGCTTTACTCTGCCAAAATACTAATTTGTGGACTGCTGAATATAGGAACTCCTGGGTCCAGTGTGGTGGCACAGTGGGAAAAGCTGCTGCCTGTGACACCCGCATCCCATGTGGGCACCGGTTTGCATTCCAGCTGCTCCACTTCCAATCCAGCTATTGAGCCTGGGAAAAGCAGCAGAACACAACCCAAGTGTTTGAGCCCCTGCGCCAACATGTAAGAGACCAGATGAAGTTCCTGGCTCTTGGTTTCAGCCTGGCTCGAGCCTTGCCTTTGTGGCCCTCTGGAGAGTGAACCAGGGGATGGAAAATATAAATGTAAATACATAGGGACTCCTGGGAGAGGCTTTGGAAGATAGATATTTGTAGACCCTGCTTCTGAATCTTTTGATCAACAGTTCTGAGATGGGGCCCAGGAAGCTGCATGTTCAGAGATTATGCTGAGTGACGGAGGCAAAGCCAGATTGCTGGCTTCTGATGACCTTGCAAAGAGAAACATTGCTTCAAGTGCTCCCACACTGCCCCAGAAGCAGGGAGAGCAGCAGGGAGTCATATTCACATTTCATGTCTCCTAAATCAGTTTTCAAAAGCCATTAAGCCATAAAATTTGATTTCCCTGTGAAGTATATATTGGCTTAATCCACAGGGTAGTGCATAGATACACTTGAGCCTGGTTTCGCTGCATTTCTCCTGTCTTTCACTTTCCTATCACAGAGAGGATGTTAGTATTTAACTACTTAAGTCAAAACTTCAAGCTTCCTAAGTTTCTCTCTTCAAACCCTTACATAACTCAGCAACTCTGATTTTCCAACTCAGTTTCATCCCCTAAACTTTTTTAAAAAGATTTATTTATTTATTTGAAAGTCAGAGTTAGAGAAAGAGAGAAGAGGCAGAGAGAGAGAGAAAGGTCTTCCATCTGCTGGTTCACTCTCCAGGTGGCCACAACTGCCGGAGCTGCACCAGGAGGCGGGAGCTCCCTCTGGGTCCCCTCACAGGTGCAGGGGCCCAAGGACTTGGGTCATTTTCTACTGCCTTCCCAGTCCATAGCAGAGAGCTGGATCAGAAGAGATCAGCCAGGACTTGAGCTGACACCCATATGGGATGCCAGCACTGCAGGCAGGCTTTACCCACTAGACCACAGCACCGGTCCCATCCCCTAAACTTTCTTCTAAGAATTCTCAGATTTTCTGAGTCCAAGCACTGTGGCATAGCACAGGTAAAACCACCACCTATGATGCCAGCATCCTATATGGGCATCAGTTCACCTCCCAGCTGTTCCACTTCCCATCTAGCTCCCTACTGATGGCCTGGAAAGCAGCAGAAGATGGTGCAAGTCCTTGGGCCCCTGCACCTACATGGGAGATCTTGAAGAAGCTCCTGGCTCCTGACTCCTGGGTTTAGCCTGGCCCAGGCCCAGCCCTTGTGGCTATCTGGGGAGTAAACCAGCAGATGGAAGATCTCCCTGTCTCTCTCTCTTTCTTTCTTTCTTTCTTTCTTTCTTTCTTTCTTTCTTTCTTTCTTTCTTTCTCTCTCTCTCTCTCTCTCTCTCTCTCTGTAAGTCTTTCAAATAAATAAGTCTTTAAAAAAATAATTCTTCGATTGTCAACATGAGGATTCAGGCACACCCTTGCTCCACTTTCAGTAGCAAGCCCGTGACCTTGAAAGAACACAAAGGAGAGATGGAGCACATGAAGGGGTTCCCTGGTTCCCTGGCCCCATGCTCACAAAGATCATCACTTCTTTAGATGTATCTGTATGCATTGCAGCACTTTCCAATCAACCCCACAGGTGGGTACACCTGGAGCCAAAAGGGGGAGACGCTGGAGCTGATTTTCACGGCCCACCCCCTCAGAGGTCTCCTGGAACAGGCTCCTCCTGGATCACAGGCTCATATTCCACACACCTTCAACCTCCATGGTTGCCGACATTGCCTTGGTAGCTTGCAAACGGCCAATGTGGGAACCTCAAGACCGCGAAAAGGAGCAAAATGCAGGAGCTCAGGGCCTTCTTTTATCAGAAGGCTGGTTTCTCTGCACACCATGGCACCAGCCATGCTGTGCCATCCACTTCACTCTAATTTTACCTAAATAAGCCCTCTTTTTCCAATAATTTAGCTCTGTAAAGCTGGTTATTCTGACTATCCACCACACTCACTCTTCCACACACTCACCAACTCTCTCCCATTTTTTCATTTTAATTCATGGGGTTGGCATTGTGGTGTAGTAATGGGCACCAGTTTGTGTCCCAGCTGCTTGCCTTACAATCCAGCTCCCTACTAGTGGCCCGGGAAAAGCAGCCGAAGAGGGCCCAAGCGTTTGGGCTCCTGGGGGCCCCCAGGTGGGTCAGTCATCAGCCCCTGGCTGCATCCTTTCTCCACCCCCTCCCCGATGAGGAAGGAGAATTTAATTTCCTGAGCATGATGACTCCTCAGCTGAAGGCCTGACCCTGGAAAAGTTTAGCTGCCACCGGCCAGGGGCTGAAGGTCACTGGCCCAAGAAGAGAATGTGGTTGGGGCTCCAACTGCATCCACTACACCAGGTACAGCCTTTGCTCACCACGCCATATGTAAAAGAAAGACTGAGAGCATGGGGCTGGCACCGTGGCTCACTTGGTTAATCCTCCACCTGCAGCCGGTATCCCATATGGGCACCGGGTTCTAGTCCCGGTTGCTCCTCTTCCAGTCCAGCTCTCTGCTGTGGCCCAGGAAGGCAGTGGAGGATGGCCCAAGTGCTTGGGCCCTGCACCCCATGGGAGACCAGAAGAAGCACCTGGCAACTGGCTTCGGATCGGTGCAGCACACCGGCCGTAGTGGCCATTTTGGGGGTGAACCAACGGAAGGAAGACCTTTCTCTCTCTCTCTCTCTCTGCCTCTCTCACTGTCTAACTCTGCCTGTCAAATAAATAAATAAATAAATAGCTGAGAGCAGAGCTGCAGCGCCAAAGCACAGGCACATACCTCGCTGGGCAGTGTTTGCCATTCGAAAGGCAATCCTACCCTGGGCTGTACTGTCACAGGGATTGCTTTTGAGTTCCAGTTGAGCCACTGCCACATGGAAAAAGTATCTCACTTGAGCCTAAATTTCTCCTTCTACAAAATAGACAGAACTGGGGCCAGCACTGTGGCGCAGCGGGTTAACACCCTGGGCTGAAGCGCCAGCATCCCATATGGGTGGCGGTTTGAGACCTGGCTGCTCCACTTCCGATCCAGCTCTCTGCTATGGCCTGGGAAAGCAGTAGAAGATGACCCAAGTCCTTGAGCCCCTGCACCCACGTGGGAGACCTGGAAGAAGCTCCTGGCTCCTGGCTTTGGATCGGCGCAGTTCTTGCCGTTGCGGCCAATTGGGGAGTGAACCATCGGATGGAAGACCTCTCTCATTCTCTCTCTTTCTCTCTCTCTGCCTGTCCTCTCTCTGTGTAACTCTGACTTTCAAATAAATAAATAAATATTTTAAAAATTGCCTTTTGAAAGCCTGCTTATAGGGTAGACGGTGCATCAGTATGGATCATACATTGGCTGGAACCTGCTCCAGACTCAGCAAGCTTTAGCTATTTCTCTTTTGCTGTTGCCCAAACTGAAGTCAACCATCTTATAAAATAAAAGATCCACAAATGACACCTGTACTTCCTTTAACACTACTCCCATTCCAGGGCCAGCATTTTCTCTTCCAGGCATCTTGACTTCTTGCCGCTACACTCTGCTGCAGCTCTGAATTTTGAAACACGTTCTCCATCTCAACCTGGAGGCATGTGGTATGCTTGAGAAGAAGCGAGGCTGTTCACTAAAGCATGGAAAAACAGCACATCTGAGGCAGGCGTTGGACACTCTGGTCTCATCTCCGGGTGCTCAAGTTTGAGTTCCAGCTCTGCTGATTCCAGCTTCCAAGTAATACACACCCTGGGAGGCAGCACTCGATCGTTCAAGTACTTAGGTTCCTGCCACTCACGTGGGAGACCTGGATTGAGTTCCTAGCCCTTGACTCCAGTCTGGCCCAGCCCCAGCTGCTGTGGGCACTTGGAGAGTAAACCTGTGAATGAAAGGTCTCCCCCACTCTGTCTCTGTCACTCTTTCTCCATCTCTCTGCCTTTCAAATTAAAAAGAAAAAAATGAAATTAAGGGGCGCTGTGGCATACTGGGCTAAGCCTCTGCCTGTGGCACCGGCATCCCACATGGGC
This sequence comes from Oryctolagus cuniculus, assembly GCF_964237555.1. Taxonomy (NCBI): domain Eukaryota; kingdom Metazoa; phylum Chordata; class Mammalia; order Lagomorpha; family Leporidae; genus Oryctolagus; species Oryctolagus cuniculus. Next base: position 57,250,655 of record NC_091448.1, on the reverse strand, counting down.
ACCGGTTCGTGTCCTGGTTGCTCTTCATCCAATCCAGCTGCTTGCTAATGGCCTGGGAAAGCAATGGAAGATGGCCCAAGTGCTTGGGCCCCTGTATCCATATGGGAGACCTGGAGGAAGCTCCTGGCTCCTGGCTTCAGATTGGCCGTGTTCCGGTTGTTGTGGCCACATGGGGAGTGAACTAGTGGCTGGAAGATCTTTCTCTCTGTCTCTCCCTCTGTCTGTAGTTCTACCTCTCAAACAAATAAATAAAATGTTTTAAAAAATGAAAATATATAATTTTGTTAAAAGTAACAAGAACACTTCTTTACAATGTTTATAGCCTGGAAATAATTTCAAAGAGAATTTACAAATGCTAAAATCCATTCTCTTAAATACTGGAAAGCATGAAAAATTAATAATTTGCACCCTAAAGCAAAAGCATTAAGGAACATTTAAAAAAAAAAACCAGCAACATAAGAAGCAATTCAAATCATTATTGTATCTATGTATCTCTCTGGACTATAAGGCACACATTTTTAAAGATTTATTTATTTATTCATTTGGATTTTTTAATATTACTTAAAAGTTTCATGTTTTTATTTAGCTTGCTGACTCTGTGCTTGTGTCTTGAACACGTTCACAACTATTTTCTGCTCCTTAATAAGGAAAGCACGCTTGATCCTGTCTCGGACACATTTGGCAGACACGGACCCACCACAGGGCCCTCCCTGCTGACTTGTTTTTTCATTTTAGACAATCTCATCCAAACCTCAGGTCTCACAGCATGAACCCCACGAAGGCAGCCTGGGCACAGGCCACCTGCAGATCTGGGTGCCTTCCCAACCTTCTCAGTATAAAGGTACACAATTCTGGTACCAGGAGTTCGGGACGGTCTGGTTTTGTTGGAGGCTGTATTGTAGGATAGCCTACGGCAGCATGTCAAATGCTGGACCATCGTGCCCACCCATCTAATCACCTGAAGCTGCAGGTACCTATCCTCCTAAAACCTGAAATCTACAAGCCCGGACCTAAAACGTGGGCGTGATGACCTGAACATGTTCTGCGATTTCCGGTCTCAACCAGGGGAGACACAGCTCATTTTGGCCCCCAAACGCCGGGTTTCAAAGGCGGCAAAGCCTGGGGATGAGCTTCTGCGATTCACGACTTCAGTAGAGACACCAGGATCAAAGGGTTTCCTAAGCCAAAAGTAGAGAGGCTTGTTCATTATCAGCCTCCCTCCTGCGCCCTTACTCTTGGGTCAGCTCAAAGAACCCATCCCTTAGAGCACCGGTCTCCCACAGCTCCTGAGATGGTGGCAGATTGTAAAACACGTAACTCCAATGAGAGAAAAACAGCTACCAGACCTCAACAAGATTTATTTATTTAAAATGTAGAGTGGCAGAGAAAGAGAGAGAGAGAAGGTGAGAGAGAGAGAGAGATGCGGGGAAAATCTCCCATCTGCTGGTTCACTCCCCAAATAGCCACAACAGCCAGCGCTGGGCCAGACAAAAACCAGGAGCCAGGAACTCCCTCTGGGTCTCCCACATGGATGTCAGGGATTCAAGTACTTGAGCCATTATCTGCTACTTCCCAGGCACATTAGCAGGAAGCTGGGATTCAACCCAGGGCTTCAGCATGTGATACGGACATCACAAGAAGTGGCTTAACCTGCTGAGCCACAAACCACAAATATTTCTTGCTAGATTATTTTGGTATGGAGCTGTATTCATAGTATTTATAATGTTTGATAATGTTCTTCATTTCAGAGAATGTCACACCTTTCTAGGTCATTAAAATTTTATAATCTCGTTTAAATAGCACAGAATATCAAAATAATAGAAATCGACATGAACAGACACGAGTATGCATGCGTATGTGAATAAATTAATATGCAGATGCAAACTCTAAGCTAAATGCAAATATCTAATGTAAACATATGTAGTGAAATCTATACATATTACATAAAAATAGGCTTTTGTCTGTTTTTCAAAATAATTTTTCTTTGCATAAGGTTCATTTATTTATTTGAAAAGCAAGGAGACACAGAGAAAAAGAAACAGAAAGAAAAACTCCACTCACTTTTTTACTCACACAAATGCTTGCAGTAGCCAGGACTGGACTGGGAGCCAGGAACTCCACTGGAGATTTCCACGTGGGTGGCAGGGATCCAGCCCCTTGAGCCATCACCTGTTGCCTCCCAGAGTGCACGTTAGCTGGAAGCTGGCATCAGGAGCGGAGCCAGGACTTGAACACAGACACTCAAACATGGGATGCAAACATCTCAAGCAGCATCTTAACTGCTATACCAACGCTTGCTCCCCAGGCTTCTATCTTGAAATAATCAAGACCGCAGATCTCTTTTATAACTTCTGTCTTTGCCATTGTGATTAAAGTCCCACGCAAATTTCAAAACACGGAATGATTCAAAGGTATAATTTTAAGATTAGTTTAACAGCTGCTTTTAGCACCTGCCAGGTGAAAGACATCACAGGTGCTTCCAATTTGGCTAAGAAGCAGATGCTTCTGGAAGATGCTCCCAGCCCACTTGGAGAGGTATGGGGCAAATTCATTACAATGGGAGAGATTTGAAAGGTTATAATGACTATACCAGGTGCCAAATAACCAAAAAGAAAGAGATCATATTCTCTGATGGTAGAAGGGAAGATGCATGAATACTATTCCAGGGGAAAAGCATTTTCACCAGCCTGTGGTGGACGGGAGGAGAAGGAGTGGGGCTGAGGGAGAGCACAAGCAAAGCCACGGAGCACCTGGAGTCTCTGTGACGTTTTCAGCAATCACCTCTTGGTTCCAAACACTGACAAGACACATCTTCCCTAAGTGTGCAGTGCTGAGAAGCTGGCTGAGCAACAACCTATCATGGAATAAGACTGTAAGCAATTGTAACAAGTCCACCATTGAAGTTAATGAGAGTTGACTTTGGAGACGATAGCTTAGATAGATAGATAGATAAATAGATAGATAGATAGATAGATAGATAGATAGATGATAGATGATAGATAGATGATGATAGGATATAGATGAGATAGAGAGATGATGGACATGGATTAATAGATTTGGATAAATGATAGATTAGATAGATGATATATAGATGGGGTAGACTATGTAGAGAGATAATAGATGTCAACTATAGATGAAAAACAGGTGATATGTAGATGAGATGATAGAAAGATATAGAGATGACAGACATAGATTAATAGATATAGATGATAGACGTTAAATATATGTAGATAGAGATATAAAAATAAATAGAGATACAGTAGATCTTTTTGATAGCTTATCTTTGGAGTATATATGTGTTCTTTGGGATATATAATACACATCTCTTAATACGTATATGCATATATGTTTTGCTTAGGAAACAAGAGTTATGGCATAATATGAAGCCATGTCATCTCTTAGTAGAAGTTAGAGCAAGAAACTGTCTTGGCTGTGGAAGTGTTTACCCTGCCCCAACCCTAAGTAACTGGACTAAGATGTGCTTACTGGAATTCTTGAGCCATCGAGATGATAACTAAACTCCCTATTAGAGAGCCAATTTGTTGTGAGGGAAATTAAGCTATTATTGCCTCTTGAATGTCAGCTGGCAAGCTCCGTCTCTGGCTAATGCCTGTAATTACACAAGCAGCCTTCTGAGCACAACTTGCGGGGCAGCTGGCTATGGCATTTACAGTTGTTATAATAACGCAACAGCCCGCCAAGAAGCACAGCACAAGCACACCTCCACCCTGCAAGTGACCCGTTCATTAGCAGCTGTGCGGGGTTAACCGAGAGAGCACCGTGTACGGGGCGGCGTGTTATTAATGTAAACACCAGCCCTGGTAAATGGAGAATTGTATGCTGGGAGGAGCTCACCTATTCCCTGCCTGTGTTGCTCAAACAAATGGGAAAGCACACACTCAACAGAAAGAGCCTGTGAAATTCACGTGCCGCGGAGCAGAGAGCTGGTGTCTTTCCCCACAACCCCTTACCCCCACACCCCTGAATCCTAACCACGGAATTAATCTCTGGGCTTGGAGATTGAGGTTAAATGTGTCTGGTCCCCAGACTCCACTCTGTCTCCTGACTCCTAGGACTTTGCTCCTTCCATCCGATTAGTTTGTTTGTTTGCCCTAGAGCTGCTTTTTGTTTCCTGCGCTTGGAAAGCTGTTTGTATAATTTCACTATGACCAAGTCTCATGTTGAAAAGTAAAATGAGTTACTTAAGAGTTCCATCCATGCAACTGCTCCAAAACCCTGTTTATCTGCTTCTCTCCATCCCTCCCAAGTCAAATTCCAGGCTTCCCAGAGTTAAACATTTGAAGGTTGGTTTTCCCAGGTGGCATCCACAAAGGTGATAAACTCTTTGGCCAAGCAAACAAAACGCATAGAAATCCTGATGCCTACTCACATGCGTCTCACGTTTTCTTTGTTATATTTGTCTCATTGTAGCAGTACTTTCCTCTCTTCAACTTTCTTCCCAACAAAGTTCAACGCCTTTCTCTTTTCCTCGCACAACTTTTATCATTTATGATGTCACAAATTGAAGGGATATGAAATTTAGAATGTCTTTACTGTAAAAAATAAGTATCTCTATCCAATTGTTGCTAATAATTAAGGTTAATGGCAATATTTATTAGATTATAGCCAGGTACAGCATTGGACTGTACACTAATCTCATAGCCTCATAAGCACTCTATTATTACATCATTTCAAAGATGAGGGAAGTGGAGGGGCAGGAAACCCAGTACTTCCTCAGAACCTCTCAGTCAGTGGGAAGACTGAGCTATAGTTGGATGGATCACACCCAAAAACCCAAATACTTTTCAACGAAGTCAGCTAAGAGCTCTCTGCTCAGAGTCGTGGTCTCCTCACATATACAAAGGAGCTTCAAACAGTTCACAGAAACATGGAAAGGAAAGATAATATGTCTTTTCCAAGAATTTTTGAAGATCCTTCATCCAAAATGACCCATAAAGACTCCTTCAGGTCACAAAAATACCAGGATATTAAGAAATATAAAAGGGGCTGGTTCTGCAGCATAGTAGGTTAAGCCCCTGCCTGTGGCACCAGAATCCCACATGGGCGCCAGTTCGAGTCTCAGCTGCTCTGCTTCTGATCCAGCTCTGTGCTAATGGCCTGGGAAAGCAGTGGAGGATGGCCCAAGTGCTTGGTCCTCTGCACCCATGTAGGAGACCCAGAAGAAGCTCCTGGCTCCTGGCTTCTGATCAGCCAGGTGCAGCCTTTTGGGGAGTAAACCAGCCAATGGAAGACCTTTCTCTCTGTCTCTTCCTCTCTCTGTCTATAAATCTATCTCTCAAATAAATAAAATCATTAAAATATATGTATATGTATATGTGTGTATGTATATGTGTGCATGTGAATCCTTAAAAGGTTCTTATCTCTATATAAATCAGAAAATCAGGATGATTTTAAATGAATGCTTGTCATATTTGTTGGTTTCTCTGGTTGTTATTTACATGGTCTTTTTATTTATAAAGTCATTGAAAGGTTTTCAGTTCAAGGAGGTAGTTTTGTTACTACATTTTCTTCCTCTTCCTTCTCAAAGTCCAAAAATATGTCTGTGTCATCATACAAGAAAATAAACTCACCAGGGTGCAAAGTGTGTTTTTGGAGGTCAGAGGCCAATAGCAAAGGGCCAAGGGATGAAGCAGAGCAGAGAAGTCAGCATCCTGGCAGGAGAAAGCTTCAGGTAAGGAGGAGCCTACCTGCCAATGGATCCGTGAGGGGCTCCTGGTGTGGAGGTGGTAGGTACAGAGGAAAACTGTTGCAAGATTAAACAGTGAAGGGAGATGCCACTTGTCCCATGTTCAACCTGAATGTGGGGAGCTTCTTTTTACCCAAAGTGAAAAATGCAAAAGCCTGGCGTCTACATATAAAAAATTTCCCAGAAAGAGCTTGCAATGATGGGTGCTCTTGATACAGAGTAAAGCTCTTTAAAAAAAAATTAAGTGTTTGAAAGGCAAGTGACAGAAAGAAAGTGGGAAAGAGAGAGAGATTTTCCATTTAATGGTTCACTCCCCAAATGTCTGCAATAGCCAGGACTGAGCCAGGCTGAATCTAGGAGCCGGGAACTCCATCTGGGTCTCCCATGTGGGTAGTAAGGGCACTTGGGCCATCTTCTGTTGCTTTGCTGGGCGCATTAGCAGGAAGCATCAGAAGAAGAGTGGCTGGGGCTCAAACCAGCACTCTGATTTGGGGTACTAGTGTCGCAAGCAGTGACTTAACCCACTGTCCACAACACTGCCCCCAGAATTAAACCCATTCTGATTCTGCATTTGAATGGCCTCAATTTCACAGAAGTCAATGTCTTGAGTGGAAATCAGCCTTCCCATCCCCCAAAGCCTGGTGGCAAAACAGACCTACCTGCAACAGTGCACAGAAACCTCCCATCCACCCCAAATGAACTTCGGGGTGATTCTTCATCTTCATACACACATGGACAACCAAGAATGATCATATACATGATAAAAAAAAATCAGCAGCAAGGGAGAAAGAAAGACAACAGAAATAATAGCCAAGCAATCAGGTGAATAAAATGATAATAATAATGTTATTATTATAATTCTTAGTCTTGGTAGAAAATATAGGATGCTGATAAATGAAAAAAAAATCCAGACCACAAAAAAAGAGTAATTAAAAATTTAAAGTAAGATATCTAAAATTTTTATAAAGCTAAAAGATTGCTAAAAATATCAGGAGAATGGCTGGAAGATGGAGAAATGTACCTCTCCTAAAACAGGCATTGAAATGATAGAGGTAGACAAAGCAAAGTAAACAGGTCAGACGAGTGCCAGGAAGTTCACCATCTCCTGAAAGAAAGAACGAGAAATTAGATCAGAGAATAGTGAGAAAAATTGTTAAATATGTGATGAAAGAAAACTCAGATGAAAAAAATCACAAAACCCTCCCAATGAAAAGGCTATCGTGTGACGATTAAGATAAATGACAGAAGACCACATCTAAAAGATTGTCACGAAACTTAAGAACAGCATGGATTTAACAAAATAAATAAAGTCTGAAAGTTTCCAGAGGAGAGAGCAAGAAAAGAAATCATATCCCCCACAAAGGAACAACAACAAGATTTCTCATGAAGACCACTGGCTATTAAAAGACACTGAACTCAGAGCTTTGAGGGTGATTTTCAAAATGACTTTAGATTTTAGAACACATGAAGATGCATAGAACCAATGAAAACATTGTATAGAGAGTTGTTATGAGGCTGGTATTTGTTGTCTTTTATTGTTAATCCCTTACCATCTTAACACTAGCATGGAACATTTGTTCCAACAGATGATCCAATATTGATGCTCGCTTATCTGGATTTCCTTAGTTGATCTTTTTTCTCTTCTAGGACTTATCCACAACACAAAGACATCGCGTGTTGGGGTTGTGTCTCTTGTGTTGCGGTTGTGGTTGTGTTTACTTGTGTCTCCATTGGCACCTTTGGGCTCATAGAGTCTCTCAAACTTTCCTCACTTTCAGTATCTTGAGGTTTTTTTTTTGAAAACTTCTATTTAATAAATATAAATTTCTAAAGAACAACTTTTGGATTATAGTGCTTTTTCCCCCATAACCTCCCTCCTACTCGCAAACCATCCCACCTCTACTCCCTCTCCCATGCCATTCTTCATTAAGATTCATTTTTAATTATCTTTATATACAGAAGATCAACTTAGTATATACTAAGTAAAGATCTCTTGAGGGTTTTGAGGACAACTGGTCAGTTATCTTATACAATATCTCTGTATTAAGATGTGTCTAATATTTCTTCTCATGATTAGACTAAGGTTATGGGTTTTGGAGAGGAAGGGCCCAGAAGTAAAGACATGGCATTCTCATCACATCACATGAAGCAGAAATGCCAACAATATGATTTTTCACTGTTGCAGTTGACCTTGATCACCTGGCTGGTGTATTGTTTGTCAAGTGTCCCTCTGTGTTCCCTCTTTCCATGCTGAGCTGTGTTCACACTTAAGGATGGGGGATGTATGATCTACCTCTATGAAAAAAGAGCTTCTGCATTAATTATCTGGATCATTTCTTCAATGCCGGTTTTATCTTCTCCATCATTAATCAATCATTTCTTTCTATCAGTATGGACTATGGATATTTATGTTATACTTGGAGTTATAATCCCACTTTATTTGTTTTGTTGTTCAAATTCTGCCAGCTTTGGCTACAGAAGCTCTTTGAGTTTCCTCTTGTGTAGTTTTGTCATAAACCCATCAAAATGTGTTGATTGTGATTTTGTTTTATTTCTGTTTTTGTCTTTTGAGCCCTTTCTTACTTTCTATCACTATAAGATGTTCCAGATTCTTCTTTTGTATTTTCTGCCCTCGCCCTAGAATCAGCCATTTTTCCCAAGGATCCTTGCCTCTTTTATTGGAAATGTTATTAGAAACCAGGATCTGAGATTTAGATGGGTTGATCGCTACTGGGGTGTTATTACTTCTAGGCTTACTGAGCAGACAGCATACATCTATAAATTTTTCTAGGAACAGGCATTAGGCACTGTGGTGAAGATGCCACTTGGGGTGCTCTCTGTTTATAAAAGTGCCTGGGTTCAAGTCAAATTTCAAGCTCCTCTTGAAAGTACCCTGGGAGTCAACAGGTGGTGACTCAAGGACTGAGGTCCCTTATATCCACATAGGAGATAGAAATAGAGTTCCTGGGTCCTGGCTTTGGTCTGGTGCAGCCCCAAGTACTGCTGGGCATTTGGGAAGTGAACCAGCCGATGAGAGGTCTCTGCCTCTCTGCCCCTCTCTGTGCCTCTCTGCCTTTCAAATTAAATACATACATAAATACAATTTTTTTTTTTGACAGGCAGAGTGGACAGTGAGAGAGAGAAACAGAGAGAAAGGTCTTCCTTTTGCCGTTGGTTCACCCTCCAATGGCCGCCGTGGCCAGCACACCGCGCTGATCCGATGGCAGGAGCCAGGTGCTTCTCCTGGTCTCCCATGGGGTGCAGGGCCCAAGTACCTGGGCCATCCTCCACTGCACTCCCTGGCCACAGCATAGAGCTGGCCTGGAAGAGGGACAACCAGGACAGAATCCGGCGCCCCGACCGGGACTAGAACCCGGTGTGCCGGTGCTGCAAGGTGGAGGGTTAGTCTAGTGAGCCACGCCGCCAGCCAATAAATACAAATTTTAAAATATTTCTGAATTTTACCATCTGGGTCTGTATTAAGCTAACGTGAATCTACACTGGTCTCTCCAATTATAATTCACCACCACTTGGATTAAGTTAGCATCTCCCCTTCCTTATCTGTAAACTACCACTTCCACAGTGAGAAACTTTGCTCACAATCTCTGCAACTTCTGCCATTTGGTTATCTAACTGTTTACTTCCAGCACACAAATACACAGTATCAGAGCTGTTCACTCACACACCTATGGGGAACAACTTCATCAACTAGACTCTACTACTACATGCCGTTCCTAGACAATCTACATACTTCTAAGCTACTAGGGTAAGCACCTTTGCCTCTTATACGCTCTGCCAAGGATGGTTCCTTTTTAAAAGGCAAGCATGAAACTCCCTCCTGTGACACAGGTGGCAATTTTACCTGCTACACCTCAATGCTGGGCCCTGTGTTTAGTTTTCTGAGGTTTGCATATGATATGCCTTGGTATAGATTTTGATATATAGCCTACCTGATGTTTTCCAAGATCTGTGGTTTTGATGTGTGCCATTAGCTGTAGAAAATTCTCACCTATTATTAATTATGTACACATTTTTGCTTTGTTTTCTCTTATTTCTTTTGACATTCCAGTAATGTGTATTTTAGAACTTGGAAATTGTCCTATAGATGTTACAATTTTTTTCTATTCGTTTTTAAATTTTTCTTCACATTTCAGTTTAGGAACCTGATGACTTAGAAAGATGATAATGACTTATTCTCAATCTCATTCATTTTTTTCCTGGCCACATCCAGTCTACTGATAAGCCCGTCAAAGATATTCTTCATTTCTGTTACTGTATCTTTATTTCTAGCATTTTGTTTTGTTTCTTACATGTTTTCATCTTTTTCTGACTTGATTAATCTGGTCTTGCATTTTCCAACGTTTCCCTTGGAGCTCCTAACATAACTATTTTAAATTCTCAGTGTAATTCCATAATGTGTCAGAGGAGGATCTGGTTCTGATGCTTCCTCTATCTTCAGTGTGCTGTTTTTCGCCTTTTACAGTGTTGCAAATTCCTTGATGAAAGCCAGGCATGCTGTTTTGGGTAAGATGAACTGAGGTAAAAAGCTTTAATGTGAGATTTTATGTTAATCTGGCCAAAAGTTAGGCTATGTTAGTCATAGATATGGGTGCCAGAGGCTTCAGATTCTTCTGCTGTCTTTGCTTTTCTCTTCTCTGTTTCATTCGGGCTTCCTGTACAACTCCTACTTAAATAGTTGAGTACCTTGCAGCTCTTCTAGGTCTGATGTGCTGTTTCCATACCGCAGCCCTGCTGATGTGGGGTTAAGGTGTAGGGCAGAGTGGGAGCGTTCTAGAATCTTACGATAGAATCTCAACCTTTCAGGGGCCTTTGTTCCTTTGCTGTGACTCACAAATGTCTCTCAACATTCTCTCCTTCCCCTTCTGTGAGACTTGGGCAAAGGTCTGGCAAAGTCCCTCCCCTTAAAAACAGACCTTCATTGTAGAGAATTCTCTAGAAACCTTTAGATTACTTCCCCTTCTCCCAAAGCCACCAGGAGATATTTTCTGCTTCTTCACATGAAAACTTGGAGGGGAGCCCAGAAGTGAAACCCATGATTGCGAAGCTCCTAGGAGATACTTTTACACTATTCCATACTCAGTTTCCAGAAATTCATCAAAATTCTCATGTGTTCCTACCAGCCGAAGGTTCTAGTAGCTTTTGCTCCATATAGGATGATCATATAGTGACTCTCTGGATTTGCTGGTCTCTTGAGATTTAGGTAGTGATCCTTCTCCTAAAACCTCACTTCTCTAACAGGCCTACAAAAAGTCGCGGATTTTTAATGTGTTCAGCATTTTTCTTTTTGAAAGGACAAGAACAATGATGGGTCCCAAGGTCTTCAGACAATGGAGATGAAACCAGAAGTTCAGGTTATTTATTGAAACCTATGACTAACACCCAAGCAAACCAGCAGTCAAGGTTGAAAGAAAAAAAAAAAGAGAGACATTTTTAGACATGAATAAACATAGATATGAACAACAATTGAGATGTTCTTTAATGAAATTATGGGAAGCCATCAACTCCAGGAAAATAATCGCCTCACCCTTGCAAGCAGAGGGTGGAGAGTTGGCATGGCAGGTGGCGAGGCCCCCAGTCTGTGGTGGAACAGAAGGTTCAAGGTCGCCAGGGAGTGGTGGTAAAGGAAGTAGATTGCATTCAGATAGTACAGGTGGGCTAGATAATTTGAGAACATGGTAAAGACACACCGATTTCTTGTCAATGAGGGAGAAGAGAGGCAATTAGAGACCCCGCACAGGGCTGGGAACTCCATGAGAAAGTCACGGTTGGCTTCCAAGTCCAGCCTGATCCGAATAACTCCCCAGTAACAAAATATCCAAAGCTGATCATTTTATGTGGCTGAACTGGCAAGAAAATAAGGAAAATCCTTGGAGGCCAATTACACAACTATTTTACCAATCCAGCCAAGTGAGCCCTGAAGATGCTGACTGCCCAAGGGCGGCTGCATTACTCGGTTACCAAATCTCCCCTTTTAGCTACTACAGGGAAAGGAGATTGAGTCTAGATATATGTCTCCTTCCTCAGAAAAATCCTATACCCTACAAAGGAAGGAGTTGGATACAACACTTCATGCGGATCTGAAAACACTCAGTGAAACAGAGAATCTGGGAAACAATATGGAAATTCACCTTACAAAGGAAGGAACGAAAGACAATTTCCTACCATTATCTTGTTTGAGGTAAATGGAGAAAAAAAATCTTCCCTTCACAAGTGCAGCTGTGAGCTGGCTCTTTGTGGATGAGAGGTCTGAACTCATTCTGTGAACATGTTCTAAAACAAGCTAAGTCAACAGGAACACCGAGTAGTTAGTCCAAAGTAACTCCAGGAATATACAATACCTCCAGGCAGGATCAAAGATAATCTTTTCAAGGAAATTACCCTTACTCTAGATCTCAAAAAAATTCCAACTGTCCTACTGATACATTTCCAACGAATACAAGCTCAAAATAAAAACAGACCGAAAAACAATGATGAAACATATTTTTTAAAAAGTCATAAGTGAAAATAAACCAATATAACAAGGAGTAGAAGATCCAAAAATAAGAGGCTGTTTTTATTACATACAAAACATAAGAAATGATATTTTAAAAGGATTGTAGAAATAAGATTTAAAAACCTATTCATAAGAAATAAAAGACTAGTAAAAGTGATCAGAGAAGGATTAAAAAGAACCAGATAGGCCGGCGCCGCGGCTCACTAGGCTAATCCTCCGCCTAGCGGCGCTGGCACACCGGGTTCTAGTCCCGGTTGGGGTGCCAGATTCTGTCCCGGTTGCCCCTCTTCCAGGCCAGCTCTCTGCTGTGGCCAGGGAGTGCAGTGGAGGATGGCCCAGGTGCTTGGGCCCTGCACCCCATGGGAGACCAGGAAAAGCACCTGGCTCCTGGCTCCTGCCATCGGATCAGCGTGGTGCGCCGGCCGCAGCGCGCCGGCTGTGGCGGCCATTGGAGGGTGAACCAATCGGCAAAGGAAGACCTTTCTCTCTGTCTCTCTCTCTCACTGTCCACTCTGCCTGTCAAAAAAAAAAAAAAAAAAAAAAAAAGAACCAGATAGAACCTCACAGAAGTTGGGGGGGGGGGGGGGGGGCCCTACCTTCATTCGTTATCTGAATGTAAACTGAGAGCGTTGTCCCTCTAAAGATCTGTAAACTTTGGGCTCAGGAATTTTTGCCATGAAACACGCCAAGTTCAGTGTAATGAGAGGGCTTGGTGGTAGCAATGGAAACAGTTGAGTGAGACACCCTGGCCAGCACATTCAGAGAGGGAGGGCTTGTTTCCAGCCAAGCCTTCATGGATCTGCCAGGACCATCAGCCTGGTTTTCAGAAATTGTAGGGCTCTTTTGGCTGAGGCAAAAAGACAAATCCTTGGTCCAGCTCCAACGCTCCACTGATGTATGGTACCGCTGCCGTCCCAGCCCTGTGGCTTCCACCATCACCACCCAGGTTGCTCCCTAGACCCACATGGTTGACTCAATTATCACAGTGGCCACTCGAGTTAGATTAAATCCATAAATATTATCTCCTAGTCATGTTTCAAGACTCAACGTTATCACTTCTTCCAGTTACCCACGCCAGAAATACGGGCGTCTTCCTCCCCTTCCACTTTCTTTACACCTTTCAAAATATAAGTCACCTAAATGCCATCAATTATATCCCTCCTCAATGAAGACATGCACAGATCAAATGTGCCTTTCTTCTTCATTCCCACTGACATCTTAGAGTGTCACCCCACTGAGGTCTCTGTGCCTCCAGCAGGATGCCCACATTCCATTTTAGTCCTGCCTATCTGCCAGTGGATAAGTTTCAAAATTCCTCTCTTGTACCAGCCCCTGCTGAGGCTTGGAAAGAGCCCCTTTGGTATGTTCCTATGGCTGGGCGTTTTGTGAAATTTGCAAAGGTATGATGCTTTCCCTGTAGGTGATAGAGACTTCTTCTTCCTTTCCAATTTCCCCTCGCTCACACTTCCCATGTACCAGGTGGCACTAGCTAGCTAAGGGAACGTTGGACAGGGAGTACAATTGTTTGTACGCACATGGTTGTCACCTCCATGTGGAGTCATGGTTTGTAGTTCTCATGTAGAAAATATTTCCAGGAATATTTTTATTGTCTACAGTGCCCATGCTCCTATCCTGATGGCATGAAGCCATAAGGAGAAATGAAACCATTAGCTCTATCAATTCAAAGATTGAGATTAGTAACTGCATGAAATGCTATCCCTATTGTTTGTTGTTTGTGAAATAACCCTTTAGTAGTTTTCTCAAATTTGACAAACTTCAATATTTACATAGCATGGACAATGACTTGTGAAGAGGAAAGGAAATTTTCTAAACTATTAATAATGAGTAAAAAATTCCATTAACCATGTTGGAAAAAAAATTATTTTACTGTTCTGTCAATAAGAAGTGACATGACAAAATCATTGTCCTAGGACACGATATACAAAAGAATTTGATGTCTAGAAACATTGTAGGAAATCTTTTGGCTAAAGTGTGTCAGTCATAAATTAACAGAACATGCTATTTTTCTGGGTTTTGTGATTTTTCTTAATATTTTTAAATGTATAATTGGCTGGGTTATTTTTCTCTTTCTAAACAAATACTCACTTTTGTACTTCAGTGTGATCTTAAAAATCATATTTTTAAAATATGTGTGTATTTATTTACTTGAGAGGCAGGGAGTTAGAGACAAAGACAGTAAGAGTACGAGAATCTTTCATCTGCTGGTTTGCTCTCCAATGGCTGGGACTGGGCAGGCCAAAACTAGTGCCAAGAACCTGATCTTGGTCTCCCGGCTGGACGGAAGAGACTCAACCAGTAGAGGTATAACTTACTGGCTCCCAGGGTAAGCATTTTGTAGGAGGCTGGAACTAGGAGCAGAGCTGAGGCTTAACCCTAAGGACTCCAATATAGGATGTAGGTTTCCCAAGTGGCATCTTAACTGTTGCACCAAACATCTGCCCATCATATTACTTTGCAAGAGCAGGAATCACAATCCTCCTGTTTCGTGTTTATACCCAGAACATAGTAAGTGCTCCATAACCACTGAATGGACAGAAGGTGAAATTGTGGCTATGAGAAACAATCTGGCTATGTGCAACAATCTGGTAGCAAATAAGGTTCATTTCAACAGGCGTTTCTGAGCAGCAGTGACAAACCACTTGGAGGTGGGATGGATGCTCCCAATAACTAGGTGGATACACAGTTATGATTTTTACTGTACACCTAACAGCATTCTAATCACAAAGACATATCTGGGCAAATATCATTTATACTAGAGAATAAAAATACTATGTGCTAAGGCATATATTTATGGAGAAAGAGATTAGGAATACATTTTTAAAAGAAAAATAAGGTTGTCTTAGACAATAAGGAAACCTATTAGGTAGCTTCTTAAGAAAAATTAGTTATTTCTTAACTGTGAATCATGTGCATTTCTGTCCCTGAGGGCCACCTCCCCAACACACACACACACATGCACACACACACATGATTGGGTATGATTTATGTAAACACAAAATGAGAATATGGGGCAACTGGGCCAATACAAAAAGCATACCACCGTCTGTTGACCACAGAAACGTTCTAGTGTGGAATCTATTGTTTATTCTGGAGCCTAAGAAAATCCTGAAGTGGTCACGCCACTGCATAGCCTAAACCTCTGACATGGCCAAAAACCTTAAATAGATGTGGTCTACACCAGTCCCCACCCACAGTCAGAGCATGCTCAGAAAAGACCTGCCAAATCCCCAACTCTAAAAAAAAAAAAAAAAACAACCAGTCGCTATCCAGTCCCTTTTGTTTTAATTTTAGCTCCCATCCTTCCAAAAGAACAAGATTGAACATTCCTAGATGATGGGGAATTTTCTGTCCGTTCTGATTGACTTCTAGATAAGTTCGTGCAGTCTTGCTTTATCAATCAAGTATCAGCACGGCAGTATTTCTTTTAATTCCATTGCATCCTTAATGTTACAACTGGTCTGTTTAGGCCGGTGCCGCGGCTCACTAGGCTAATCCTCCGCTGCAGCGCCGGCACCCCAGGTTCCAGCCCCAGTTGGGGCGACAGATTCTGTCCCAGTTGCCCCTCTTCCAGGCCAGCTCTCTGCTGTGGCCCGGGGAAGGCAGTGGAGGATGGCCCAGGTCCTTGGGCCCTGCACCTGCATGGGAAACCAGGAGGAAGCACCTGGCAACTGGCTTCGGATAGGCGCAGCGCCAGCCATAGCAGCCATTTGGGGGGTGAATCAACGGAAAAGGAAGACCTTTCTCTCTGTCTCTCTCTCTCTCTCTAACTCTGCCTGTTAAAAAAAAAAAAAAACAAAACTGGTCTGTTAAAAAAATAAAAATCTAAAATAAAATATGGTCATCACTTTGGAACCAGCAGTCAATGGGCTTTGTGGAGAGAGTTAATACTAATTTGACAATGCTGCCATTAAAGACTTGCAGAAAGTTGATGAAAATCGCCTTGGAAACCGGAGGAAAGGAAAGCTTTTTTCCCAAGAGGCAGAAAGTTTAGCAACACAGTTGGCTGAAATTATGCAGCATGTAGGCAACATGCCTCACCAACTGGTTCACACAGCAAAGGAAATGTCTCTCTAACTGTTGAAGGCGCCACGAGTGTTTCTCGATGTTTATAGTACGATGTGAGAGAGACAAAATGAGGAAGGAAATGCCAAACAAAAAGGAGCCAAACCTTGATGGTTTTCAAGATTCTTTCCTTTCTAGTGGCAAATGATGGCTTCACAACGAAGAAATGTCTTCTAAGTAAAAACTAAAACTAGAGCATTGTAAGGAAATGTGATATGCAGGTGAAGTTTAGGGTATGATTGTGAAAAATTTTGTTAAGACCCCACAAATATTAAAAATGATGTCTCCGAGTACCATCGGTCAGACAAAAGCACTCTGAAAGCGTTATGGGTGTACCTCATACATTCCCTCAATCAAACTATGGGACTTAGCACACCTCAAACAGATCTGCACTTAAGACATTTTGCCTAGGGGCTGGTGCTGTGGCACAGCGGGTTAGTGCCCTGGCCTGAAGCGTCTGCATCCCATATGGGCGCCGGTTCGAGACTTGGCTGCTCTACTTCCCATCCAGCTCTCTCCTATGTCCTGGGAAAGCAGTAGAAGATGGCCCAAGTCCTTGGGCCCCTGCACCTGTGTGGGAGACCTGGAAAAAGCTCCTGGCTCCTGGCTTCGGATCGGCGCAGTTCTGGCTATTGCAGCCAATTGGGGAGTGAACCATAGGATGGAAGACCTCTCTCTCTCTCTCTCTCTCTCTCTCTCTCTTTCTGCCTCTCCTCTCTGTGTAACTCTGACTTTCAAATAAATAAATAAATCTTTAAAAAGAAAGACATTTTGCCTAATAGCATATATCTCAAGAAGACCTATAGAAGTCCCACACATTTTAATATATTAATATAATAATTACTGTCATATATACATGTTTTATAGAAAGGTATCAAAGGGAACAGTAATAGTGAGGAAGGAAAAACAGGTCTTCAAGCTCTCCAAAGTCTACTAGCCAGAAGCAGACTAAAAGAATTGCTCACTATAAACTTATGCCACTTTGCATGCACAAAGAATGAGAACCAAGAAGCCAGAAGACAGGGCCGAGTTGGATACAGGGTTCTCAGGCTGGAGATCTACTCAAATTATTTCCCACCATGTCTGGGTTCAGTTTCAGAATTGCTATGGACCAGTCATTCCTTCGTGCCTCTCCTTTCCTCCCTGTTTGATTGGGAATAGCAACAGTAATGATGCTGTCCAGTCCCGCTGTTGTTTGTTGGACAGAGGGAAGGCAGGTAACTCTCTTTCAGTTTCACAAAAATATAGACCCAGATAACTGTACGCAGGGAACAATATCGCAGACACTACCCCAGGAGCCTGGCCTGGCCTAGATAGTGATATGTTAGTATTTGACTTGATACTGCAGGGAGATTATACCTTTTAGGATGTTGGCAGGGAATAACTGAATATTGCAAGTGAAAGGACCATAGCCCATTAGATAATAGAGGCCTGGCATAAGCATACGATTCCCAATGATCCCTGCCTGTCTTGCTATTCACACCTTGGTGAATTCCCTCTCCTTGAGTACAGGCTGGATTTATTGAATCATCCACAACAGATACAGTATGGGAAAAGTAATGAATCCTCTCTCTGTCTTTCTCTCATAGCAATTTCATCAGATGGTGCTGCGAAAGGGTCCATAGGGGCCGGCATGTCACTACAGAGGTGGCAATAACTCTCTCCTGTCCACATAACCAGGGGCTATTGGGTGTTCTAGACATCTAAGCATGGTCAGGGGACAGTGCATCAGGGAGCATCTTGCTATGGAACACATAAGAGGGAAGATGGTCTGTTTGGTTGCTAGTGAGATAAAGGGATGGAAAAAAGAAGGAAGGGAGAAAGGAAAGAGGGGAGGGTGGAGGGAAAGAGAAGGAGAGGAAGAAAATTGAGAGACAGAGGGGGAGAAAGAGAGATAAAAGCAGGAAGAAAACCATGAAGCCTGCACCCTGTTTGACCATGCAGGCCATAAAACACAAGATCTAAGGTCAAATACATTGATAGGATCTTAAGAAACCTTTTCCCAAAGACACCATGCGTTAAACGCATTACGTTGGCTGCAACAATCTTCTTGGGCACTTCCAGTCCAAAGGTGCAAAGTGAGGCTCTGAAGCTCACCTCCTTGTGTCTTTCCCAGAGGCACACATCTGCACCAGGAACTCCAACACGCAAAGCCTTCTGGGAATGGTACATACACTTCCTGCCTGGGGAAATATGAGGTCCAGGTGAAGCGACAGGCCTAAGTCACCACTGCTGACAAGGGGCAGAGCTAACAGGAGGCTCCCTGGCTCCCAGCTGACTTCCTTTCCCCAGGATCAAGATCACAAATATGTGAAGAAGGAAGTCTGGGCAGAAAAGGAACCATCAACTGATCGGTTGTGAAAACTGAACAAGCCAACTGATTTTCTAGTGGAGGAATAAAAAGAAAATGTGATTTCTAGAATCCTAAGGGTAGATATGGGAGCTATTAAAACTCAATTTTAGGCTGGCGCCGTGGCTTAATAGGCTAATCCTCTGCCTTGCGGCGCCAGCACACCAGGTTCTAGTCCCAGTCGGGGCTCCGGATTCTGTTCCGGTTGCCCCTCTTCCAGGCCAGCTCTCTGCTGTGGCCCGGGAAGGCAGTGGAGGATGGCCCAAGTGCTTGGGCCCTGCACCCCATGGGAGACCACGAGAAGCACCTGGCCCCTGGCTTTGGATCAGCACAGTGCGCTGGCCGCAGCGGGCTAGCTGTGGCGGCCATTGGAGGGTGAACCAATCGGCAAAGGAAGACCTTTCTCTCTGTCTCTCTCTCTCACTGTTCACTCTGCCTGTCAAAAAAAAAAAAAAAAAAAAAAACTCAATTTTAGGGGCCAGCGTTGTGGTGCCGCAGGTTAAGTCATCAAGTATGATGCCGGCTTCCCCTATCGGAGTGCTGGCTGCTCTGCTTCTGATCCACTTCCTGCTAATGTGCCTGGGAAAGCAGCCCAAGATGGTCCAAGTGCTTGTGCCCTGCCAACCACATGGAAGACCCGGATGGAGTACCTGAATCCAAAGCCTGGCCCAGCACTGACCATTGAATGTGGCCACTTGAGGGGTGAAACAGCAGATGGGAAGATCAATACCTCTCTTCCCCCACCCCCTCTTAGTCTTAATCTCCCTATCAAATAAATAAAATATTAAAAAAAAAAAACTCAATTTTAGGGGCCAGCGCCATGGCGCAGTAGGTTAATCCTCCGCCTGCGGTGCTGCATCCCATAGGGCACTGGTTCTAGTCCCGGCTGCTCCTCTTCCAATCCAGCTCTCTGCTGTGGCCTGGGAAAGCAGTGTAAGATGGTTCAAGTGCTTGGGCCCCTGCACCCACGTGGGATACCAGGAAGAAGCTCCTGGCTCCTGGCTTCAAAGCGGCACGGCTCCAGCCATTGTGGCCATTTGGGGAGTGAACCAATGGAAGGAAGACCTTTCTCTCTGTCTCTCCCTCTCACTGTCTGCATGTAACTCTAACTTTCAAATAAATAAATAAAATCTTATTAAAATTTTTTTTAAAAACTCAATTTTATAATCTTATTGATTGCAAGCATTACTACAAGAGGAAGATAAGTTCCCCCAGAGATGCCAGAAGTCAGGCTATGCATACCAAAGTAGCCCAGAAAGAAAATATTTTTTTTGCACTGATTAGAGAAAACTAATTTTCATTGCAGTCTGGAAAAAAAAAAAAGGACTAGAATTTAGCATTAGTTGTCATTGGTTACAAATATTGGCAGTCTGAAAGTGATATGCAAATGTTTGATCCAGCCAAGTTCAGGATGTGCCCAGGGCACTTAACACATTCTGTGACTTTGCTCATTATTTCAATGAAGCGATCAGCAAATTCCAAGGAAGTGGCTCATAGAGGAATGCAGTCAGAATTATTTTGGATTTGTTGCTACCAGTGTGTCACTGAGATACCGGTTCCATCAGACACTCAGATACAGGTGGATCTTGAACTTGAGATCAGTGTCATAGCCCTCCATGGTTCAGTTGCAAATGTAGGACCAATTGGCTGAAGCTTGCCAGAGGCTTGCTAAGCTGCTAGATTCTGGGTCATGGATAAAAAATGCATACCTGGAAGGGTTTGCCCTTTTTGGTTGGTTTTTATTCACTTTTGAGTCAAAAAATAGGCCTTCTCAAGATAATTACAAAATACACAAAAAATGAGCAACTCAGAAAAATTTCCTGGAGAGCATCTTATATGAAAATCCCATCTGTCACTTAAGGGAATAAGGTGTCAGGTTGTCCAAGTGTCTTTAGTATTAGCTTAATGCCACTAGGCAAGACACGCTGAGATTATGCGTCTCCATATGCTTGGCAGAAACCATTTAGCCTGACTGTTGACAAGGACTTCTCACAAAAATGCAACAGGGGACCACAACCAGCCAACTGGCATATTCCAGAAGCACATGCTTCCCCTCAAGAGGAAGACACACACATACTGCAAATTATATCAACCACACTACCACTTTGCGCTCCAAAATGTTCACTTATGATTTGATGTCTCAGGGCTGGTGCTGTGGCATAGCGGGTAAAGCCGCCGCTTGCAGTGCTGGCATCCCATATGGGCACCCATTCGAGTTCTGGATGCTCTACTTCTCATCCAACTCTCTGCTATGACCTGGGAAAGCAGTAGAAGATGGCTCAAGTCCTTGGGCCCCTACGCCCGCGTGGGAGACCTGGAAGAAGCTCCTGGCTCCTGGCTTCAGATTGGTGCAGCTCCGGCCGTTGCAACCATCTGGGCAGTAACCAATGGATAGAAGACTTCTCTCTGTCTGCCTCGACCTCTCTGTAACTCTGACTTTCAAATAAATAAATAAATCTAAAAAAAAAAAAAAAGATTTGGTGTCTCACTGTTTCTATCATCAAAGCCAGAACACAAGGTTGGAAGGAGAAAGAATTTACTGAGTTGGATTAGAACAATAAAGAAAAATTTAACAGAAACATAAAACTTTAAAAGCCCCATAAACATGCTGGATAGTACGGTCAGGATTGGAGTGAAGAGATAAGGAGAATTTGCCTGGGCTTCCATGCAGAAAACCATCTCTCATAGGAAAAGCCATTCTCTTGTGAGAAATATCAAATGAAGTTTCAAAGAAGATTCTCAGCAGAATTTGTCTGATGTTTTTGCAGTAAACAAAATACTCCCAATTAGTTTGAGGGGCAAAGTGTGGTGTGCATGCGTGTGTATCTGTGCAAAACACAGATGTGCAGAAGCAGGTACCACCCTGAGCTGGCCCAGCACCAGGGAAGCATATGACCTCAAAACCTTCCCAATTTTAGTGGGCTGAAGTCTGGAAAAGTGATTAACTATCTAAATGTGAATGTTGCTGCCCTGCACCTCTGGGGAATGGTGGGAGGGAGAGGAAGGCTCTTATATCCTAATTAAAAGTCCGACTTTTTGCCCCATGGAATGCAAAATGCTTTTGGATACAGGAAACTGTTCTTTATCCAACTACACTCATAAAGCTGTCAATAAGTTGAGAAAGTGGCCTTGATGGTGTGAAAAAAACCACCTCTTTGAAAGCACTGGCTGCTAATAAAAATCTTTTCTGTTCAATGAAGTCCAACAAATCATCTAGGATCATATAAATAGCAAATTTAACAGCAAATTAGCAAGGCTTATAAAATATATGACCACTTAGGCAGCAAGGAAAGCCAAAAATCAAGGCTGGAGAATTACTGAATTATGATTAAAAGGTTTTTTTTTCTTTTTTATGCTTTTCATTGGAAGCCTTTAAAAATGTATTTTAAATGACTGAACTGACCTCAAAGGGGGATATAATGAAACTAGCTGCATTTGTGAGGGTCAGGGCAGCTCACCCTTGATAACCACCAGAAAATGAGCAGGGATCATCAAATTGTGAGGGATTTGGACAGAGTGCCCCAGCTTGGCCACATGTAGTACCCCATCTTCTGGTTCTCTCTAGTGAAGGCCAGCACTGTCCAGAGATGCAGTACCATAAGGACAGATCACCTTATCTCTACAGATCTCAGAGAAATAAAACAACTACTCCCTTAATGAAATGACAGTCATTTAACAAGCTTCTAATAGAGCAAAGAGCCAGTCCCTGCTTGGAAGAAGTCATTAATATCATTCCGAGATTTCCTCTGTCCCTTATTTTCACTCCTCTCTTATAGAGATGCTCATTAGCTGTGCCCTAGAACACAACATAATTACTGAAATGGCGCATTCCTGACATTTCATGGGAGGTTCTGTAAACTCTTTATTAAAACCAAATCCTCAGAGCCAGTAACGGTGCAATAAAGAATACTTTTCACAAAATCTTGGCACATGTAGTCTTTGCTCAGCTCTGGAACATTTTTTTGGAAAACCAAAAAGGGGAAAAAACTCAACACTTCTGACGTTTCTGTCTTCAATAAGTATTAGAAGAGCGGACATCTTTCAGACGATCTCTTGACTTTTTTTTTTTTTTTTAAGCGATTTGATGCCCCCTGGATGTTCTTGTCTATGGAAGCTTTCTCAAGAACATCTGGAAGGAAGACAGCTGAAAACAAACATCACTCTTTGTTCTTCATCCTTTCTACCTCTGAAAAATAAAAGAAATTGACCATCTAAAAGAAAAGGCAGGGACAGAAGTTACGAGTTCTTCCCAAGGACAAGGCAAGACCGCTTTCTGAATCTTGTAGACACACCCGGTACAGAGCTGGATGGGACAACAGCACCACTGACCAAGAAAAATGAGACACTACACAAATGAGAGTGATGTGTGTCATTTCTCACACCTCCATATGAAGTGAATATGGCAAAATGTTAAAAACTGTTACATCTTAAAATTTTAAAAGCAATTTAAAAAGCAATAAAATAAAATAAATTTTCTAGCAGTCACATCTTTTACAAAAAAAGTAAAAAGAAGCTGAGGACATTAATTCTTTTGAAGATTTATTTTATTCATTTAAAAGATAGAGTTACAGAGAGAGAGGTCTTCCATCCGTTGGTTCACTCCCCAGATGGCTACAATGGCTGGAGCTGCGCCAATCCGAAGCCAGGAGCCAGGAGTTTCCTCTGAGTCTCCCACACTGGTGCAGGAGCCCAAGGACTTGGGCCATCTTCTACTGCTTTCCCAGGCCATAGAAGAAAGCTGGATTGGAAGTGGAGCAGCCAGACCTCGAACCGGCACCCATATGGGATGCTGGCACTGCAGGCAGTGATTTTATCCACTATGTCACAGTGTTGGCCCCAAAGTACATTAATTTTTTAAAAGATTTATTTATTTTTTACTTGAAAGTCAGAATTACAAAGAGAGAGGAGAGGCAGAGAGAGAGAGAGAGAGGTCTTCCATCCGATGGTTCACTCCCCAATTGGCTGCAACAGCCAAAACTTCACCAATCCAAAACCAGGAGCCAGGAGCTTCTTCCGGGTCTCCCACGCAGGTGCAGGGGCCCAAGGATTTGGGCCGTCTTCTACTGCTATCACAGGCCATAGCAGAAAGCTGGATGGGAAGTAGAGCAGCCAAGTCTCGAATCGGCGCCCATATGGGATGCTGGTGTTTCAGGCCAGGGCATTAACCCACTGCACCACAGCGCCAGCCCCAGTACATTAATTTTTATAATATATTTTATTTAACCCAATACACCCCAAGTAGTACAGGTTGACCATCCCTAATATGAAAATCCAGAATGGTCCAAACTTTTGAGTGCAGCTTTGACATCACAAGTAGAAAATTACACAGCTGACCTCTTGCTTGGAATGCAGTCAACACAGACACAACTAAAATTATTGTATAAAATTATCTTCCGCTAAGAAAATGAACTTCGTGTATCTGAATCATAGATAAAATAAAACACAAATGAATTTCATGTTTAGACGTGGCTCTCATCTTCAAGGTATTTCATTATGGATGTGCAAATATTCTGAAATCTGGAAAAGTCTGAAGATTAGAATTCTTCTGGTTGCAAACATTTCAGATAAGACATACTCAATATGCATCATCCCAAACAGGCAGTCAGCAGAGAACAACCATAAATGACATAGTTTATGGTTTATTTGGTGCTAAGTCTTGCAAAGCCGGTGTGCATTTTGTAATTATGGCATTCCTCAACTTGGACTAACCACATTTCAAGTACTAAGGAGCTATGTGGCTACCATATTGGAAAGTGCAGGTTAAAAGAACAAGTTCAACCACATAAATAAAACTAGAGGGCTCAAGGCTTCTCCATGCAGCATCTTCTCTCCCAGACACACATTTTGAACTCAGAGTGTGACTGTGACCTAGGTGGGAGCCCTAAGAGTTGAAATCAGAGGCAATCACATCTTATGGCTTTGAAGGTGTGGACCAGGATTGCACAGATCGGATGTGGATGTGGTTGGAGTCAGTGTATAATTTAGATTGAGGTATTATTTCCACTGATTAGACGATGACAAGAGAGGAAGAAGAATCAAGAATGGCTTAATGTCTTTGCTTGATCCACTAGGTGACTCCTGGTACCCTACTGAGATAAGAGAGATGAATAGGAGAAGGGAAAATAAAAGCTTATCTTCGTGCGTATTGAGATGCCCATTTGGCATTCCAGCAGGTGTTGAGTTATGAGTCTGAACCTCCAAAAAGAGTTTGAGTCTGAATCTATAAATTACATAACTACTAGTATACTTAAAAATATGAAATAGGATAAGATTACCAAGGAAGAGACAGGAGAGAGAAAAGGCTGGGGGCAATTCATAATCACATTAATCTCCCCCAAATACTCACTTTTTTAAAAAAATGAGGGTGTTTTCCCATTTTCTTGATCAAGGGTCTCTAAAGCTCATCCATTTTCACTAGAATCTAATTCACTTTCATGTTTAAAGCACTGAACGAAACACTTTTCAATTCCACATACTTTTCAACTCCTCAAATCCACGTTGATCTTTCCATACTCTGAAAGTGGTTTTAGCCTTCTGTGTACGGAAAACTCAGCTATATCCAAAGGAAGCCCAAGATTTCACCCTTCCCTACCGGTGGGAGATCGCAAGCCCCTGCTTGTTTGCCCGCCTATAGATTCAACAGTGTGAATCATCCCAGGGACTTCAGGCCACTCGATGTCAGTTCTGACTGCTAGAGGATGGAAAGCCAAAGGCTTCACTTGACCTTCAGGAAGGGGGGGATACTCAAGGTCAGCCATGCATTCAGTATGAGATTGAGCCCCAAAAAGAAAAAAAATCTCTGAACACCGGGGTGACATTGCCCCACTGGCAATCCTTTGTGTGTATTGTCAAACTCAGTGAGAGATGGGGCCAGTGCTATGGCGTAGTGGGCTGAGCTGGGACTTGAACCAGCACCCATATGGGAGGCCGGGACACAGACAATTGTGGGGATCAACTGAGACTAGACTAAGTTACTGGAATTAAGACTTATTCTATGCATCTGCTCTCCCACAATATGGCGCTGAGAGGGAGCAAACAACCTCTAAGCAGCTGCCTCATCAGTTTGATAAGCTGCAGGAGCTGATCCTGCTCCTGATTGGAGGAGAGCAGCGTGCTCGGTGTGTGGGCAGCAGAGTTGGGATTGGTGGAAGAGGACTATAAAGGAGGAGAGAGACAACATGCACCAGGAACACCTGAGGAACACCTGAGCAGCCCCTGAGAGAGCCGGCCGGCGGTGTGCCGCTCCTCCGTGGAAGCGGGGAAAGCGGCGGGGGTGCCGCCCCTCCGCGGAGGGGGGGGGGGGGGCGCAGCAGCTAACCCGGGAAGGGCAGACAAAAGAACAGCGCAGGGTCTAGTGTCGTTCCTCCGCGAGAGGGGGAGCGACAACAATGGCTTTACCCACTACACCACAGCGCCGGCTCCTTAGTGAATTATCAAACTTGAGGGCAGCCCTGGAAATTCTCTAATTTTACAACTGGTGTCAGAAGTGAGGGCAGTCCTGTGTGGGACTGTTTCCTCAAACTTGGAAGTTGACCTTAGCTGTTTGCACCTTTGCTTGGGTGGTTAATCACCTTTCTACTTTCTTTGTTGTTTAACTATTTTATGCGTTTTTTTCCCCTCCAGGAATTGGCTCTCCTGGGGAGTGATTATTTCCCAACCAATCCATGACCATTTTTATTTGCTGTCATATCATCTTGTTTTCTTCATATCAAGTATAACTATCTTGATTTATTTAATTATTTGTGTACTTGTCTATTGTTTTTCCCTATTACTATATAAACTTCAAGAAAGTAAAATCTTGTCTATTTTACTTACTTCTCCATTTATAGTCCCTACTATAGGGCTGGACACAGATTAAGTATCTCATCAGATAAATTGTTGAATGAATAGTATTGGGAGTCAGGATTTATTATTAGCATTCAAAATCATAAAGAAGAAAAAGTCTATTTTTCAAGTTGCCTCCTTCTTCAAACTTTTTTCTTTGAGGACTCCTTCTCTCTAACATTGAATTATAACTGTTATCGAACTTCAACCGTATTACAACTAGTCCCTTCAATGAAGTTAAGAAACCCACCTACTCTAAAAATGTAAAATATTGATAATGTTAATTGAGTTAAGCCTTGCAAAGTTAGGACAAAACATAAAATCAATGAATTTCTATGGTACTCCCAAGACATACAAGATAAAGTTCTGAATTCTTCAATTGGCCCAATTATTTCAGAATTTTTTTTGTCACGCTGAGTTCTCCAGGGTGCATAATCACCTTGTATCATTTTTAATCAATGATGATCACAAAAGCAGCTTTTAGGTTTTTTTTTAAAGATTTATTCATTTATTGGAGAGGCAGAATTACAGACCAAGAGAGAGATAGACAGAGAAAGAGGTCTTCCATATGCTGATTCACTCCTCAGATGGTTGCAATGGCCGGAGCTGGGCCAATCCAAAGCCAGGATCCAGGAGCAGTTATCTACTCTAAGAACAGATGGTCCCCAACTTACAAAGATTCCGTTTATGATGCTTTGACTTCATGATGGTCCCCAAAACAATATGCCTGCAGTCGAAGCTGGGCTGAGAGATACCTTTTCCAAGGCGATTCATAAGTGGTCCAATTCAGTCCTCCATGGCAACAGCGGCTGGTGGCAGTGAGTTCAGCTCCTAGTCAGACCCTTGGTCATGAAGGGAAACAACTGACACCCAATGAGCTGCTTTTCTGGGCTACGATGTATGATAGCTCAGGGGTTTGCAGGGCATTTTTCACTTACGATATTTTCAGTATACGATGGGTTTATCAGGATGTGACCCCATAAGTTGAGGAGCATCTGTGTACAACAGTCCTCATTGGAGGGATACAGAGAATGGAGGTACCAAGTATTTTAATGTTACATGTGGGGTGGTGGGAGATCCTGAAGAGGATTATTACTAAAAAGAACAAAACATTAAACCATCCTAAAATGGATATAAGCAACAAATTCATGCCCTCAACTTATTGAAAACTTAGATATTTGAAGGCATGAGCCTCTACTAGCCAATTAGCTGGGTTAACCTCATCCAAATTGAACCCCAGCTATTCCTGATCTTTTTAAATTGGGCCTTTTGAACGAAGCTTTCAGATTCCCTCACTCTCTCCTCCTGAGCTTCACTGGCTGTGTTTGGTTGACGGTTACTATAGGAAAACGCCTCTCTGTTGAACCCATTGCCTCGTAGAGAGAACAGCACTGAGCCAGCATCCATACATCCAGCGGTAGCTCGCTTTCCTCACAAGAACCCCAACAGTGGGGTTTTATTCTCCACTGCCCATGATGGAGTCCATTAAATGCCATCCAAAAAATCGTTAGGTAGGAAGGCATTTGGGAAACAGCGGCTGCACCAGGGACTTGTCCTGAATTTGCCTTAACTGACTTAAGGCAGATTGTCCAGAAGGAAGTCAGTTGTCCCGTAAAACCTAGCTAGTGATGGGTGTTCAAAGCAGTGGTTAAGCTGCTACGTGGGGCACCCACATTGCGTATCAGAGTGCCTGAGTTCAAGTTCTGGCTTCAATTCTAGTTCTAGCTTGCTGCTAATGTGTACCCTGGGAGGCAGTAGACGATGGCTCAGGCAGCTGAGTCCCTGCACCCAAGTGAGAGACATGAATTGAGTTCTGGCTCCTGGCTCCTGGCTATTTTGGGCATCTGGGAAATGAACCTCAGAATGGAAGACCTCTCTCTCTCTCTCTCTCTCTCTCTCTCTCCCCTCTTCAAATAAATAAAAAGAAATACATTTAAAAATTAATAAAAGAGGGGAAAACTCCTCCCTGGGGATTTTTATCTATCAGGGCAGATTAACAGCAACAAGAGTCGAAAAAGAGAAGTTGGATGTTGACACCCAGTCCAGACAGGCCATTGGCCATTCTTCTAATGACCCATTCTTTTTTTCCCCCCCCAAATCACTCACTCTCCCTAGGTTGCCACGTACCTTCCCCTCTCCTCTGTGAAAAAAGGACACAGCTTATTAGTTTTACTGAATTTGGGGGTTTTCACCTTCTAGACTGATCCAAGGCACACAAATAAACATGTAAGCTATTTTTGTCCCTGTTCATCTGTCCACTGTCAGTTTATTTCAGCAAACTCAAATACTGAAATGTCAGATGGCACGTTTGATGTTCCCTATGCCCAGACAGAGCATGAAGTCACTCCATGCACACGCATGGGCGGCCTCGTGTTTTATGTCAGGGCTAAACACACTCCAGGCTGACTACGGCGGGCTCAGTAATGCCCCCCCCCCCCCCCAAGAAGGAATTCAGATTCTGATCCCTGGGATGACCTGGGACTGTTCCCTCCTAAGGCCAAAAAAAAAAAAAAAAGACTTGGTGTTTAACTGACAGGTGTTGAGACAGAGAGCTGCTCCTGGGTTACCCTGCACAGCTGGGACTCAAATCCATGTTCGGATAGGACAGCAGCATCCTGTGTAGTGACTTAACCTGCTGCACCACAATTCCAGCCCCTATTTCTGTGGTTTTAAGCCACAGAGTGCGTGGTGATTGTGTGGTGATTTGTCATGGCAACAACAGAAGTCTAATACAGTGATTGACAGCACAAGCAGCTCTTATCTTCGGGGGCTCTCTGCTCCCCCCCTCGCCACTCATAGAGCAAACACAGAAGCCAATCCTTGCACCACTCCCAAGGGCAGAGTTCCTCAATCTTCACCCCAGAAATCCATATAAACAAAACACTCAGGAAAGATTCAAAGCATAACGTCCACTGTGCTAACAGTAAAATTTTCAGGGTGTTGGTATTTTCTGGAGATCAGAAATTAAGAACTTTTATAATCATGGCTGAGAGAAAAATTTATGACTTACATGATTTTTTAACAAAGTTTTGAAGATATACAGGAAATGTAATATTTATAAGGGTGTTTGATAGTTAAGATTTTTGTCTTTAATGTAACTTCTCTAAAAGACCAACCACTGGTTCAAACACTATGTTAAAAATCACTGTTAAGTCTTTTTCTGATTATAAAATACAACAGAGTTTGGAAACTACAGGCAAGTGCTATAAAGAAAATTAACATGAACTATAAGATAAAAGTAGTTAGTTAATTTGGGGGAAGTATTTTTCTTGGACTTTGTGTACATACGAATATTTTTATTGCAAAATAAGGATTGTACAAAAACTTGCTTCACCAACTTTTAGAAAAGGGCTTAAAATATATTTTTCTCTTTTGTCACAAAATGCTGCTCTACAAGATGCTTTTCATAGCCCTGGAGTTCATCACTTATGGATCTTATGTATTTTAATTTTCATAGAATCCACCCATCAGTCCAAACCATCTTTTAGGCAAATCTATCTGCCTCTGAAGGTACGCTTAGACACTCATGTTTTCCCTTAGTGCATTTCTGCTTTCTGTTAAAGCATGACTCTATCAAGAATTAATTAATCTATTAATTAATTTATTTTCATTTTATTTGAAAGGCAGAGAAAGAAAGTGAGGTTTGCCGACTGCTGGTTCACTCCCTAAATGCCAGCCACAACCTGGGCTGGGCCAGGCCGAAGGTGAGAGCCGGGAACTTAATCCAGGGCTCTCACATCGGTACTGGAAACCTAAGAACTTGAGCCACCATCTGCTGCTCCCAGAGCATGCACTAGCAGGAAGCTGGATTCTAGAGAAGAGCTGGGCATGAGCCCAGGTGCTCCAGCGAAAGATGCTGGCATCCTAAGCGGGGTCTTCACTGCTAGGTCAAGGGCCCACCCTGTATAATCGATTTTTGTCCCATATTTGTTAGGCTTTAAGATAGGGGTAGAAAGGACTGGTGCTGTGGTGCAGCAGGTTAAAGCCCAAGCCTGCAGTGCCAGCATCCTATATGGACATGGATTCTAGACCTAGCTGCTCCATTTCTGATCTAGCTCTCTGCTGTGGCCTGGGGAAGTAGTAGAAGATGGTCCAAGTCCTTGGGCCCTGCACCCATGTGGGAGACCCGGAAGAAGCTCCTGGCTCCTGTCTTAGGATCAGCGCAGCTCTGGCCATTTGGGGAGTGATCCAAAGGATGTAAGATCTCTCTCTGTGTCTCTTTCTCTCTCTGTAACTCTTTCAAATACATAAAATAAACCTTTTTTTAAAAAGGGGGGGAATAGAAAAGTTTTCCATTTTTTTAAATTTAGCTTATTTTATCACATTAAGTGAATATCTCATAAAAAAAAAAAAAGAAGAAGAATTGGCCATAAAACTGTGTTTAGCACCTTTTGAAACAGGGTGAAGGTTCAGGTTTGGGCTTATTTTTTTCTATAGATAGTCAAGTTTTTATTATTATTAAACTCTTTTTTTAAGATGTATTTATTTATTTGGAAATCAGAGTTATAGAGAGAGAGGAAAAGAAAGAGAAAGAGAGAGTCCTCCATCCACTGGTTCACACCCCTGATGGCTGCAACAGAGCTGGGACAGGCCAAAGCAGGGAACCAGGAGTTTTTTCTGGGCCTCCCACATAGGTGCAGGGACCCAAGCACTTGGGCCATCTTCTACTGCCTTCCCAGGTTCACTAGCAGGGAGCTGGATCAGAAGTGGAGCAGCCGGGACTTGAACTGGTGCTCCTGTGGAATGCTGGCATCAGCGTTGCAGGCAGCAGTTTAACCCCATGCATTAGGTTGCCAGCTGCATATATTGGTAAGTTTCCTAATGGAATTTACTATTTCACTCTTTTAAGTTGTAATATTCGTCCCTGTACACTTGAGGCACCCCACTTGCCTGGGAGATAGTTACGAATTGCTACAAAAGGAGTTCAAGTGAAAAGATCGAAGTAATGAATGTTTATCTCTGCCCACGAAGAGTAAGATCTTGAGGCAAGACTCATCCTCCTCTAAGCTAATTCCTCCTCTCCCTTCTTCTCCTATCAAATGATGGACTTCAGGGTTGCTAGAGTTTGGATATTGTTCAGGATCCTCCAAGGATCCACGTGTTAAAGGCCTGGTCCCCACGGTGCTGCTATTGGAAAGTAGTAGGAAGTTTAGGAGGTGGGCCCCAGTAGGAGGTCCTGAGATCACTGGGGACACGACTTCAGAGCATAATTCTCATCAGAGAGTTGTTATAAAATCCTGAGTTTGGGTTCGGTCTCTCTGTGTCTTGGTTTTCTAGCCCACCACGCAAGCCTTCCTTTGCACACACACCATCATCCGTTTATCATCTTTTCAAAGCTGTTTGGGCTTTCAGCCTCCAGAACTGTGAGTTAAATAAAACTCCGTTCCTTTTGTAAAGAGCTCATCTCAGGCATTTCATGATAATAACCAACAGCTGACTAACACAAGGGCTAAACATGGGGCATTTAGTACAGGTGGTCCTCGCTTGCAGAAGGGAGTGAAATAGATTATGTCTTTCCAGCCCCTGGGAGAGCTATGTAGAAAAGTAGTTGGATGTGTCACCCATTCCACGTCCTCACACTCTCACTTAGAGATAGGAAGATGGATAGATAAACCACTGTTTTATAAATATGTAGGCTATAATCCCAGTTTTTGTTTCTCTTATGCTGTTTCTTCCAAAAATACTTCTAATTTCTATGTATTTTGATTTGGGCACTTTTTTTTGTCTTATCTTCTGGCATTTTCTAATTTTATTGCAAAGAGTTAAGAAATTGTGGCCTGTAATTCTCTTTTTTTTTTATTTTTTGAGAATTCCTTTGAGAGTTCCTTTGACAAAATATTTCATTAAAGTCCTATTTCCTGCCTACAGTCTTCATCTGATATTTATGGGCTTCATTGCATTTCTAAATCCAACAATCTCTTGTTTTCATATTAGAAAAATTTATGATTTCACATTAATTCACTTTCCTATTTTTGTTGTTTTCATATTTGTTTCAATTGTGAAGCTTATTATCAAAGTTATAGAGATGAATTAACTTTCTTGATGCTTTTCTTTTCCATTGAAAGTCAAAAGACTTACATTACTTCTTGGAATGTGTTTAAAATGAAAAATATTTTCATATGTCTTTTATCAGGATTACTTCTTTTGCTCCTTGTCTTGGTCTTATAAGCTAGATAGGACCATCGATAGATAAGCAGTAACTTTGTGGTGCATAGAATGTCACAGCCTTGAATTAGCAAGACAAAAACTTAAGAAAGTGAAAGAGGATAAATTCGTAGAGATGTAAATTCGAACGTTTAAAAAGTGAATGTAAGAACAAATACCTAGACCACTATGCACCTCAGTAAATGTTTGCTGAATGAATAAACAAAATTGACTTAAGTTGAGAGAGCAGGGAGAGATAATTAGGCAAACAGATCCAGGAGCTATACCATAAGCTCTTATTTTGTATTAACCTTCATATCATGATATTCCTGTGAAAAGCAGAAATACAAAAACCCAAACGAATGGACCCAGCAGAAAAAAAAAATATTTCTTTAAGACTCTTGCAATTTCCTTCCCATGATTGGCCTTATTACATCTCTTATTCTTTCATTTGTCTTCCTTCTCATTTTTACACTACATCAGCCTCGATTTCTGGACAAATTGGACTTCACTGTTGTCAATATTGTTTTTCCATCTTTTCATTAACAAGCTTGGCAGCGGCGGTGAAAGCTAAGTAACCTTCACCTCTTGACTCGAGGGAAAAAATATTGGTTTGCGATAACCATTCAATTTCAGGTTCATCTTCTCTTGCTATTCAGCAGTCAACCTGGAGAGATGATCATAGGTCTGCATTGGGGCAGCCTGGAGGGTGGTCCTCCCCAGCCAGGTTGAGGTCATTGCAGGGGCAGGGTGAGGGGTCGGGCGTTTCCTGCTGCACCTGGAGGGTATAAATGGGGATATTTTCGTCTCTCTCCCACAGGCCACTCCTTAGCCTGAGAGAGAACAAATATTTACAGAGGGAAAGCCAAATAGCACTGCTGTTGCATTGCCAGGCTGTGCTGCTGAACTTAAACCAAGGGTCTCTTTCCGCCTCTGGATTTCAAAGCCGCCTGAACTAAGGATCCTAAAGCAAACAGCGTATCTGAGATTTAATGGAAAGGAAAACACGCACGTGGCATAAAAGCCTCATTATGGTTCCTCAGCACTTCATTTTAGGTGAAGTACATGGCAGTGTCTTCCCAATGCACCACTCTGTCCTCCCCCGTCTGTGAAGCAGGTCAGCTCCCCAGTCAGGGACATGGTCCAATGACATCCATCATGGAACCTTCGTCTCCTGAGGACCAGGAAACAGCATCGGACGGGCAGCTATGCTGCATGGATTTACGATGCTACGACACCCACGGGCAGTGCCAGGGAGCAAAGCTCAGAGGCGGAAGTGATCCCTAGGAAGCTAACTGCACTGATGGAGAAGGCATGGCGGGTCGGGGGGTGGCTGGAGCAAAAGAGAGCTCCGTGTAAACCCAGATTTGCACTTGCTCTATAAGCTTAGCATACACACACACATACACACACACACAGGCATTTCTTTCCTTTTCTTTTTTGGCCTCTGTCTCTCTGTCTCAATGCATGCTACCATCACCCAGAGCATCTCCTCATTAAATCCCCAAGTCCTTTTCTATCAACTGTCCCTGTCTGATTTTTTAAAAAGATTTATTTATTTATTTGAAAGCCAGAGCTACACAGAGAGAGAAGGAGAGGCAGAGAGAGAGAGTGAGAGAGAGAGAGAGAGAGAGAGAGAGGTCTTCCATCCAATGGTTCACTCCCCAGTTGGCCGCAATGGCCAGAGCTGTGCCAATGAGAAGCCAAGAGCCAGGAGCTTCTTCTTGGTCTCCCACATGGGTGCAGGGGCCCAAGGACTTGGGCCATCTTCTACTGCTTTCCCAGGTCATAGCAGAGAGCTGGATCGGAAGTAGAGCAGTCGGGTCTTGAACCAGTGCCCATATAGGATGCAGGTGCTTCAGGCCAGGGTGTTAACCCACTGCACCACAGCACCGGCCCCTGCTCTTCTGATTTTGATCACTGTGAGTTATCTGGGTCAATTCTGATCTCATCCCTCTTGTCCACTCATTGTTAACTAGTGAGTGGTACTCAGTGTACGCACCCATCACACGGTGTCCATTCTCCTGTCGATAGGTATATCTGGGCTATTATAACTTACATAGAATTTCTAGGAGGTCACTGTTTTGGACAGAGCTCCTGCATTAGAGTCAATAGACCAAATGGAATCATTCACATTCAGGTTCCGCGTCACCAAACCACAAGTAAGCTATTTCTCTGAACTTCTGGGGAATCAGATAGTAGCCCAAGACAGAAACGATCCAGTTCTAGCCAATAAGATAAGAAAATCTCGCCCTTGGTTTTATCCCTTACAAGGAAAGTAGCTTGAAAGAACCTAATGTAAACCAACCTGCTTTTTGTATTATGCTATTTGCCTCTTCCTGGTCAAGCTACCTGACGAAAACAGAGTATTCTGTCATGCCTAGCACAGAACCTCTGTATTATCAGCTGCCTGGTAGCCTATTAGATCATTTATTGTAATGGTCGAAACTTTGGCCTTTGACATAACAAAAGCTGCTTTAGACGTTTTTTGTAGAAATGTTTTTGAGATATATGCGCTGATGAAATGCTGGATCACACAGAGTATGGATGTATAATCGGACTAGAAGCACAAATAATTTCATAAGCCAGTTAGGCCAGCTGCTTGAGTAATCCTGATTTTGCCAGTTAAAGGAATATTTTTAAGATTTTGAATTAGCTTTTATATAAAAATACATTGGTAAAATATCCAAAATTTTTAATATACTGCAAAAGGATATACAATGAAAAGTCTTCCCCTTAACCATGGCCACCAGTTCTCCTCCCCTAAGACAAATGTGCTATCAGTTTCCTATGTAGTCTTCCAGAAATATTATAATCACATTAATTATTTCATTTAGTTATTCATGCAAAACATTTCTCAGGCTCCCACCATGAGTCACCCAATGAAGATCAAAGAGTAAACAAACCGATTTCTACAAAATAACTTTACCCTCATTGTGTTTCATTCTAGTTAGGGAGTCAGAAATTTAAGAAATGTAAGAATGTAAGGGGCCAGCGTTGTGGTGCAGGGAGTTTAGCCACCAATTGCAGCACTGGCATCCCAGCCCATGTCGGAGTGCAGGCTCAAGTACCAACTGCTCTGCTTCCATTCCAGCTCCCTGATAACATGCCTGGGAGAGCAGCAGAAGACGGCCCAAGTCCCTGAGCCCCTGCCTCCCAAATGGGAGACTTGGATGAAGCTCCTGGCTCCTGGCTGCTGCAGCCATTCGGAGAGTGAACCAGTGGATGGAAAATTTTCTCTTTCTCTCTCTCTTTCCTCTTTTTCTCTCTCTGTCACTCTGCCTTTCAAACAAATAAAATAATTATTTTTAAAACTATGAGAATTTTAAAACTATATATATGTATATATATAGGTGTATATATACAAAATTTGAAAACCTGCTTTATATATACACACACACATACATTATATATATAAAACTATTTTATATTTATATATGCTAAGAAGTGGACCAGTGGATAGGAGATCTCTTTCTATCTCTCCTTCTCTGTCACTCTACTTTTCAAACAAAAAAAAATCTTAAAAAAAAAAGAAATATAAAGACAAGTGTTAAAAAGGAAAAAATAAAGCAAAAAAGATAGATATGAAAACTATCTAAACAACTCCCACACTAATAAAGAATATTAAAAATAAAAATAAAGCTGAAAAGATAGACATGAAATCTATCTAAACCCCTCCCACAATAATAGCAATTAATCTTACTATTAACATTAATGTTGGATCATTTGAAATATAAGCCTTTAAAAAGAGCATGGAAATGTCTACTG
Organism: Oryctolagus cuniculus; assembly: GCF_964237555.1. NCBI lineage: Eukaryota > Metazoa > Chordata > Mammalia > Lagomorpha > Leporidae > Oryctolagus > Oryctolagus cuniculus. The sequence goes on along the minus strand of NC_091448.1, from coordinate 57,214,265 downwards.
CGAAAAAAAAATCATGCGTGGAGTTTTTTTAAAATTTGCACCAAAAGAAAGTTATCTTTTAATTCCATTTCTCCATGAACATCTTGAAGTGCTCCCACACGGATTGTCTTGTTACCACAGAGTTGCAGCCTGATAAACCCATCATAGATCAACAAGAAAGTGAGTTTGAAATGCACTGAATTCATATCAGCTGCTGCACACTCTTGCCCAGCGACATGGTGCACTGTGAGTTATGAGTTATTTCTCCTCGAGAGTGTGGGTTTGGCTGCAGCATGAGAGAGAAGGGGACCACATAGTGCCATCCTGGGAAGAAGATCCAAATCCAAAGGTTGCAGTACAGTTTCTTTTGAACCTGTATTGTTTTCCTACCATTGTGAAAAGTTGACGCAGGATACACAGTAAGTTGAGGACTGTCTTTCTCAGAAAAGAAAGACAGCTTTTGAGTCAACACTTGAAGGCACTGGAGGAGCTGACTCTGCAGATATCTTGAGAAAAGTCATTTGGAAAGGACACAGCTGCTTGCCTTTCAAAAAGGTCAAAACTCCAGAAGAAAGAACACACCTAGCACGTTGGAGGGATACTTTGAACACTTGTGAGGCTGGAGCAGAGAGATTGGAATGAGCATAGGGACAAGAGGAAGTATTGTAAGTCACCTATGGGTGCTGGCTTCTATGAAGAAGATGGCAAGATTTTGGAAGGCACAAGGGGACAGAATCCGACTTGTGTTTTAAGAACACCCTGGGGCTGGCACCGTGGGTCACTTGGTTAATCCTCTGCCTGTGGCGCTGGCATCCTGTATAAAAGCCAGGTTCTAGTCTCGGTTGCTGCTCTTCCAGTCCAGCTCTCCCGGGAGTGCAGTGGAGGATGGCCCAAGTGCTTAGGCCCTGCACCCACATGGGAGACCAGGAGGAAGCACCTGGCTCCTGACTTCAGATCTCCGCAGCGCCTGGCCGTAGCAGCCAATTGGGGAGTGAACCAATGGAAGGAAGACCTTTCTCTCTGTCTCTCTCTCTCACTGTCTACAACTCTACCTGTCAAATAAAAAAAAAGAAGAAGAAGAAGAAGAGGAGGAAGAGGAACACCCTGACTGCTGTGTTGACCATGGACAGCTGAGAGGCAAAGACGGAAGCAGTGACCCCTGGGAAGGCTCTTTCACTGTGATGATGAGTGTGGCTTGCACCTGGCTGGCAATGATGAGAGGGTGGTAAGAGTAAGTTGAATTCCAGATACCTTTTGAAGGTGGAGCAAATCTGTGTTCATTCACCCAGGCCCTTTTAACTCACGGTTGCCAGCACATGCTACATGGGAAGAGGTGGGGAAGAGTTGGAAGGCACAGTGTTTCCAAACCTGTCTTTTGGGTTTCACAACATTGACAATTATTGACAAGTTCTCCACTTGAGTACATAGAGTTTTCTTGTGCTTGTGATGATTGTTCTTGATTCCACTGCACAAACGTTACCATCATTTATGTAACTCATCTCATGTTGATGGACATTCAATCTGCTTTCTCTTTGCTGTCCTTTTGGTATGATGTTGGAGGAACCACAGGCGGAACTTTGCAAGGTTTCATCTCTGCCATACCACAGAAGAGATTAGCAGTGTTAGCTCTAAGCCTACTTTTGGTGATTGGATTCTCTCATTGGGTATAGTCGCTCTCAGAACACTAAGTTCGTTAATGCACTTCTCATGACTACAGCAAGAATTTTTATGGATGAATCTTCTAATATGATCAGCTTGACTGTTTTCTGCAGATGTGGGTCACCAAGATCTGATCAAAGGGAGCAGTGAAACCGTGGCCACTGTCACAGGGATTGTTGATGGGACTGGAATCTGCTGTGGCCCAGTATTTAGCATCTTTGATACAAGACAACCTACAGTGGGTGTGCATTTTCTATATTTTATTCTCATGTCAAGTTGCACAATTCTATGTATCTCATGATTAACAGGGAGGGAAATACACTCCTTTTTTTTTTATTTTTTGACAGGCAGAGTGGACAGTGAGAGAGAGAGACAGAGAGAAAAGTCTTTCTTTTGCCGTTGTTTCACCCTCCAATGGCCGCTGCTGCTGGCGCGCTGCGGCCAGCCCACCGCACTGATCCGAAGCCAGAAGCCAGGTGCTTCTCCTGGTCTCCCATGCGGGTGCAGGACCCAAGCACTTGGGCCATCCTCCACTGCCTTCCCAGGCCACAGCAGAGAGCTGGCCTGGAAGAGGGGCAACCGGGACAGAATCCGGCGCCTTGACCGGGACTAGAACCCGGTATGCCGGCACCGCTAGGTGGAGGATTAGCCTATTGAGCCGCGGCACCTGCAGGAAATACACTCTTATGCAAAAGAGGCAAGCTCACATATTGAGTCACTTATGCCAACAACAGAAAAAAAAAAAATAGGAGACACATTCTTTTAATTCACCCTATCTGGGATTATCTAAGCTCCACCATAACCTTGAACTCCACCCTAACCTCTTGCAGCACTGCCTGCCCTCTGAGATGCTGACCAGGCTACCTTTCTACAGGAATTATTGGTGATTGTTATTTTAGTAGTTTCATGTGTGTGCTGAATGGCCTATGAATCTGCCAACATCTTTGTTTGGCTGGTTGCAGTTTATCCCTTTCATCTTCAGTGTGCTAACGGACTTGGACCCTTGGTGAAATGAGCAGGAGGCAGAGGTCTGCAGTGTTTGTGTCAATGACGCGCTCCGCAAATAGAAAGGATGACTGCACTTTGCTTTGGCAGTGAGTTTGCAGAGAGTGGTTCATCTTTGAAGTGCCCCCTCCTGACACACTGCTCTAGCTGGGTCAAGCTGTAAGCCTGCCCTGGACAAAGACTCTCTATTAACTGTGGTACGAAAGATCATATTACCTGCTTATCAACTCGGTGAGTCCAGGTCTGATCTAAAAGTCATTCCGTTCTAGATGTGGGAAAATTTTCAAATTATTGTCAACTTGTTCTGCTCTGTCTTCATTCAAAATCAACTTTGACTCCTGGAAGCATTTATTCTTCCTCTTAAGGACCATGAGGTAATCGATTATCTTGAACCTTGCATTGTGACACAACTTACATTGTGTAATTCACAATGTAATTCATAATGTAAGTACTCAATCGCTTCTCGGCCTTTTGGCTAAGATCAAGTGTGTGCAATGTAAGTACTCAACACCAGATTTACTATTTGGGAAATCTAGGATTCTCTACAAAGCTAATCTTCTTAGTCTTTCTTTTTTAGTTTTTTTTTTTTTTTTTTTAGTTTTTTATTTATTTGACAGGTAGAGTTATAGACAGCGAGAGAGAGAGAGGGAGAGGGAGAGGGAGAGACAGACAGAGAGAGAGAGAGAGAGAGAGAGAGAGAGAGAGAGAGAGAAAGGTCTTCCTTCCATTGGTTCACGCCCCAAATGCCAATCCAAAGCCAGGAGCCAGGTGCTTCCTCCTGGTCTCCCATGCAGATGCAGGGGCCCAAGCATTTGGACCATCCTCCACTGCCTTCCCAGGCCACAGCAGAGAGCTGGACTGGAAGAGGAGCAACCAGAACAGAACTGGTGCCCCAACCAGGACTAGAACCCGGCGCCCATATGGGATGCCAGCACTGCAGGCAGAGGATTAACCAAGTGAGCCATGGCGCTGGACCCTCTTCTTAGTCTTATTGTCAGAGGATTCATATCATTCTCAATTGAGTTCCTGAAGTTACTTCAAGCAGAACACTAGAACCAGAGAAAATGAAAGGGCTTTTTGGCCCAGTCAATGTTGAGTACGTGACATTGAATCAGATAAGCAGATTACCAGGGCCAGAGAGCTGTCTGTTCTTTAAAAAATTCTACAGCATGTATCATCAAGGCAGTGAATTCTACACTAGTTATCAAAATTTTTTAAAGATTTATTTATTTATTTGAAAGTCAGAGTTACACAGAGAGAGGAGAGGCAGAGACAGAGAGAGAGGTCTTCCATCCAATAGTTCACTCCCCAGTTGGCTGCAGCAGCCAGAGCTGCACCAATCCGAAGCAGGAGCCAGGAGCTTCTTCCAGGTCTCCCATGTAGGTGCAGGGGCCCAAGGACTTGGGCCATCTTCCACTGCTTTCCCAGTCCATAGCAGAGAGCTGGATTGGAAGTGGAGCAGCTGGAACTAGATCCGGCCCCCACATAGGATGCCAGCACTTCAGGCCAGGGTGTTAACCCACTGTGCCACAGCACCAGCCCCAACTTACCAAATTTTTTTTAAGATTGATTGATTTATAAGAAAGGCAGAGTGGAGAGAGAGAGAAAGATTCTTTGATCTACTGGTGCACTTCGCAAATAGCCACAACAGCCAGGACTGGGTCAAAGTGAAACCAGGAGCCAGGAACTCAGTTCAGGTCTCCCACAAGGCTGACAGGAACTCAAGTACTCAAGCCAACATTTGTTGCTTCCCAGGCACCAGGAAGCTGGCGTAGAAGCACAGTGGCTGGGACTCGAACCACCACTTCAATGTGGGATGCAAGAGTCCCTAGCCATGGCTTAAACTGCTATACCACAATACCTGCTCCCTAAATTATCAATACTTTAAGGTCATTTTGTATATATATAGATATACAAAAAATATATATATATAGAAGGTTTCATCTCTTTATAATACAGAAAGAATACAAAGGGGAAGAAAAAAGAAACACCTTTTTTAACTAAAAGAGTTGACAATTTTATTCTCACATTTCACAATACAAATGAAAACTGCACTTTTCGAAATCCCACTTCCCCCAAAACTATTCTTTCTTTGATAAGAAGGGGGAGCAAGTCTTCTTTGTCATGCTGTTAGAAAACACCCAGAGTCACAGCACCATGATCTCCTGGTGAAGCAGAACAAGCGATACAGAACTGCTAGGAAGAGGCCTCCCCTCTCTCCTTATCTGTCCAGCCGAGTCATTCCTGGACGAGTGGGCACCATCATGGGACGGGCAGGAGGTATCATCATTGGGGGCCCCGGCATCATTGGCATATGGCCTCCCATGGGTGGCCTCATTCCAGGAGCAGGTCCCACTGGCATCATCCCAGGAGGAGGAGGGCCCAGCATTGGCATCATGGGAGGGACTCCCATATGAGGTGCAGGCATCATACCAGGGCGAGGAGGACCCGGGAGACTGGGGGGAGGTGGGATCATCGCTCCTGCAGGAGGAGGGGCAAAGAATGGAGCAGGCGGTATCTTTCCTTGTTGAAATGCAGCTGTTGTTTTGTGGATCAGGCTCTGAGCCTGCTCTTCCATCCACTTCTGATAGTAGTCTTTCACATTCTCTTTGTGTTTCCTACCACTGCAGTGCGTCTTTCTCACAGATGGGGAGTCATGGGTGAGGTACGTATCGCAGCAGTCACAGTAAAACTTGGGCATGTTGCACTGCAGGCCGTTGGCCACTCCATTCCCCTTGTATATATATTTTAAATTATGAATCAAACTAGGAGGGAAATGTGCAGTTTTGAGGGGTACTTAATTTGCATTGGGCTAGGGAATTTTTTTCAACTTTGGCTTTATACTTTGAACTGGGATGTGTGATGAACTTGTTAATATTATTTAATTAAGCACGAGAGTAGTGATGCCAACCCTTCAGAAATGCCAAAGAGAAGCTGGAAAGTGCTTCCTTTATGCGAAAAGATGCAAGTTATCCACTTAAGGAAAGATGTAAAAAAATCGTATGCTGAGGTCGCCAAGATCTATGGTAAGAATGAATTTTCTATGCTTGAATTTGTGGGAAGGAAGAAGAAATTTGTGCTAGTTTTGCTGTTGCATCTTGAACTGCAGAAGTTGCTACTGCAGTGTGCTATGTAAGTGCTTAGTTAAGATGGAAAAGGCATTAAATTGTAGGGTTTAGTATTGCCCACTGGAAGTCACGGAATGTTAACCCTGAAATAAGGAGGGACTGCCATACCCTTCTATTCATTAGAAGACAGTCAATAAATCTAACCAATACTAAGAAAACAGGAATGAATTTCCACCTCTTGAAAAGGGAAATAGAGAAAAATTTGTGGGCAAATTTTAAAACCAGCACATTAGCTAATACCATTTATCTGTTTAAAAATATAGCAAGAATTCATGGTATGGATATGGAAACTGAAGACATTAAATTATTATTTTCAAGAAATCAAGATTGCCTACCACTCACTATATGACAGCATGTAAGTTTAGTGCATACATGGAAACAGCTAAAAATAGAACTACAAATTTCTTCAGACATGCACTTTATAAATACATAAATCCGGCCAGTGCCGCGGCTCACTAGGTTAATCCTCCGCCTTGCGGCGCCAGCACACCGGGTTCTAGTCCCGGTCGGGGTGCCGGATTCTGTCCTGGTTGCCCCTCTTCCAGGCCAGCTCTCTGCTATGGCTCAGGAGTGCAGTGGAGGATGGCCCAACTCCTTGGGCCCTGCATCCCATGGGAGACCAGGATACACACCTGGCTCCTGCCTTCGGATCAGCGCACCAGCCGTGGCAGCCATTGGAGAGTGAACCAACGGCAAAGGAAGACCTTTCTCTCTGTCTCTCTCTCTCACTGCCCACTCTGCCTGTCCAAAAAAAAAATTAAATAAATAAATAAATAAATATGTAAATCCTAACCTAGCAGGTATCCAGAGCCTTATAAATCAGTATCTCTGGGGGCTGGCGCTGTGGTATAGCGGGTATGCCGCCTGCAATGCCGGCATCCTATATGGGTGCCAGTTTGAGTCCTGGCTGTTCCACTTCTGGTATGGCTCTCTGCTATGGCCTGGGAAGGCAGTAGAAGATGGCCCAAGTCCTTTGACTGCTTCTCTCATGTGGGAGACCCAGAAGAAGCTCCTGGCAACTGGCTTCAGATAGGCATAGCTCCAGCCATCACGGCCAGTTGGGGAGTGAACCAGTGGATGGAAGACCTCTCTCTTTCTTTCTGCCTCCCCTTCTCTCCGTGTAACTCTTTCAAATAAATAAATCTTTAAAAATAAATAAATAAAACTGTATCTCTGGTTGCTAGGAATGGGGGTAGGATGACCAATGACATTCTTCATTTTATCTGTATCACTGATTATTTTTTACAATGAGAAAGATGTTTGTGTATTGCTTGTAATTAAAAACACACATTTGTGTAAACCATGCATATGAATACAAAATATGAAAGGCAGAAGGACTTAGTGGAAAGGACTGGTGTACAGGCTGACATAAATATTGGGTAAATGTGATTGCGCCCTGAGAGATGGATTGCTCACAAAACATGAGGGTCACTCCCGAGACTATGGTGCATCCTCAGGTAATGTTCTTCCTAGGTATATCTCTGCATTATGGTCACCTCCCTTAAGCTGTCGGTTACCTAAAATACTAGTAGGATAATGAAAGCAGATGCAATAAGCAGAGCTGACTGGCCAGCTTCAGTATGGTCAGCCTCCCTTAATTACAAATAGTTCACCATACAAGCTCCCATGGTGAACAACTGACCGGTACCTTGAGGTGAGAAGGGTTACAAGAGATCAGCAAAGCCAGTGCCAAACATCCCAAGTGCTTTCATACTTTCGTTGCTCATGTTCCAAGCCTGGAGCCTGGGAAGTAGTTAAGATTGTTCTTGTTTGGGAGAAGGGCTTGGATTCTTCTAGCAAAACAACCCTATCAGCGAGGAATACTTTCAACTACAAGAACCAGAACTTCTGACACATGCTGGCTTAAACAAGGATGGATTTCTTTTTCTCATATGAAATATTGACAATCCAGAGCCTCTCGTCACTTCTGCATGTGACCAGGAAAACATGTCACGGTTTTTCCAGCTGCCACCATGGACTTGTTACCACCCAAGTTGTGGGTCCACTTCTTGGTGAGCAGAAATCAAAGCTTCCACCAAAAGTAGTTGCCACACAAAGTAATTTATTTACACAAATAAGGAGACCACAGGGAATCGTTTCCAAAGCTCTGGATCTCCTAGCAAAGGAGAGTGGGTGTCTTTTATCTACAGGAAAATGAATATGCAAGACGGGAAGCACTTGTCATCACAAGCACAAGTGGGCACAAGCTTACACAGGCGCAGTTTAGAAATAACATTGCTTATGGGATGGTAATAAGACTTAAGTTCCTCCTGGGTGAAGATCTTAGTATTAACATTACAGCAAAATCAATTCTCGGACATTTGTGCACACTCAGTTGTCCTGACTGTGGTCATGACTGGCTCCAGATAGCTACTTGGGTCAGTTGAAGGTATCTATTTTCTCTAGGAGAGCCTGAAAGACAATTTTTGGTGAAACATTACTCTTTTTCCTGATTATTTATTGGAAGGGCTTCCTCAAACTCTGATTGTACGGGTTGTATAGTCAGGCTGGAGTTGGGAAAGTGTCTGGGGTTGGGAGCTAACATTGTCTGCTATGTAACCATTTTATTCACTTGTTCTTTGCCTGGAAGTCAAGTCTTTCTCACATTTCTCCCAAGCCTATCCGTAAGAAGCTCCCAGAAGATATGCACTTCCTGATGTCGATAGTCACTGTGTTTGTCGTGATGCCCATTTGTGTCACCTGGTCTCTGCTTTAGATCACACTTCATTGCAAAAAAGAAGGTGTTTTCTGTACAATTCTGTCTAATAAGTCTGTCCTTTGCCATTTCTACATTGTCCTCTACATGTTAAAATAGGACCCTAGTGGTTGTAACAGTGGCTTTTAAAAATATATGTCCACCTCCTTATCTCTAGTGAAGATGACTTAATTTGGAACAAGAGTCCTTAAAGATGCAATTATCTCAAGAATCTTGAGATGAAATCGCCCTTCACTTCCTAAGTGGGTCCTAAATCCAAAGTGACAAGTGTCTGTGTAAAAGACACAGTGGCCATTTGGCCTAGTGGTGAAGACGCCAGATAAGAAGCCAATATTCCACATTCAAATCCCTGGGTTAAATTCCCAGCTCCAGCACCTGGGTCCAGCTCTCTGCTAATGCACTCCCCTGGAAGCAACAGATTGTGTCTCAAGTAGTTAGGTCCCTGTCACCCATATGGGAGACCAAGATTGAGTTCCTAGTCTGGTTCAGCTCAGATATTATGGGCATTTAGGGAGTGAATTCTGTATCTGTCTGTTCGTGTGTGTCTCTGCCTCTAGGACAAATGTTTACTTCAAGAGACAGACATAGAGGGCAATGCCATGTAAGGACCGTGGTGAAGATTGGAGTCAGGAGATCACAAGACAAAGAATGTCAGTGGTCAGGGCTGGTGCTGTGGCATAGTGGGTACAGCCACTGCCTACAGTGCCAGCATTCCATGTGGGTGCCGGTTCATGTCCTGGCTGCTCCACTTCTGATCCAGCTCTCTGCTGTGGTCTGGGACAGCAGTGGAAGATGGCCCAAGTCCTTGGACCTCTGCACCCACGTGGGAGACCTGGAGGAAGCTCCTGGCTCCTGGCTTCGGATTGGCACAGCTCCAGCCGTTGTTGCCAACTGGGGAGTGAACCAGCAGATGGAAGACCTCTCTCTCTTTCTGCCTCTCCTTCTCTCTGTGTAACTCTGACTTTCAAATAAATAAATAAATCTTTTTAAAAAATGTCAGCAACCAACTCAAGGAGGAAGATGCAAAGAAGCGTTCCCCCCCAGAACCTTCAGAATGAGCAGAGCCCTGCAGACAGCTTGATGTTGGACTAATTAATAGCCAGCATAACTATGACAGCACACACTTCCTGTCATTTGAAGTCAGTCACCCAACTTGTGAGATTTTTATGGCAGTCCTAATGATCGTGTTTTTTTTTTTAACTATCTGTGAAACCAACAAATACCTAGAATCTTGTCTATAGAATTCAAAAGGCAATTCAAGTCATCTAGAGTTAATAGACAGTCAAAATCAGTCTGATTTTATAATTTTAAATCAAAACTAATCCTGACTTTTGTGCTAAGTCTACAGGGCATTCCAATTTAACAAAAAGGAGCTTTTCCTTAGTAATATCCCAAATTGTGGATTCAGTCCAGCCAATTTCCCACTTATTGATCCAGAGCAATAACTTTGTCAGGCTGAGTTCCAAATTCAGATAAATGTCCCTTTTTTTCTGTGCCCCTTTTAAAAATGGATTTTAATGACAGTACATTTTCCCAGCTCCTTCTGAAAATGTAACTCCAAACCAAGTAGGATGACCCAAGAAGATCTGAACAATTAAATGTCCGTCCCATTTACAGCCTGGTGCATCACAGCCAATTTTATTGCAGATTAGAAATCTAATCATTGTTAAGGGGTTTTTTTTCAATACCAACTTAAAGCTATTCCCATAACATCATACTCGCAATCTGTCACTTGTATGCTACTGGCAAAGATGGACGGTACATTAATAGTCAGAAATATTTTTAAATATCTTATTGAGTGAAGAAAAAAGAGGAAGAGCTTCAGGTGACATTTCAAAATAACTGATGATCATATGAGGTGGTCCTGTGTGGTAATCTGTCACACATATATCCTAGAAGAAAAAGGATTAGGAACCACCACAAGATAGCAACCTACTGTTGTCAGATAGAAAAATGCATGGACTTGGGGATCATCTGGCTTGAGATTTAAACTCTGACTTCTCTGTTGTGTAACTTTCAAGGGTTTCCTTAGTTTTTTCTGAGACCTACTTGGGATAAGTTGAGTAGGAACAAACGAGGGCTCATGAAAGTAACCAACCCAATGACTGACACTTAACAGGCCTTCAACAACTACTGGCTTCCTTCTCTGGACCTCATTCCCTTGTGACTTTTTCCTTAGCTTTCCCCAAGTGTCCAACTTAGAAAGTGCATGGCTCTTTTTGTGGATGTAGGGTTCTTTACTCCTTAAGTTCCTTAAAACCCACAACATCAGGACGTGTGCCACAGTGTCACCCACTTCAGAATTCCCTCATCTGTCTCATGGTTTGGGGACCAAGTCACCCTCCCAGATCAAGGATCCATCCCTAGAATTCCCCTGGACTGCCAACTGGATCCAGGGGCTAGTACCCCTGGAGCAGGCTCTAGCTCATGTGCTCACTTACCCACCAGAATTCTCTCTCTCTCTCTCTCTCCCCCTCTCTCTCTCCCTCTTTCTCTCCCTCTCTCTCTCTTATTGCTTTCTTTTTTAAAGCTTTTATTTATGTATTTGAGAGGCAGAGTTACAGACAGAGAAAGGTCTTCATCTGCTGGTTCACTCCCCAAATGGTTGCAAGGGCTGGAGCTGGGCCAATCCAAAGCCAGGAACTGGGAGTTTCGTCAGGGTCTCTCATGTGGTTGCAGGGGCCCAAGCACATGGGCCATCTTCTACTACTTTCCCAGGCCATAGCGGAGAGCTGGATGGGAAAAGGAGCAGCCAGAACACAAACTGGTGCTCATGCGGGATGCTGGCACTGCAGGTGGAGGCTTAACCTACTACACCACAGGGCCGGCCCCATCTCATTGCTTTTTCTTCAAAGCATCCCAAGCCTCAGCCTTCCCCATATCCTAGAAAGGTAGGTGATTAACTTAGCAACTTCCAGCCCTTTTCCCCAAGGTTAGGATCGAGAGTACATTGACTAATTCACTTAGTTACCGTTCTCTTTTCACCTGTTCTCAAGTTTTCAGCCACCACCTCTCTCTTATCTGAATAGGCACCAGCACCAAGAAGTCATTAGTTCAATTATCCAATAAGGACAATAGTGCCCAGACACTGTTCTGGGACTTAGGGATATTGCAGTTACCAAAATTAAAAACCGGGGCCAGTGCCGTGGCTCACTTGCATAATTCTCTGCCTGCAGCGCTGGCATCCCATATGGGTGCCGGGTTCTAGTCCCGATTGCTCCTCTTCCAATCCAGCTCTCTGCTGTGGCCCAGGAAGGCAGTGGAGGATGGTCCAGGTGCTTGGGCCCTGCACCTGCATGGGAGACCAGGAAGAAGCACCTGGTTCCTGGCTTTGGATCAACACAGCGCCAGCAATAGCGGCCATTTGGGGTGTGAACCAGAGGAAGGAAGACCTTTCTCTCTGTCTCTCTCTCTCTCTCTCTCTCTCACTATCTAACTCTGCCTGTCAAAAATAAATAAATAAAAACTGAAGCTCTTGTGCCACCTGTTTACTATTAGAAAGGATGGAAGAGGCCAGCTCTCTGCTGTGGCCAGGGAGTGCAGTGGAGGATGGCCCAAGTGCTTGGGCCCTGCACCCCATGGGAGACCAGGAGAAGCACCTGGCTCCTACCATCGGATCAGCGTGGTGCGCCGGCCACAGCGCACCAGCCGCGGCAGCCATTGAAGGGTGAACCAACAGCAAAAAGGAAGACCTTTCTCTCTGTCTTTCTCTCTCTGTCCACTCTGCCTGTCAAAAAGAAAAGAAAAGAAAGGATGGAAGATGCATAAGCAGTCAAAAATATAAGGGAGACAAGTGAAAAGGGCCTTAAGGAAAATAAATGGGGAAATGGAATGGTTTGGGAGAGGTGCATTTGAGCCAGGAACCAAGACCTGACCTGATTGTAAGGAAGAAGCTCAGGACCGGCATTGTGGTGCAGTGAGCTGAGCCATGGCTTGCAGCACCAACATCCCATGTGGCCATCAGTTCAAGCCCCAGCTGCTCTACTTCTGATCCAGCTCCCTGCTAATGTCTCTGGGAAAGAAGTGGAAGATGACCCAAGTGCTTGGGCCCCTGCCACCCACATGGAATACCTAGAAGGAGTTCCAGACTCCTGACTTGATCCTGACCCAACCCCAGCCATTGTTGCAATTTAGGGAGTGAACTAGTGGATGAAGATCTGTCTCTCTCCATGTCTCTCTGCCTCTCTCTGTAACTCTCTTTCAAATAAATTTTTAAAAAGAAAAGGAGGGAAGAAGCTGGCCTTGCAGAAGTCTGCAGAGAATGAACGAAGCTCCTCAGGTTTGCAGGGTCTGTATTCCAAAGCCAGGTAACCTTCCAATACCTTCAGTTCACCCTTGTGAGTGGGCCTTTGTGTGGCCAAAATTCTCTACACCCCCTCCCACTCAAGCCTCTGAGATTCCAGCCTACTTCTATCACATCTCACACTCAGAACATATCTGGTGAAAGCCAGGTCCTCGGGATTTGTTCATTCATTAATCCTTTCGTTTAAACAAACATTGGGTTAATAGTCATGGTATTGCAAGCAATGCAATAAGGTGGTGTGGAATACAGATCAATGAGGCATGGACTCCAGCTTCAAGGAGCTTGGAGTTCAAGTTGACCTTAATCAGTGGTTGCATGTGAAGGTGTGGCAGGGGTAATGATGCAAAGGTTATCACTGGCAAAGAAAGGCATGGAGGTCTTCTAAGCCAGGCTATAGAAATAAAAATGGAAGCCATCAAGGGGGCTGATACACAGTAAAATGATGATCAGATAAGAGGGTAGAAAATGGGCCAGGTGAGAATTGGTGAGAGACTGAATTAAGTGAGAAGCCATGGGCATGGCAGGGAGGGGGTGGAAGCACAAGTTTTAAAGAGGAGTAAAAGATGGGGTCAACGCTGTGGCGCAGCGGGTTAACATGCTGGCCTGAAGTGCCAGTATTCCATATGGGCTCCAGTTCTAGTCCCAGCTGCTCCACTTCCAATCCAGCTCTCTGGTATGGCCTGGGAAAGCAGTGGAAGATGGTTCAAGTCCTTGGGCCCCTGCACTCACGTGGGAGACCTGGAAGAAGCTCCTGGCTCCTGGCTTTGAATCGGCACAGCTCCAGCTATTGTGGCCATCTGGAGTGAACCAGCGGATGGAAGACCTCTCTCATTCTCTCTCTCTCTCTCTCTCTCTCTCTTTTTCTCTCTCTCTGCCTCTCTCTGTAACTCTGTCTTTCAAATAAAATAAAAAAATAAATCTTTTCCAAAAAAATGGAGGAGGAAAAGATTGGATGTACTTAAGTATCTGACAGTCTAGCGAGGAAGACATTGTGGCACTTTGTTACTCTCCACTGGCCAATTATCCATAAGATAATTCAGAGTTGGTGGAGCAAAGAGCTGGGATAGTGCAAAGAGACAGAGCAATGGAATGATAGATGAGAAGGGGCCCTGTCAGGCAGATCCTAAAGTCATGGCAGGCATCCCTAATCAATCACAACATGCCTTATCATTGAATTCAGATGTGGCTTTAGATCCTTTTTCAACACAAGGCTCCAGGGAGAGAGGACAAAAATCCATCAGAGTTGTGGCACTAATTGAAACCTACTTGCCAATTTTGTTTCTGGGCTGTGAGTGCCGTAACACAAAATTTGGTCATCGTTTAACAGGCAACAGGAAGCCATTGATGATTTTTGGAGGGGACAACCGATATACAGAGGACATCAGTTCGGTAGAGATGTGAAAATTGCACTGCTGGCGTAACTAAGAGACTGCAGGCAGGCAGATGAATCCAAACTTGACTTCATGATTTTGATGGCTAAGAACTGAGCAAATGGGAAAACAGGGTAAAGATTAATTCGCAGTATGTTCTTAAAATTTTCCAAAACATTGTATTTTAAGATGCCAATGTCCTCATTTCTTTCTGGTTATCTTATCTCCATGTTTATGCATACTAGCTGTGATTCTGTCTTGTATCTGTCCACATGACTGTAAACTTAGCACGTGTCATGTTTGAATTTCAGAATCGATTCTATAGAAATGATTTCAAGAAATGTATTCCTAAGGGGCCTTTCACTGTGTCTTTTGTCCCTTTTTAATGTTGTTCTGGCTTTCCTCTCCTGGAAAAAGTGACACCGAAATTCAATGAGAGCAACCATGAAAGAAAAGTTAGCAAAACGGATAAGATTTTGGTTACAGTTGAAATACCATTTGAACGGTGCTTCCAAAATTCAGGTGTGTCCAATGTGAGAGTATTAGGAGGTGGTTAAGCCAGGAGTATCCCTTTTTCATCAAGGGGATTAAGACCCTTTGTATCACCTAAGCCTAGCTTGCCCACCCACTTTGTGCCACAGGAGGACCCAGCGAGAAAGCCCTCACCAGACGCCAAATGCCAGCACCTTGATCTTGGAGTGCCCAGGATGCAGACTACAAGAAATAGATTTCTTTTTTAATTAATTAATTTAGTTATTTTTTGACAGGCAGAGTTAGACAGTGAGATAGAGAGACAGAGAGAAAGGTCTTCCTTCCGTTAGTTCACCCCCCCCCCCCAAATGGCGGCTACAGCCGGCGCACTGCGCCAATCCGAAGCCAGGAGCCAGGTGCTTCCTCCTGGTCTCCCATGCGGGTGCAGGACCCAAGCACTTGGGCCATCCTCCACTGCCTTCCCAGGCCACAGCAGAGAGCTGGCCTGGAAGAGGGGCAACTGGGACAGAATCTGGCACCCCAACCGGGACTAGAACCCGGGGTGCCTGCGCTGCAGGCGGAGGATTAGCCTAGTGAGCCGCGGCGCCGGCCAGAAATAGATTTCTGCCCCTGCTAAGCTCCCAAAGCCTGCAGTATCCTGTTGATGAAGTGCAAATGGAATAAGATGCAGTGGACTCCAGGCCTAACCCAGCGAAGCCTTCAGCACAGGATGTGAGCATTTCGTTATAGTACACGTACTTCCCTTTGTCCTCATGCCAAGAGGAACTTGCTGAAAAAGACATCCACGGCAGAGAGGTCATCCCTAGGAGTTGAATGGGTAATGTACCAGGAATCTGGAGGTTTTCACTGTAAGCCAGGAGTCAAGGATGAATGACCCTCTCAATGACAGTTTTCCTACTTGGAAAAGAGGAGAGCTGAAACAGATGTTCTAATAATTGCCTCCATTTTATTCTAATCTTCTCTGATTCCCTACGGGGCTCTGCAAGGCTGCAGTGGGAGCGGCCATTGGCTATGCCCAAGGGAAGGAGTAAGCGTCTTTCCATAATGAAGAGAGACCCTGAAGGATGAGCGGCCACTGGCGGTTCTGATCACTCTTTTGTGTTTGACAGCTGCAAGTTAGCCCCCAAACTTCTGGCCATGGACTGAGAATGTTGCTAGGATCCCCCAAAAATACCTGGGGTCATTTCAGGACACTGAAAATGAGAATGTGTGTTCCTCCAAATTTAGAGTGTGCCTGTGCATCCCATCCCACTGATATCAGGAAGTATTTGCCATGGGGACTTCCACCCTGATGAATGATGAGGGCTTAAACAGTTTTCCAAATCTCTTGGAACTTGCAAGGCAGCCTGCGTTTCATCCCACATTGCTCTATCACGACAACCAAATCAGCACCATATGGCGGATGAGACTCGGGTTATGGAGCACAGGGCCTGCCTCTGAGGACATCTGGAAGTCCTTTAGCACATGGACTCTGAGTGACTTGAATGGATCATTTATACTTGGTCTTGGGCCTGGGTGCTGGAGATAACCACTGCCGTGCCTTATCTGGAGTGGAACAGAGCTTCTAAGCTAATAAGAGGCCTTTCCTACCCAAATAACACTTTCATTTGGTTATTGTTTCTATTTCTTGGACAATCTGTCTTTTTCTGGAACATGTGATCTTTATGGGATAAATGGCTCTGAATTCTCAAAACTCAGGGCCAAGTGGTACTCTCCAGTACCTAGGTTGCAATAACCCGAAGAAGAACAGGGAATGGGTCCTATAGCATGTAGGGCCACTGATACTGAGGCTTACTGCTTTGTGGAGGTGAACCAGGGAGTACTTAAGGGGAATCTGAGCACCAGGATATATCATTTAGTATCATCTTTGTGGAACTAGGACATGGGAACATCACCTGAATGCATACTTTGCCTCTTGTTGAAGTGGATGTCCCACTTTACCTTGTTCTCCAAAATTTCTAAGACAGGTATTTCAATGGTACCTTGGCCAATGTACCATTAAAAATATATCCATTGGGACTTTTCACAAGTATGTGTGCACACAGACACCAAAGTTCATAACCTCTGTACAAATAACTTCCCACAAGAAACATCTTTCCAGAACACAGGAAAACTCACTGCTGTCAGAATTGTAAAAATATGATGGGGCTGGCATTGCGGCACAGTGGGTTACCTGCAGTGCTGGGATCCCATATGGGTGTCTGTTGAGTCCTAGCTGCTCTACTTTGAATCTAGCTCCGTGTTAATGCATCTGGGAAAGCAGTGGAGGGCAGCCCAAGTCCTTGGGTCCCTGTACCCTTCTGGGAGACTCAGATGGAGTTCCAGGCTCCTGATTTTGGTCTGGTCCAGCCTCAGCCTTTGTGGTCATTTGGAGAGTGAGCCAGTGGATGGAAGTTTCTCTCTCTTTCTCTCTCTCTCTCTCTCATCTCTATCTCTATCTATCTCTATCTCTATCTCCCTCCCTCTCTCTCCCTCATTCCTTCCATATCTCTGTAACTCTGCCTTTCAAATAACAAGTAAACCTTTAAAACAATATATATTGTGATTATTATGACCATTATCCTACTTCAGTATCTATTATTTCTGTGTAAAACTACAACAGAAAATTACTTAAATCATGTGAAAACTATTACTAGGTACAGTAGGATGTTAAATAATGGGTCCCAAAGATGATGGGGCTCTAACCCCTGGAGCCTATAAATGCTACAATACATAGAGAAAGGGAATTTGCAGATATGGTTAAGTTGAGGATCTTGAGATACATAGATTATCCCAGATTATCTTATCTAATAGATGTTATAAGAAGAAGGCAGGGGATATTTGACACAGAAGAGACAGCTTTGTGACTGCAGAGGCAGGAATTGGCACGAAGTAGCCAAGTACCCAGTGCCTTCAGCTGCCAGAGAAAGCTGCCCAGGGAGCATCCCCACGCTACCACCTCTATTCTGGCCCATGGAATATGATTTCAACCTCTGGGCCTCTAGAGATGTGAGCAAAAATATTTCTGGTGTTTAATTCACCAAATTAGTGGTGCTATGTCACGTCACCTGAGGATGTTAATACAGGTGAAGAAGAGCATTTCTGTTTAAGGTCAAGTTGTTTTAAAGTGAGACCTGCAATTCCTCTAGGGTGGAGGGGGGTGTGCAAAGACTTAGCAAGAGCCATGTAACCCAGGAGAAATTTAAGCAACTCCAATTGCAAATCCTCAGTGCCCTACAGCTCTTTCCTGGAATCAAGCTTCTGGGAAGCTGGCCATGGTCAAGGTGCTGGTGGTCCTCTCCTATCACTGTTCCTTCCATGTCACCTCCTCCCACTATATAAATGAAAGACATCACTCCCATCCATCCTGACTCTTACTATGCTGTGTACCCTAGGGCATGAAAATGTCCAGAGCATTCCAACAGTGGGTGTCCAAGAAACTCCTTTGCATCAATGCACCATAAATTCCTGTGAAGTTTTGGGTCATTTTTATACTATGATATCTCTATTAAAGCCAAAGTATGGCATTCTGAACTATGTTGCAATAGTCTGAGGTATACAGCAGACTGAGGTAGAAGGAGAAATGGTGGAGCCGGTGTTGTGGTGAAGCGGGTTAAGTCACTGCCGGCAGTGCCAGCATTGCAAGTGGATACTGGTTCAAATCTTGGCTGCTCCACTTCTGATCCAGATCCCTGCTAATGAGCCTGAGAAGGCAGCAGAGAATGATGCAAGTACTTAGCCCCTACACACACGTGGGAGATGTAGTTCCTGGTTCCTGGTTTTGATCTGGCTTACCTATGGCCATTGCAGCCATCCAGGTAGATGAAAGATCTCTGTCTCTCCCTCTCTCTGCACCCCACCACCAAAACCAAATTGTCTTTCAAGTAAACTAAGTAAATAAATCTTCAACACAAAAAAGGAGAGATGGCGATTCCTTAATGACATTACTTCTTTATCTTCTATTAATGATGTGTCCACTGTTTCTTAGGGATGTCTGGTGAGAGCGAAGCAAAGATTTATTTATTTATTTATTTATTTGAAAGGCAGAGTTACAGAGAGAGAGGGAGAAAGAATGGTCTCCCATCTGCTGGTTCACTCTCCAAATGAACTTGGGCTTGGCAGGTTCGAAGCCAGGAGCCAAGAGCTACTTCCAGGTCTCCCAGGTGAGTGGCAGGGTCCCAGACACTTGAGCCATCCTCCGCTGCTTTCCCAGGTACATTAGCAGGAAGCTGGCTCAGAAGAGGAGTGGCTGTTACACAAACTGGCACCCACAGGGGATGCTGGCTTCGCAGGCAGCAGCTTTACCTGTTACACCACAACACCAGCCCTTGTCTTTTTCTTTGGTTATTCTCATGGTGCCTAAATTATTCCTTTGCCATTGTCCCAAAGTTCTTGAATACTCTGTTGTTTATATGGTCTTCTTTGTCTTTGCTTTTCCATTTTAGAGGTTTCTATTTTTTTTTTTTTTTTGACAGGCAGAGTTAGACAGTAAGAGAGAGAAAGAGAGAGAAAGGTCTTCCTTTTGCCGTTGGTTCACCCCCCAAGTGGCCACTATAGCCGGCGCGTTGCGGCCGACGTGCTACACCGATCCAAAGCCAGAAGCCAGGTACTTCCTCCTGGTCTCCCATGTGGGTGCAGGGCCCGAGGACCTGGGCCATGCTCCACTGCACTCTCAAGCCACAGCAGAGAGCTGAACTGGAAGAGGAGCAACCGGGACAGAATCCGGCGCCCCAACCGGGACTAGAACCCGGGGTGCCGGCGGCGCAGGCAGAGGGTTAGCCTAGTGAGCCATGGCGCCAGCCTTAGAGGTTTCTATTGAGACACCTCCAGTTCCAGGATTCTTTCCTAAGCTATGCCCAGTCTACTGGTCAGCCTTCATTTCCATTCCAGTTTTTTGGTCATTAAAGATCTTTTTTTATATTTTCTTCGAATTTCCATCTGTCTGTTTCCACTACCCCTCTGTTGTTGCATGCTCTCTCTTAACGTGCTCATTACAGCTTTTTTAAGTTCCTGGTCTGATCTCCATGCCTTTGACACATGAGCCTCATTCTGAGGTTTGCTCCAACTCTTGCAATGGCGTTTTTGCTTCTAGTGTGCCTTGTACTGTTCTTCTTGGTAGCCAGGCATGGTGTGCCGGGTAAAAGGAATGGAAGCAAATGGGTCTTCAGTAATGTGTGTTCTGGAAAGATGTTTCTTGTGGGACGTTATTTTTACATTTTACCTGGCATGGTCCCTAGCTCTTCCACAGAACCTTTTATTCACGATTACCAATGGACTCCTTGTGCCAAACCCACTAGACATTTTGTATCATGCTTGACAAATAGCCTAAAAAAAATTAAAAGCAAATTGATGAAAAGTTGAATCAAGGGGCCAAGGTTTTCACACAGTCACTTAAGCTGCTGTTTCCAATGCCATCATCCCATATTAGAATGCCAGTTCAAGTCCCCACTGCCCCACTTCTAATCCAGTTTCCTACTAGTATGCCTGGGAGGCAGCAGATGATGGCCCAAATTCTTGGGCCCCTGCTACCCATGTGGGAAACTAGAATCGAGTTTCTGGCTCCTGGCTTCAGCCTGGCCCAGCCCTGGCTGTGGCAGACTTTTGGGTAGTGAACCAGCTGATGGAAGGTCTCTTTCTGTTTTTCTTTTTCTATCACTCTGCCTTTCAAATAAACCTTAAAATTCTAATCAGGCAACTAACTGTCAGACTCAGAAGCAAGTACTAGTAGTAAGCAAAGTAGAATTCAAAGCAAAATCTAAGAAATGAGAATAAGGGGCCAGTGCTGTGGCATAGGAGGTGGGGCCACTACCTTCAGTGCCAGCATCCTATGTGGGCACTGGTTCAAGTCTCAGTTGCTCTGTTTCTGATCGAGCTCTCTGCTATGGCCTGGGAAAGCAGTACAAGATGGACCCCTGCACCCCTGTGGGAGACAAGGAAGAAGCTCCTGGCTCCTGGCTTCAGATCAGCCCAGCTCCGGCCATTGCAGCCATTTGGGGTGTGAATCACTGGATGGAAGACCTCTCTCTGCCTCTGCCTCTCACTGTCTGTAACTCTGCCTTTCAAATAAATAAATAAATCTTAAAAAAAAGAAATGAGAATAAGAAAGTCATTTTATATCGTAAAGTTTAAAATTAACAGAGAAAGTACAATTGATTTGAATCATTCTGCATGAGATGACATATACTAAAATACGTAAAAGAAAACATTGATGTAATTTTGGAAAAATGACCAAAAAGTTCATGTTCAAAGTTGTATTTTCTTAAACTATCTATGTCTTGGTAAGATTAAATAGTCCTCTTAAAAAGCACACAAATAATAGAATATGTAAGTCTAAATTAAGAGATGATAGATTCAGGGATTTTTCTTGCTTTAATTAACACTACTAACCACATTTTAGATCAAATAATAGTGAATCAAGTCCTCCCAAAACAAATATTCCATGCCAAATTCTTTGGTCATATGCAATAAAATTTGATTTTAAAGAAAAAATGTTAAGGAGATAATCAACCACATGAAAATTCTAAACTATTGTCAATTACAACTCCTCAAATGAAGAAGAGCTCAAAACTCAAGACACAAAATAATTAGAAATAATAATGTAAATATCAAACACTGATATTTGTTGGATATAGACAAAGTTGAATTCTAGGAAAGCTCAAAGCATCAAATTGCTTCATTATAAACTAGAAACATTAAAAATAAATGAACTAAACATGCAACACAGGAAATTAGCAAAAGGAAACAAAATAAAGGTAAGTACTAGTTAAGATAAAGGGAAAATGAATGAATAAGAAATAAAATCCAAATTGATAAGTAAATTTTAGAGCCGATTTACTGACCACAAAATGGTCAGAACTTTAGTGAGATTATAACACAAGATTATAAATGAGAATGGCATAACTATAAATACAGAAGATGTTTTACCATAAAACACTATGCACAAATCTATGAACTGATGTGCTAGTTCAATGAATTTTTTTCCAGCAAAACAAAAGTTCCAAAACAGACATAAAGGTGAAAACAGAAATAACCACCAAAAAATGCTTAATAATTTTAAGGAAGTCTCAAATGGAACTGGGCTCATTTACCGGTGAGTTGTGGTTGTTCCAAACCAAGTAAAAATTAACAGATTCCTGACACCGGATCCTCAAAAGGAAACCTTTGATAATTTTTCAGTTATGAATACAGAAGGAATCCGGTAAAAAGATACCAGCAAAGCAAATTTAGGCATATCTTACATATGAAGAATCTTCAAAAAGTCTAAGCAAAGTGGAATTAAAAGATAAGTTACTTTGGTAAAAAAAAAAAAACTTCGTGAAATTCGTGCATAATTTTCTCATAAAATGCATTCCCTGTGCATGAACTTTTTGAAGACTCCTCAAAGATCACACTCAGTGAAAAAGCATAACAGTGTTTCCCACGAATGGCAAAAATGGATCAATCTTCAGAAACACTATGAACATAATTAATTACGTAAGTGGATCAAAGGACATTGTGCAAGGCATGTCATTGTCTTTTTTTTTTTTAAGAAGTATTTTAAAATGGAATATTTGTTGTTAACTTTTTAAAAATCTGGCCTTTTTGTAAAATAAGGATAAGAGAATATTCAGGGGCCGGCGCTGTGGCACAGCAGGTTAAAGCCCTGGCCTGGCGGCTCACTAGGCTAATCCTCCGCCTAGCGGCGCCGGCACACCGGGTTCTAGTCCCGGTCGGGGCGCCGGATTCTGTCCCGGTTGCCCCTCTTCCAGGCCAGCCCTCTGCTGTGGCCAGGGAGTGCAGTGGAGGATGGCCCAGGTGCTTGGGCCCTGCACCCCATGGGAGACCAAGAAAAGCACCTGGCTCCTGGCTCCTGCCATCGGATGCGGCGGCCATTGGAGGGTGAACCAACGGCAAAGGAAGACCTTTCTCTCTGTCTCTCTCTTTCTCACTGTCCACTCTGCCTGTCAAAAAAAAAAAAAAAAAAAGCCCTGGCCTGCAGTGCCGGCATCCCATATGGGTGTCAGTTCGCGTCTCAGCTACTCCACTTCTGATCCAGCTCTCTGCAATGGCCTGGGGAAGCAGTAGAAGATGACCCAAGTCCTTGGGCCCCTGCACCCACGTGGGAGACCCGGAAGAAGCTCCTGGCTCCTGGCTTCAGATAAGCTCAGCTCCAGCCGTTGCAGCCATCTGGGGAGTGAACCAGCAGATGGAAGACCTCTCTCTCTCTCTCTCTTTCTGTCTCTACCTCTCTCTGTAACTCTGTCTTGCAAATAAATAAAATAAATCTTTTAAAAAAGAGAGAGAGAGAATATTCAGTGACTGTGATATAAAATCTATACCTGAAAGCAACAACAAAAAACATTCTTAACCCTGGTAGTCTAGAGGCCTTTTGAAAGCCGGGAGCAGCATGGATGCCAGCACTGCTGTACTTCAGAATTAATCAAAAAGTCCTTGAAAATGCAGTAGGGAAAGAATGTGTGTTGGTCTAGCATTGTGGCACAACAGGTTAAGCCAGTGTTTGCGATGCCCACATCCCATATCAGAGTGCCAGTTCAAGTCCCAGCTGCTCCATTTCTTTTTTTTTTTTTAAGATTTATTTATTTATTTATTTGAAAGTCAGAGTTATACAGAGAGAAGAGAGGCAGGGAGAGGCAGAGAGAAAGAGAGAGAGAGAGGGGGAGAGAGAGAGAGAGAGAGAGAGAGGTCTGCCACCCGCTGGTTCACTCCCCAGTTAGCCGCAATGACCAGAGCTGCGCCAATCCGAAGCCAGGAGCCAGGAGCTTCTTCCGTGTCTCCCATGTGGGTGCAGGGGCCCAAGGACTTGGGCCATCTTCTAGTACTTTCCCAGGCCATAATAGAGAGCTGGATCATAAGTGGAGCAGCCGGGTCTTGAACCAGCGTCCATACGGGGTGCCAGTGCTTCAGGGCAGGGCGTTAATCTGCTGTGCCACAGTGCTGGCCTAAACTGCTCCACTTCTAATCCAGCTTCCTGCTAATATGCCTGGAAAGGCAGTGGAAGATGGACAAAGTACTTGGTCTGCTGCCACCAGCATGGGAGACCTGGATAAAGCTCCTGGATCCTGGCTTTGACCTGGCCAAACTCTGGCTGTTGTCATTTGGGGAGTAAACCAATAGATGGAAGCGCTCTCTCTCTCTTTCTCTCTCTCTCTCTTTCTCTCTCTCTTTTCTCTCTCTCTCTTTCTCTCTCTCTCTCTGTTCCTGCTGTTCAAATAAATAAAAATTATTTAAAAATAAAAACAACAGCATTGATTTGGTAACATTTTAGCTCTTAAGTGTACAAGCCATGTATTGTTAGCAAAGTTTCTAAGCTTCCTTCATTTTTCCACCAAAAAAAAAAAAAAGGAAAGAAAGGAAAGGAAAAAAAAATAATAGCTGTACATACCTTAGAGAAAATCTTAAGAAGGCTTAAGATAATATGTGTAAAAGGTTAGAATGGTTTCTGGTGTAGAATAAAGGTCAAGCAAATGCTATCCATAATTAAATGTTAGCCATTAATCTAGAAGACTCCTTAAACTCAGTAACAGGAAGCTAGATGTTCCAATAGAAAAACAGAAAAAGACATTAGCTAGTAGTTCTCATAAATTAGTCACTAGTAAAGTAATAATAATAATCATTGAAGATATAACAGTTTGTTGAACTGGGCAAGTAAAGAAATAAATACAAATAAAGACAACAATAAAATAACGCTTCTCATTGTGAAACATATCAAAAACGGGCAAGAACAGAAAGCAGCAGGGGCCATTGGTACTGCTTGGAGAATAATTGGTCAGAACAGGCTTTTCACAACCTAAAATTGTGCACACCCCTTAACCTAGAAAGTCCACTTCAAATAATTCATCTAAATAATACAAATAAGATCATGCATAAAGTGCAGCTATAAGAGTTCTTAATAGCACTGTGTATACGGAAGAAACATGACTAATGTAACTGTTCAAAGACGTTGGAGGGCACCTGGAAATGAAATACTGTGTGAGCAGATGCTCAGCTAGGGAGGGCGTTTGGCCCAGTGGATAAGACACCCATAGCCCATATCATAGCCCTTAGGTTCAAATACTGCCTTGGGCTCTGGCTCCCTGCTCATGAGGAGGCAGGAGGTGATGGCTCAAGGACTTGGGTCCCTGCCAGCCATGTGGGAAACCTGAATGGAGCTCCTGGCTCCTGGCTTCAGCCTGGTCCAGCCCTGGTTGTTTTGTGCATTTGATGAATGAACTCATGATGGTGGCTCACTCCCTCTTTCTTTCTTTCTGCCTTACAAACAAAACATTAAAAAATAATAATAATAGCACAAATGAATACAATGCCACCCTCACAACTATGGAAGTACATAGATTAGAAGGAAATATTTTTTCACATATTCTATAGATATTAAAATACAGATTAAGAAATTAAAACAGAATGATTTCTGCAAAGAAAGGTAGATGGCAGGAGACACACCCAGCCTCCCAGTTGCACGGAATCACATATTGTTTATTTACACTCTTGACCAATTTGCATTTCTATTTGATAAGCATGCAGGGCTTCTGTAATAATGTTCAAAAAAAAAAAAAAAAAAAGGATGAAGGCCAAGGAAGCAGAACTGGAGAAATAATTTCTATGAGAAGCTTGTCTAATTCGGTCAAGGCAACTGCCACCCCTCCCCCCTTCACCAGACCACACAGAGAGTTCAAATCCTAGGCATCCCAATTAGTGAGCATTGCCGCCACCATAAAACACCAGGACTCCCTGGCGGGCTGCAGCGCATTTCCTGCAATGGCCTCAGACTGGCTCCCTGCATCCACTCTCCCTCCAGGTGTTCCCAGAAGCAGGTATCACTCACCAACCTTCCTCCAGCTTGCAGGAGAGTGCTGCTGTCCCTTTCAAGTCATTCTCTTGTTTGCCTTCCTCCTTTGTTTATTTGAGTTCTGTGTTGGGGAGAACGGCAGGGGAGAGGAGAGAGGGAAGAATCCCAGCAGAGTTTTCTAAGAAATGCTACTCCAATTAAACTTTAAAAAAAAAAAGATTTATTTATTTATTTGAAAGTCAGAGTTACACAGAGAGAGGAGAGGCAGAGAGAGAGAGAGGTCTTCCATCCACTGGTTCACTCCCCAATTGGCTACAACAGCCAGAGCTGCATTGATCCGAAGCCAGAAGCCAGGAGCTTCTTCCAGGTCTCCCACGTGGGTGCAGGGGCCCAAGGACTTGGGCCACCTTCCACTGCTTTTCCAGGCCACAGCAGAGAGCTGGATCGAGATGAAACAGCCGTCACTCGAACCAGTGCCCATATGGGATGCCGGTACCACAGGTAGCTTTGCTGGCTAAGCCACAGCGCCGGCCCCTACAATGAAACTTAACATTTCATGTCATAAGCCATTTTAGTCACTTAATTCCACAGACCAAATTCTCTACAGTTGTATAAGTACTTTCTACATTTATTTATTTATTAATTAGAGAGAGGCCGAGAGCTGCCATCCACTAGTTCACCTTTCAAATGCTCATGATGGCCGAAGCTGGGACCAGTTCAAAGGCGGGGTCTAGGAACTCCAACCCCGTCTCCCATGTGGTTTCACAGGGATCCAAACACTGGAACCCTGGAACCATCACTCGCCCACTTCCCAGGTGTGAATTAGCAGGAAGCTAGAATCAGGAGCAGAGCCAGGACTCAGCCCCAGACACTCCACTGTGGGATGTAGACAGCGTAACCTCCAGACCAAACACCTGCATCTTGCATGAAGACTATTACCATCCCTTTCATGTTAAATGTTTCTCCCTAGAATCAAGAATTCTCAAGATATTTATGGAAAATCAGTCATCATTTCTCTGAAAGAGTTAAGACTTCAAGGTCCCGACCCACCCACCCCCAGCCTCTTTAGAACAGCATAGCAGTGCCATTTAACATACGCAGAAACTGGAAGTGACAATGAGATTGGAGAATTCAGTGCAGCTAAGAGTGAAGTGGTGGCACTTCCTAGTGCGTTTAAACGAAAGATGAGTGGGGATGGGCATACAAACAGGAACAGAGGAAAAGACCAAGCCTTTCTGTATAAATCCATACAGCAGGGCTCCGTCCTTGGAAGAATGTGTGGTGGCAAAGACAGAACCACAAGCGGAGCACTGGAAAGTCCATGTCTGGGTAGCGAAGGAGGAGGAAGATGCAGAGGCAAGAAGAGCCCGGCCAGTGCCTGGGAAAGGTGATTTAGAACTTAAATCTGCTGCTGTCCAGGAGAATGTGCTAAGAGCACTCAACACCCCACGTCTTTGAGTCTTGCCTCCCTGGACCCAAGCAACTGTGGTCCAAAAATATTCAAACATAAAAAAATGCAGGGGGCCGGCACTGTGGCATTGTGGGTAAAGTCGCAGCCTGCAGTGCCGGCATCCCATATGGGCACTGGTTCCAGTCCTGGCTGCTCCTCTTCTGATCCAGCTCTCTGCTATGGCCTGGGAAAGTAGTAGAAGATGTTCCAAGTCCTTGGGCCCCTGCACTCATGTGGGAGACCCAGAAGAAGCTCCTGGCTTTGGATTGGCGCAGCTCCAGCTCTTGCGGCCAACTGGGGAGTTAACCAGTGGATGGAAGACCTCTCTCTCTCTGCCTCTCCTTTTCTTTCTGTGTAACTCTGACTTTCAAAATCCTTTTTAAAAAATGCATCTGGGGGCTGATGCTGTGGTATAGAAGGTTAAGCATCTGCCCGTTGTGCCGTCATCCAATATGGGCACCGTTTTGAGTCCCGGATGCTCTACTTCCAATACAGCTTCCTATTGATGCCTTGGGAAAGCAGCGGAAAGTGGAGCAAGTGCTTGGGTCCCTGCACCCATGTGGGAGACTGGGAAGAAGCTCCTGGCTCCTGGCTTTGGGTCAGTCCAGCTCCAGCTGCTGTGGCCATTTGGGGAGTGAACCAGCAGATGGAATTCCTCTCTCTGTGTCTCTCCCTCTTTCTGTGTGTAACTCTACCTCTCAAGTAAATAAATAAGTTAAAATTAAAAAAAATGCATCTGTACTGACCACTGACCACGTACAGACTTTTTCCTGTCACTATTTGCTCAGCAAAAGCAGAACATGTATTTCCATAGCATTTACTCAGTGTTAGGTATCTACGTAATCCAGGAATGAGTTCAGCTATGAAGGGGATTTGAAAGTTCATGGAAAGTTATTATCTTTTAATTCTATTTTCATTTATTAAATTTATCCTTTTTCTTTTACTTTATTAATTTGATTTTATTTTGTCTATTTCTTTTAATTCAATTTTCCATGAAGTTTTTGGGGCTCCTGTGTACACTGCAGGATTTCCATAGGTTATATATGCCATTTTATATAGGGGACTTGGGCTTCCAGAGACTTAGGGGTCCATGGGCACATGACCTGGTGCTGTCCTGGAACTAATCCTTCACAGAAACCAAGGGATTCTGGTCAAATATGAGGGGGAAATGGTGGTTAACTTAGTTAAGAAGATTTTTTTACTGCCAAGTCTTTATATAGCTGTCCATACACAGAGTTGCCTCTAGGCAAAAATTTTAAAAGAATAGGTTCTTCTCATAGGCCAGTGACTACAAGTTCTGCCTACAGTGAGGATCTGAGCCTTGAAGATGCTATTTGAGGGTCTATGTGAGTTATAGTAGTTCTAATATAATGAATGGAATTCTCCATTTTGCCTTCCAGCTCAAGTCCATTGGAGTCCTATCTGAGCGCCTACCGGGACATCCTGTGGACTCACATCTATGTGATGTGTTATTGTTACCAAAGCCTTTTCTCATGCAGGAAAAAGTGAAAAGAATACAGAAAGGGAAGGGGGGAAATTGAGAGGAAAAAACAAGGGGGGGGGGACGGAAGGAAAGGAAGGAGGGAGGGAGAAAGGGAGGGGGAAGACGGGTAGAAGAGAGACTGAAAGAAGGGAAGCTATTCTTTTCTGAGTATGGCCTGGATCCGGGTAATGATTTATCCCCACTTGAGGCTCTGTGGGTTTTATTAAATCAGTTGAACAGCTGGAAACAATGGTTGTAACTGGAAATACCTATATATCTTGTTGTCAGGATTTTGCTGTTTACCCCACCTGACTGCACCGCCGAGAGAGAGCACACAAAAGGAGGAGAACCCGGTGGATCACAGGATCTCATCTTGATTTCAGAGTCAAAAAAAAAAAAAAAAAAAAAAAAAAATGCTGGGATTTGCTTTTTTCTTCCCTAAGTCATCCCTCCTGGCAGACGATTTGAAGAGACTCCACTTCTCAGAGCAGATAAGTTAGGGAGTCTCCATTGTGGCCGGTGAGTGGCAGAGCTCATTGATCTGAGGTAGGATATTGGCTGTCAAACTGCCACCACGGCCAGCAGAGACCCACAGTCTGCCTTTGATATGGAAATCAGAAGGGTGCGATTCCTGCTGAATGGGTTAGGCAGGCTGTCCCGCAGACAAAGCCTCCCAGCCAATCGATGAAGTCCTGGAATCAGCCTGGAATGCGGCTTCCTGTTCACAGGATCCTTTTGCTTCTACTGACATCTACGGGCTGGGATTTAGCTGTACTCTTTCCTTTCCTTTACATACTCATGGTCCCAATTCTCCTTTGTATTTCGTAAGTTTTTTTAAATAGTAAATACTGAACAATGGGGTAAACCTAGGGCCTGTCAAAAGGAGGTGCTCCAAGGACTGCCAGCCTTCCTACTTCTCAAAGAAGAGCATGACAGATTCCTCTGGAATCGGAAGCTGCCCCCTGGAATTCAGGCTATTCCTGCATGGACTTTTCCATTACAATCTCATTCTCAGGGCCAGCGCTGTGGCATAGCGGGTAAAGCCACCGCCTGCGGAGCCAGCATCCGATGTGGGCGCCAGTTCAAGTCCCGCTGCTCCACTTCTGATCCAGCTCTCTGCCATGGCCTGGGAAAGCAGTAGAAGATGACCCAAGTCCTTGAGCCCCTGCCCCCATGTGGGAGACCTGGAAGAAGCTCCTGGTTCCATGGCTTTGGATCAGCTCAGCTCTGGCCATTGCGGCCATTTGGGAAGTGAACCAGTGGATGGAAGATCGACCTCTCTCTCTCTCTGTCTCTATTTCTCTCTGTGACCCTGTCTTTCAAATAAATAAAATAAATCTTTTTTAAAAAGTCTCATTCTCCAGCCTGCTTTGCTTCATACAGAGAAATAGTTTTACAAGCTCTTAGGGGTATACAGAGAGCTTGTAATTTTGGTAGGGAAATACCACCAATATACTCTACTTACCTACTTGTGATCCAAGGCTTACTAACGTGATTAGGAGGACTGGAGAGTTCTTTTTGGCAATTGACACCGTTCTTGAAGTAAATAGGGATAGACTGTCCAGGTTCTGATGAGAACTGTTTCTCCAGACTTCCCATTTTGAAACACATGGCTCGTCCATTCTCAACTCCCTTTCTTTTTTTTTTTTTTTTTTTTTTTTTTTTTTTTTTTTTTTAGTGGAAAGTAAAAAGTAGCAAAGTTTATTAGGGTAGGGACATCCGCAAGAACGGATGGGCACCTCTCCAGACAGGACCTGAGAGAGAGAGTGCCGTCGCGGGGGGGGGGGGGGGGGGGGCAGGTTACATGGTTGAGTGGAGAGATTACACCTGACCAGGCAGGCGGGTGGCTTAGCAGAGAGGCAGAGGGCTGAGCGCCCCCAACTCCCTTTCAATAACCCACTTCCACCATCTCCATTCTCTTCCTCTCCATTTTGGCTCCCTCCTGCTCTAGTTGTCATGACATGATGGAACAAGGACATAGGCCTCAGCTGTCTTAGCTCCTTGCCTGAAAATAAATCAAATTCCCCAATGTAGGCTGGCGCCACGGCTCACTAGGCTAATCCTCTGCCTTGCGGCGCTGGCACACTGGGTTCTAGTCCCGGTCGGGGCGCCGGATTCTGTCCCGGTTGCCCCTCTTCCAGGCCAGCTCTCTGCTGTGGCCCGGGAGTGCAGTGGAAGATGGCCCAAGTACTTGGGCCCTGCACCCCATGGGAGACCAGGAGAAGTACCTGGATCCTGCCATCGGATCAGCGCGGTGCGCTGGCCGCGGCGGCCATTGGAGTGTGAACCAACGGCAAAGGAAGACCTTTCTCTCTGACTCTCTCTCTCACTGTCCACTCTGCCTGTCAATAAAAAAAAAAAAAATCCCCAATGAACTCCATTACCCCTGCATTCTTTCAAGAGACCAGTTCAGTCTCACACCCTGCACTTCCCCGCGCCACACACACACACACACCACACCCTCTGCATTCTTTTCCAGGTTTGTTAGCCCGCAAGAAACCTGAAAAACCTATAGGAAGAAACTCACCTCTTACTACCTCCCCCACCCCCTATCTGGACCCTTACCCCCCACCTCAAAATACAAAAGGCCCAGCCTGCTGGGAGACGTGCCCTCTGCCATGTGTTCAGTCTGTGTGCATGCCAGCAGTTGGCCACCCACCTCTATGAATTTATTTTTCTTGAATAAATTTGTTCTGGCTACGAGCTCATATCCTGTCTCCTCTCTTGTTCTTCCTTACTCAAGGTTTCCACTTTAAATAATTCATCTAAATAATACAAATAAGATCATGTATAAAGTGTAGCTGTAAGAGTTCTTAATAGCACTGTTTATATGGAAGAAACGTGACTAATGTAACTGTTCAGACACTGGAGGACACTGGGAAATGAAATACTGTGTGAGGGGCCGGCGCCGTGGCTCACTTGGTTAATCCTCCGCCTGCAGCACTGGCATCCCATATGGGTGCCAGGTTCTAGTCCCGGTTGCTGCTCTTCCAGTCCAGCTCTCTGCTGTGGCCCGGGAAGGCAGTAGAGGACGGCCCAGGTGCTTGGGCTCCTGCACCCGCATGGGAGACCAGGAGGAATCACCTGGCTCCTGGCTTTGGATCAGCATTTGGGGTGTGAACCAACAGAAGGAAGACCTTTCTCTCTGTCTCTGTCTCTCTCTGTCTATAACTCTACCTGTCAAATAAAAAAAAATTTAAAAAGAAAAAGAAATACTGTGTGAGCAGATGCCCGGCTGGGAAGGGCGTTTGGCCCAGTGGATAAGACACCCATAGCCCATATCACAGCCCTTAGGTTCAAGTACTGCCTTGGGCTCTGGCTCCCTGCTCACGAGCAAACACCCTGGGAGGCAGGAGGTGATGGCTCAAGGCCTTGGGTCCCTGCCAGCCATGTGGGAAACCTGAATGGAGCTCCTGGCTCCTGGCTTCAGCCTGGTCCAGCCCTGGTTGTTTTGTGCATTTGATGAATGAACCCATGATGGTGGCTCACTCCCCCTTTCTTTCTTTCTGCTTCACAAACAAAACATTAAAAAAAAAAAAGTAATACAAATAAATACTATGCCATCCTCACAGCTATGGAAGTACACAGATTAGAAGGAAATATTTTTCACATATTCTATAGAAATTAAAATACAGATTAGGAAATGTAACATCCATATCGTCCAGTTATCCTCTTTTTCGGCTTGAGACCCTACAGTTATTTTGGAATGCAGAGGATCCCATCCATGTTTCCAGTACTCTGCACTGTGTCAGATAGTCACTCCTCAGGGAAGATTTTCTCCCTGGATCAAACGATCTAACTTCTTTGAATCACACCATTCGTACTTTCAGGATGATGAGAAAATTAGGAATCACAAACAAAAGCACAAAGGGTAGTATGTTCCGGTGGGCCAGGCTGCAGCTCACACGCCATCAAGGATGTGCGACAAATGGGGAGACCTTCACCTCTCTGTCTTCTGGAGCCAACTGCCATGACAAGCAACCACCGCAACCAAACGGCTGGAAGGTTGTCATTAGGCACCCTCTAACATAATGGAAAGCTATGCCTAGAAGAGAGGAATGTGAAATTTAGGACTCACGCATTTCCTCTGTAGCTGTAGACACGGCGCAGAAGAAATAGCGTGAGCTTTGAGTCCGATAAAGCTGACTTTAGAGCTTAGCTCTTTCACTGACCACATGAGTGGGCCCCAGCAAGTTAACTATTTTATCTGAGCCTTACATTCACTGGCTATGAAATACAAAGGACGATGATTTGAACTATGCATGGATGTGCATTTGAGAATAAGCTACACACACCCTTGGCAGATCTACTCCCAATCCAGCCGTCATATATATTAAAAGGTTATTAAATAATAAAATGAAAGTCCAACAACTATTAGACAGCAAAAGGGGGTCAAACTACCTCGAGTAGTTTGCATCGCCTTAGGATCAGTGGCTCCCAGGCCTTACTGCTCACCAGGACTAAATGAGGAGTTGCTATAAGGAGCCCTGCTCTTTGAAATTCTGGATAATTCTGCAATCGGACTAGGGATCTCTATGTTGAGTAAGTACCTCCCCCCCAAGGGGATATTGATGAACAATTAATGAACTGGATTTGGGAATTCCTGATCTTTCTATAGAACAATCTGGGGACTCCTTTGAGATCAGAGAGTGATTAATGTGTTTAGCCAAGACCTTGTCCCTGCTCTCAAGCTGCTAAGAGAACTATCTATGTGAAACTGCTTGTGTGTGTGTGTGTGTTGTTTTGTGTGTGTGTGTGTTCATGTTATGAAAAGCAGGCCTTCATTTATGGGTTCTCTAAGATCGAAGAAATACCATGGTACTGTATAAGGCTTCTCCCTTGTTCTCTTAACTGTGATTTCCAACAAGAGCTAAAAGTGAATTATTGTCTTTCAGGTAGGCTTGACTGCATTCTCAGTGCAGGCCTACCGTCAGACTGGATTCTTAAAGGAATGTTGATCTCCCTTCCGTAAAACCACATCCAGGCTTGCTGCCCAGGGCTCACAAGGGGAATCAGGCTAAGAGGAGACAGAGTGATATTATTTGCCAGCCACCCCACAGGTGGAAATACACGCAAGGCCTTATCCAACTCATAAAAGTTCTGAATATCTGCTCTAGAAATAAGCTCTGCATTATGGAAAGGCATGAAGCATCAACATTCCAGCTGAGTAATGAGCTTCACTCTTTAAGACCTGGGTTTGGATTTGGATCAGAGGAGGAAAAGTTTGGGATTGAGGCCGCAGGAGTGTGTTTGTTACCTGCAAATTGTATTCTTATGCCCATTCTCTCACCAGGATCC
This sequence comes from Oryctolagus cuniculus, assembly GCF_964237555.1. Lineage (NCBI taxonomy): Eukaryota > Metazoa > Chordata > Mammalia > Lagomorpha > Leporidae > Oryctolagus > Oryctolagus cuniculus. The sequence continues at coordinate 57,180,623 of NC_091448.1, read as the reverse complement.
CCATGGAGGTCCCCAGATATTGGTTAGCACTGTGATGGAAATAGAATTTTCTATTCTTTCACATCACATTGCCTCCCCTTCCTTCCAAATAAAGAAAGCATTAATAGATGCTAAATCCCACAGGGTGGTTTTGAAATGAAAACTTATTTCAGCCTGGAAGTTAAAGGAGGCAAACAGAAAATAAAATAATTCACTCTGGGGTTGGGTTCAGCTCCCTTCCTGCGCCACAGCCCCTCAGTCCCACTCCCCCTTCTCTCTTCTAGGCAGAGGGGAAGCTGACAGCTTCCACAAAGCCTTGGGGGAAACAAAGGACCCTTCCAAGGGATGAGCCTGGCTGCCCCACAGCCCTGCACCACCCCAGCCTCCTGCCCCTTGGCCCCTTTGGCCCCACGTCCCAGGCCAGGGTCATTTCTAGACAATCCCTGAAGTCTTTGGATAATGAACACTAACTCTTCAGCACCCATTTTTTAAAATTCCACCATTAATATAGAGTGACACTGAACTCCCTGGTAATCGGATTAGAGGGCATTGCTCAAACTGTCACTCAGGGCCCAAGGCCCTTTATCTTCCTGCTGATACGGAGCTAAGCTTCTTGACTCACTTTGCTGCTGTCTCTCTGGAATCATCAAGAATCTGACTTCTTCAAGCCAACAATTTTATTTGCTTAATCTTGGGTGAAGAGATTAGGGATTTAGAGAAGATATTTCAACATCTCTGCCATTCCTAAGAAGACAGATTCCTTCCTTCTCAACCTTTTCTCCCTCCCTCCGTCTCCAACACACACACACACACACACACACAGCCCAGCATGATACAAATGCGCACCACAGAGCTGGAACACATATACACCCTACATATCTGTTAGAGCAGAATAACAAAGCAACAAAATATATACTACACAACACACATACACACACACCTCAATGTGATACCAACACATAATGCAACACAGAGATGCAGCACATACACACACAACATACATAATAAATACACAGAAGACAACATATACACCCAAAACACTTACCCAGCACACACAACAAAATACAACTACACAATACACATCATCAGCACACACAATGTAACACACATACTCAACTCACAGTGAAACACACAGAAATACAGTGCACAACTTCCAGATACAATGCACACATATACAACAGATACACACCAAACACACAGAGCCATACACTATACAACACACATATTCAACACACACGTACACTCCAACATGATACAAACACACAACAAAGCTTCAATACATACACACCCAACACACCCACAAAATATCTGCCACACACAACTAAGTATATAATATACAAAACACATATTCAACACATACACACCAATGTTATATAAACACACAATATAACACAGAGTTGCTATACTTGTACACATATATACACACAAAATATATGCCAGACACACATAACAAAACGTATACTACACAACACACATAACACACAGACTGCAATGTGATATAAACACACAACACACCACAGAGATACAGCACATACATATCTAATACACAGAAGACAAGACATGCACCCAAAACACATACCCAACCCACACAACAAAATACACAACACATAGACTTAACATACACAATGAAACACATAAAACAACAGCTATGCCAAATAGATACAACACACTCACATACAACATACACACAGTCATACACATAACATATACAACAAGGCACACAACACACGGAGATTTAGTAAACATGTACTAAACAGATACAGCACATACTCACCCAACACAGTACACACAAAAGCACACATTGGCACACACACAATTTAGGAGAAGAAAGAGGAATTTAAGGCCACTACTTGTCATAATAAAAGGTGGCGTTTCCATTGACTCAGCAAAGGGGTTCTCCAGCTTAGACGTCCTTTGAGATCACCTGGCCAAAATTATGCTCTTTTGTTGTAGGACCTGTGAGTAATTAGGGTGCTCATACCTGTGAGCTGTGAGCAGCATCAGAGGCAGCTCTACCTGCAGCCTGGCAGCTGTCAGAAGGAGACCTCAAGTGAGCAGAGTGGAAAAAAATGCAAGTAAGGCCTTATCCGGAACACTCAGAAAACCCTGCTGTTCTCAGTGGTCCTCAGTCACCACTGGGCATTAGGACATGGTCTACACAACCTGAACAAGGCTTTCTAGCTCCTCTCAGCCTCATCCAATGACAGAATAGGAGAAGCCAAATTCCCATCCGATCTGAGGACCAAAAATGAGCAGATGGGATTCCAAATAGAGGGACCAGAGTGGTTAGGACTCAACGAGGCAGTGAAAGAACATGTGGATTTTTCTGCAACATGACACATCTGTGAGTTGGGAGAACGCAGTCCCCCTTCTCCAACTTTCCAGCCAGGTGACCTTGCACAAGTCATTGGTCCTCTAACAGTGCCTTTCCTCATCTCCCATGTGGGGATAATGACAGATTTATATCTGCTTCCCTTGCCCGTGAAGTTGTCCATGAGCCAAATGACATAAATGCATAAAACCTTTGCACACTAATAAAGATGGATCATCCGTAACTCACCTACAGAGTGGCTTTAATCTTTGGAAACTTCTGGAAAAGCAAAGGTCAAATAGATGCCTCATGGCTACCTTCAAATATTTAATTGGTTAAGTGGAAAAGGCAATGATTTGTCTTGTGTAGGTTCAGGGCAGAACTAATGCCAATTTTCAAGCTACAAAGAGGCATTTTGGAACATACTTGCAATTCTGTAAGTACTGTTTTTTTTTAAATTTATTTGAAAGTCAGAGTTACAGGGGTGGGAGAGACAGAGAGACATATCTTCTACCCACTCATTCACTCCCCAGCTGGCTGCAAAGGCCAGGGCTGAACCAGGCTGAAGTCAGGAGCCAGGAGCGTCAACCAGGTCTCCCAAGTGGGTGGCAGGGGTTTAAACGCTTGGGCCATCTTCTGTTGCTTTCCCCAGTGCATTAGCAGGGAACTGGACTGAAAGTTGGATTGAGATAGAAGCTGGCTCCCACAAGGGCTGCTGGCTTCATTGATGGTGGCTTCACCTACTAGGCCACAGCACAGGCCCCTCTGTAGGTACTTACTGAGCACATCACACATGCCAGGCATTTGGTCAGGTGCTCACCTGCTTCCTAGGAGTACACATGAAGAGACATCATGGCCAGGAGCTGACTTTGATTTATATTTAAGTCAGGTGTGGGATTACACCGGAAATGCATGGAATAAAGAGTGTGTCATAGAAGTGTAGCAGTAGGGGCTGGCGCCACGGCTCACTAGGCTAATCCTCCACCTTGCGGCGCCGGCACACCAGGTTCTAGTCCCGGTCGGGGCGCCAGATTCTGTCCCGGTTGCCCCTCTTCCAGGCCAGCTCTCTGCTGTGGCCAGGGAGTGCAGTGGAGGATGGCCCAAGTACTTGGGCCCTGCACCCCATGGGAGACCAGGAGAAGCACCTGGCTCCTGCCTTCGGATCAGCGCGGTGCGCCGGCCGCAGCGCACTAGCTGCAGTGGCCATTGGAGGGTGAACCAACGGCAAAGGAAGACCTTTCTCTCTGTCTCTCTCTCTCACTGTCCACTCTGCCTGTAAAAAAAAAAAAAGTGTAGCAGCAGGGGAACATGGGTAGGAAGCCAGGAGCTGTGTCCCCAGAACAGGAACTACTGTTTATGCAGCAGCAGAGGGAAGATGAAGCAGTAGTAGGGGGTCTGGAGATAGACTAGCCAGATAAGCTGAAATGAGATGAGGCGTAGCTTCCCGACTTGCCTTGAGTCTCTAAACTTAAGTGCAGAGGAAGTTGGATGTCGGGAATAGGCCAGGGAGCATTTTCCACCCATCTTGCACCATCAGCAGGGCTGTATCAGCTGGACACTGACTGCCTGCTTCATGTCAGCCACAACATCAGCTCATCTTGTTTCTCCCAGCACCTTTGTTTTTTTAGATAGGATAAAAGAGTCCTTAAACTGATTTGCTTTCTGTCAGCTGCTCTACAGCCAACAGGAGCCGTGTGCTATGCACCGACAGCATTCACGAAAGTAAACTACATGACGAGAACATTCTGTATGGGAGAAGGGAATCCTATACCGAATTTTTTGTGTAAGGACTTTAAGTGCTAATTTTCACTGCTGTGTGACAGGATATTAGTCTTCTTTCAATTAATCGAGAGAAAGTATTTTATTAAAGATATCAATAAGCCAATAGTGGAAAAAATAAAATCATGTCTCATCAATCCACAAAAAAGCGTAAGTGGGAAAAACAAGAGAAGAGAATATAGACATCAGCTAGAAAAAGGACTTTTGGTATAACTGTCTCAATAATGAGGTTAAAGTTGTAGGGTTCTGAACATGCATATGAAAGAAAGAGCTCAAAGTGGATACTATAGGGACTGGCATCATGGCACAGTGGGTTAAGCTGCTGCCTGCAGCACCGGCATCCTATATGAGCGCTGGTTCAAGTCCTGGATGCTCCACTTCCAATCCAACTCCCCCGCTAATGTGCCTGGGAAAGCAGTAGAGGATGGCCCAATTTCTTGGGTCCCAGAACCCCATGGCCAGGGGAACCTGGATGGAGTTCCAAGCTCTTGGCTTTGGCCTGGCCCAGCCCCAGCTGTTGTGGCCACATAGGGTGTGAACCAGCAGAAGAAAGATCTGTTTCTCTTTCTCTCTCACTGTCTCTCCCTCTCTCTCTCTAACTCAGCCTTTCAAAGCAACAAGTCTTTTTTTTACAGATACTATATATAAATTATTTACTTTAAATTAACCTGAAAAGCCATTTTTTGAAAAAAATCCTATGCAAATATTCATTAAAGGAAATCTGGAGTGACAATAATATCAGGAAAAGTAGACTTTACCAAAAGGAATATTATCAGAACAAAGAGGGACAGTATATAATGATAATAGTGTCAACTCAGTAAGATGACATAGTAATTCTAAGAATTTATGCACATAAGAGTTTCAAAACAAAGCAAAAAAGACAGAAATGAGGGAAGAAATTGAGAAATCCATAATAACATTTGGAGATGCTAAATCTCCTTTCTCCATAACCAATCAAATAAGCAGGCAAAAAAAATCACTACATTTATTAGAAGGCCTTGTTGAGATTCACGAATCACTCTACCCAACAACAGCAGAGACAGCTTGTTCAGTTGCACAGAAAAGAGATGTTAAGTGGAGCATATTCTAGACCATAAAATAACTCTTAACATATTTAGAAGAAGTATTTCCTCAGACTATAATAGAATTCAACTAAAAATCAATAGCAGGAAGAGATCTTGAATGTTTCCAAGTGCTTAAAAATTAAGCAGCATGCTTTTAAACTTCACTGAGCTACCTACTCCACCTGTGGCACCTACGTGTGAGATAAAACTAATCTTTAAATTCTAAAATTTCAAATAGTCAGACATCAGGAATCCTAATAGCGATGAAACGTGGTGAAAGTGCTATTGGGGACTCTACCCTGTCACACTCATAGATGGATAAACACGTGTTTTAGAAGTACAGAAAAAGCATTAGCCATGCTGACCTATCCCCATGGAAGTTTTCCATTACAAGAAGTAAACTATTTGACTGGTGCGGCTCAAGTAATATTGCTGCCCCTAACAAGATGCCCAGAAGCACAAGGCTGCCGCGCTGGGGCACTGGGCCAGCCTTGTCTTCAAGCATTCAGGCTCCTTGCATCTGTTTTCTTCCTCATCAGCACATTGACTTGATCCTTAATGTTTAAGTGTGCATGATCACAAGAGGGCTGCTGCAGCTCCAGCCTTCATTTTGTCACACAAAGATATTCAGAGGTAACAAGGAGGGCCCTTTCTCTTCTTGTGTCTCTGTGGGTTTGGGGGTTTTCTGTTTCTTTATCTTTTTAAAGATTTTTTTTATTTGAAAGCAGAGTTACAGACAGAAAGGAAGAGACAGAGAGAAAGTGATCTTCCATCTACTGGTTCACTCACCAAATGGCTGCAACAGCCAGAGGTGGGCCATGCCAAAGCCACGAGCCTAAAACTCCATCCAGGTCTCTCACATGGGTGAGAGCATTTTAGTCACCATCTACTGCTTTCCCAGGTGCATTAGCAGGGAGCTGGATCAGAAGTGGAGCAGCCAGGACACGAACTGGCCCTCATGTGGGAGACTGGCATCACAGGCCGTATCTTAACCCATTGTGTCATAATGCCGGCCCCTTTGTATTTCTGTCATTTCATTTTCCAGGGGATTTCTCTTTGATCTCTTTGATCAGCATTAAATCACATGCCCCAGCTCCAACTACAAAGGCTACTGAAATGAGTATCTCCTTTGACTACTGTTGGTGACTAACTCATCCTAGTTTACCCAGGAGTCCACATTCTAGAAAATCCTGGGAAACTGCATGCTTGGTCACCCCCATGTATCACAATGACTGCAACACGTAGGATGGTTGAACAAGTGGCAAAGTCATGTTCACCATCTCAGGAAGGGGCTGAAATAGGGCACCTGGCTTGGGAGAGAAAGGAAATCTCATGAGCAGAACGGGCGAGTCATGGCTGGAATTTGAATGCAAAGCAGGAAGGGAAGCCACGCACCATTGATGACTCCGGAGTTCCTGTTTTAAGTAGCCAGTTGGGGCCGGATACAGTACAGCTTTTCTGAGGTTCCAGCTAGGGTCTGACAACACTGCAGTCAAAGGTTCCAAGCGCCTTCAAACTGGTCAGAATTGTGCTCCTTGTGGTTGGAGGAATGAAGTCCAAGTGTGCTTCATACAAGACCTTCCCTGTCTTTAAGTTGCCAACAGCACATCCTATCATTTTCCTGCCCTTTTTTTAAGATTTACTTTATTTATTTGAAAGACAGAGTTACAGAGAGGTAGAGACAGAGAGAGAGGTCTTCCATCCTCTGGTTCACTCCCCAGATGGCAACAATGGCTGGAGCTGAGCCTATCCGAAGCCAGGAGCCAGGAGCTTCTTTTGGGTCTTCCACATGGGTGCAGGAGCCCAAGGACTTGGGCCATCTTCTACTGCTATCCCAGGCCACAGCAGAGAGCTGGAATGGAAGTGGAGCAGCTGGGATTAGAACCAGCGTCCATATGAGATGCCGGCGCCTCAGGCCAGGGCTTTAATCCGCTGCACCACAGCAACAGCCCCCATTGTCTGCCTTGAATCTCTCACGTTTCCCTACGCAACCAGCCAGAAAGACAATTCTCCTCTTTGGGGTTGTGTGACTATATTCTGAGCACTCAGTAACCCAAGATATTCTCCCAACCTTGAACTCAGCAGCTTAGGAAACCTAATTACATCTGCAAAGCTCTTATAATGGGGCAATATAAGGAATTCTCAACAGTAACACCAAGAGGCAAAGGTCACAATTCTGCCTAAAGCAAGAGGTTTGGTGATATTTGGCTACAACAAAGAGGAGGTTTCTAATAATAATAATAATAAAAGCCTATGATTAGATGGTCTGTTTTTAAAAAAAAATTATTTATTTGAAAGGCAGAGTTACAGAGAGAGAGAGGAGAGAGAGAGGAAGGAAGGAAGGAGAAGGAGAGGGAGAAGGAGGAGGAGGAAGAGGAGGAGGAGGAGATAGAGAGAAATGGACCTTCCATCCCCAAGTGGCTGCAACAGCTGGGGCTGGGCCAGGCCGAAGCCAGGAGCCTGGAACTCCATCTGCTGCCCCATCTGGGTGGTAGAGACCCAAGGACTTGGGCCATCTTCTGTGCTTCCATGGGTGCATTAGCAGGAAGCTGCATCAGAAGGTGAGCAGCTGGGACCCGAATCAGTGCTCATACGGAATGCCAGCATCACAGGTGGCAGCTCTTCCCCTCGGTGCCATAACACCGGCCCGCTAGAGAGTCTGTCTTACAAAGCGTGAGCCCTTTACCCAGGGAAGAATCTAAAGCGATTTGGAATACTCTTGAAGAAATGCTGCCACGGAGGAAAGATAGGGCTGGAGGATTGCTAAGGTTCCGTACAGCTCGAGGAACCTGTAATTCCAGTGCTCCGGATGGCAGCAGTCCCGACAAGAGGAGAAAAATGCGGTACGTTTGATGAACGGGAAGACAGACTCAGAAAATGATCCAACCCTTGCACTGCAGATGCGGTGAAACTTGAAAGCAAAGACTCGCAGAGAAATTGGCCCTTCCTTTCACAGTTCTTGGAGTTATTGGTTCTGAAAAGAAAAAAAGAAAGCAAGCATGGAGACACTTAGAGATGCCTGATAGGGCTGCTCTTGGAGCAGACGCCAGGTGATCGGGCGGTCTAATGAAACACTCCTTTGGAAGTGACTGCCAGAGCATCTCAGCGAGTCGGAGTTCCAGGGACCTCTCCCCTTTAGGTGACAGCCTGAGTGCTGAAAGTGGAAACAGACTGTGTGGCCCGCCCTCAGCCCGGGCTTTTATTGACGGTAAATGAAGGGAAGTGGCTGCAGACAGGGTGGAGCTGCAAGGCATAGCACAGGGTAGGGGGGAACACGAAAGAAATTCGGCTTTTGCAACCGAAAAAAATTCCCCTCAACTTCAAAACCCTAGGGAAGTGGTCATTTAAACAGACTGTCTTTTTTTTATATATATTAAGCAAACACAGAATAGCCAAACCAATGCCAGGGAGAACAAGGAACCACACGACAGAGATAAATTTTCAGCTCCGGTGAAAACCTTGATTATCTGGTGCACAGCTCAGAGGAATGGGGAGGAAACTCTGGTAGGCAAACTGTTGGTGGATGTTCATGGAGGTGAGTGAATTGAGGCTCTCTCTGTACCTAAAAAGGTGAAGGGATGAACAATTGATATGCTACCTGAACAGATTTTGGAAGGCCTCCAAGTGTCCCATCTGCTGTACCTGTTGTAGGGCCACTGGTTCTGCTAATGCCCCCTTCTCAGCTGACACAACAGCATCATTGGCAATCATCAGCCACTGACGTGGCTAATTCTTTTCCTTATTCTCTCCAGGAAACAAGCCAATTGACCCAATCTTCTTCCCAAGGTGATTTGGGCTGGCTGGGTGCAGGCACCACATCTGCACGTCCAGCGAGAGAACCCAGTATCCTTTCCAACCACCAAGAACTGGGACATGAGTCCTGGCTCTGCGCTTGAGGAAGGGACTGGTCTTGGTGGCCCTTGGGGCACCTGCCACAGGTTAAGTGGCAGTGAGATTCCTGGTGGCATTGTCTGCTTGTTCCCTACTGGGGGAAAGCTGACCTGAAATCAGCAGAGCTCAGGGCCCAGTGGAAGACCTGAGTCCATTCTTCTGGGCACCTGTATCCTGGGTCAGGATTTCAGATTGCCCAGACCATGTGACCCAAAAGACCGGGCCCTGCACAACTCCACTGGCACCATGCGTCTGGGGGTGACATGATGCCTGATGCTGTGAGCACCCCCGAAGAGATGTGCAGGACAAGTCCTTAAGAAGAGGCCCCAGGCTGGCGCCACAGCTCACTAGGCTAATCCTCCACCTTGCGGTGCCGGCACACCGGGTTCTAGTCCCGGTCGGGGCGCCAGATTCTGTCCCGGTCGCTCCTCTTCCAGGCCAGCTCTCTGCTGTGGCCCGGGAGTGCAGTGGAAGATGGCCCAAGTACTTGGGCCCTGCACCCCATGGGAGACCAGAAGAAGTACCTGGCTCCTGCCATCGGATCAGCGCGGTGCGCCGGCCGCAGCGTGCTGGCCGCAGTGGCCATTGGAGGGCGAACCAACGGCAAAGGAAGACCTTTCTCTCTCTGTCTCTCTCTCACACTGTCCACTCTGCCTGTCAAAAAAATAAAATAAAATAAAATAAAAAATAAAAAAAGAGGCCCCAGGTAAATGAAATCAGCCAGAAACTCAACGTGCTGGCCCTTCCATAGCCCTCAGCTGCTCATGACCTCTGCTATGTTTGCAGGCCGAATTCTCCAGATCTAAAATAAAGGTGTAGATGAGACGGGGGCAGCTGCCTGCCATGCCCAGGTCCAACCAATGGCCCACAGCCCCCACGATGGGCACATAAGGGACTTCCTTTGGCCAGATGCTGCAGCCCACTCAGGACTCACGTGGCTGAAGCAGAGCTCCTCTGCTCATAGCAAGATTCAACACCCAGCAGAACTTTGGGCAGCAAGTTCACATGCATCTGAATATAGAATCGGTACTCACAGTCTTCCAGCTTAAGATGAACAAATTACAAACTTCCTCAAATTACTCAGCTTTAAGGCATAGGTGAGCGTGTGCCGAGCACCTGTGCAAAAAGGAGGCAGGAGTTGAATTCAGGATTCTCTGTGGTGGCCATGGAGGGGGCTGGGAATGGCGAGGATTGGGATGGAAACTACCTGAAATTAAATAAATAAATAAATAAATAAATAATAAATAAATATATAAATAAAACCAAAATTTTAAAAAGGCAATGTCTGATAAGGGAAAGGTTTGAAAAGAAGTCCAACTTTACTTCTCAAAAACAAAATTACAGGGGCCGGCATTGTGGCATTGTGTGCCAGCATCCCATAGGGGTACCAGTTCAAGTCCTGGCTGCTCCACTTCTGATCAGCTGGCCTGGGAAAAGCAGCAGAAGATGGCCCATGTGCTTGGGTCCTTACACCCACATGGGAGACCTGGATGAAGCTCCTGGCTCCTGGCTTCAGCCTGACTCAGCCCTCACTATTACAGCCATCTAGAGAGTGAATCAGTGGATGAAAGATCCCTCTCTCTTTCTCTCTCTCCCCTTCCCTCCCTCCCTCCCTCCCCCTCCCTGTAACCCTAACTTTCAAATAAATAAATAAACAAATTCCACAGGCTCCTTCCTACCTGTGCTGGAAGGGGGACAAGAGGGTGAGAAGGCACAGTCTCCACCCAGGGAAGATGCAGCCCAGTGTCCAGAGGCACACAGAGAACAAACCGGCAGCTTCTCCTTGTGCACCCACTGGGTTTCTGCAAAATGAGTTTCAGTGCAGTCCAGGATGTGGACCCTTGAGTCCTGCTGCTTCCTCCATGGTCTCTTGGCTGACAGCAACAAATTTGTTGGATTAGAAAGAAACATTCATGGGGACCAGCACTGTGGCTCTGTGGCACAGTGGGTTAAAGCCCTGGCCTACAGTGCTGGCATTGCCAGTTCGAATCCTGGCTGCTCCACTTCTGATCCAGCTCTCTGCTATGGCATGGGAAACAGTAGATGATGGCCCAATTCTTCGGGCCTCTACACCCATGTGGGAGACCTGGTAGAAGCTCCTGTCTTCGGATCAGCTCAGCTCCAGCCGTTGCGACCATTTGGGGAGTGAACCAGCGGATAGAAGACCTCCCTCTCTGGCTCTGCTCTCTGTGTAACTATGTCTTTTATATAAATAAAATAAATCTTAAAAAAATTTACAAATAAATTAAAAAAGGATGCTCAACCTGTATGCATTTCTCTCACAGTCCCTCCGACAGGGTGAAAGAACTTTAAATATATCGAAGTCCTAAGTAGCCCCCAGCGACATCTCTTGTAAACTCATTAAGCTCAAATGACTGCTCACTCTGCCAGTTTCATACCCTGTGAGGATGGAAGAGCCATCAGCAGACACGGGTTCGCCCCCCGCACTCTGTGGAGCAGCAGGGTTGTCGCAGAGGTTAGAGGGTCTCCAGCGACGATGCTTAAACATGGAGGAAACTGAACAAACCCAGAGCAACAGCAGAGTCAGTCTCTGAAACCGAAGCTCCGAGAGCCACGCGGGCCCCGGGGCCTTGACTGTCATTCTGCTGCTCCATCTCTCGCAGGGAGAAGCCACAGTAACACAGCAGGGCTGCCACAACGGAGCTGCGAGTGGGCCGTCAGACACCGCAGAGCATTGACAGCGAACGACGGGAGGTGACCTCTCCCACTGCGTTCAGCCGCTGAGCTGAAGCTGGACCCGGGAGGGAATTCACAAGTGTGTGCTTGGATCATTAACTTGTATTCCATTTTTTGTTGCTTTGTTTTTTTGGGGGTGTTTGGTTGTTTTTGTCCTTGCCTTCTCCTTCTCACTGGCTGCATTGATCAAGCCGGCAGTTAAGCCCTCAGTGGATTATTTTCAAAAACTTTTTATAAGTACAACAAAAGAATGATCAAGTGACATAGCTGTGTAACCATTACACAGAATCAACAAATGTTAACTTTTGGCTCCTTTACCTTCAATTTTTTTTACAGATTTATTTATTTATTTATTTGAGAGGCAGAGTTAAAGACAGAGAGGTAGAAACACAGAGAGAGGTCCTCTATCTGCTGCTTCACTCCCCAAATGGCTGCAATGGCCAGAGATGGGCCAATCCAAAGCCAGGAGCCAGGAGCATCTTCCGGGTCTCCCATGTGGGTGCAGGGGCAAAAGCACTTGGGCCATCTTCCACTGCTTCCCCAGGTGCATTAGCAGGGAGTTGGATCGGAAGAGGAGCAGCCGGGACATGAACTGGAGCCTATATAGGATGCTGGCACCACAGGCAAAGGTTTAACCTACTAGGCCACAGCACTGGTCCCTAGCTTCAATTTTTTTTAAATACTACAAATAAAATATTACGGATGGAGCACCTCTTGGTCCCATCTACAATGCTACTCCTTACTTTTTTCAGAGATCACACACAGACACAGACACACACACACACACACTGCCTAGTGATATTCTGTCACCCGTGGAGTGTATATACAGTGTTGGCCCTAGAAGACTGCAGTGGAGCTGGAGAAACTCCCATGACCCGGAATCACACAGCACTTTCATCTGGGGCTTGGGGTGCGGCTGGTGTGAAGACCCCTACTGCTCTGGCACATACACTCATGCACAGTATGACGATAATGCAGGAATGATTAGGTCACTGGCTTACGGGTTTACTGTGCTGTACCTTTCAGCTTGACGTTAGTGTGCTCCTGCTATTTATTTAAAAAAAATAGATGACATGAATCAATGGGCCTGTAGTACACCAGCTTCAGCCTACGCATCTACGTTGACTGCCTCTCTTGAGCCCATCAAGAGCTCACGTTGAGTGATTGACCAGTTAGGCGGGTGTAGGCGTACTCTGTGATGTTCCCACAATAGTGAAATCACCCAAGGATGCGTGTGATTGTACATACATGTACATGTATATATGCATGTAGGGACAGTATGCAGAATGTTTTGTATTGTTTTCAAAAGCTCTACACAAATGATCATGTAGCATACAGCACATCTTTCCTCTCTTGCTCTCATGCACACACAAACACACACACACACACACATATACACACAAGGCTACTTCAAAAAGCCTGTGTAAGGCCGGCGCCACAGCTCAACAGGCTAATTCTCCGCCTAGCAGCGTTGGCACACCGGGTTCTAGTCCCGGTCGGGGCGCCAGATTCTGTCCCAGTTGCCCCTCTTCCAGGCCAGCTCTCTGCTGTGGCCAGGGAGTGCAGCAGAGAATGGCCCAAGTGCTTGGGCCCTGCACCCCATGGGAGACCAGAAGTACCTGGCTCCTGCCATCGGATCAGCGCGGTGCGCCAGCCACAGCGCGCTGGCCGCGGCAGCCATTGGAGGGTGAACCAACGGCAAAGGAAGACCTTTCTCTCTATCTCTCTCTCACTGTCCACTCTGCCTGTCAAAAAAAAAAAAAAAGCCTATGTAAAAATGGAATTAAAAGCTAAGCTTATCATGGTGCCAGGAAGATTTGAAATCCATACATAAATTCTTTCATAAAACACACTTTCCATGAACCTTTTGAAGTGCCTTCATATATACACAAACAGTATGCGTGTACATACATATGTGTATATAAACAATATGTTCAGCACCTTCGGGTTCTATTAAAATCCAAATAAATATGTCACATACATGTGTCTTCCTTTTCCCTCCCTACCTTATATCTGGGGTATCTGTAGCTGGGTAGACATGCTCAGCCCTAGTTCACTCAGTCTTATTTCTTGGCTGTGTTCTGGAGCCTGAGTACACAGCTTCATCCACTCCCTATTAGACGGCTTGCGTGTTGATTGCAGTGTCTTCCTGTTACAAGCACAAACAGTGCAGTGGGGACTATGTCTTCATGGACAGACAGGAAACAGGAGTATTTGAACCTTTTTTGCACCAGTCTCTGTCACAGTCCCTCAGCTCTGCCGTCTTAGCCTGCAAGCAGCTGGCGAGGACGCAAAAACAAAGGAGCACTGCTGTGTTTCAACAGAGCTGCCTTGGACTTGTGCGTCATTGGCATGTTTCCCCAGCCCGCCTGCCTCAGTTTCCAAAGGTTCCCCCTTCATATGGTCCCATCTGGATGACTTCTGAAGAGCCTGGACCCATTGAGAAGACTGTGTGTTTGGAGGCGGCAGCAAGTTAAGCCACCACCCGTGATGTCACCATCCCTTATTGGAACACAGGTCCTAGCTGCTCTGCTTCCAATGTGAGAGACCTGGATGGAGTTCTGGGCTCTTAGACCAGACCCAGCCATGGTGGCCATTTGGGACAATGCTTCATTCTGTAGAACACAAGGAATGCTTTGTGTGTGATTCATGTTGGCTGTTTCCAAGGAGAGGGGTGAGACTATGGGACTGCAACTCCAGTCCCTCCATGATGCTCCAAGCTGCCTCAGCCACAGAGCCCTCGGTGCCACCCAGGGGACTCCACGGTCAGCCTACAGAGTTTGATCAAGAGCCCCTTTGAGACCTGCAGGTGGAAGATCCTGGGATCCAAATTCAAGGGCAGCAGAGCAGACTGGGAGAGGACAGAGCTCTGTCTTGGCTTTGGGGGTGTAGAGGAACAGCCAAGCTGGGTGACAGCCACCGTCTCCATCAACATGTGTGAAAGAAATGAGAGCACCTCACTCCCCTGGGGCCCTGGAGAATTCGGACATGGATGTAGCAGGAATGGGGAGAGCGAGGGAGGCAGGCAGAGACCAGGCTGGGCAAGGTCGGACACAAGCTGCAGCAGGAGGTGGGAATCCAGCTTCGGTAGACCAGAAGTTCAATCCGGGATAAACTCTGGAATGGGCTGTAACCAGGAATGAGGAGTCTGGCATTTTGTAATTTCTGGAGAATTCCCTTTAAATTCCCTTTCCCTTCAGTAAACATGATGAAAAGCCACTGGCCTCCGTGTGTGGTCTCCATGGCACACAAGAGCGGAGGTCACAGCCAGGACAAGGAGAGGGAAGCCCAGGAGACTCCCAGGTCCCAGGTACTGCAAAGCAGAGGGGCCGTCCGCCCTCTACTGGTTTCCTGGGGGAATTGCAACACAGAGAGCTGAACCCCAGCTTGGAGAAAGATCCTGCAGCCAGGAAAATATAGACAACAAGTTTCTCAAATTAGCAGCAAATGGCAGAAGGCCTTTGTCTACCCGGGCACCCCAGTGGGGAAGGAGACACAGAGAGCCAACTTTATAGCTGTCTGGAGATTTTGCAAATAAATAAATAAATAAAATGTGAGATTAGGTAATCATCATGGTGATCTCTGCCCTTTGCTTGGGGGACTGTCAGTTGCAAAATTCCATTCGCATTTGTCATAAAGATAGATCATTATGTTCTCTTGCAGAGGAAGGTGTGCCACAGACATTCCAAGACCTCGTACGGCACGGTGACGGTGCCACGTCTCCCTCTCGCTTGTCATTCAGTGCTGTCTCTGCTGAATCGTCTCACCCAGAGCACCCCCCAAGAGCAGCCCCACAAGTCAGGAAATGATCCTGAGCCTCAGAGCTAGATGGAGGCTGGGTTCTGTCTCTGTGAGCTCAGAACCCTCAGGAGGAATGGACGCCATGGTCTCAAGCCACTTGTTCTACTGTCCAGGAAGCTAGGCTAGAGGCCGGAAGGAGGGCAAGGATTTCAGCCTTCGTGTGGTCTGGATCCACAAGCACCAACACACGACCCATGCCAATCCTTGCTTGAGATCTTTACTGGGGAGTTCATAAAAGCAGCAGGCTTTTTTTTTTCTGAGCACAGTCGCATGTTTTGCCGTTACAAGACAATAAAGAGAAAGTAGGGCAGGGTGGGCTGTCTGAGAATTTTCCTGGAACTTTTGCCACCAACATCACTCTGCCGATTGGGTCCTCCAAGGCACGGTGAGCTTAGTAGGACAAACAGGTCAGTAGCGGACCGAGTAAAGCCCTCGTGTCTTATCCCAGCCAAGGTGGTGAGCCCCTTAGCACCTTGTCAAACACTAAATTTAATCCCAGCTTTATTTTCAAATCGCTTTTTAAAAATGCACTCGCCATGAAGCGATAGGGGGAAAAGTCCTTTTAAAATGATTTATTATGTGTTAACAGCGAGAGAAAACCTAAACAATGTCTCCATAAAGACCCCCGATCACATTTTTAATTAAGAGCCACAACTTTTAATGGAAGGCATAATATACCCATTCATGGCCAGAGACCAGCCACAGTAGGGTAAGCCAGCAGCCCAGCTCAGGGGAAGAATAACAACGTTCAAGTCACACCTCAAAGTCAGTTAAAGAAAATAACAATAAAGTCAGATCGCTTTAAAACCGGGTTTGGCGTTTTCACCCAGAGAAAGGACACATTCTGTTCGATCACAAGGATACCCGTTGCTGTGCCCATGCCCACAATAGCTCACTCAGTGCTCTGAGTTAACTCAGACGCCCCCAGAGTTTTAATATGCAGCGAGGTCATTCTAAATGTGCCCGGGGTGTGTACGTGTGACCAGGTAAATTCCTGCCCACACCCCCGGGACGGCTGTGCCCTCTGAGAAACAAGCGCTCACTGTCTGTTTCTCGGGCTGGCCCTTTAAGCACCACTCCCTCTCTAGCTCTGCTATTTAAGACTCGTGTTAAAGGATCTGCGAGCGGCAAGGACCACGTAGGTTGTATCAGCCACCGCGCATCCATGTGTCTATGGTTTCCCAGGTGCAGGTGCGCAGGCTCAGGGATGAGTGCCTGATGTCAGCTCACGTTACCCAGGCAACAATGAAGTGACAGCACCATCATCCCCACGGACAGAGGGCAAAATGGAAGCCAGCAGAGCGTAAGGAGTTTGCTCCCCTTATTAAATAGTAGCAGAGGGGCTGGCGCTGTGGCGCAGCGGGTTAGCGCCCTGGCCTGAAGCATCTGCATCCCATATGGGCACCGGTTCTAGTCCCAGCTGCTCCACTTTTGATCCAGCTCTCTGCTATGGCCTGGGAAAGCAGTAAGAGATGGCCCAAGTCCTTGGGCCCCTGTACCCACATGGGAGACCCGGAAGAAGCTCCTGGCTTTGGATTGGTGCAGTTGCAGCTATCTGGGGAGTGAACCAGCGGATGGAAGACCTCTCTCTCTGTCTCTACCTCTCTCTGTAACTTTGTCTTTCAAATAAACAAATAAATCTTAAAAAAAAAAAAAAAAAAAAAAAGGCCAGCGCCACGGCTCACTAGGCTAATCCTCTACCTGCGGTGCCAGCACACCGGGTTCTAGTCCCAGTCTGGGTGCCGGATTCTGTCCCGGTTGCTCCTCTTCCAGTCCAGCCCGGGAGTGCAGTGGAGGATGGCCCAAGTCCTTGGGCCCTGCACCCGCATGGGAGACCAGGAGGAAGCACCTGGCTCCTGGCTTCAGATCAGTGCGCCTGCCGTAGCGGCCATTTTGGGGGGTGAACCAATGGAAGGAAGACCTTCCTCTCTGTCTCTCTCTCACTGTGTAACTCTGCCTGTCAAAAAAAGGGGGGGCAGTACTGAGAGCTGAGGAAAGGGAGGCCAGATGATGGGGTTCAGAACACACTGCCCCCCAAATAGGGCGCCTTGGCATTTGAGAACACTGCAGAAGCAGGAAAGCCAGTCTCATCTTCCCCTCCTGGTTGCTGGAGGCAAACAACATCTTTAGCTTTGAAGACACAGGAAGGATCTGAGTAGTTCCCCCTCCCCTGACCCCAACGGACATCCAAGGCAGGGCAAGGTTAGCTCATGGATACTTGCACATGCTCTGTCATCCTGGCTGTGGGCAGGGCTCATTCCAGATGGTTCTTGTCGGTTGAAGCCGGGGCCTGAAAAACAATTTGGGGGACTCTTTTAGGCTGATCACCCAGCGGGATGAGGTTCCTCAGACTCTTGTTATGTGGGTCACAAAACCAAGCATTTTAAAAAGTCAGATCATCTGTTTATCTGGTGAGGGGGAACAGAAGCCCTCATTTCTGGTGGCTTCCATGTCTTGTGAATCGTGTGTGAAATAAATGTATGTGATTGAGGGCCAGCGCTGTAGCACCGCAGGTTAAGGCTCTGCCTGCAGTGCCGGCATCCCATATGGGTGTCGGTTTGAGTCCCAGCTGCTCCACTTCCAATCCAGCTCCCAGCTGATGGGCCCAAAAAAGCAGCAAAGCATGGCCCAAGTCCCTGGGTCCCTGCTACCCATGTGGGAAACACAAAGAAGCTCCTGGGCCGGTGCCGCGGCTCACTAGGCTAATCCTCCACCTTGCGGCGCCGGCACACCGGGTTCTAGTCCCGGTCGGGGTGTCGGATTCTGTCCCGGTGGCCCCTCTTCCAGGCCAGCTCTCTGCTGTGGCCAGGGAGTGCAGTGGAGGATGGCCCGAGTACTTGGGCCCTGCACCCCATGGGAGACCAGGAGAAGTACCTGGCTCCTGTCATTGGATCAGCGCAGTGCGCCGGCCGCAGTGTGCCGGCTGCGGCGGCCATTGGAGGGTGAACCAACGGCAAAGGAAGACCTTTCGCTCTGTCTCTCTCTCTCACTGTCCACTCTGCCTGTCAAAAAAAAAAAAAAGAAGAAGAAGAAGAAGAAGAAGCAGCAGCAGCAGCAGCTCCTGGCTCCCAGCATCAGCCTGGCCCAGCCCTAGACATGGAGCCATTTAGGGAGTAAACCAGCAGATGGAAGTCTGTGTGTGTGTGTGTGTGTGTGTGTGTGTCTCCTTCTCTCTGTGTAACTCTGACTTTCAAATAAGTAAATAATTTTTTAAAATCTTTTTAAAAATTAAATAAATGTATAAGATTTTGTCTTGTTAATCTGCCTTTCGTTACGGGGTCTAGTAATGAGTGAGCAAAGATTTATTTTTCTCCTAAGATTTATTTATTTATTTACTTATTTATTTATTTGAAAGGTAGATTCAGGGCTGGCGCTGAGGCATAGTGGGTAAAGCCACCGCCTGAAGTGCCAGCATCCCATATGGGTGCCAGTTCAAGTCCCACTGCTCCACTTCCAATCCAGCTCTCTGCTATGAACTGGGAAAGCAGTAGAAGATGGCCCAAGTCCTTGGGCCCCTTTACCCGCATGGGAGACCTGGAAGAGGCTCCTGGCTCCTGGCTGCGGATTGGTGCAGTTCTGGCCATTGTGGCCAATTGGGGAGTGAACCAGCGGATGGAAGACCTCTCTCTCTCTCTCTCTCTCACTGCCTCTGCCTCTCTGTAACTCTGCCTTTCAAATAAATAAATAAATATTTTTAAAAATGGCTGCAAAAGCCAGGAAGGCCTAGCTGCCTCCCCTCAGCACACACTACTTCCGTGTGCACCCTGCCTGCCTCCCTCATCGCCCTCAGCACAAGGCCTTTCGGTTTGCGGGCGGCTCAGTGTTCTGCACAGGCGCTGTTGGTCTTTTGGGGGTTTCCTTGTTTTGTTTCGTTTGCCTACATCTCAAAACGGCACATTGCTTCCATCACCCCAGAAAAGTCCTGGGTTGTCACTTTGGGCTATTCTGGGCATGGATGCACATTGGAGACGTCCGTAACAAGGTAGGATGTGGTCTTTTGCGATTAGGGTCCAAATGCTCCTTGCTCCCGGTTGGTTTGGAGCTGGAGTTGGACACACAGGTTGGAAGCTGGAGACATGGCAGGTTGGGAGGGGCCTGAGTTAGCAAGTCCTGTTTCCATCCTGCCCTTTCTCGCTCTGCTTTGGAGCTGCTTGTTCAGAATATAGGACGCAAAGGTCATGAGTCCACTGTGTTCTCCAACCAGGAGTTTAATCTGGTCACTGGTTTGGAATTCCCTGACGTTATCTTTCATTTGGAAACAAAAGTTCAAAGAAAAAATCTTAGCTTGCATGGAACAGAATTTGAGCAGGAATAATTCATGAAGGAGGCAGCTCTCAGAGCCAGCAGGAGTACCGAGAGCTCCAGCCAGCAGCGTGAGCCCTGAGCTTTTATGAACTACAGGCAGAAGCAAGGTAGAAAAGTTGTCTCAGAGGCTGCAGCTCTGCATCTGCCTTCCTGGGCATAGTGGGATCGCTTGGCTCCTGTGGCCAGCCAAAAGGTGATCATGTATTACCAAAATGTATTCCTACTTTAGAGTTGTTTGTGTATTTTGAATTTAGGTTATGATTTATTATGCAGGAACTCAAAGTCTAGAGATAGTCTCAGGCAACTGACATCCTGCTAATTTATTTAACAAAGCTTAGGAAACAATCTTTTTTTAAAAAAAAAAGATTGATTGATTGATTGATTTGAAAGTCAGAGTTACAGAGAGAGAGAGAGGTCTTCCATCCGATGGTTCACTCCCCAATTGGCTGCAACAGTCAGAGCTGTTACCAGGTTTCTCTCTCTCTCTCTCTCTCTCTCTCTGTCTCTCTCCCTCCCTCATTTCCTCCCTCCCTCCCTCCCCCCCTCCAACCCCTTCTCCTTCAGACAATTCTCTGGCCCACTCATAACAAATATTTCTCCATGAGTGGCATTGGTTCACATCCCAGTGGCTCCACTTTCAATGCAGCTTCTTGCTGATGGCCTGGGAAAAAGCAGCAGCAGATGGTCCAAGTGCCTGAGCCCTGCCACCCAAATGGGAGACCCAGAAGAAGCTCCTGGCTCTTGGCTTCAGCCTGGGCCAGCCCTGGCCATTGCAGCCATCTGGGGAGTGAACCAGTAAAAGGAAGACCTCTCTCCTCTCTCCCTCTCTCTCTGTAACTCTGACTTTCAAATGATTTTCAAATAAATATATTCTTTAAAAAAAAAAAAAAGCTTAGATTCAGTTTGAGAGCATTAGCATGAGTGACTTCATTGAGGTTTTCAGTGCTGGGGCCTAATCCAAAGCAATGGCCTTCTGCCATTTTTGCTGAACAACACAGAAAGGACGCTGGAGTGTTGACAGGTGGAGCAGGCACAGTAATGAGCAGCTGAGAGCGGCAGCTTGGCACACGGTAAGGGAGTCGAGAGAAAAGAAGGGAGACCACCTGCACGATGTAACCCCTGAGAGCAGAAGGGGAGTTGGAGGAAGCGATGCCAGAAACCCAGGGCTGCACTGAAACTCTGCATCTGGTGGGTCTGCTGGCTCCAGCATCCCTCACTTCATACCCCGAGCTCAGACAGCTGATACGTATCCCAAGGCCAAGGAAACCTGAACCGTTCTTTTTTAAAAAGGTACTTGTTAAAAATATTAAATGTAGTCAACAGTCCCTTTAGACAAATTGACTTTTAAAATTTCCTTAAGCACCCCAAATTTGTCTTGCTCCCCTGGTGGGCAGAGGGGAAGGGCAGTGGAAGCTAGAATTGCAAATTCCCTCAAAAGGGGGATTGGATTTTAAACAAATCAATCTATGTTCAGGGAAATTAGCTTCATGAGGCTTACTCTGTTATTCCTGGTTTCTGCTTTGAGTCTAGGCACGTCCAAGCATGCCTAACACAGTTCAGGGGCTGCTGGTCAGAAATCTGTTTTTCAGAAAGGCTGAAGGTCCAGGCAGATTTGAGGGAGGGGAAAGGTGTCGGGCAGGCATTGTGGCCCAACAGAGGCGATGCTTGTGTGTGTAGAAGCAAGCTGCAAACACAGCCCACCCTTCCAGACTCATGTCTGATTTTCAAAGGGACAGACTAGGGGCTGGCGCTGTGGCATAGCAGGTAAAGCCGCCGCCTGCAGTGCCGGCATCCCATATGGGTGCCGGTACAAGTCTTGGCTGCTCCACTTCCAATCCAGCTCTTTGCTGTGGCCTGGAAAAACAGTAGAAGATGGCCCAAGTCTGTCTTTGGGCCCCTGCACCTGCGTGGGAGACCCAGAAGAAGCTCCTGGCTCCTGGCTTTGGATCAGTGCAGCTCCGACTGTTGCAGCCAATTGGGGAGTGAACCAGCGGATGGAAGACCTCTCTGTCTCTTTCTCTCTCTCTCTCTCTCTCTCTGCCTTTCCTTCTCTCTCTGTGTAACTCTGCCTTTCAAATAAATAAACAAATCTTTAAAAAAAAAATCTCCAAGCTCTAGTTTTGCTGAAAACTCCCAGCACTCTGATAGAGGAAACCCTGTCATATGACCTGCCTAAGAAAGGGCAGTTATCACAGAGTTGGGGGGTGGGATGGAGGTTTCTCTCTGCCTGGGCCCCTCAGGAACCTGGATGTAACAGTGACTGTGGTATCCAGGGGAACACTTTTATTGAAGCACCTAGCTCAGGAAGCTGCGGTTGGAAAGTGCCAGGAGAGCACAGCAAAGAACAAATGCAGCAGGTGCCTCCCCTGAGTACAAACGCCTCCAAGGGCTGGGACCAGTCTGCTACATGAACATAGCTTAGAGACCCCTAGGAACAACATCTGCTATTGCAGGTGGGGGCAAACCCAGAACACAGAGGTAATGAGTTAAACTAATAGCAGCAAGAATCAATGAGTTGATTGATCACTTTTAAGCAACAGAGAAAACAACCTTGTCCAAGCCAAACCTGATAGCCCACTTAGCTCAAGCAAAATTATCTGTAATCAAATTCTCATGCAACAAGAGAACTTTAATAGCCCTTTGGGGTCTTGTTATTTTTGTAAGAAACTAATTCCTTTGCTAAGGAATTGTACAGGATTCAAGTCTCTCAACTAGGTGAATATTTTCCAAAGAGAAGAAAATGGTATGTACTTTTACAGAATAAATATTTGCTACTGATTTGTTAGTGATAAAAGATTGTAACTCATTGCATTACTTCTCATCTCTATTATGTCTTCATCAAATGAGCGGTGAGTGTACAAAGGTTCTTTGCTTGGTCAAACTTTAGGGAAGCTCTCAAACCTTCTCACCTCTATACTTTGCTGCAAATCCAGACACAAGGCAGCACTGTGGCACAGCGGGTTAAAACCCCAGCCTGCAGCACCGATAACCCACGTGACCACCGATTCCAGTCCCGGCTGCTCCACTTCTGATGCAGCTCCTTGCTAATGTGCCTGGGAAAGCAGCAGAGGATGGGCCCAGTCCTTGGGCCTCTGCACCAATGTGGGAGACCTGGAAGAAGTTCCTGACTCCTGGCTTCCAGTCAGCTCAGCTCCAGCCATTAAGACCATTTGGGGAGTGAACCAGATGGTGGAAGACCTCTCTTTCTCTGTCTCTACCTCTCTCTCTCTGTAACTCTGTCTTTCAAATAAATAGAATAAACCTTTTGTTTAAAAAAATCCAGATCCAGAGCCTGCCAAGTCAGTTTAGCAAGGACCATTCCCTTAATATCTGATCAGGTCTATTATGGTTTAGGTGTGGCTGGCCCACCAAAGGATCATGTGTTGGAATCATGGTCCTCAATGTGGCGATGTTGGCAGCTGGTGGAACCTTTAAGGGGTGGAGTCCAGTGGGAGGCTGATGAGGTCATTAGGGGTGCTGCCCTGGGAATAAGTTGATGTTCTGATGGGAACCTGGTTAGTTCTCAGGACAGGGCTGTTATCCAAGAGCAAGATTTGTCCCTCCCACTTCTCCCTGGCTTCTTGTCTCTCTGTGATCTCTCCCTCTCACCCTTATTCCCACCATGATACCATCCACCAAACCAATTGGGCCATCCAATCTTGGATGTTCAACCTCCAAAACTGTGAGCTAAATAACCCTCTTTTCTTTAGAAAGCCTCTGATGTTTTGTTACAGTAACAGAAAATGAACTAAGACAAGGTTCTTCATCCCCTCCCTTCCCCCAGGTGATATCTGGTCACCCTGGCCTTCGTTCAGCAAAAACCCTATTAGGTCAGTTTAGCCAAAATCCTTCTTATCCCTGATATTTCCTCTTAGTAGTGTTTCAACCATTGAAATGTTTCTTGACTATAAATTCCCATTTGCCTATGCTGTCTCCCTCTCTCTCTCTCTCTCTCTCTCTCTCTCTCTCTCGTGCACACACACACACACACACACCCCTATTATAACACCCCACTGCAATTCTCCCCATATCTATGCCTGAATAACATCTTCCTGATCATACCTTAATAAGGGCTATCACCTCTTTCTTTCTTTAGCAAGTGTCGTGGTGAAGAGCAAAGGTGAGAATCCCATCTCTGCAAAGTGAACGTAGAAGTTTCTGATTATTCTGGCCTTCAATTCTCACTTGCAAAATGGCGGTGAAAATACTACTTTTACCAAAGCATTGCTGAGCAGAGAAAATGAGTTTATCCCAGGAAACTACTTAAAACAAGACCCTGCCCGAAGCACAGTGAATGGGTTATCATGTTTACAAATTATCAGCATCCTGTAAAGTCATAACTGATAAGGACGTTAAGGGGCCATCAAATCTCTTTGTCCATCACCTGAGAGATCTCAATTTCAAAGAACTGCTGGAAGCCAGAGCCTGGACTTCAAATCAAGTTTCCTTTCATGCGTAACTGAGAATCTCTTTGACACAAAGGACGCCCAAATGAAAGCAAGAGTTGTTTATTCGATGAATACTTTAAAGATGATCTTGAAAAAAAATTCCTAGACAACTGACTTCAATATGTTAAGCTTTCAGGAAACAGGACACAAACAAATCTCTTCACCAGATCTATGGTTCTGTGGGGAGCGGTTTCAGGAGCTGGGAGGTTAGGGGATTTGCTGGTCTCTGAATGTTACAAACCCACAAAGATCTGATCTCTCTCCAAGTAGAGTCCAAGCTGAGTCATCCCGAAGGAACTTGTGGCTTTCACAGAGCCCCAGAATAATCTCTTCTTATGAATAATGCCATTTCTTACAGAGCCTGGGTAAACTTTTTCAAGTTTATGAATTTGAAAAAAGTAAAAGGGAGAGAAAGTAAGTTCTGTCATCTCATTTGCACCCCCAGATAACCACAATGCCTAAGGCTGGTTCTGCCAAACCTGAGAGCTGGGAACTCAGTCCAGGTCTTTATATGAGTAGCTGGGACCCAAGTCCTTGAGCTATCACAATTCTATCTCAGGGTCTGCATTGCCAGGCAGCCGGAGTCAGGAGTGGGGCTGGGCATGGAACCCAGCCACTCCAATACCACCAAATGTCCACCCTCTCGTTTTAAAAAAGAAATGCTTTCAATTCTCTTGTTTGAGATGCTGAGAAAGACAGAAAATCAAATAGAGACCTTGTTGGAAACACTGCAGCCCCTACCAACACCACCTGCTTGAAACAGAAGCTAACCCAGTATTTATCATTAAGATAATAAAATACTTAATTTAAATACCTAAGTTGAAAATTTACTCTTTTCAATCCTTCGAGAAAAATCTCAAGTTTTCCCAGTGTACATATTGTCTTCACTCATCTGCATTCTGGTGTGTCGTTTCCACCAGGAGGCACAGGGCAAGAGTGCGGCTGACAGAGCCAGGTCTGAGCTCATTTGCCAGTTGTTTGTGACACACATCCCCGCCTCCTCTGGCTTGCACTGATAGCCAACACCTGTGACTTTGCAGGTGCATCATCCTGCTCTTGTTTCTCAAGAAAACCAGTAAAATAGCTGGAGGTGTCTAGAACCAAATTCTGAAATTTTTAGGGAAAGACACGAATGTTCTTCCTGACCTGTTAGAGTCCTGCCTCCAGGCTGGTTGGTGAGGATTCTAGTCTTTGTTTGCAAAGTGCTAGACAAAGGAGTAGCTCCCTATCTTTAAAAGACAAGCAAACAGGGGCCAGTGCTGTGGTGGGTAAGGCCACCACCTGCAGTGCCAGCATCCCATAGAGGTGCCAGTTCAAGTCCCAGCTGCTCCACTTCTGATTCAGCTCTCTGCTATGGCCTGGGAAAGCAGTAGAAGATGTCCCAGGTGCTTGGGCCCCGGCACCCATGTTGGGGACCAGAAGCTCCTGTCTCCTGGCTTCGGATCGGCCCAGCTCTGGCCATTGCAGCCAACTGGGGAGTGAACCAGTGAACGGAAGACCTCTCTCTCTCTCTCTCTCTCTCTCTCTCTCTCCCTGCCAAGTCCTTGGGCCCCTGCACCCACATGGGAGACCTAGAAGAAGCTCTTGGCTCCTGGCTTCAGATCGGCCCAGCTCTGGTCATTGTGGCCAACTGGGGAGTGAATCAGCGGATGTAAAGCCTCTCTCTCTCTCTCTCTCTCTCTCTCTCTGCCTCTGTCTCTCTGTAACGCTGCCTTTCAAATAAATAAATAAATCTTAAAAAAAAAATAAAAGACAGAAACAAACAAGCCTGTAAAGTGAGTAGAACGAGAGCAACGCCTCCACTCACAGAGGTTGGGTGACACCAAGATCGTGGACCCCATGAGCAATGGAGCCAGACTCAGTGCTGTAGGCTTCAAGGACTCAAAGCCATAGACTCCCCAAAAAAACCCGAGGGGTCTGGGACGGTGGCATAGGTAAGGACAGCGCCAGACTAGCTCAGATATCTCAAAGACTTCTAGAGAAGAGGTGATAATGTGGCTGGTAATGGAGACTCCATCTTTGCTGCCTAAAACAAGAGGCTTCATGGTTGCACTGTATGGAGGCGAGGGGTGAATAAAGGCATGGAATTCCCACCCCCAAGGACTTCCATGGAAATTGCCCGATCATCCACAATCTGCCATCCTAAGCAGATCCTACAGGAACCTGTGGTTTGGAGGGACCCCCCCAACAAAACTCTCCCCTTTAAATGAAACTTCTGCCTTGGTGGCTCAAACCTCAAAGCCTTCATTCCCTCAACTGGCTCTCAACTTCAGCCGTAAACAAACACACCACAAGAAGGGAACGGAGAAGGTGCAAAACCTGAAAGATGCAGACAAGTTAGCGTTTAGTAATCCAAGCAGGAGTCCCACCCTCCAGCAGCCCCTATTTCTAAATCTGTTTGTAGAGCGGGGAGTGGGAAGAGAGAGTTATTGGTGAGCTCAGTAGATGGATTAGAGAACCCTTTTCCTCTTTGGCAAGTTTTTGCCAATTAGCTACTCTTCTGTTTTTTTCCCCAGGGGGACAATTCAGGGGCTTAAGCATTTTTCTGATACCACTGGGCTCTCTGATTTTGCAAAGTTCTTCATCGAGGCACTTAGTCAAGGCTGATTAGGTTTTCATCAGTATCAGGAATGTGGAGCAAGGGCAAGTTCAAGGGGGCCTTTTTCCCTGCAGCCAAGTAGGGAGAGGAAGTTTGAACTCTCCTAGGGTTCCCAGCCAGGTCCAAACACAAAACTGACAAAGACGAATTAGCAGGAAAAAAGCATGAAACGTTATTTAACTGCAGCTTTCCATGACGCAGTAGCCTTCAGAATTGAAGAGCCAAAGACCCAGTGAAAACTGACTTTTTTAATGCTTAGGTTCGATGAAGTATGGGCAGTCATGCGGAAATGCAGTTGCACAAAGCATGTGATCTCTCGGTGACGGGCTGGGTGGCGGGCACCTAGCACTTCCGCTTCGTTCAGATTATCCTTGGCCTCTCTCTGTAGCATTCCGTTTCCCCAAATACAGAGCAGGGCCCATCTAGAACGAGGGTCTCATGACTGACTTTCAGAAGACAGGGTGGGTCGCAGAATATTTTTAAGGCCAGATCTTATACAAAAAGACCTTGAAAAGTCGGACTAATATTTCTAGGTTTCGTGATGTGCTATGGGAAGGGGGCATTCTAGTTTCTGTGGGAGAGAAGAGGGAACAGAGGTCATGGACACCTTGCTCCCAGACCTTTCCAATCTCCGTCAGTTCAGAGTACTCAGCATTCTGAGGCCCCATAGCCACATGGGCAATCGCATCATCAGTCACTTCCTCTCCTTGCAAAAAAATTCTTTTTTTTTTAAAGAGTTTTTTATTTATTTGAAAGGCATAGTTACAGAGAGGCAGAGAGAGAGAGAGAGAGGTCTTCCATCCACTGGTTCACTCCCAAAATGGCCGCAACAGCCGGAGCTGTGCCTATCAGAAGCCAGGAGCCTGGAGCTTCTTCTGGGTCTGGTGCAGCGGCCCAAGGACTTGGGCCATCTTCTACTGCTTTCCCAGGCCATAGCAGAGAGCTGGATTGGAAGTAGAGCAGCTGGGACTTGAACAAGTGCTCATAAGGGATGCTGGCACTGCAGGCGGCGGTCCTACCCATTACACCGCAGCGTTGGCCCCTCACCAACTCTCTCTGAATCTTTATTTCACTACTTAGCAAAATATAATACAATCTTAAAGATGTATTTGTTTATTTGAAAGGCAAAGTTACCAAGAAAGAGAGAGACAGAAAGAGATCTTCTGCCCACAGTTTCACTCCCCAAATGGCTGCAATGGTTGGGGCTGGGCCAGGCTGACGCTGGGAACCAGACACTTCTTCTGGGCCTCCTACGTGGGTGTCAGGGGCCCAAATACTTGGGCTATCTTCCGCTGCTTTCCCAGGCCATTAGTAGGGAGCTGGATCAGAAGTGGAGTTGCCGAGACACAAGCCGGTACCTATATTGGATGCCACTGTCAAAGGGGCGAGCTTTAACCTGCTGTGCCACAATGCTGGCTCCGAAATACATAGCATATCACTGTTGAAATCACGCAAATAAGTTAGTAATTATGTAATAAATTAGGACATCTCCTAAAAAAGCAAACTCCCGAGGAAGGTTTGGTTCATTTTCTGCTGCGCTGAGTCTAGTGTAGTTTATCGTTTATGAAAAAATGACCCTGCCACCTTCGAGATCCTACTGGAGGGAAAAAATAATTACCCCCATAGGTTCTCTCTGCTACAGAATATTGATTAACAAGAAAAAAACAAATTGATTTACTGGGATATTTTATTTACACCTCAGAGACATTCAAAGAATAAGTAACTCAAGGAGATGCCTCTGAATTCCAACTTCTGTAGCAACTCCAACCAAGAACAGTGACTTTTTAGAGAAGTGACAAGACAAGGGAAAAGGACTTTGAGTCTCCTTAGGTGATGAGTGGGGAAAAGGCCAATGGCAGATAAGGGCTTTTTAGTGAAGCTTGTTGATTCCTCTGGGTAACATCTCCAGGCAAATAAGGGTGTGGAGCTGCCTCCAGTAGCCAGTCTTTGTTCTCCCTGGTAGAGAGTGGCCTGCTTACCTTTTGTCTTTGTTAAGTCTCCTTCCTGCATTTAGGAAAATGGAGGAAGGGCAAAGAGCTTTCCTGCACCTGCACCTGCCCCACTCGGCCACCCTATTGTTCCACCTTCCCTCTCAGCCCCTCCTCCTGAGGATTGGCCATACTCTCTCCACTTTCTCACTTCTACACACTTGCCCTCTTCAGTCTGGCTTCTATCTCCATCAACTACAAAAACTACTCTTGACCATGTTGCCTCTATGTGAGCAAATGCAAGGGACAGGTCTTCCTCTGTTCTTTTTTAAATGATAATTCTTTAAGATTTATCATAGAGAGAGAAAGAGATAGACACACAAAGAGAAGGAGAGAGAGAAAGAGAGAGAGAGAGCTCTTCCACCTGCTGGTTCATTCCCCCAGATGGCTACAACAACAGGAACTGGACTAGGGCAAAGCCAGGAACCAGGAGTCCCCTCCAGGTATCCCAAGTGGGTGGCAGGGACCCAAGCACCTGACCCATCCTCCACTGCTTTTCCCAGGCCACCAGCAAAGAGCTGGATCAGAAGTGGAACAGCCAAGACTTGAACCTGCACTCATATGGGATGCTGGTGTTGCAGCCAGTGGCTTTACCCACTATGCCACAATGCCAGCTCCTCCCCTCTGTTCTTCTCTTGATCTGTGAGACACACTGAGGACACTTAACCACTCTTGCTGGCTGTTGGTTTCACTGCCCCATTTTAACCTTGTTTTTTCTCCTATCCCTCCATGGAGTTGGCTGATCCTTCTCGATGCAGCCTCCAGGCGTATAGTGCCTTCTCCTTTCCACGTCCGTACTCTCTCTAGATGGTTTCATCAGCTCTCCTGGTTGAGATGATCCGTGTGCTGATAATGCCTAAAATACATCCTTGTCTTTCTGGTCGCTCCTCTGAGATTCAGACTTTAATAACTGACTAACTACTTGTCATCTCCACTTTGATGTATCACGAAATGAAATGTCCCCTTCTGGCCCTGCAACCAGCAAACTTATCCATCCCTGTCAATGTCATCACATTCTCCCTGCAAGTACTGGAGGTTCTACTCCAAAAGGCACCTTGGATCTATTCATTTGTCTCTACTTCTGCTGCCCCCTACAGGCCAAGATTGGTCTTCTGGGTTCCACCCTTGACCTCTTCCATCCTTTCTTCAGGGAAGAAAGAGTGACCTTAAATGCAAGTCAGCGATAAATATTCTACCTGCTTAACTCTTCAGTGGCTTCCTGTTTTAGGCTGTTCAGGATGGTATAACAAAAATACCTTAGACCAGGTATTTAATAAGCAACAGAAATTTAATAACAGTTCTTGAGTCAGGGAACTCCAAGACGCCAGCAGCTTGGGTGTCTGGTAAGTGGCCATTCCTCATAGACAGCACTTTGTATGCATCCGCACGTGTCAGAAGGGACAAACAAGCTTCCCTGGCCCCCTTTATAAGGGCACTCATCCTCTTCAGAGATGCCACCTCTAGCTTTGGATATTGGGTGTCAACATGGGAAATTGGAGGACACCAACATTCATAGCATAGCACCCCTCCCCATGATTCTTGGAATACACCATCAGCCCCTAACCATGGTCCTTCCTCACCTGGTTTCCCCTCACCCCCTCTGTCCAGCAGCATCCCATTCCACTCTCCCCCAGCCCAAAAGGCTCAGCTCTCAGGCTTGTTCAATCCAACTCCCCGATTCTCTCTCCCAGCTGTGGAAATAGATGAAAACCAACAAAATGCAAGCAAGCAAAGTCCATGTAATGGGGCTTATGATAGCAAGGGAGTCAGCCACCATCACTTATATTTTGGCAGGCGATCCAAGGCAGGCAGAGGAGGAGGAAAGCGTTACAATGGGTAAGGGGAAGGCTTTTGCCTTCATTAGAGGCTGTTGGCGCAGGGAAGCTGTAGGAAGGATCATTAGAAATGAGACATCCCTTGGGGGCTGGCGCTGTGGCATAGTTGGTTGATCCCATATGGGTGCCAGTTCTAGTCTCAGCTGCTCTCCTTCTGATCCAGCTCTCTGCTGTGGCCTGGGAGGGCAATGGAAGATGGCCCAAGTACTTGGGCCCCTGCACTCACATGGGAGACTCAGAAGAAGCTCCTGGCTCCTGGCTTCAGATCAGCACATTTCCAGCTATTGTGGCCATATGGGCAGTGAACCAGCGGATGGAAGACTTTCTCTCTGTCTCTCCCTTTCAAATAAAAATAGAAACTAAAAAAAAAAAAAAAAAAAAAAGGAAAGAAAAGAAAAGAAAAGAAATGAGACATCCCAAGTGATTGGTTAGGGGATCATGTTTGGCTTTCTCTGGTTGGTCCTAAACTGGGAGCAGGAACAAAACTTAAGGAAGCTGTCAGTTACCAATCAAGTTCTGGCTATTTTATGTCAGATGATATAGGGATATTGATTGACTTCCTAAATCATTTGGTAGAGAAAACACCTGGTCTGACGTCCTGCAAGTCTGATCTAGAGATAGCAGGTGGGCTTCCTACACTGGGAACTGTAGGTGATAGATTGATTTTCTGAGAAGTTTGCTGCAGATTATAGCCCAAAGCTCTATTTTTATATAGAGTGTGGTCACTGGCCATTGTCCATTTGTGTATTCAGTTTCTCGTGCCTCAGTTCCTTTACTGATGTTGCTTTCTCTGAGTGAAGATCTTTTCTTTCTTTGCTTGTTGTCATCTTTCAGACTTCAACTTAAATGTCACTTTTTTTAAATTCATTTTCCTTGAAAGTCAGAGTTACACAGAGAGAGAAGGAGAGTCAGAGAGAGAGACAGAGGTCTTCCATCTGATGGTTCACTCCCCAGATGACCGCAAGGGCCAGAGCTGCGCCTTTCTGAAGCCAGGAGCCAGGAGCTTCTCCCGGATCTCCCACACAGATGCAGGAGCCCAAGGACCTGGGCCATCTTCCACTGCTATTCCAGGCCATGACAGAGAGCTGGATTGGAAGAGGAGCAGCCAGGACTCGAACCGGTGCCCATATGGGATGCTGGCGCTTCAGGCCAGGGTGTTAACCTACTGCACCACAGCACTGGTCCCAATGTCACTTTTTTGGGGGGCTGGCACCGTGGTGCACTAGGTTGATCCTCCACCTGCAGAGCTGTCATCCCATATGGGCACTGGTTCTAGTCCTGGTTGCTCCTCTTCCAGTCCAGCTCTCTGCTATGGCCTGGGAGGACAGTGGAGGATGGCCCAGGTTCTTGGGCCCCTGCACCCACATGGGAGACCAGATAGAGGCACCTGGCTCCTCTTTGGATCAGCGCAGCTCCGGCCGTTGCAGCCGTTTAGGGAGTGAACCAACAGAGAGAGGACCTTTCTCTCTGTTTCTCTCTCTGTAACTCTACCTGTCAAATAAATAAATAAAATCTAAAACAAATAAATAAAAATAAATGTCACTTTTTCAGAGAGAGATCTTCCCAGACCACCCTATAAAGAACACCCCTTGTCTTGTCCTCCACCTATCCTTCGTATTGTTGTAATTGAAAGTCTTGACAAAATTTGTAATTATTTCATTTATCTATCTTCCCTGCCATTTTTATCCATCTTCCTGAGAACTGAAGTAGACCAGAATATACCTCTCCAAAATATGCTACTCGGCATAAGAATTATTTGGAACTATAGGATGCTAAGAATCAATAAATTCAGGAAGAGTTCTCTCCCCTCCCATTATTTGCCTAAATCTCCCTTGAGGAAAGTGACCTTCTGTACCAGGGAGAGAAGAGTAACTCTTTATCCTCAAAGACAGGGAGTGGACACCAAGAAAAGTTTGCATAAACAGACCTCACTAAAATTGCCCTTATCTCCCATTCATTAGTCCTTTAATATCTTTCCCAACCACTTCTCCACATGTTATCGCCCCTTGAAGCCCAAACACTCATTCTTTTGTTGAAAGTGCATATTATCCCCCAAGTCTAATCTCTACTTTCAGTTTCATTTCTTTTCTGTGAACTCCCGTGAACATAAGCTCATGTCTATTTTCTCCTGTTAATCCTTCTGTTGGTTTAATTCACAGGCACTTGAGAACACAACCTAAGAGGGTCGTGGCAAAGCTTTTCTTCTCTGACAGAAATAAGATTGTCTTAAAAAGTGGCGTGTGTTGGGGATTCAAAGCAAGTGCGTAAGATAAGATAGATAAGAGAGTCAAGAGACAAATAGATCATAGAGAATCTTGTATGTCATGCTTATGAGTGTCACCCTTATCCTGTGGAAAGCCTTTCTCAAAGTGTGGCCCATGGGTTACTTGCATCAGAATTACCTAACCGGGGCCGGCGCTGTGGCAGGTTAATTCCCTGGCCTGAAGCACCAGCATCCCATATGGGCACCAGTTCTAATCCTTCTAGTCCTAGCTGCTCCTCTTCCTATCCAGCTCTCTGCTCTGGCCTGGGAAAGCAGTAGAAGATGGTCCAAAACCATTGGGCCCCTGCACTCACATGGAAGACCCGGAGGAAGCTCCTGGATCCTGGCTTTGGATCGGTGCAACTTTGGCTGTTGTGGCCAGTTGGGGAGTGAACCATCGGATGGAAGACCTCTCTTTCTCTCTCTCTCTCTCTCTCTCTGCCTCTCCTCTCTCTGTGTAACTCTGACTTTCAAATAAATACATAAATCTTAAAAAAAAATAATTACCTAACCAAGGTTTATTTAGGACGTGGCTTCCTGGGCTTCCTTCCAGATCCATTAAATCTAAATCAGTACACAATGGAGAACCATCAAAGCCACTTAACATGAGATGGTCATATTCAGGATGGACTTTTAATCAACTTCACCCCTAGTTGTAAGTGTTCTGACCAGTGGAAACAGAGAGAAAAATCTCTAAAACACAATTAAATACAAAGAAAAAACACCTGCAGAGGGGAGTTTGGTTTCTTTCTAGCAGAGGTTACTACTTGGCATATTCAGTTGAAATTGTTAGCACAATATTAACTCTGACCTCTGTTCTACTGGTCACCCTCAGATTTTGCCCTGGAGAAGACAATGTTTAGCCATCATCCCTTGGCTTAGCTTCATTCTCCTTTGATTTGGGAGATCTCTCCTCTCCACCTAACTTAGAGAGGAAACTTCCTTGTGAAGCCAAAAGGATTTCACTCTCACATTCTTTCTATCTGCTCTCAGCCTGACACGCCCTTTGTTTAAGACCAAGAACACAGAGTTCTCATTTGTGCCAGAATATGTGATCATATATCTTCTACCCGAAAAGGACAAACTTAGAGGCTGCTGTTGTGGTGCAGTGGCTTGAACTGCTAATTGTGACGCCTGCATCACCTATTACAGGGCCAGTTCAAGTCCTGGCTGCTCTGCCTTGACCGGCTTCCTGCTATTGTACCTAAAAAAGCAGCAGAGGATGGCCCAAGTACTTGGGGCCTTGCCACCCATTTTTTGTGGGAGACCAGTACAGAATTCCTGGCTCCTGTCTATAACCTCGCCCAACTTAACTGTCATGGCAATTTGGGGAGTGAATCAGTGAACTGAAGATCTCTTTCTCTCTCTGCTTTTCAAATGAATCCTTTTCTAAGAAAAAGTACAAATTTATTCATTTCTTTCAATAAAGATTTACTGAATATCAGCCAGGTGATAGGCTTGGTTTAGGCATTGAGAATATAAAGAAAGTTTTATTCTGCTGTTGCCAAAATAAGTTCGGAGTCATTTATGTAGTGGGTTGTTAATTGTCCACTCCCTAAAAAGATCATGAAGAAGGCTCATTGATTAAGCAAAGCAAGGTTATTATCTCTGCTGCAGTCCTGGTAGTATCTCAGAATGAAGAAAAGGGTGAAGTTCGGATCCAGTAATTTGGGGAATCTTGCAAGGCAGGGGACTGGGCAGAGATTGGACAGAGCTCTGGAGTGATGGGTTATGGCAAAGGGAAAGATTTGGAGTTATTTCTGGTGAGTTCATCATTACTGTAAATAAGGACAGAAATACAATATAGACTTGGTTCTCAGTATTATTTTACAGGAGCAGTCATTTGTAGAGTGGTTAAGTCACTTATGGATTGGTTGCTGTCTCAGGATTATTTGAAAGGAAGAGAAAAATATGCTTGGTCCCAATATTCTTTTAGCATAGGAATACAACATGGTCTTCATTTTCAGTCCAATGAAGTAAATTAGAAAAAGCTCCAAACAGTACTATGGGAACAAACCAGACCTATGTTTGGAGGTGTCACCATTATATTGACAGTCCTGTTTTTCACCCCTCCTGTGCCTGCACCTTTGCCATGTCACTTCGTGGTGACCTTCCACTGTGTGGGGAACACAATTCCCCAGCTCTGAGCCCAGCCACAGGACTTCGTTTGCCCACAGGATGTTTGCACTGTGCCATTTTTCTGCTGTTTCCTAACCTCTGCTTGGGGGGTGGGGGGTCCCAAGAGCTGGCCTCATTCTTTCCAGATGTTGAACTAAGAGCTACCGAGACTGTGGGAACCCTCCAAGAGGATAGTCCATGATGTCTTAATGTACAGCTTCCTAGAGCTACTTATGCTGAGGTTATTGGAGTTTCTGAAACCTACACTCTCTGAATAAAACTCTCTCGCATGCAAACTAATGTTAAGCGTTCAAAGAAACCTTGACACTTCTGCTGTTTTCTCTAATGCAAGGCACTGTATTTTGGGGTGGCAGGCCCTGAACCCCATTAGTTGGGATGATAACATCTTACCATATTGGGAAACATGGAAAAAAATTGTTGTCGGAACCAGAATGCCCATCTCAAGTTACAAAATGGTATCAGGCGTGAGAGATCCCTCTACAAAGCCAACACACAGAGACTGCTGGAATCCACATTTAAAATGCATCTGTCCTGTTCCTCAAAACTCACTGACTAAATAATAACTACAGCAGGATTCCTCTTTGGTAGGCTTTTAGGAGTGCATTTTCAAAACCAGAGAGGGAGGCCAGCACCGTGGCTCAATAGGCTAATCCTCCGCCTGCGGCACAGGCACCCCAGGGTCTAATCCCGGTCGGGGCGCTGGATTCTGTCCCGGTTGCTCCTCTTCCAGTCCATCTCCCTGCTGTGGCCCAGCAAGGCAGTGGAGGATGGCCCAAGTGCTTGGGCCCTGCACCCGCATGGGAGACCAGAAGGAAGCACCTGGCTCCTGGCTTCAGATCAGCGTGGTGCGCCGGCTGCAGCGGCCATTGGGGGTGAACCAAAAGAAAAGGAAGACCTTTCTCTCTGTCTCTCTCTCTCTCTCACTGTCCACTCTGCCTGTCCAAAAAAAAAAAAAAAAAAAAAAAAAAAAAAAAAAAACAAAACCAGAGAGGGAGTGTCTTTTAGGAAGAAGAGACTCTGATCTTAAACTTCATCCTAAGCACTTTTCACTATACCCTCTTTGGCCTGATTTGACTTCTCCTATCACTACGATGCCATTATAGGCCAAACTGTCCACTAAAAAATTCTGGGTTAGAGTCTTAACCCCAAGTTCCTCAGAATCTCATTTTAGTTGAAGAAGGGGGCTTTTAAAAAGTTTATCTTTTGGGGGTCGGCGCTGTGGCACACTTAGTTAATTCTCTGCCTGCGGCGCAGGCATCCTGTATGGACGCTGGTTCTAGTCCAGGTTGCTCCTCTTCCAGTCCAGCTCTCTGCTGTGGCCTGGGAATACAGTAGATGGCCCAAGTGCTTGGGTCCCTGCACCCGCATGGGAGATCAGGAAGAAGCTCCTGGCTCCTGGTTTCAGATCAGCACAGCTCTAGCCGTTGCAGCCATTTGGGGAGTGAACCAGTGGATGGAAGACCTTTCTCTCCTCTCTCTCTCTCTCTGTAACTCTACCTGTCAAAAAAATAATAAAATCTTTTAAAAAAAAGTTTATCTTTTCATTTGAAAGGCAGAGTTAGAGAAACAGAAGGGAACACAGAGAGAGAGAGAGAGAGAGAGAGAGAGATTTGATCTGCTGGTTTACTCACCAAATGGCTGCAATAGCCAAGGCTAGACCAGACCAAAGCCAGGAACCAGGAGCTTCTTCCAGGTCTCCCACATTGGCGCAGAGGCCCAAGTACTTGGGCCATTTTCCATTGCTTTCCAAGGCATATTAAGAAGGGAGCCAGATCAGTAGTGGAGCAGCCAGGACTTGAACTGGCACCCATACATAATGCTGGCATCACAAGCAGTAGCTTTACCTGCTACAATAAAGCACTGGCTTGGTAGATAGGGTCTTTATAGAGATAACACAGTTACAAAGAAGTGATGAAAGTGGGTCTAATTCTGTAGGACTCATGTCCCTGTACAAAGGGGAAATATGGAGCCACATGCAAGTGGAGATGAAAACAGATGCAGGTGATGCTTCCACAGGGCAAGCGATGACAGAGGTTGCCAGGTAACCACTGATGTTAGAATGCGGGCATGGCATAGATTCTTCCCCTCTGCCCTCTCGAGAAGACAACTCTGCCTGCATCTTGACTTTGGATTTCCAGTCTACAGAACTGACACAATTAGTTCCAGTTCCTGAAGCTACCCGCTTGGTGGCACTTTCTTATGGCAGCCCTAGGACCTACCAGAGCACTGACACTGGATCTTCAGAGTAGCCTGAAAACAGCATGGCAGCTAGTAGAAACTTGTGAATGAATAAGTAAATCCATGAATGAGGAACCTCAGGCTCTGGTTCACGCAAGTCACAGAACCTTTGTAAATACTCTGTAATGAATATACAATAGTGTTTCCTTTCCTTTGGGAAACAGTCCCTTCCCTTCTGGTTCTGTTCTCAATAAGATGAAATTCATCAGACCCACTGTTCTCCCACAGAGTCAGGGGTGTGACCCAGGCTGGGGGTGAGTTCAGAGCTGAGCATGTGATTCAATCCAAGTCATTCATGTGCCCATCAAAACCTTTGTGTTGGAACTGGCAAGAAGGTAAGTCTTAGCTTTGGAATCTTGTTATTGGAAACATGGGCAGTTAGAACTGATGATGTCTACCTAGCCCAATGTGGGTATGCAGAGCATTCATCTCCAGAATACAGGAAATTGGCCAACACAGAATGGGGAAGGGGAGAGAGAAAGAGAAAGAACGTGAAATGAATTAAGGTCTCCGTTCTTTGTGTTCCAGCAAGATCAATGACCACTTCCTCTTTTTCAAAGCCAATAAACTTTCTGTTCCTGTCTAAGCTACTTTATGGAGCTTAGCAAAAGAATACTGGAGAATTCAATGTTATTGCTTTTGAGAACAGCTGTCAATAAGCTTTGCATGTGTTTAGCTACTCAGTGAATCCTTTCAGAGGAACCTAGGGTACCTGCATTACTAACATTTATTTTCTTCCAATTATTCCCATCTCACACACCATTCGCATGAGATACTGAAATGCTCTGGACAGCACACTTCACTTTAACCTCTTCTACCATTGAACTAACTGTCATGCATTGGGTTTCATACAAACTTGTGATCAGAGCCCGGGGGGGTCCAGAAAGTTTGAAGAAGACCCAACTACTGCTGCTGTTGTCACCCTTCTTAGCCCTTCTTGAAGTGCAGCATCAGCACCTTCTAGATAGACAAGGATCTGGAGATGTCAACACATTGCCTAATGGCTTTGTTTGGCAAATGGCTCAGCAGAAAGGGGCACAGAATTTACCATTCCTTTCGGTCTCTCAAGGTAAGTGCTGTGCTGTTTTTCTGTTCAACAAAGTAGATTCTGTTTTGAATAACTTTTTCTATTGGAATATATGTATGCTTTATTATTTTAATTTTTAAAATTCATTCTTAACTATTTGAGAGACAGATATTTCATCTGCTGGTCCATTTCCCAAATACCCACAACAGTGGGGGCTAGGCCATGCCAAAGTCAGAATCCCAGAACTCCATCTGGGATTACACCAGTGATAGGGGCCCAAGCACATGGATTATCATCATTGCCTCCAAGAGTGCACATTAGTGGAAAGCTGGAATTGGAAGTAGAGATAAGACTCAAACCCAGACTCTCTGATGTGGGATGCAGGCATTCCAAGCAGTGTCTTAACCACTGAACCAAATGACCAAATGCCCATCACCCCACAAAAATCCATACTTTATATATTGGAATACAGGTAGAACATCCCTAATCTGAAAATCCAAAATCTGAAACTTTGTGAGCATCAGTGTGACACCACAAATGGGAAATTGCACACCGTGGAAGTTTGTTTCATACACAAAAAATATTTAAAATACTATATGTAACCTTCTACTTGGGTGCATAAGATGTATATAAAACATAAATTAATTTCATATATATACCTTGCTCCCATCTCCAAGGTATCTCATTATGGATATAAGCAAATACTCCAAAAACTGAAAAAGTCAGAAATCTTAAACACTTTTGGTCTGAAGCATTTCAGATAAGGGGTACTCAACCTGTACATAATTACATGTTGAGATATGCTTTGATATATTAGGAGAAACTAATGCTTAAAAAAAGTGAGACCCTCTAGGGCAGTAGCCCCTGGGTAATTGTCTACTGCATTAATAAATGAATGAGTAGGTATTTGGAGCTAATGCCACTATCTCAACATCTCCTGCCCCACAGTTACTGCTGAGTTGCTCTGACAATGGGGCTGGAACACAGGCATCGGAGTAGGTGGTTAAGGGCCCTACCAGGCTTAATAGTGATGCTCAACTTTGCCCTCAACTAGTTAACTGACCTCAGATGAATCACTCAAGTACTTGAGCTTGAGCTATCAAGTGGGGATCATAGTAATTGCTCCCTCATAAGACTGTAATAAAGATTGAATCCTTGTAAACATTCCCAAATACAGACAACAGTGCCTGGTACCCACAAAGACGAGGAGAGGTCTTGGTCTGCCCCTTGCATTCTACCAAAAGTCACTCGGCACACAGAAGGCATTTGGAGAGGGGCGGAAGGGTCAGAGGGCTGGCAAAACCAACAAGGAATGTTTATCACACACATCTGCATTGTGCAGTGTGGGAAGGGTGAGTTACACATTTTCCACTAAAAAAAAAAAAAAAGAAAAAGAAAAAAGAAAAGAAAAACCCCTGGCACCATCCCGTGTATGCATCCCCTGGGTTTTGTGCAGGAACAGCTAGCAATGACTAATCCGATATCAGAAGTAGCTTGACAGCCAAGCTTAATTTATGAAGTGTTTAGTACATTCCTGACAAAAATCAGCTCCGAGGTATGGACACTCATTCATTCATGCCTTATGGTTCCCAGCTGCAGCACAGAGCCGTAAACGCTCACCGTTGGAAGCCTGGTGGCTGCTAGGAGTGGATTTCCAGGAAGGACTATTTTATTTTTTTCAGAGCAGGTCGTCAAGGAGGGGCCCTGCAGGACCCAGAGGTTTAGAAGAATTGGGGGCACCAGCCAGCCCCAGGATGGGATAGAAGGAGGGATGAGGACTGGGCTTTGCGTGTTGGAAGGGCTAAGCAGCTCCGGGCTCCTCTCTGGAATTCACCTTCTCTCGAATTCTGCTGCTGCCGAAGGGGAAGAGGCAGAGGTGATTCTCTTCTCTGATTTGTAGATAGGGATGCAAAGCTCCAAGATTCAGTGAAGTGAGTTTGCTTGATTAAAAGTGTTAACCCTCCCTCTATCTGTCTCTTCTCTCTCTCTCTCTCTCTCTCTCTGGCTCTCAACCTCTCAAATAAAAAGGGGTCGGCAGAGCATGTGGACCAATAGTTAGAGACCAGTTACGACACCTGCCTCCTGCATTGGTGTGGACTTGACGTCCACCTCCAGCTCCTCAGCCCAGCTTTCTGCCAATGCAGATTCTGAGGGGCAGCAGGTTGGGTGGCTCCGGCAGCTGCGTCTGTGCCACTCAAGTAGGAGGTCTGCGCTGAGTTCCTGGCTCCTGGCCTTGGCTCAGCCCTGTCCCAGCTGTTGAAGGCACTTGAGAAGTAAACCAGCAGATGGCAACTTCTTCTCTGTCTCTCTCCGTCTGTCTGTATCACTCTCTCTGTCTCTCACATAATAACAAAACGAAGAGCCAACCATCTAACAGAAGGCAAAAACTATACGTATATGTTTGGAAGGTACTTTGGGACAGAGCCTTTTGTAGGTGGAGAAAATGTCATTTAGCTGAGTAAGTTGAGTTGGAATGACTGCTGAATGCCTGGGGAATGAGTGAGTATTTGACATTTCTTTGTTTTGTGACTTCGGTGACATTATTTGCTTTCTCTAAGCTTCCATTTCCTGAAAGTAGAGAATAGAGCAACAGGCCCTATTTCACAGGGTTGTTATTCAGTTCTAGAAAAATAACATCTATGGGGTTAGTGCGGTGGCACAGTGGGTTAAAGCCCTAGCCTGCAGCCAGCATCCTATATGGGTGCCAGTTCGAGTACTGGCTGCTCCACTTCTGACCCAGCTCTCTGCTGTGGCCTGGGAAAGCAGTGGAAGAAGGCCCAAGTCCTTGGGCCCCTGCACCCATGTGGGAGACCCGGAAGAAGCTCCTGGCTCCTGCCTTTGGGTCAGCTCAGTTCTGGCCGTTGCAGTCATTTGGGGAGTGAACCAGCAGAATGGAAGACCGATCTCTCTCTATCTCTACTTCTCTCTGTAACTCTGCCTTTCAAATAAATAAAATAATTCTTTAAAAAATAACATATGTGGAAGCCCATTGTCTATTATCAAGCCAAGTCCAAACACAAGATGTGATGATGCATGCAGTGACATAGTCTCATGTCTGTGTGAGGTTCTGAACTGGCAATGACAGAGTTGGATGAACTCAGGGTACTCAAGACTGTGGAGGCACCACTGGTCACCCACAGGCCAACAGCACTCAGGACAATGCCCAGGTCGTGTGCAGTTCACAAAGTTCCCAAAGGCACCAGCATGATGGCACAGCGGGTTAAGCTGCCACCTGTGACAATGGCATCCCATATGAGTGCTGGTTCAAATCCTGGTTGCTCTACTTCCTAGGCGGCTCCCTGCTAATGTGCCTCGGAAAGCAGTGAAAGATGGCCCAAGTTCTTGGGCCCCTATTACAGCCCATGTAGGAGACCTGGATGGAGTTCCAGGCTCCTGGCTTCAGCCTGGCCCAGCTCCAGCCATACAACCATTTGGGGAGTAAACCAGCAGATGGGAGATCTTTCAGTCTCTCCCTCTCTTTCTATAACTCTGCCTTTCAAGTAAATAAATAAATCTTTTTTAAAGTTTATGGAAAAAATAGAATTGAAAGATAATTTATTTTGGTGCAAATGAATTTCGAAATCCATGCATTATTTTTTTTTTTCTTAACAGGTGTTCCTATGAACTTTTTAATGACCCAGTGTAATGGACTCTTGCCTAGCTTCCATGGGATGTGAATGAATTGCTTTAATAAAGAAATCCTATTGGTCTGGTGCGTGCAATCTTGGTTGAGTGGGAGGTTTGAATTCTAAGACAAGACAAATACCTATAGCAGGTGAAGAGCTTGTGGCATTGTATTAAATTTCCCTTTGTTTCTCACCTTGTTTTTCTTTCTGACACTGGAAAGCAATTTCTGTCACGCTCTGACTTTTGGCTGCAGTTGAGTTCAAGACATGATACTTCCCAATACGACACCTTGGTATTTGGGAAAACAGCAGAAACAGGCTGGTCCCACTCACCTTCTTCCACCCTCCTCCACTGAAGTAGACCATCAGTTCTAGGGAGAATTCCCTGAACGTCCCCTACAACAGGTCATAAGAGCCCCTCATTCACAGGTGTCCTCCCTGTACCCGCAGGAAAGAAATGTGCTTATCTCAAAAGGCACAGGGTCACAGAGAAGCATCCGAACACCCAGTAGTCCTTGTATAAGGTGTCCCTGCAGTATTATCATTTTACCATACCCACTTGGTCTAATTCTATTTTTCCACAACTGTCCACCTGTCACCAAACACAGCCTACAAACATACAAGTTGAGCTGTTTGGATTTTTATTTCTATGTGAAGCTTCCTATGTCACATAAGATTTACATTAAATCCCCTTGTATGCTTTTCTCTTGTTTTTTTTTGTTTGTTTGTTTGTTTGTTTGTTTGTTTTTGACAGGCAGAGTGGACAGTGAGTGAGAGAGAGAGACAGAGAGAAAGGTCTTCCTTTGCCATTGGTTCACCCTCCAACGGCCGCCGCGGCCAGCACACCACGCTGATCTGAAGCCAGGAGCCAGGTGCTTCTCCTGGTCTCCCATGCGGGTGCAGGACCCAAGGACTTGGGCCATCCTCCACTGCACTCCCGGGCCACAGCAGAGAGCTGGCCTGGAGGAGGAGCAACTGGGACAGAATCCGGCGCCCCGACCAGGACTAGAACCCTAGAACCCGGTGTGCCAGCGCCACAGGCAGAGGATTAGCCTATTGAGCCGTAGCGCAGGCCGCTTTTCTCTTGTTAATCTGTCTCTTGTTTTAGGGACCTAAGTCATGAACCTAGGACTGGATACAGAAAAGATATTTTTTCTCCCCCTTCAGCTGTGTTTGTGAATTTACACAAGGCTACAAGGAGTAACACAAAAATTTAAAAAGACCCAGTGTCTTAGTGTGGGGTCTTTCCCCAAAACCAACCAGGTCCAGAGATAATAATTTGGGTGAAAGTTGTCTATTTGAGATGTGATTCTGAGGGTGAAAGATACGTGAGTAGCAAAGGAGAAAAGCTGATCATGTTTCCATAACAGAGTATGTGACTGCATTGGCAGCTGGGGCTCAACCCTGCTGAGAGGCAGAGTAGAATGTGCCCCAGAATTGTCCCTGCAGGAGGTGAGGGAGCTGGAGTATTAATTCATCAATGCAGCCAGGGTGCCTCCCAAGACACCACCTCCTTCTGCATGCCCCGAGCACCTTCAGCCGGACAGGTTTCGGTGCCAGCACCTCTCATCTGGCCAATCCCAGTACTACACACCTCAGAGTCCTTTGCCCCATCCGGGATCGAGTTCCCTTCACTACCTATGATGGCTTCCACAGAAGACCCAGGGGAGGGTATAGCACCGTGCAGAGCTCAGGCGGGGAGCTCACTCCGTCATGGTTAGGAGGACCAAAAGTTGGGTCTCTGTGCGCCTCTGACATCCTAGCCTTTGTTTCCTGTCTCCGTCTCTCTTCCCACTCTCTGCCTCCTCTCCACTACCTTCCCCTTTCTAGAATATTCCTCCTGCTTGTAACTCCCCTCATCCCATCCCTCTTCTGTCTTTTTTATGTGGCTGTGCTAGCAAGTTAAATTATATGGTTTTATTATCTTATTCATCATAATCTTATCTTTCTTAAATGTGCAAAGCATGTAAGATTTGTCATGTTTATGTCTTTGCCTCAAACTAGTTGCTTTAAAAATTCTTTGTTTTACAATGTCTCTTTCTAGCATATGGAGGATTTGACTTATTTTTTTCCCCCAGTCATTGGGCGTTAGGATAAAAGAAAACCTGTCGTGGAGCAGGCCCTGTCCTGCAGCAGATTAAGCCAGCTCTTGGGGATGCCCACATCTCATACTGGAGCACTCCTTCAAGTCCTGCTTGTTTCACTTCCGATCCTGCTCCCTGCAAAGGAGTACAGGGAGCAACAGAAGGTGACCCAAGTGCTTGGGTCCCTGACTTTTTTTTTTTTTTTTTTTTGACAGGCAGAGTGGACAGTGAGAGAGAGAGAGAGAAAGGTCTTCCTTTGCCGTTGGTTCACCCTCCAATGGCTGCCACGGCGGCGCATCGCGCTGATCCAATGCCAGGAGCCAGGTGCTTCTCCTGGTCTCCCATGGGGTGCAGGGCCCAAGCACTTGGGCCATCCTCCACTGCACTCCCGGGCCACAGCAGAGAGCTGGCCTGGAAGAGGGGCAACCGGGACAGAATCCAGCACCCCGACCAGGACTAGAACCCGGTGTGCCGGCGCCGCAAGGTGGAGGATTAGCCTATTGAGCCATGGCGCCGGCTGGGTCCCTGACTTCTATGTGGGAGACCCGGATGAAGTTCCTGGCGCCTGTTAGCCTGGCCCAGTACTGATTCTTACATCATTAGGGGAGTGAATCAATCTCTCTCTCTCTCTCTCTCTCTCTCTCCCCCTCCTCTCCCTGTCTCTTTCTCTTCTCTCTCTGTCTCTCCTCTCTCTGTCACTCTGCCTTTCAAATTAATAAATATTTTTTTAACAACAACAACCAAAAAGCTTGTGGAGGCCACTGTGACAGAGCAGGTAAAGCTTCTGCCTGTAGTGCCAGCATCCCATAGGGGCGCCGGTTCAAGACCCGGATGCTCTACTTCCAATCCAGCTCTCTGCGATGGCCTGGGAAAGCAGTGGAAGATGGCCCAAGCCCTTGGGTCCCTTCACCTGCGTGGG
Organism: Oryctolagus cuniculus; assembly: GCF_964237555.1. Taxonomy (NCBI): domain Eukaryota; kingdom Metazoa; phylum Chordata; class Mammalia; order Lagomorpha; family Leporidae; genus Oryctolagus; species Oryctolagus cuniculus. The sequence continues at coordinate 57,135,630 of NC_091448.1, read as the reverse complement.
AAACCCGGAAGAAGCTCCTGGCTCCTGGCTTCGAGTAGGCACAGCTAAGGCCTTCAAATAAATTTATTTCAAATAAATAAATAAATCTTAAAAATGTTTGTGAACACACACATACACACATGCCAAAGGATGTTAATTTAAGGTCAGGGCCTACCTTGATTTGGGGTTGAGAACCATGAACTTTTTTTTTTTTTAAGATTTATTTATTTGAGAGGCAGAGTTACAGACAGAGAGAGGGAGAGACAGAGAGAGGTCCTCCGTCCACTTGCTCACTCCCCAAATGGCTGCAATGGACTGGGTTGGGCCAATCAAAGCAGGAGCTTCCTCCGGGTCTCCCACACGAGTACAGGGGCCCAAGCTCTTAGGCTGTCCTCCACTGCTTTCCCAGGCCATTAGCAGGAAGCTGGGTCTGAAATAGAGCAGCCGGGACTCGAACTGGCAGCCACATGGGATGCCAGCGCTGCAGTCAGAGGCTTAGCCCACTACTACATTCACTGGCCTGAGAATGATGGACTCTTGGTCTCACCAACCTCTTATTGTTTTGTCATTCACCCTCCAATTTCATACGTAGCTGAAGATGATTAAGGTAAGAGATTTCTGTTTAAACCCAAGATGAAACGGATGTTGCCCTTAAATTACACAGGGAGGCCGAGGAGGGAGAATGAGGATCAAACCTGATTCCATGTTACAAGCTTAATCTCCCCTGAAACCCATCCTGCGTCTCCATGGAGGCAGAGTTATCCTTTACTCGTGCACTCGTGCTTAAGCCCGGCACTTGATTTAAAGACGCTAACATCAGTCAGCCATGTCAGTTTGTTTATAGCTCTCTTTACATAAAAGTCTATAAATTAAGGAAGAGTTAAGGAGGAAAGGGAGGATCTGGATGAGGGCACCATGGGTGAGTTGGGATGTCTAAAAGGAGCAAGTGCTGAGTCTCTGATGATTTACAGCTCATAGCACGAGAAAAGAACAGAGCCTGATGGGGAATTCAAAAGTCTACTGACCCAGGGCCAGTGGTGCTGGGTGCTTGGAAACCCAGGAATACTGTGGATGGCACACAGGTTCTCCTGGGCCCCTCTTCCTGTCCCTGGGTGTACCAAGGGGCATTTTTATTTCAGAGTTGAGAAAGTTAAGGATTGGGAATGACCATGGGAGCTATTAAGGGGAGATCTCCTTGGCTTGAGGTTTTTCTGGGCTAAGTCCAGTCCTTAGTGGAGCTTGGGTAGTCAACTTATAAGGAGCAGTGAAAGAGACAGAAATTGAAAAAAGAAGGTCAGGAAGAAATGGGAGGTGATATGGCGATTTGAACAGGGAGGGGAATTCATTAAGAATTTCTAACCTCCCCCACCCCGTCCTCTGGCCAGACCTCAACACTGGGGAGGCACCGCAGGTCTTGTTTATATGCTTCCCTCTTTCCTGTGCGAAGTCAGAGAGGAGGAGATGGGAAGGGGAGGGCTTTGTGGGACAAGCAGTGGTTACCTGCCAATCTGCCACACTGCACCAGCAAAGAGGGGGAAGGAGTCATGGCTGAAAGCGTGTCTGTCTCTCCACTCAACTGTCAGGAGAATAGGATGTTTCAGATGCAATTGCATGGGTTTTTATACTGTCCACTCAATTCAGCCCCCAAAGCCACATTGAGAGCATGCACACACACACACACACACACACATACACACACTGTGTAACATACACACTATTCACATGTGCAGCACATTGGGACAAGGAAATGGGGAGACACAAACAGCGGCATGGAGCTCAGTTTCCAGGCCATGAGGCCCCATGAACACTTGGTGTAAATTAGAAAAAGGACATTCTGTGCCCTATGAGCAGGTGCACAGCTGGTGAATGGCATTGTCCTTGTGTATACATGGCCTGTGTAGAGCAATATGTCAAGAACAGCATAGGCTGACTTTTAATCTTGATTCGGCCAGTCTGCTGGCACAGATGCAGGATCCAATCTGCACATTCATGCTGGGCAGCCTCAGGTATCTGGGAGCTAGGCCCAAACTTGACCCACTACCTGGGCTTCATCTTCTCACCTCCTTTCTGTTTCTGCTGTAACTCAGCCTGAGACATCTTTGTATGAAATCAAGTCAGGCATTGGTCTGCCATTTGTAATGAGCCTGAGAGCTCCATTGCATCAGTGAGTGTGTGGATGGGAGAAACCGCGAAGAGGAAAAAGGATTTTTGTAACCCAAAAGAGGTAAGAAACCTTCTATCCTGCCCCACAATCAAACTCTCCAAAGAGGGGCAGGCATCCAGTGTAGCACTTTAGAGAGCTACTTGGAGCATCCACCCACATCCCACATGGGAGTGCCTTGGTTTACTTCCCAGCCCCACTTCTAATCCACCTCGGAAGGCATTGGTGATGGCTCCAGTACTTGGGTTCCTGCCAACCACATGGAAGACTTGAATTGAGTTCCAGCCTCCTGGTTTCATCTTGGCTCAATCCCACCTGTTGTGGGCATTTGGGAAGTGAACCAGCAGGTGGACAAGTTCTCTGTATGTCTCTCTCTTCTTTCTCTCTCTCTTCATTTCAAGTAAATTAAGTAAATGGAGATTTTTTTAAATCCCCCAATGTTTAACACACTATAAATTAAACACATGTGTATGTGCCTACACCAATGAACCAAGAAGGCCCATATACACTGAAGCAAACCATGCTCCAAGCCATTTACTCATTCATTCAACAAATATTTATTGAACCTCTGATGTGTGTCCAGAGCTGTGATAAGCACCATGGAAATAAAGAAACACTGACACCATTCCTGCCTGGAGAATTGACCTCAGGGCTTAATGTGACCCAAAGTTGAGCAAAAGAACACTCCAGGGTCCTGAAAGGAAGCCATCACTAATGCTCTTCCCAACATGATGTCCAGTATGAAGGCTCAACAGCATCCTCCCAGCCACACAGTTCAGGTTGGCTTGGGAATGGACGGGTCAGCCATGGCTAAGGATTATTTTTTGCCAAACAATTTCCTTTCTGTTAATAATATCTCAGTCCTGAAGTAGAAGATGGTGGAGGAACAAGATGGATATGTTAGGCTGTGGGAAGGTTTTCTATGAAACATCAAAAATTTTTTTAAGCCAAAAACAAGAACAGCGCTCTGAGGCCCTTTGCTGTGATGTGGTGATGTGTGCCTGCAGGAGAGGAAAAAGAAATTTTCCCCAGAATTAAAAGTAGAGGCATCTTGGGAGCTCCACCCCCTGTTATGTTTCATGGAATATTGGATTCTGTTCAAATCCAACACACAACCAAGAAGGACACCCAGGGAGAAGCCAGGAAATGCACCTTGGTTCCTGTCTGGGGGCCAATTGGATGGTGCCCCACCCAGTTCCTGGGTCTGGTTTGGGTGTAGTAGCTTACTGGTCTACCCCACTGCCAAGAAGGCTGCTCAGATCAGAGACCTAGATTTCTTGCTGCTTACTACCAAGAATCTTTCAAAAACATGCAGTCACCACATGGCAACAAGTTCTATTGGAAACATCAGTCGAGACTAGGAAATAATTTATAAAGTTCCCAGCCTAGTCCTCTGTCAAGGCCACGTGAGCTGCAGGGTCACAGTTGTGGTGCAGAGAAATCCGTGTCATTTGGAGCTGCACATGCACATTACACCAAGCTGCCTACAGGGCTCAGTCCCTGCGTGTGCACAAGTGTAGATGCACGTGCATCCCACAACCTGTGCCTTTGGCCAACTTCTGGCTTTCTTGGCTGTCCTGTAATGGAAAGAATGGGCACTAAATTGGATCATCGTTTCCTTTCCATTTTATCCTTGATATATACCATGAGATAGGATAGAGAGGGAGTAGTGTAAGCCGGAAGACATAAATGCTCATAGTAGCAATGCCCCACTGCCTTCTCTCCAATTTGTCTTCCTTCTGCTGGATGGCTGTCCCAAAACTCTGTGTGCAACTGTGAGAAGTGCATTAGGACTCACCTGGCAATGAGCTCACTGGGACGCGAAGGCTTGAGTTGAGACTCTCTAAGATCCCTTCCGACTCTGATATTTTAAGAATCTGTGATTACCTTAGATTTAAAACCAACATAGCGTCTTGTAGGCACACAAAAAGAAACAGAGATTTTAACTCAGCAATTCCACTCCCAACAATTTATCCTACAATGATAATCCAACATGTGCACAAAGATATAGGTACAGGAATGTTCCCTTCAGTATAATTTATGATTGCAGTGATTGGAAAAGCCCCCATCTTCAACAAGAAAGGACCCATTAACTTAGCAGTTCCCCAAGTGAGTCCTGTGATATAAATGGGTATTACTAGAGAGAAAAAGAAGAGTTTGTGACATTCCCAGTCAGAAGTTGAAAAAAAAAATCAACAACATCTTCACGACGGGACTTCTTTGGCCTTCTATGCAGCATAGATTAAGTAAGCACTCAGTAAAAGTTCTTGAGTGAAAACAGATGAGTGAATTCTTGCATTCAGGTATAAAAAGCTAATGATTTCATATTTTTAAGTCACGGAATATTATGCCTCCTAGTATAGTATAGTGGTCAAATATAAAACAGAGGATGGGACTTAGATATTTACTTCTATCTTTATTTTCAACCTTTTTCAAAAGGAAGACTGAAGATGTAGACATTTGGCAAAGTGATTACAAAGCCCACATTCCATATCAGTAGGTGGATTTGAGTCCCAGCTCCACTCTTGATTCCAGCTCCTTGCTGATGTGCACCCTGGGAGGCAGTAGGTGAGGGTTCAAATAGTTGAGTCCCTGCAGTTCATAGATTGAGTTCTTGGCTCCTGGCTTTGGCCTGGCCCCCAGTCCCAGGTGCTGTGGGTATTTGGGGAGTAAACCAGCAGATAGAAGATCTGTGTGGGTGTGTGTGTGTGTGTGTGTCTTTGTCTCCCTTTCAAATAAATAAAAATAAATAAATTTATTGCTAAAATATTTAAGATAGATGAACAGGGTTAGACCTTACCTTACAATATGCCTGGAGGTTGAGAGACGCTGTCTCGGGCACTCCTGGGACACAGGACACAGGCCTAGAGAACCAGCGAGCTGCAGAAGTCCCTGTTCTTGCTTCTCTCCAACAAGCCCCTTCTGTTTTCTATAAAAGCATGAAGCTCAGAATGGAGACATACATGTGTTTGGAATCCCAAGTCTCTGAGTCTTCAACTCTCACCTCCTGACACTGCAACTTCTCACGGACAAGGCCTGCATTCTAAATAAGACGAGGGATATTTATGTTATTTATGACCGCAAGCCTTTTCCACCAGGCTCTTCTCCACAATCAGATTCCTGGTGAGCGGAACTCAACCATATGTGGGTTTAAAAGACTTCTTTGTGCTCCTGGCCTAAAACTTACCCTAAATGTAAACGTAATATATGGCAGAAGCAAGATTTTATAAACATCTGCCAGGCTGAGACATAAGACTCAAAGCAAAAATCATTGGCTACAATCATAATAGCTAACACATATAGAGTGCTTTATCCTCAGTAACTGTATACAGATTAACTTGTAGTTCTTACACTTATGCCATGAGGCAAGTGCCATTGTCACCCCTGTTTTACAGTTGAAGAAAATAGAGAGGGAAGCAACTTGCCCAAGACCACACACCTAATGACAGAACTGGGATTAAAAAAAAAAAAAAAAAGATTTGTTTATTTGAAAGGTAAAGTAACAGAGAGAGAGAGGGAGATACAGAGACAAAGAGATTTTCCATCTGCTATTCACTCTCCAAAAGTCAACAACAGTCAGAGTGGGGCCAGACCAAAGCCAGGGGCCAGGAACTCCATCCTAGTCTCCCATGTGGTGGCAGAGGCACTACATAGGCTGGGGCTGGCGCTGTGGCATAGCAGGTAAAGCTGATGTCCACGGTGCCAGCATCCCATATGGGCGGCAGTTCGAGACCCGGCTGCTCCACTTCCAATCCAGCTCACGTCTATGGCCTGGGAAAGCAGTAGAAGATAGCCCAAGTCCTTGGGCCCTACACCCACGTGGGAGACCTGGAAGAACCTCCTGGCTCCTGGCTTTGGGTCTGCACAGGTCCCGCCATTGTGGCCATCTGGGGAGTGAACTAGCGGATGGAAGATCTCTCTCACTTTCTCTCTCATTCAGTCTCTCTGTAACTCTTTATTTCAAATGAAATAAATAAATCTTTTTAAAAAGAAAAACTACTAGGGCCATCTTCTGCTTTCCCGGGCACATTAACAGAGAGTAAGATTGGAGGCAGAGTAGCTGGAACTCAAACTAGTGCTCTGTTATGGTATGCCAGTGACACAAGTGGTGGCTTAACCCACTGTGTCGTATTGCCTGCCCCAGAACCAAGATTTAGACCCAGCACTTGATCTAAAGAATCCATGCTCTTGGCCAACACACACTCCTAGCTCTTAAAGAGGCCCTAGATAGATGAAAACAAACAGTAATAATAACAGCAATGACAACAAACAGCAATGTTCTATGAAAACACAAGTGCTCCTTAATTTATAGGGGGATTACCTCCAAATAAATCCGTTGGAAGTTGACAATATGCAATCCTGTAAGTTAAAAGTGCATGTCAAAAATCCACTCAACATGGATTAAAGACCTAAATCTATGACCCAACACCATCAAATTATTAGAGAACATTGGAGGCTGGTGCCGCAGCTCACTAGGCTAATCCTCCGCCTTGCGGTGCCGGCACACCGGGTCTAGTCCCAGTCGGGGTGCCGGATTCTGTCCCGGTTGCCCCTCTTCCAGGCCAGCTCTCTGCTGTGGCCAGGGAGTGCAGTGGAGGATGGCCCAAGTCCTTGGGCCCTGCACCCCATGGGAGACCAGGATAAGTACCTGGCTCCTGCCATCGAATCAGCACGGTGCGCCGGCCACAGCGCTCTGGCTGCAGTGGCCATTGGAGGGTGAACCAACGGCAAAGGAAGACCTTTCTGTCCACTCTGCCTGTCAAAAAAAAAAAAAAGAGAGAGAGAGAGAGAGAACATTGGAGAAACCCTTCAAGATATTGGCACCAGCAAAGACTTCCTGGAAAACACCCAGGAGGCGCAGGCAATCAAAGACAAAATTAACTATTGGGATTGCATCAAATTGAGAGGTTTCTGTACTGCAAAAGAAACAGTCAGGAAAGTGAAGAGGCAACTGACAGAATGTGAAAAAATATTTGCAAACTATGCAACAGATAAGGGGTTAATAACCAGAATCTACAAAGAGATCAAGAAACTCCACAACAACAAAACAAACAACCCACTTAAGAGATGGGCCAAGGACCTCAAGAGACATTTTTCAAAAGAGGAAATCCAAATGGCCAACAGGCACATGAAAAAATGTTCAAGGTCACTAGCAATCAGGGAAATGCAAATCAAAACCACAGTGAGGTTTCACCTCACCCCAGTTAGAATGGCTCACATTCAGAAATCTACCAACAACAGATGCTGGCGAGGATGTGGGGAAAAAGGGACACTAAACCACTGTTGGTGGGAATGCAAACTGGTCAAGCCACTATGGAAGTCAGTCTGGAGATTCCTTTTGAAGTGAAATGGACACTATGAGAAACAGTGACTTGATCAGCCATGGCCCTGACTGTTGATGAACAACTTAATACGTTATCCCACTTAGTATTTTTTTTGTCTGTTCTACTTAATACTATTGGTTTAGTTCTGTAATTAATACACAGTTATTCTTAAGTGTTGAAACTTAACTGAAAAGTGATCCCTGTTAAATATAAGAGTGGGAATAAGAGAGGGAAGGGATGTACAATTTGGGACATGCTCAAGCTGACTTGCCCCAAACGGTAGAGTTAGAAACATACCAGGGGATTCCAATTCAATCCCATCAAGGTGGCATGTACCAATGCCATCTCACTAGTCCAAGTGACCAATTTCCATTCACAATTGATCATAATGATAGGACTAAGAATAAGAGAGATCACATAATCAAGACTAGTGTCTGAATAATACTAAGCGATAGAACAAAAAAGGAAGAGAACGATCCAACATGGGAAGCGGGATGCACAGCAGACTCATAGAATGGCGGATGTCCTAAACAGCACTCTGGCCTCAGAAACAGCCCTAACAGCATTCGAATCCGGCCCATGAGAGTATTTCAGGCATGGAAAGCCAAGACACTCTGTCAAAAAAAAAAAATGACCTAAATGAAAGATCTCCGTGAGTGAGATCCCAGTGAAAAGAACAGGTCATCAAAGAAGGAGGTACCTTTCTCTGAAGGGAGGAGAGAGCTTCCACTTTGACTATGACCTTGTCTAAATAAGATCGAAGTCGGTGAACTCAAAAGGCTTCCATAGCCTTGGCAACTCATGACTGGAGCCTAGGGAGATTACTGACACCATAAACAAGAGTGTCAATTTGTAAAGTCAACAACAGGAGTCACTGTGCTCTTACTCCACATGTAGGATCTCTGTCCTTAATGTGCTGTACATTGTGATTTCACTTTGTGTTTCTATGTGGGTGCAAACTGTTGAAATCTTTACTTAATATATACTAAATGGATCTTCTGCATATAAAGAGAATTGAAAATGAATCTTGATGTGAATGGAAGGGGAGAGGGAGCAGGAAAGGGGAGAGTTGCCGGTGGGAGGGAAGTTATGGGGAGGGAAGCCATTGTAATATATAAGCTGTACTTTGGAAATTTATATTCATTAAATAAAAGTTTAAAAAGTGCATGAAATACCCTGATAAATCTATCAAAAAGTAAAAATAATCATAACTTTAAGACCCTCTGTAGAATAAATATGTAGGGCGGCATGAGGAACTTTTGCAAAGTGACCTCCTGATTGCCAGCCACTACCCAGACCACAGAAAAGAACGTTAGCCACATTGCCCAAGTCGGCCTGATTATTACCTCCCCAAAGGAAAACATTGTTTCGACCTTTATCACTATTGGCTAGTTTTCCCTGTTGTTAGACTTTCTATCGGTTTAATCAGAAATTATTTGCTTTTTTTAGTCTAATTATTCTTTCACTCACCATTATATACGCGAGGCCTAGCTATGCTGTTGAGTACATAGTCATTAATTTTTCTTCATTTTCCCCCCCTCAGTTTGCTTTTTGAACAGCTAACAGGTTTTTATATTTTCAATAGTTAGCAAACATTAACAGAAGAAGACTATTTTGTGATATGAAAATTATATGAAACTCAAATTTCACTGTCCAGAAGTAAAATTCTAGGGACATAGCTTGCTCATTTGTTTATATATTATCTGTGGCTGCTTTCAGGCTGTGCTCCAGTTTGAGATGATTTGACCCCTGAGCTCACACAACACTGTAAGCCCCAATGCCATAAGTTAACAGCACTAAGGGGGAAAGCTTAATCCAATGGTGGTGTTTAGAGATGAGGCCTAGTGGGAGGGTATTAGGTCACTGGGGAGTGCCCTTGGAAGGCAACTGTCATGAAAGGGTTGGTTATAAAGGCCTAAGTCTGGTCCCACCTGCTCTCTACTTCATGGCTCACCAAGTGATAATCCCTGCATAACTGTCCCCCACTCCATCACCAAGGGCCCCTTGCCAGGGCCAAAGCCTGCACTTCCAAAACTGTTAGTTTCTCTTGATAAGTTAGCTTGCATCAGGTGTTTTATTGGAGGAATTAAAAGCTAACTAATACAAGGTACAACCACAGAGATGAGTTGTGAGAGACTGTATGTCCCGCAGAGCTTAAAATATTTACTATTTGACCTTATTACTATCTGATCAAAACAGTTCACTTAACCCTCATATGTAGTGTTCAATTGTATGAATGAAACAGAACTTATTATCCATTTCATTATTGATAGATATTTAGGTGGTTTCTAACAAAGGTCTATAATAAATGGTGACGTAATGCATGCTCTCAGACATGTCTTCTCATTAACAAATATACATATTTCATTTAAATAGTGAAATACGGAACTACTGAATTACAGAATATTCACATTTCCCATTTATATTTCCATGAATTTATACTAATGTAATCGGCAATTTTGTCATCAGTTGGCCAAATAGCTGTGAGTCTGTTTCTTGGTCCTCTGTTCCATTTCATTGGTCATTTTGCCTCTTCTTAAAGTAGTAAGCCACAATCTTGATTCCTATAACTTAAAAATACATCTTAAAATTTTGTCAGTGTTCACAAAACTAAAATCTGCTGAAATTTTGATTGGAATTAAATACTCATATATAGGTGGATTTCAAGAAAGCAAGATATCATAACAATATGGAATCTTTCAATCCATGAACATGGTATTTCTTTACACTTATTGCCAGTACTTTTGGGTAATTTCTATGTAGAAGTCTTGAATATTGTTCATTGGTATTTTCCTAGGTAGTTTCTGACACTCATTTGAATGGTATTTCTCCACAAATTTCCCCAAATTAACTATTTTGTTCTGTTCATTGGGCCTTTTTAGGACATTCTTCACCAAGTCCTCTTCTTAGCACTCTCTTGTGAGATGTGCTCTTGGTTTTTTCCACCTGATAGCATTCTAATGATATTTGAAACCCAGCAAAAAGTTGCAAATTCCTAGACTCCTCTACTCCTGCAGCAATGCCCATTGCCCTGTTATTGGCCACTGTTAGTTGTATTTCCTGTTTATCAAATGCGATCCTTCACTGTTCTTACTGTCTTTGAAGTAAATTATGAAAGAGGTCTTCAATGTCAATGCACATCTTTTTAGTACCTTGTCTCCCCAAATATAGTGCATATTCACAGAAGACAAATGTATATTATTTTTTATAGTTAGTGTCCCACAAATATTCTCCCAGAGTAGTGTATACAGAAGGAACTTAATGCTAGCTCCTTGTGTGAATGCTAAATTCATCTTCTTGAACAGAGCTGAGGCTGGAGGTTGGCACATTTTCCTATTCTTTTTGAAATCATCTCAGACACACAGAAATCCATGGATTTAAAATCTTTCAGTGCTTTAAAGCTAAACTTTTCAGTGAATTTAGAGAAAAAAAATTAGTTTTCTCTCTTTCTATTTGGTAGGAAGGGAGGCAGTTAGTTAAAAAAAATGCTTTGAGTGGGGAAAAACACTGTAATTTAGCATCTTTTTCTTAGCTCATTAAGTTCTTTTGAATGTGGCCATGAAATCATAGAAGATGCAAATCTGTTATCCATAATTTGCAGTTGTTGACATGCAAGACCCTGTGTGTGTTAATAACTCAGTTTTCCAAATGCCAAGCAATATATTTTTTTTGGCTCATAAATAGCAATGGTGGCCTGTATGACCAAATAATTTGTTTCCTCAATTGGAAAGCCCTTAGATGTAGCCAGGCAACTTGAGAAAAAAAAAAAAAAGAAAAAAAAGAAGGCATCCATAGAGAAGCAAGAGGGAAATGGCCAGATTGAGATTGAGTCTATTTTGTTCCCTCGCCGGCTGGCATGATTGGGATCAGGCCCAAGGATGAGAGAATAAAAATTAGAAAGATTGGGTTTTTGACAAAGGGAACTCCATGGAGAGTCTATGCACAGATCATTGAGGGTTTATGTTTTGTTTGAAAACATCACAGCACAGCCACCAGCCTGATTCCTCAAAGTGCCCCCAGCAGCTGCTTCCCCGAGATAAGGCAGAAGTATTTCACAGTTTAATACTAATCATATTCAGGCATTGCAAGGGAGATTGGACCACACATTTTTTTTCTCTTTCATAATGTTTATTTTTAAGTTCAAAGCAAGAACTTGTTGTGTATATGAAAGATCCCCTTGAATCTAAAATACAAAACAGAGGGGAGGAACCTGAGCATGTCATATGCATGGGGGATGGAGTTTCAGGAAGAAACACCTCTTCAGTCGTTGGTGCTGGAATTCAGATCCAACGCCAGTCTGCCCCATCAGATTTCTGCAGGAGACTCCAGGCTATCCAAGCTCAAGCAGTGGAGTAGAATTCAAATATCATCAGTGGCCTAGAATATTCTGGGATATCACCAAAAGGAGGACCCAAGGGGAAGCAGACACACTCTGGATAATGATGACCATGTTTAATTTTTTTGGCAGCCCCCTATGGCACACCCCCAGTTCAGTAAACAATCTTGGAATTCCACACTCTCTGTGCATCCTGTCCTTGGACTGTTAGAAACTGTAGTCCATGCCAGAAAAGCTCCAGTATTGTTCACCTGCCTTTTCTTCCCAGTCTTGCCCACCCTATAAATCTCACATGTCCTGCTTCATTGATATTAAACTGCATGGGAGTCAATGACTTCATACTAAAAACAAACTCCCTTCCTTACGTTAAGTAGCTATCATCTGGCCATCTTTAATCCTGCTCTTTTTTGAATAATCCAACTTTTTCTTTCAAACTGTCCCACTAAATCCTTTTCCATAATTCCAAAACCACAGGGTATAGGAGAAACAAACCCTCATCGGTGAAGCTCATTTGTTGTAACCAAGATATAACTTCCTGTATCTGTGTCTTTGTCTATGCTCTTCTCTTTGCTGGTTGTAGAACTTTTGGTTGCTGTTCAAGAGCTGGACTATAACCTTGTCAGTGAAAATTCTCCTAAAATTCCTAAACAGAAAGTCCTCCTTGTCCATTGTGTTCTCTTAGCTTTCTTCGTATATTGCCATTGTGATACATGGCAAATAAATAACTAAGAGACAATTAAATGTCCACTCCTACTAGACAGGACAACAAGTGGGACAGTAATATTTCATGTACACCACTGAATCCATTGTGTCTAACACTGCCTCCAGCACACAGAGGATATTTGATAAAATATTGGATGGATGCATGGATGCTGCTTAGAGGTAAATTTGGACGTTGGTTTTCTGTCACTGCTGTATAATTGTCTGACTTTGCTTCTTGGTGTTTGACTGCTAATAGTATGTAAGCATTCCTCCATCCTATTTCCTTACTGCACACACCTGGACAAGCTGTTAAGGAACTCTGGGTATCGTTTCCCATGGAGAATGAGAAGATTAAGCCATGCAGGAGAACTTTCATCCTTTCTTGACCTCTTAATCATTGTAAAATTTCCAAATCTATCTCTTAGACCTGCATGGTAGCCACCCTGAAAGTCCCATTATGTGAATAATCAACTTTTTCATACCCTTTGGCCATGTGGGTGGTAGGGTGGTGGTGATGCGTGTGTATGATTATTGATTTTTACATCTGAACTAAAGTTTGTGTGGGGAGTGGCTGTAGCAGGCTGTGACAAACTACAACAAACGCAGCAGTAATTTATCTTATAGTTCTGTAGGTCAGAAGTCCAACAGAGGTTTCACCAGGCTAACACCAAGGCATCAGTCATTTGAGCCATCACCTCTGTCTCCCAGGGTTTACTTCAACAGGAAGCTAGGACACAAATCTGATATGAGATGCATGCTTTCACACTAGTGTCTTAACTATGAGACCAAATGCCTGCCCCCTCGGTCACTTCATTTATGAGATCTTGGGCCATACTTTTTCTTCGCCTGCTACACCAGCATCCCATATGAGCACAAGTTCAAGTGCGGCTGCTCCACTTCCTATCCAGCTCCCTGCTAATGCACCTGCAAAAGCAGTAGCAGATCACCCAGTGCCTGGGCCCCTACCACCTACCCAGGAGACCCAAATGGAGTTCCAGAGGTTCCTGGCTTCCGCCTGGACCAGCCCCAGCCTTGGTGACCATCTGGGGAGCGAACCAGCAAATGGAATCTGTCTCTGTCTCTCTCTTTCTCTGAATATCTTTCTTTTTTAAGATTTATTTATTTATTTATTTGAAAGTCTGAGTTACACAGAGAGAGGAGAAGCAGATAGAGAGAGAGAGAGAGTGAGAGAGAGAGAGAGGTCTTCCATCTGATGGTTCACTCCCCAATTGGCCGCAATAGCCAGAGCTGTGCCAATCCAAAGCCAGGAGCCAGGAGCCTCTCTGGGTCTCCCACGTGGGTGCAGGGGCCCAAGGACCTGGGCCATCTTCTACTGCTTTCCCAGGCCACAGCAGAGAGCTGGATCAGAAGAGGAGCAGCCAGGACTAGAACCAGTGCCCATATGGGATGCAGACACTGCAGACAGAGGATTAACCTACTGCACCACGGTGCTGGCCCCTGAATATCTTTCAAAAATTAGGAAAATCTATAGCTACATAACTTGGTTTTTTGGTTTTGTTTTTGTGGTTTTTTTAAAAAAAAAAAAAAAAAACAAAAATGAGGTTTAAAACCTACCAGAGTGCAGACAGCACGAGAGTGGAAGCCAACAACCTCCAGGTCTAAGTCTCCTGTCCATCCCTCTCCAGCTGTGTATCCTTGGTAGCTCACCTACACTCTCCGTGTGCCTCAGCTGTACTATCTGTAATAAGGGGGGATAATATTTGCCTGACATCTTTTAAATATAAAGCTTGGCTGGCGCCGCGGCTCAATAGGCTAATCCTCCACCTAGCGGCGCCGGCACACCGGGTTCTAGTCCCGGTCAGGGCGCCGGATTCTGTCCTGGTCGCTCCTCTTCCAGGCCAGCTCTCTACTGTGGCCTGGGAGTACAGTGGAGGATGGCCCAAGTGCTTGGGCCCTGCACCCCATGGGAGACCAGGAGAAGCACCTGGCTCCTGCCTTCGGATCAGCGCAGTGCGCCGGCTGCAGCGCGCCAGCCATGGCAGCCATTGGAGGGTGAACCAACGGCAAAGGAAGACCTTTCTCTCTGTCTCTCTCTCTCTCTCTCACTATCCATTCTGCCTGTCAAAAAAAAAATAAATAAATAAATATAAAGCTCGTTTTTCAACTACAAAGAGTCCTACAAGTGGCAGCGATTGCCATTACAGCGATTAGAATCAGAACAATGTACTTGAATAGGAGTTCTGGGCCAGGCAGGAGAAACCAATCCTACAGATAACTAACTGAATGGACTTAGACGAATCGGCTGGCCTCTCTGGTCCATGTTCTCCATGCCCAAATGGGAGGTTAGATGATGTGATTCTCGCAGCCCTTTTTTGTTCTAAAAGTTTAGTCTTCGGCACAGAATGCGTTATTTTCAGCAGATGTGGTTGCCCATCCAAAGAGCCGGTTCTTGATCTTGTGGCTGCATGTATTTTATGTTCCCTTTATTTTTAGCTCTGGTGGTCTTTTTGATGTGATAGCCTCAGCAGAAACACATGTTAGCAGCAGTTGCTTTATTCTGGGCCCGGTTGCCTGGTTGGATGAGCGCATTTGGTGTGTGGTGACCTCTGCAGCCACCGTTCTATTGCACTGAACACTTGCGTTCAGGAAAGCAGACGTTGTCACTCACATAGAATGGGCTAAGAACTTCAGCATAGTGTGCAGAGGAGAGGATGGGATTTGAATTCTGCCACCGCTATACTGCGTAGGAGGTATGTGACCTTGAACCTTGTTCTTGGTCTCCACTGTATTGCGACAACACAATATCTGAGTCTGAGTACCTTATTAGAAAAACAGGGCTGTTTTTGACTCAGAAAGCCCAAGCTGTATGGCACTGGGATCTGACAAAGGCCCCCTGACTGCATCACAGCATAGCAGAGAAGCCCAAAGGGACCCAGCTGTGTAAACAAGGGGCCAAGCCTGCACGATGGCTTCACTCAATAATGCGCTCTTTCGAGAACTCACCTGGTACTGTGATAACCGCATCAATCCCTTGCAAGCTTGGTTTCCCATGATTTAACCATCTTCTGCTAGTCTTCCCCTCCTAAATCTCTGCTCTCTTTTAGTACTATTATCCTGGGGATCAGGGCTCCAGCCCATGAAGCTTTGGAGGACAAACCATATCCACATCACAGCAAACCTCAGTGAAATTCGGGGCCCCCGCTGAAAGATGTATATAGTGATGCTACCTTATACACTTTCTTTTTTCTCTTTTAATCATGCCATACCTCTGTGCGGGGTCTACAAACTTTCATGTCCTATCAAGATGAAGGAGAGAAAGGAGAGGGAAAAGAAGAGAAAGAAGAAAGCAGAAACAGGGAGTGGCATTGTGGTGTAGGGAGTTGGGCCGTGGCCTGTGAAGCCAGCATCCCATATGGGCACTGGTTCAAGATCCCGCTGCTCCACTTCCAATGCAGCTCCCTATCAATGTACCTGGGAAAGCAGCGGAGGATGGCGCAAGTGCTTGTCCCCTTGCACCATGTGGGAGAACTGGGAGGAACTTCTGGCTCCTGGTTTCAGCCTGGCACAGTCTCAGCCATTTCAACCATTTGGGGAGTGAACCAGCAGGTGGAAGATCGATCAATCGATCGATCTATCGATCTATCTTGCTCTGTAACTCTGACTTTCAAATAAATAAAAAATAAATCTTTAAAGAAAAAAAAAGCAGAAGGCCACATTCCACTGTTGTCAGAAATGGGCCTGGTGTGAGCCCTTCTGATAGGCTCCATTCCATTACCAAGTATTTCTGCTGTGTATTGAGCCTACACACCATAACTACAAACGCTCTTCACAGCACAAACCTGTGGCTCACCATTAGACACAATGTCCCAGATTGACCGAATATTTGCTTTCCATCTTTTAGTTCCAGAGGCTCAATACCATACAATTCATCCTCATTGTGTTAGCATTCAATCTGCAGTCTTCTATCTTACATACAGAGAGAGATTTTGTATGCATTACTCAAATGTAATCAGTTAAGAAAGATACTGGTTAAGATACATCAGAATCACTCCCCAAATGGCCACAAGGGCAGGGGCTGGGCCAGGCCAAAGCCAGGAGCCAGGAACTTCTCATGGGGGCTCCCATGTGAGTGTGGGGGCCCATGCTCTTGGGCCATCCTCGGCAGCCATCCCAGGTGCATTGGGAGGGAGCTGGATCAGAAGTGGAGCAGCTGTGGCTCAAACCAGAGCCCATATGGGATACATGTGCTGCAGGCCATGGCTTTAACCCACTGTGGCATGGTGCTGGCTGTTTCAGCACTTTCTTGACAGAACTAGTCTAGCAATTCCTTGAGAGAAGGAACAGGTCCAATATGAAACACTGTCATAACTAACCCATGGCCATTAATTGACTGGCTAAATTTTTATTTATTTAAGGTGCAAAGACAGATGGATTTATAGAGGGGGCTGCCATCCACTGGTTCACTCCCCAAATGCCCATTACAGCCCCCAGATCAGGGGGGCGAAGCTGGGAGCTGGGAATTCCATCCAGGTTTCCCATATAGGTACCAGGAACATCGCTATTGCTGCATCTGCATTGGTAGGAAGCTGGAGTTAGGAGCTGGAACCAGTTATTGACCAGGGTACTCCAAGATGGGATGCAGGCATCTCAAGTGCTTGGCCAAATGCCCATCACAACAAAGGCCACTTTTATCTGTAAATGCTCACAAATCCATCAACACTCTGCTTAGCAGACCTCATCAAGGATCAAAGGAGGAACCCTCAGGTTAGAGACCTGGCCCTGGCATAGTCAGACAGGGATTGCTATCTGGTTCACAGGCGCAGTTGCTCCTCCCTACGCCTCTCAATACACCCTACTTGTAGTTCCAGCCCAAACACCTCTAGGGATTCCAGCAGCCTGGGCGGAAATTCCAGATGACCAGAGCGAGACCAGTCTTAACACAATCAGGAATTTTTGTATAGAAAACAAGGATTAAACTCGTCAATCTAGAGGAGGAAAAGATGGCAATGGAATTTTTAAGAGATTGATTTGGTATTTATTTGGTACAGAATGCTTTGCACAGATGTAAACATGAATCGAGCTCACATATTAATTAGCCAGCTTTCCACTTCCCTTCTCTTGAGTCTTCTCAAGCTGTCTCTGGTCCCAGGCACGGAGACAGAAACGCCTGCAGCTTGGCAGGAGGGAAGTCCAGCTCCTAGGACGGCGCTGGGTGTGGCCAGTTTCTTGATGATGTTAACCAGAGTTGGCTGCTGGGATGTTAGAGAGGATCAAAAGGAATTTTTTAAAACTGTACATGAGCCCAGAAGAGAGCCCATAAAATCACTTCCTTGTGTCTCTGGGTCCCACCCATTAAGAGCTTGCCAAACCCAAATACCTGGAAGGAAGCAGGGTGCAGAGAGAGAGAGAGAGGAGATTCTGGGGGAAAAATAAATCAGTCCCCACATTCCGTGTTCATGAGCGCATAACAGAAGCCAGGGGGCCAATTCTTTCTATGTATACATTTGCATATGATTTTAGAGTTTAAACGATCTTCTATACTCCTTATTAATATTTCTCATCAGTGTTGTAAGATCCATATTGGAGAGTGAGGTGTGGAAAGAGAGGACATGGATAGGAAGTGAAGTTGAGAAACAGTGCTAATTAGAAGGAAATTGGTTCTTCTTTCACTTGCACCCAAAGCATTCGATGCTTGCAGCCTCTCATTTGGTCTCCAATCTCCCCCTGGTGAAAGCGATCTCAAGTTTATTTCTGTTTTTTCAAAGTAAATATAACAAAGAATATTCACAAGACACAGTGGGGCTTCCCTCCCCTCCTCTGCTGGCACCTTTTAACCACTTGAGAAAAAAGTTCTGAATTGTAGCCAGCTTACTTCACATGGGTCTCAATCACAAAGTCCACCCACTGGTACTTTGAGTTCAACTCCACTGTAGAACAGGCTGTATGCTGGCAGGTAAAGCAATCCGCTGCGTCCTGTCTCTGTGTCTGTGTGTGAGCCGTTCCCACCACCAGGTTGCCTTTTCTAGAAGACCCATCAAGAAAATTCTTGCCAGTCCCTCATGGCTGACTTCAAACAACAGAGCACTGTGAGGCCAGTTGCATTTTCCCTCATCTCTACAGCTCTGCAGCTCCATCCTACAGCAAGCCCTCAAACTCCCTGAACCATCACCTGTCTCTCTCTCTCTCTCTCTCTCTCTCTCTCTCATCTCATAAGCTTTGTGTGTTCATTCTACACTTCTACTTTTGTAATCTGTGAATGACTCAAGTGATCCTTTAATTATTCACACCGATAACTGATGATGGAATGAATGAATGATCTGTCATCAAAGTCCATCCCATTACAAACCTTGAAATTCGCTGTTTGCTTACAGTGAGGCCACCTAGTCCAGGGATAATGGGGAGGGAGGACCGCAGGAAATGGGCAACACAATAATAGATGCACATGTGTGGTTCTCTACAGGGCCTATATGTGGCTTGCCCAATGCCGCTAGCTCCCATTGTCTGCTTGTGTGTCTGTTTCTTCCCTCTCTCCCATAATAGGATCAACATAGCCAGAATGGCTAGAGTAAGCACTGAGGCATGTTAAGTGAAATCTTACGCAGGTGCTCAACAAATGATTGTTGAACAAATAAACGATGGGATGGATGAATAAAAGCAATACTACAGCTGGCGCCGCGGCTCACTAGGCTAATCCTCCACCTGCAGCGCCGGCGCACCGGGTTCTAGTCCCGGTCGGGGCGCCGGATTCTGTCCTGGTTGCTCCTCTTCCAGGCCAGCTCTCTGCTGTGGCCCGGGAGTGCAGTGGAGGATGGCCCAAGTGCTTTGGCCCTGCACCCCATGGGAGACCAGGAGAAGCACCTGGCTCCTGCCATCGGATCAGCGCGGTATGCCGGCCGCGGCAGCCATTGGAGGATGAACCATCAGCAAAGGAAGACCTTTCTCTCTGTCTCTCTCTCTCACTGTCCACTCTGCCTGTCAAAAAAAAAAAAAAAAAAAAAAAAAAAAAAAGAAAAGAAAAAAAGCAATACTACTAGGAGGAAGTTTGCAAGATTGGGGAATTTTCTGCAATTGTTTTTGTGATGAATGTGCTAAATGGAGCACAGATGCTTAATAAATGTGTCATCATCATCATCCTCAACAGTGCCTGGTACTTCCATTGAGAAATGAATCCATTACCATTAAAGCCGCGATGTCCACGAATACCATGATTATTTAACCTTCTGAGCGTTTCAGCCAACGCAGTCAGACGAGCAGTAATGGCCACTGTATGTGCCAGGCACTCAACTCTGGGCTATATAAGCAATTTTTCATTCAATCCTCAAAAGATCCCTTTAAAGTGGGTATCATTATTTCTCTTTGAGGAAACTGAACCTCCGAGATTGGGTAAATTGCAGAGGATATGGTAGGAATTTACCCAAAGTCTGTCTTGCTCAAAAATCCATGCTTTTAGCACAATACCATGTTGATCTATAAGAAAAAGAAGTAATATTCTAAATACGGACAAACATTTCTGGCAAATAATAGGATTATCTTTTTGCCAAGTCCAAGATATCCAACCTAAAAACTATTACAGCTAATGTAAGACTGTGAACCATTAAAGTTAATTATAAAATAAACACCCCAAATTTATAGCTTGTCTATGTAGTCCTCATAATTTATTAAAAAGCATAGTGGCATTACAAGATTCTGTTTACGATACCAGTAAAAACAATTTTTAAAATATATTACCCACCTCTATTCACTGCCTTATGTTTTTCTCTTTAGGCTCCCAGCCCAAGTTCCTGCTCCTAGGAACCAGAGTCAGGTACATGTTAATAAAGAAACTTCTCCAAGTTTTTGGTCAAGGGGAGGTGAAATTCATAAATAATATTCAGGGCCTTGTTGAAGAAAACAGAACATCTTTACTGCAAAGCATAAAAGAATGAGAGTAAACAATAAAAAGTACACCATATTGATAACAATCATGTATTTTTCATAAATTCAGTTTTTCATTTAGCAATTCTGATAAAACATCTGATGGGCATATTTTCTGAAATTTCCTGAAATGACTGTAGCACTCATATGGGAGAACATACACACCAAGAAAAACCAAAACTATCTTGGAAAAGAAGAGTTACCAGGAGGACTTACCACACAAATGTTAACACGTAATATACAGTACAATAATTAAAGCAAGATGTTTCTTATTCCAGATTAGAAAGAAATGGACCCAAGTATGTGAGTGTATGTGTGCATGTGTGGGTGTGGGTGAGAGAGAGAGAGTAGTATTAGATCAGGGTGAAATTTAAAATCAGTAAAAAAAAAAAAAAAAAAAAAAAGAATAAATAAGTCAACCAATGGGTTGGTAAAAACTAGCTAGCCATTTAGAAAGTAATTGTAAATACCAAACTCATACCACATGCCAAATAAATGCCAGATGTACTGAAGTTTTAGGTGTTAAAAAAAAGTAAACCATAAAACAGTAAATATTTATGTACAATTTTTAGCAGGGCAGAACTAAAATATTTTATCAAAGGCAGAATTCTAAAAGGAAAAGACTGAGGGATTTGACTAAATATAATTTTATAATGTTTGTAAGTTAAAAAAAATGAAAGCAAGTGGTAACCCAGAAATAGACTAAGATGTAGTAAAGGCTTGATCGCTCCACATACAAGGATCTTGTATTAATCCATTAGGAAGGGACTTGCAAAATTAAGTCACAAAAGACATACAAATTGTTACTAACCCTGGGAGAAGGACAGGTGGTAACAATTTAGTAACACAGGGTTTCAAACCACCATCCCCATGCCCACATTTCATACTGGAGCTCTGGTCTGCATCCTGCCAGCTCCACTCCTGATCCAGCTTCTTGCTTATGTGCCTGTGAATGCAGTAGATGATGACCTAAGTATGTTGGTCCCTACCAACAATGTGAGAGACTTGGATGGAGTTTGTGGGTCCTGGCTTCCACCTGGCATAATCCTGGCTGTTGTAGTCATCCGGGGAGTGAACTTGTGGATCGAGGATCTCTCTCTCTCTCTCTCTCTCTCTCTCTCTCCCTCTGTGTGTCATTCTTTCAAATAGGTAAATAAATCCTTAAAAAATCATTGCTAAAAACCTAAGAATTGCAAAGCAAAACATTTTTGAGATAATACTGCTTGAACTAACAAATTGGCCATCATTTCATAAATTGTTGACTAAGTTAAGACAAGAGACACTTGCATGCTCTTTTTGTGAGCAGTATATAAATCTATGCAGTCTTTCTGGAAGATAATTTTTACTAGGTATGAAAAATACATAAAAATGGTATTGTCAGGGTGGGCACTGTGGCGTAGCAGGTAAAGCTGCTGCCTGCATTCCATATAGGCACTGGTTCGAGATTTGGCTGCTCCATTTCCGATCCAGCTCTCTGCTATGGTTTAGGAAAGCAGTAGAAGATGGCCCAAGTCCTTGAGCCCCTGCACCCACCTGGAAGAAGCTCCCGGCTCCTGGCTATGGATCGGCTCAGCTCCAGCCATTGCAGCCATTTGGGGAGTGAATCAGTGGATGGAATATCTCTCTCTCTCTCGCTCACTCACTCACTCACTCTCTGTCTCTCTCTTTCTCTCTGCATGTGCTCTCTCCCTCTCTCTCCCTCTCTCTCTCTCTCTGTATCTGTCTTTCAAATACATAAAATAAATCTTCAAAAAAAAAAAAAAAAGATTATAGGGCTGGATCTACAGTGGCTCTTCTCTGCTGGTGAGAATGTTCCAGATCTGTATTTCCCGACAGGCACACACAACTTCCGAGTGCTTGAAATGGGGCTGGTGTAATTGAGAAAACATTTTTAATTTCATTACCTTTAACTTGAATAGCTTACATGTGGCTAACCCTTTGAACTGTGTGTATCTGTAGTGTGAGCTATTTTTATCTGCACATCTAACGAACAAGATCAGAAAGTTGTTACACCAACATGTGAATAATCTCTGGGGAGTGGGACTACGGTTGTTTGATTTTTAGAATTTGTCTAAATATAAAGAGGTTATTTTTTTTTCCCAAGGTGGGGGACAAAGTACTACAAAGTGCTCTGAAAAGACTTTTCTGTGTGGAGAGTGGTGAAACCCATAGGCCTGTCACCTAAGCCCCTGGTGGTCCTGCCTGACCACCCACACTGAGTCATATTTAATTGGAGCCCCAAATTCTCTCCCAAGGACCCTTCCAGATGTCACGGCCCCCACGTCTTGGGACACCAGGGATCACTTGTCCAGAGTCACAGCACTGGGCTTTGGTCAGTGTTGTTTTCCCAACAGTTTTCTTAACTGAAGGGCAGAGGGAAAGAAAAGCTTCGTGTGAGTGATGGGCAGGAGGCCTGTTTTTAATAGAAGCCGTGCTCTAAGTTAAGGGATCAGCCAAGCATGCTTCTACCCAGCACCCCTTTACTCAACCACTGCCGAACCCTTTCATCACATCGTGTGCCCCAGTCCGGGGAGATCTGCTCCCCACCATGGCTCCCAGCCCAGTTCTCCCTCCCAAGGAGCCAGGCCCAGGCGTGCATCAAGGATGAAAAATCATCCAAGCTTCTGGTCCAGAGGAAGACGTGTTCCTCCCACTGTGGGGTAGTTCAAGGGACTTAAGAATTTCTCTGATATGGCAGGAATCCCCATAAGAGCATTTGCCCAGGAGCCCATACCTGGGGCTCTGCTGTAGTAACGCTGGACCATCACATCACACTTCTTTTGTCTCCATCTGCCTCTGCTTCACCCCAAGACCCATGTGGAGTAAATCAGGTGTGAACTCAACACACAGCTCCCCTTATTTCCCCAATGTTGCATATATCAATCACATGCACTACTCTCATTGGCTGAGTCCGATGAGGGCTCAACATCCTCCTCAACACAAAACAGACGTTGCTCGTTGAATTGATCCACCAAAGCAAAGCCACCTGGGCCCTGGAGACTGACGTGTTTTGCATGATTGGGCAGTGATAGGAAAGTCCCAGCAGTAGTCAGGATCTGTATCTCCAGACATTTGAGAACAGATAACAACAGCTTTGTATACTTGTTGACCACATCTTAGTTTTTTTATTTTATTTTATTTTTAACTCTGACGGGCAGAGTTAGACAGTGAGAGAGAGAGACAGAGAGAAAGGTCTTCCTTCCGTTGGTTCTCCCCCCAGATGGCCGCTACCCTGATCTGAAGCCAGGAGCCAGGTGCTTCCTCCTGGTCTCTCATGCGGGTGCAGGGCCCAAGCACTTGGGCCATCTTCCACTGCCTTCCCAGGCCACAGCAGAGAGCTGGACTGGAAGAGGAGCAACCGGGACAGAACCAGCGCCCCAACCAGGACTAGAACCTAGAGTGCTGGTGCCACAGGCGGAGGATTAGCCAAGTGAGCCGCGGCACCAGCCGACCATGTCTTAGTTTACAAGGCACTTCCGAGAATGTTTGAACATACCAATAACCCTGAGAAGTAGGAAGGAGTGGTGTTGGTATCCTGACCTACAAGGAGGGTACTTGCTCCCTAGGTAACATAGGTTGGGACATTTTCCTAGCTTATCTGACTCCAACACAGTAGTACAGCTGCATTCAGCCGGGAGCAGGTGAACCTAAAGAAACCTATGGCATTCAAGCCCAGTATACTAGGGAAGTGATAAAAGCCTTAGTTAACCTCTAGCACTGGCCTCTAATGCGTGACCTTAGAAAATTTCTTTGCCTCCTAAGCCTCAGTTCTCCCAACCATGAGATGTGGATGACTGATAACATTATATCTTTTATAGAATTGTGACAATGACATAGCACTTAGTAAACAGCCTGATATACAGTAAGCACTCAATAAAGGGAAGCTGTCACCATTAGTGTGTTTTTTAATATGCTTTTGAGAACATTGTCATGAAAGTAGTCCATCTTCCAGGATGAGCAGAGGATCTCTGTACCCTAAATCACCAACTGTAATCCATAAAAAGCTGATAAATTACCCAGGAGAGGACTGAGGGCTTGAGCATAGTTGCAGATAGAAGCAGCTTCCTACATGAAGTTGTCTCCGAAGTTGGAACTATGGTGGATGGGTTTGCCTGCTGCCTTTGTGAGACCAAGGCAAGGGCTCCAACAGCGAATAGGGACCCAGTGTGTTCCGGGGTGTGTGTGATACGCAGTTACTACCTCAACCAGGCCATCAGGGTAGCTTCGGTTGGCTTGTGGCAATGACCTGTTGCCTTGTCTTATAGCTTCTACATTTTTCAGGAAGGGCACATTTGACTTTTGAAAATATGACACCCCAGAGCCACACGTGGCCTTTTCAGTCTTGTAGTTAGTCACACCATTGTTTTTCAAGAGGAAAGTGTGCAGGCTTCAGGATGGGAAGAAAATGGGGTCTCCAGATTATAATCTTATAATGAGAAAGCTTTTAGAAATACTTTGTGGTGAAGAGTAGAACTTATTTCTATCCTAGTTAGTGTCTAACTGCATTCTCCATTATTTCTATATAGAAATGTATTGTGGCCAGCACCGCGGCTCAATAGGCTAATCCTCCACCTAGCGACGCCGGCACACCAGGTTCTAGTCCCAGTCAGGGCGCCGGATTCTGTCCCGGTTGCCCCTCTTCCAGGCCAGCTCTCTGCTGTGGCCCAGGAAGGCAGTGGAGGATGGCCCAAGTACTTGGGCCCTGCACCCCATGGGAGACCAGAAGAAGCACCTGGCTCCTGCCTTCGGATCAGCGCGGTGCACGGGCCGTGGCGGCCATTGCAGGGTGAACCAACGGCAAAAGGAAGACCTTTCTGTCTCTCTCTCTCACTATCCACTCTGCCTGTCAAAAAAAAAAAAAAAAAAAAAAAAAAAGTATTGTATATTATTTCTATATAGAAATGTATTGTTGAGCCAATCATCCTCACCATGGACACTGGTGTGTTCTCCCTGGGTAAGCCAAGAAGGCAGGATCCTGACCACTGTTAACTGGGTCCACTTTTCAGGATTTTGTTTGCAGTAAGCAACCTTGAGAGATGCAGTGTCTTATGTCCCAACCGCTCACTCAGTATGCTGATCACGCACTCTAAGAACTGTGGACCCCCAATGCAACCCACTGTTTGTAAAGGCATCCCTCTAGGTTCATCTACATCACTACACCCATGGGATTTGGGGAGCTTGAAGAACTGACACAGCAGGATGCTTATGCTGTCTGCTGCTATGCTATGACAAATTTCTTCGTCTCTGACCCAGGAGTCTCATGTCATCTGCCAACATTGAATAACTGTGAAACTATGATAGATTAACTTACTAGCTTGTAGGCAGAACAACCAACCAGAATTTCCAGTCTTTGGAACTTACATGTTGCTTCTTAAGCAAAATGTATCATTTTGTTGTGTCTCATAGGTTTTACTAATTGTGGAATATTGTACTGCCTACAATTCCCACAGTGCCTCCAAATCATGACCTCTTCCATGCGTGACTGTCCCTTAAAGATGTACATGCTACAAGAGGACTTCAAAAATTCATGAAAATGGAATTTAAATATGTTTATTTTTGCACAAAATAATTTTGAAGTTCACACATAGTTTTTCCATGAGCGTTTTGAAGTACTCTTGTTAGGTACCAGGTGACTTCGGTCACATAGATTTCATCAGACCTGGAGTGAGCACTGGAACTAAGGATAGCCCACTCACAACCTGAGATGCCGCCTGCATAGAAATAGGCTCTGGGGTGTGGTGGGGGGAGTGCGGGGTTGTGGTGTAGTGGATAAAGCTGCTGCCTGCAACACTGGCATCCCGTATGGACACCCGTTCAAGTCCTGGCTGTGCCACTTCTGATCCAACGCCCTGATAATGTGCCTGGGAAAGCTACAGGGGATGGCCCAAGTGCTTGGGTCCCTACACCCACGTGGGAGACCTGAATGATGTTCCTGGCTCCTGGCTTTGGCCTGGCTCTGTCCCAGCCATTGTGGCCATTTGGGGAGTGAACAAGCAGATGGAAGATCTCTCTCTATCTCTCTCTCTCTGTCTCTTTCTCTATCTCCCCCTCTGTCTCTTTCTCTCTCTATGTAACTCTTACTTTCAAATAAATAAAATAAATCTTTAAAAAAAAGATTTATAAATAGTCAGGGCCAGCACTGTGGTATAGTGGGTAAAGCTACCACCTTCAGTGCCGGCATCCCATGTGGGCACTTGTTTGAGTCCCGGCTGCTCCACTTCCGATGCAGCTCTCTGCTACTGCCTGGGAAAGCAGTAGAAGATGGCCCAAGTCCTTTGGCCCCTGTGCCCACCTGGGAGACCTGGAAGAAGCTCCTGGCACAGCTCCAGCCGTTGCTGCCATCTGCGGAGCAGATGGAAGACCTCTCTCACTCTCTCTGCCTCTGCCTCTCTGTAATTCTGTCTTTCAAATAAATAAATAAATAAATCTTTAAAAAAATTTTTAATAAAAAGAAATAGGCACTGGGCCAGATGCCAACAACATCAGTTGACAGTGACCACTCAAGAGAGGTACAGTTGCAGCTGTGAACTGAAGTTTAAAGAAGTAGATTCTGTGAGTCACCAAAAGCGATGGATAAAGGATATGAAGAATCGAGGTAATAAATAAATAAATAAATAAATAAATAAATAAATAAATAAAACCATTAGGAGTGAGACAGGAAGAAGAAGTAAAAGGAGATGAACTGAGTCATGGGCCCTACAGCGGAGACTCACCAGCTCCAACCAGGGAAGCCCACAGTGCCATCCTGGTTTCATCACCAATCCCAGCTCCCTACTCTTCGGGAAGCATTGTGTCTGGCTTTTCCTGGGTCTGTGCTAGTGTACACATTTTGATTAGCCCCCATCACTGAGGTAGCAAACTCTCAAGAAAACATACCACTCCATTCCTTTGCATGGTGCTTGGTGCTTCTTCACTGGGTGGAGATACAGTCCACGGAGAACTGGGCTGAATGAGCCAAAAGTCTGGCTTCCTTAGGAGTGATTTCCCCAGATCAGTCAGACCTCCCAGCTGAGACTTGCTAGTGTACCCGTCCTGGAGCTGCATCAACAGAGTTCCCCAGAAGAATCAACAGCCCCACTGCTTCCTTTGTTGGTTCATGGCAAACCCTATGCAATTCTTACACACAAAATAACATGTCTCAACATCAACTTAACAGAAACGTGGTAGACCTTTGAGATATTGTTTCAAACAAGAACTAGAATGGAAATGTGGAAATGCTACCTCTTGATACTTGTTTCTCAAATTAACATGTAGTACTTGTCAGGATTTTTTTTTTTTTTTGGTGTGTATACAAGTCTGTGAGTTTTAACATAAGTAAACAGCTGTGCAAACAATGCCACGGCCATGATCAGAATAAAACAGAAACTCAGTTATATCCTCACAGTATATTACTGTATACTATTGCACTAACCATTGATTGGCGACTGCTGATCCATTCTTCGTCATAGTTTTGCCTGCTTTGGAATGTCATATAAATGGAACTCTATAAAAGGTTACCCTTTGGGACCGGCTTCTTATACTAAGCCAAAGGCTTTTTTTTTTTTTCTTTTTGACAGGCAGGGTTAGACAGTGAGAGAGAGAGAGAGAAAGGTCTTCCTTCTGTTGGTTCACACCCCAAATGGCCGCTACGGCTGGTGCGCTGCGCCGACCCAAAGCCAGGAGCCAGATGCTTCTCCTGGTCTCCCATGCGGGTGCAGGGCCCAAGCACTTGGGCCATCCTCTACTGCCTTCCTGGGCCACAGCAGAGAGCTGGCCTGGAAGAGGGGCAACCGGGACAGAACCAGTGCCCCAACCGGGACTAGAACCCGGGGTGCCGGCACCACAGGCGGAGGATTAGCCTAGTGAGCCGTGGCGCCGGCCAGCCAAAGGCCTTTTAAGTCTATCCACCGGCCGGCGCCGCGGCTCACTAGGCTAGTCCTCTGCCTTGCGGCGCCGGCACCCTGGGTTCTAGTCCTGGTTGGGGCGCCGGATTCTGTCCCGGTTGCCCCTCTTCCAGGCCAGCTCTCTGCTGTGGCCAGGGAGTACAGTGGAGGATGGCCCGAGTACTTGGGCCCTGCACCCCATGGGAGACCAGGAGAAGCACCTGGCTCCTGCCATCAGGTCAGTGCGGTGTGCCGGCCGCAGCGCACTAGCTGCAGTGGCCATTGGAGGGTGAACCAACGGCAAAGGAAGACCTTTCTCTCTGTCTCTCTCTCTCTCACTGTCCACTCTGCCTGTCAAAAAATAAAAAAATAAAAAATAAAATAAAAAGTCTATCCACCTTGTCTTGTGTATCAATATGTTCCTTCCTCTTGGTGGGTAGCCCTCCGTTGTACGGATGTAGCACACTTTACAAAGACTCCAGGACACCTTGGCAATACAGGTGCTGTTTCCTGCCATCTCCCTTTCCCCTTATCAGCTCAAGGAAAGGAAGAAATCAGACCAGAACGCTCAGTGTGTCTGGTCCTCAGAGTTCTGCTGCCCCTGCCCCTAGAGTGTGCTTCTTTTCCAAGTCACGACTGTTCCCACAGCGAAGGCTAATGCCCGCAGTCTCCCATTAGCCACTACATCACTGTGCACAGTTACCATTGTCCGTGGTCAACAAGAAGAAGGGTGAGCACAATACAGAAAGAAATTTTGAGGCAGAAAGAGGGTGAACATTCATTTGACTTTTACTGTAGTATATTGTTATAGTTGTTCTATGTTATTATTGATCTCTTTATGAGTCTAAGTTATAAAGCAAACTTTACCATGGGTAAGAATATGTAGGAAAAAACACTATATGTGTGTGTATATATATTATATATGCATATATAAAAGGCTGTCTGTTATCTGTGGTTTGGGGCATCCACTGGGGATATTGTAATGCATCCCTTATGGATAAGGAAGGGCTACTGTATACTATTGCACATTTTCCTTTTTTCTTCTGGTTGTTAAAGCCCATAGTGGCTTTCCCAATTTCTTTATGTTATTTTCCACCTTTTGGATCACATCATCTTCTAAAAAAAAAAAAAAGACAGTATCAGTCCAAATAGTAGCAACCCATGACATACTGTTCACAGCTACAATAATATGAACTGACATTTTTTCCTTTTCCATTCTCGTTTTCCTTCTTTCCAAGCTTCTGTCCTGGATTTAGCATCCTATATGACAAACCACATCAGCACGCTCCAGCCCAAACCACACATCACTCCAGGGCAAATTAATAACAGCTTTCAGTAATATAATAGCAGCATTGAGCAAACAGTTAAGTTTAAAATAAATTTCAGTCATTCCAATCGATGGACTCAGTAAACCATCATGTGGAATCAAACCCAGGAGTCAGTGAGGAACCCGAGCAGATGATTTTGAGATGATTTTTGCAGAAATGTGGAAACATCTTCCAAGCCAATCATAGCCCTGCTCAGTCCATAACTTCGGTAGCATTCGTTGAGCATGAAGCATCCTTCCAGTCACCAAAGAGCAGAGTCAACACGTCAGGGCTGATGCCAATGCTACCTTGCATTATTTTGTAGCCACCTCAGTTTGAGATTTCTGTTACCTTCCAGACAACCCAACCCTTGCTCAACAAGCCATTTCCAAGTGCTGCGGTGTGGCTCTTATCTCCTTGTGTCCAAAACTGTGAATTTCCCTCTGCAACACATTGACTTTTCCAAAGGAGTTGTTAGAAGGCTTGACTGATTGTGCAACCAAAGCAACCACTAATGGACTGCCATGTAATTACAAAACAGAAACAGTTACAGACATTAAACACACACTGACAAAGAAGGAGCAAGATGATTCCTCCTGACTCAGGCTGGCTCCTTTGCATTTTTATTAGGCTTAAACATTCTGGTTTAGTATCAATTTTCTGATTAATACCATCCTACTCCTAGAGGCATGAGTCTGTGTTTTAGAAGGTCTCCTTCCCCCAAGAATAACACAAATTATTTTTTATTAGTATGCTTATTATGACTACCCAGTATTAGCATGGTAATACTCCATTTGAAAGCAGTTAATCAGGAGCTGGGATTAAGAGTTAACTTCTGAAGCTAAGAAGTTCTTGTGTTTAGATCCTGTCTCTACCACTAACCCACCATGTAACCTGGGATGAATTATTGAATCTCTCTGGGTCTCAGGTTCTTCAATTCTTTTTTTTTAAGATTTATTTGTTTATTTGAAAGTCAGCGTTACACAGAGAGAGAAGGAGAGACAGAGAGAAAGAGGGAGAGAGTGGTCTTCCACCCGCTGTTTCACTCCCCAGTTGACTGCAACAGCTGGAGCTGCACTGATCCGCAGCCAGGAGCCTGGAGCTTCTTCTGGGTCTCCCACACAGGCACAGGGGCCCAAGGACTTGGGCCATCTTCTACTGCTTTCCTAGGCCATAGCTGAGAGCTGGATCAGAAGTGGAGCAGCCAAGTCTGTAACTGGCGTCCGTATGGGATGCTGGCACTGCAGGCGGAAGCTTTACCTGCTATGCCATAGTGCCAGCACCCTTCAATTATAAAATAGGGATGGGTGGGCATTGTGGCACTGTGATGCAGCTGCTGCTTGGATGCCTGCATCCCATATCGGAGTGCTGGCTGGAGTCGAGTTCCTTCACTTCCAATCGGGCTTCCTGCTGATACATCCTGGGAGGCAGTAGGCTATGGCTAAGTGGTTAGGAACTGCCACCCATGTGGGAGACTCAGGTAGCTGTTATGGGCATTTCAGGAGAGAACCAACAGATGGAAGATCTTTCTTCTCTTCTCTGTCGTTCTGTCTTTCAAGAAATGAAAACAAATAAACATGTAATAAATAAATAAGTAGATTAAAGGTAATGCCCATGCTATTTGCCTCATAGGGTTGTTGTGAGAGCTAAGTGAGCTAGTCCATGTGAATCACTCAGCTCAGTCCGAGCTCATAGAAAGCATTCAGTAACTGTTAGCTACAAAATTCCCAGAACATTCCTTGCTGGCTTTAGCTCCTTGCATTCAGGAGCATCCATATCTCAAGGATGAGAAAGAACCACGTGCCACTAAAAGAAAATGTTTCTCTGGTGGGTGTTGGGCAGGAGCAGGTAATAATACATAGCGTGGGACACCCACGTCCATGCCAGAATCTCTGAGTTTGAGTCCTAGCTCTGCTTCTGATGTCTGCCTCCTGCTAATGCACATGTTGGAAGGCAGCTAGGAATGGCTTAAGTACTTGGGTATCTATGGCCCATGTGGGAGACCTGGTGTGAGTTCCTGGTTCCGGGCTTCAGGCTGGTCCAGCCCTGGCTGTTGCAGGCATTTTGGAAGAGAACCAGCAGATGGAAGATCTCTGTCTCTATTTCTCTCTGACCCTCTGCCTGGAAAGAGAGAAAGAAAGAGAGAAAGAGAGAGAAAGAGAGAGAAAGAGAGAGAAAGAGAGAGAAAGAGAGAAAGAGAGAAAGAGAGAAAGAGAGAGAGAGAGAAAGAAAGAAAGAAAGAAAGAAAGAAAGAAAGAAAGAAAGAAAGAAAGAAAGAAAGAAATGAAAGAAGAAAGGAAGAGAGAGGAAGGAAGGAAGGAAGGAAGGAAGGAAGGAAGGAAGGAAGGAAGGAAGGAAGGAAGGAAGGGAGAAAGGAAGGAAGAAAGGAAGAAAGAATAAAACCTAACAGGAAAAGGGTTTCTCACCATCTGGAGAGATGTCTCCCTCTCCCACTCACTCCCATGATGATGTCGTCTGCCCTCTTGTGATGCAAACAAGGAGACTTTCTCCAGAGCCTGAACAGCTGTCAGCCCCTAGCCCTTGAACCTCCAGAACTGTGAGCTAAATAAGATGGCTTTCTTTAGAGGAGGGAACTTAAAAAATTCTTGGAAAATAGAATTAAAGGGTAAGTTTATTTTTTATTTTTTAAAAGATTTATTTTATTTATTTGAAAGACAAAGTTACAGAGAGAGGTAGAGAGAGAGAGAGAGAGACAGAGATCTTCCAACCACCGATTCACTCTTCAGATGGCCGCAACAGCCGGAGCTGCACTGATCTGAAGCCAGGAGCTTCTTCCAGGTCTCCCATGTAGGTGCAGGGGACCAAGCACTTGGGCCATCTTCTACTGATTTCCCAGGCCATAGCAGAGAGCTGAATCAGAAGAGGAGCAGCCAGGACTAGTACCGGCGCCCATATGGGATGCCGGCACTTCAGGCCAGGGCTTTAACCTGCAGCGCCACAGCACCAGACCTGGGTAAGTTTATTTTGATGCAAAAAAAAAAAAAAAAAAAAAGTTGAAATCCATGCTAGATTTTTCATACTCCGTATCTTCCATGGACTTTCTGAAAGTCCCTCATGTATTACCTAGCCTTGGGGATTTTGTTATAGTAACAGAAAACAGACCATGCACCATTGCTTTCAGATGCACCCACCCAAGACCAGCTTCAGAACTCTGCCCTAGCCGGTTTCCAGTCCTGCCCACTGCGGAAACATCCTTCTTCAGACTGGCCAGATACCACGGTGCCGCCAACTCCATTTAACCTGACCTCTTGCACACTCTATTTTTAATTAACCTTGGATCAGCAAAGCAATATCTGTTCTCCAAATATAGTCATATTTTATGCAGGCGGTGACAAGCTAATTAAGTTAATTATTATAACACCTATCTGTGTAATGAAACCAAGGTTGGATGATTCCAGCTGCTTCTCCTTAAAGTGCATCCCAGTGATGATTAAAAAATAATTAATATTTCACCAAAGACAGGAACAAGAAGTTAATTAAAAGACGCGACCGCGGTCTTAATGAAACAGATCCAATTGTGTTCTCCACAGCCAAATCCCTTCTTAGAATATAGATGAGCACCAATGAGCACTGGCCTTTCTTGAGAGCATTTAGAAAACATTAACATCTCCCATTAACCTAGTGTGGTACACATCTCGAGAATTCTATTTATGCCTTTTAACAAGATAAAAGATGCTGCTGTTTATATGTGCAAAGTTAGCTGGCGGAAATGAATTCCAAATTTGGTCGAGTGCTATTACTTTTCTTAGGGTCTGCATCATCAAAACTGTCACTTCCCTGACAGTACCACTGATATTCAGACAGGGCTCAGCTTAGTTGCAAAGCTCTAAACCGTCTTGTTTTTGTCTAACGAATTGTCCTGTTTTGTCTTAGTTTTCTTTGGGCTGTTTTAACTAAATACCATGACCAAGAAACCTGTAAGCAACAAATATTGAGTGCTCAAGTCATTGTTCTGGAAGCTGGAAAGGCCCTGGGTAAGGCACTGGCAGGTGCGGTATGTGCTGAGGGCCTGATTCCTGATTCAAGACAGCTGTCTGTCTCTCATGGCGGAAGGGGCAGGGGACATCTCATGGCTCTCTTCTTCCAAGGGCCCTCATCCCAAGACCTCACAATACCTAATCAATCTACCTCCCAATACCATCACCTTGGGCAGTGAGTATTCTGGGATCGGGGTGTTGTCCCACACAGAGCTAAGCCACAGCTTGGAACAACTGCATCCCATATTGGAGTGCTGGTTCCAGTCCCAGCTACTCAGCTTCTGACCCAGTTTCCTGCGATGCATCCTGGGAGGCAGCAGGTAGCGACTCAAGTGCTTGGGCACCTGCACCCATGTGGGAGACCCGGACGGAGTCCTGTGCCCTTGATTTTAGCCTGACCGGGCCCTGGCTGTTGCAGGCATTTGAGGAGGAATCAGCGGATGGAAGATCTCTCTGTGTCTTTTTCTCTGTCTCTCTTTCTCTCTCTGCCTTTAAAAATAAAAAGAAAATAAATAGTTAAATTTTTTTTAAATGAAGTGGTTGTACTTTAATTCTAACTAGAATTTCCTTTGAGGATTTTCTGAAGTTATGAACCACTTCAGAGAATTTTGGGGAGGAAAACATGAGACAGGACAAGTGTTCTCTCTCTCTTTTTTTTTTTTTTTTCTTAAAGATTTATCTATGGGGCCAGCGCTGTGGCATAGCGGGTGAAGCCACCGCCTGCAGTGCTGGCATCCCATATGGGTGCTGGTTCGAGTCCCAGCTGCTCCACTTCCTATCCAGCTCTCTACTATGGCCTGGGAAAGCAGTAGAAGATGGCCCAAGTCCTTGGCCTCTGCACCCACGTGGGCAACCTGGAAGAAGCTCCTGGCTCTTGGCTTTAGATCAGCCTAGCTCCGGGTGTTGCAGCTATCTGGGGAGTGAACCAGTGGATGAAAGATCTCTTTCTCTCTCTTTGCCTCTGCCTCTCTGTAACTCTGCCTTTCAAATAAATAAATCTTTAAAAATATTTATCTTTATTTGAAAAACAGAGTGACAGGAGAGATCTTCCAGGCTCTGTTCCACTCCCCAAAAGACTGCAACAGTAGGAGCTGGGCCCATTTAGAGCTTCTTCCAGGTCTCCCATATGGGCGCAGGGGCCCAACAACTTGGGCCACACTCCACTGCTCTCCGGGGGAGCTGAATCGGAAGTGGGGCAGCCTCCACATGAGATGTCAGCGCTGCAAGCCGTGACTTTAACCCACGGCACCACAGCGCCGGCCCCTGGCCAAGTATTCTTTTTTTTTTTAAATATGTATTTATTTATTTTAAAGAGTTACACAGCGAGAGGAGGGGCAGAGAGAGAGAGGTCTTCCATCTGATGGTTCACTCCCCAGTTGGCCACAATGGCCGGAACTGCACCGATCCGAAGCCAGGAGCCAGGAGCTTCCTTCAGGTCCCTCATGCGGGTGCGGGGCCCCAAGGACTTGGGCCATCTTCTGCTATCCCAGGCCACAGCAGAGAGCTGGATTGGAAGAGGAGCAGCCGGGTCTCAAACCCGTGCCCATATGGGATGCCGGCACTTCAGGCCAGGGCATTAACCCGATGCACCACAGCGTTGGCCCCCGGCCAAGTATTCTAAAGCCCATTTTACAGAGAGAAAAAACCTACTACTTAAATATCTTCCAGAACTTTGCTAAAGTGACTTAGTGCCCTGGAAACCTGAGCTTCCAGACCGCACCCCAGATATTCTGCGTCTTCAGGAAATGCAGGCACTTAGCAAGGAATCAATCTCTTTTTCACAGAAGGAGCCGCCTGCCTGGACGAGGAAATCAAGTTCAGCAGAGGAGAGGAGTGGCAGTGTTGGGTGGGGGGGGAGATTATTGTTTTGTTTTTGTTTTGTTTGGCTGCTCCCTAGCAAAGCCCCACCCCCCACCCCGCAATGGCCACACCCCCTGCACAGCGCGGTAATGCCATCAGCCCAGATGGGCCTCTGCAGAGTTACAATTCCTGGGGCGCTCATCATTAACACCTCATTTGGAAGAGGCTCTCTCCTCCTTCCTCTCAGGAAGCAATTACACACACATGCGCGCTTGCTCCACCTTCTGTCCTGGCTCCGGGTTGCCGAGGCGCAAACGAAACCTGGCGGAATGGAGTTTTTCCTCCTTTATTTGAAATGGGGGATTTGAGTCCCGGTGTCACGTGAAACGCGAAGACATTTTGGAAAGGACTTTGGGGCCTGATGAGGGATTGCTGAAGGGTGCGGGGTGGGGGGTAAGGCAGCTCAGCGGGGGTGGGAGTGGGGGGGGGGGTTGGGGACGCAGGCATCCACATGGCTTTCTGCAAATGCAGACTGAAAAACTTGCCATCCTCTTGAGGGCTGGGAGGTGAAGCAGCATCGTGTTCCTTCCAGGGGTCTCCGCTAATGGTCTCTGGTGGGGAGGGGTATCTCGGGGGTCTTTCTCTTTAGAGAGTTCCTGTTTTAAAGGAGGAACCTGCATGTGCTGAGTACGTGCCGAGAAATCTCACCCATGTGTGTTAGCGCAGACGGGAACCTCATGCTAGAAACCAAGACCCGCGGTGGCGGGCGTCTCCCTACACTGCAGCCCCCAGGGGTCACAGCAAGGACACTCAACTGTCCACACAGCCTTCTGTGGGGCCGGACACTCACAGTTCAATAGGCAGGTCCTCAGGGCCTAGACTGTGACGTAGTATGTGAAGCCTCCGCCCAGGGCACTAGTAGCCCATGTGGGGTTCGAGTCCCAGCTTGCTCCACTTCCAATCCAGCCCCCTGCAAATATGTCAGGGAAGGCAGCAGAAGAAGACCCAAGTTCTTGGGCCCCTGCACCCATGTGGGAGACCCAGGTGGAGTTCCAGGCATCTGGCTTTGGCCGTTGTGACCATTGGGGAATGAATCAGCAAGTGGAAGATGTCTCTCCCTCTCTCTCTCTGTCTCTCTCTGCCTTTCAAATAAATAAACACATTATTTAAAAAGGCACCCATCATGCCGGGTTCTAGTCCCAGTTGCTCCTCTTCCAGTCCAGCTCTCTGCTGTGGCCCGGGAAGGCAGTGGAGGATGGCCCAAGTGCTTGGGCACCTGCACCTGCATGGGAGACCAGGAGAAGCTCCTGGCTTCAGATCGGCGTAGCTCCAGCCGTAGCGGCCATTTTGGGGGTGAACCAATGGAAGGAAGACCTTTCTCTCTGTCCCTCTCTCTCTCATTGTCTAACTCTGTCAAACAAATAAAAAAATTTTTTTTAATTAAAAAAAATAAAAATAAAAAGGCACCCATCGCAGGACACCACATCAGCAGCCAGCTCAGGGTAGAGAAGCGGCTCTCACGCTGGGGCGTGGGCCAGAATCCTCAACACAAACGACCAGGCTCTGGCCTCACAGTTTCTGTCTCTGTCAGTCTGGGGTGGTGCCTGAGAATCTACATGCGCAATAGGCTGGTTCCCAGGTGCTGCTACTACTGCTGGTCCAGGAGCCATACCCTGAGAACCTTCAGTACAGAGGAAAGGCTTTGGAAGCACCGGGTCTTGAGTTCAAATCCAGCCTCTTTCCTGGCTGCGAGACCCTGAGCAAAGCAGATGGAGCTGAACTCCGGTTTCTCAGATGAACAGAGACTGCCTTCGTCCCTGAGTGGTCTACCTGGAGGAAAGGAGGATCTTGCTGGGGGCTCAGCCTTGCTCCTGGTGTAGACAGACAGGTACTGGAGAGAGAGAGAGAAACAGCCCTCCACCCCAGCGGGGAGAGAGGGAGACCTGGAGGAAGCAGCTAAATTCTGGTAGAATCCCCAGCAGCTCAGGGTCACTGTGGAGGTGAGACAAATACCTGGACAGCCTGCAGGAACCCCAGGAGTGCTGAGTAACGGAGGGAGGGAGGAGAAACACACGGAAGCATATTTTGATTGACAGGTGCAAGCGATGGCAGACGGCCAACAGGTCACCCCAACCTTCCCACCCAACATCTACACTAACAGGCTTCCACACACCGGGGCTTCCCACGGCCAGGTTTTGTGCTCTAATTAAAATACTGGTTACTGCTGCTCCCCACGCCCGCCACCCATTCCTGTCACTCACTCGCTGTTACGGCTCAACACTTTCTTCACTCACAGTCTGAAAATGTTGATGTAAAACGCGACAGGCACTTCCTGAGCATACCCACCAGCTGACAGCCCGCTCCCAAGACAGCCATTTCTAATGTCTCCACGTCTGTGCCCCACAGCATGAACCCCAGGGCCCTTCTTGGGGTTACATTTGCCTGCACCCCCAAAGCCACAGAAGAGGGGGCCCGATGGACATCTGGCAGCCCCTGCCAAGCAGAGACAGACAAGAGGAGCAGGGAAGGATGTGCCAGCTTCGGGTGCATGAATTCTGAGCTTGCAGACGGAGCTGAGTCAACGCCCCCTAGAGGGCAGGTCCTGACACTGCATCCGCTTGCAGAAGTTACAGTGGGCAGAGCCCACCCAGATGGAAAGGAGCAGAGAGGAGCCATCCCCATCGCCCTGCCAGTGCGTGCGTGTGTGTGGTGCCAGGGGCCCTCGCCATCCGGCGCTGGGAAGACTACATTTCAGCAAGTTCTTGACAGCAAGGCAGGCAGTTGGAGCGCCCCGTGTTTCCTGGCCACACAAACCAGATGCTTAACCAGTGGCCGTAGGCGAAGACTGCCCGTGGTTCCAAGCTGCTCCTCGGGCTCCTGCTTCCCTCTCTGTAAACGTGAGCACGTGGACAGGTGACAGGTCGCTGTCTCCTCCACCTCTCTTTTTTTTTTTTCTTTTTTTTTTTTTTTTTTGACAGGCAGAGTGGACAGTGAGAGAGAGAGAGAGAGGAAGGTCTTCCTTTTGCCGTTGGTTCACCCTCCAATGGCCGCCGTGGCCAGCGCACTGCAGCGGCGCATCATGCTGATCCGAAGCCAGGAGCCAGGTGCTTCTCCTGGTCTCCCATGCGGGTGCACGGCCCAAGGACTTGGGCCATCCTCCACTGCACTCCCTGGCCACAGCAGAGAGCTGGCCTGGAAGAGGGGCAACCGGGACAGAATCCGGCGCCCCGACCGGGACTAGAACCCAGTGTGCTGGTGCAGCAAGGCAGAGGATTAGCCTATTGAGCCACGGCGCCGGCTCCACCTCTTTCCTTACATGTGAATGTAGACACCCAACCCTCCCCCGTTTAGGGGTGACCACAAGGCGGGCAGACCTGGAGTCAGGGGTCTGGGCTGGGCCTGGGCTTCTGCACTGGGGCAAGCTCCCAGCTCAGGCTGCTGCTCCTGCTGCTGATCTGTGGGCTGCACTTTGGGTGTGGATCCCAGGAAATTCCTGGAAGCCAGATCAGATGTGCCCTGTTACAGGGGAGCAGGGACCCTTTTAATCCGCCAAAGGCCAGCATGTGCGGGCCATACAGAATCATCAACCTGCTTTAGATTTAGTGAATCTCCAGCCCTGCCTGGGTGGGACCAGATCAAATGATTTCACAGACCTCATAGGAACCACAGACTGCATGTTCCCCCGTCCCTGAAGGGCATCCACTGAGACATGAGGGCAGGGATCTCCTCTTAGGATGGTTTGATGCAAAAGGCTTTTTAAAGAAATTGGGGGGGGGGGGCTCTTCCATCCACTGGTTCACTCACCCAAATGCCTACACCAACCAGGACTGGGCCAGGGCAAAGCAAGGAACCAGGAATTTAACCTAGGTCTCCCATGTGGGTCGCAGGGACCTAAGTACCTGAGCCTCTGCCTCCTGCCTCCTAAGATACACCTTAGCAGGCAGCTGGAGATGAGAGCAGATTGGGGACTTGAACTCAGTCATTCTGGAATGGAATGCAGGTATCTCACGCAGCTGCCAACTACTGTGCAAATGCCTGTTCTGTTACACAGAGCAAAAGGGCAGTGTGGGAAATCATACCCAGGGTGGCAGAAACTCCCATGGGAGACAGACTTGTGGATGCCCAGCCGTTCCCACTGCTAGTTGTGTGTGCAAGGCAGGCTGCTGCACCAGCGAAAGAATGGAGCGGGATAAGAATTGCATGCACTTCGAAGCTCACAAGGCTGCTTTGAAGACTGAGCTAAAGGACGGGACATTTCAACATAATTTCCAGTGCTAACGTATCGCTAACCCCTCCTGGGCTCAGTGGAGTACAGGTACACGAGTGCAGCGTGACCGTCTGTTATAAAGGCAAGCTGCAGACATTGTCATGGTCACACCCAGCACCACTGCATCCTGCACTGCATTTCAGCCCGTTTGCTCAGCCTCCTGCTCTTCCAGCCAGCGAAGGAGACCTGGTGTGATCAGAGCAGCATTCACGCGAAACGGAAAATGAGCAAAGATCCTGGCTCCTTTTCTCAATACGTTCATTAATGGTGAGACTTAACACTTAGCTCAGACTTGGCCACCTGTCCAGAGAATGGTCCCTCTGCAAAACGGTTCCCTTTGGTCTCACCTGAGTTCCTTTCTCACATCCACCCTCCTGGAAGTAATTACGGCGAGTGTCCCAGCCTGCGCATCCAAGTGTTGCCCTTTGTTGCACACAGGACGCCACGTTCTTGCAAATTTCCAGGAGGACCAGAAAGAACTGGAAGGGGTTAATGTGGGGGAACTGGAAAAAGAAGGCTGGCTTGATGAGACTGAAGTTGAGTCGGAGACTGTGTCTGGAGCAGAAGAATAATCCCCTCCTAGGCGTTTGCCAAAGGGCCCAAACTTCTGTGTCCAATTTGTATCACATTTAGACAAGTGATGTTACAATCCTGGGCCTGTACATTATACAATTACTGGAATGTGATTTTCATTATGTTATTCAAGTGCTAGCTGTTATTACACAGGCCATACCCTCTGCAGATGTTCCGCCTAGCAGCACAGTTGCAACTGCTGCAGAGGCTCCTGCTGCTATAAACAAACTCGCCTCCTCGCCTCCCCTCCCCCTCCAGCTAATATGATGTCCCATCAGAGCCAAAAGGAAGTGCCCCTCCACCCCTCCCCCTTCCCCAGATTGTTTTCTGTTGGGTTCAAGTTCTGGGAAAGACTGGACTCCTGCAAAGCCCAGCCTTGTAAACCGAACTCCGCTCCCCATTATCATTAACCCTTTGCTGGGCAGGCAGCATTCACACAAATTGAAACCAGATGGGTGAGGGAGCCTAGGCAAGCCGGAGGCAAACACGCTTGTGTCCGCTCTGCATGGAGCATGAACTGGAGGTGTGTTTCACGCGTGGGTCGTGTGTTTCGGGAAGGCTGCATGGAGTTTTCTGTGATGTTGGAATTGGCTGAAGGCTAGATGGAGGAAGGCGCCTTCTCCCAGGAACTTTGGGTAGAGCGGACCTTGCTGGCGCGGCACCTTGCAGTCTTTGGGTCCTGGATCCTCAGGCCGGACCGGGTCTGCCCCAAACCCCAGCTGTGTTTCATGACATCAGGTGAGTCACTGAGCAGCTCTTCTTTGGATGTATACAGTACATACAGAGGCTCCTGGGGCTTTGCAAAACTCCACCTCCAGAATTTTAGGACAAGGTCAGGAGTGGTTGCCTCCTCAAGGTGAAGCTAATAAAGAAGCCACATGAAATCGAAATCGGAGCCATCCGCCACCTGCAGGGGTGCGCTGCCTCTTAGAGAGGTGGTCACAGACACACTGGGAGGGTCCCTGAAGCCCCACCCCTAGCAGGCACGCCCATTGCTGTTGCAGAGAGCAGACTTGAAGGGGTCGCGAGCCAGCTGTTAAGGGGCAGCTTTCAAAACCGAGGAGTCGGGCGGCCCTCACAGATGGGGTCCTAGCTGAAACATCTCGAGCTAAGAAGAGTAATCCATTATGTTACCCCCACACACACACTTAAAGGGAACTAGGCCTGGAAGCAACCAATGTCCTTGAATTAATTTGCTATTCAAAAAGCAATCTTTCCCTACTGTCTGACACCAATTACCCCACCCAAAATGGTTCCTAGGGTGCAGGAACAAGTCAGCGAGACTTGCCAGAGTTTGAAGATCACCCTACAGACAATCCCTAATTTCTGGTGGCTCAGCTTAAGGAGTTTTGACTTTATAACGGCGGGCGTACAACTACTCCATTCTTCGCTTTCAGTACAGAATTCAATAAACTA
This sequence comes from Oryctolagus cuniculus, assembly GCF_964237555.1. Classification (NCBI taxonomy): domain Eukaryota; kingdom Metazoa; phylum Chordata; class Mammalia; order Lagomorpha; family Leporidae; genus Oryctolagus; species Oryctolagus cuniculus. Next base: position 57,094,030 of record NC_091448.1, on the reverse strand, counting down.
CATACTTTGCTGTCATACTTTGCTACGACATAGGCTTTACATAGGATGATTTTTGCCCAACTCCAGGCTAATAGAAAGGGTTCAGGACACATCTAAGGCAGGCTAGGTTAAAGCTGTGAGGTTCAGCATATAACATGTATCAAATGCATTTCTTTTTTACAGGCAGAGTGGACAGAGAGAGAGAGAAAGAGAGAAAGGTCTTCCTTTGCTGTTGGTTCACCCTGCAATGGCCACCATGGCCGGCGCGCTGTGGCCGGCGCACCGTGCTGATCCGAAGGCAGGAGCCAGGTGCTTGTCCTGGTCTCCCATGGGGTGCAGGGCCCAAGCACTTGGGCCATCCTCCACTGCACTCCCTGGCCACAGCAGAGAGCTGGCCTGGAAGAGGGGCAACCGGGACAGAATCCGGCGCCCCGACCGGAACTAGAACCCGGTGTGCTGGCACCACTAGGCGGAGAATTAGCCTATTGAGCCGCGGCGCCAGCCAAATGCATTTTCAACTTAGATATTCTCACTTTAGCACAGGTTCAACAAGAAATAATCCCATTATAAATTGAAAAGCCTCTGTAATTAAGTCTGAATGCCCCTAGGTAGATTCCTAAAAGTGAATCTGAGGGGCAGGCGTTTGGTGTAGTGGTAGTGTAGTGCCTGGGTGTGAGTCTTTGCTGTGTTCCCAATTGCAGCTTCCTGTTAATGTGCACCCTGGAAGGCATCTGTGATGGCCAAGTCCATGCCACCCACATGGGAGACCCAGACTGAGTTCTTAATCCTGCCTTTGGCCTGGCCCAACCTCAGCTGTTGCAAGCATTTGAGGAGTGAAACAGTGCGTGAGAAATCCATCTCTCTCTCTCTCTCACTTTCTCTCTCTTTCAAATAAGCAAAATAAAATAAATGCCTTTAAAAAGTGAATCTTGATCCAGCATGAATAATATCAAAAATCAGACAATCTTGTTTATTCATTCACCCATGAATGCCATGCCATTATAATATTGACATCTATGTATTGAATGCTATGTTAGACATGGGGGATGCCAGGGTAAATTGTGTTGTTTCTTCTCTTAGAAAGTTTCTAGGATATGACAATATTTTTCTAGCTATGGGTTGTGGCCAACTAGAGAGTTACAAAATCAATTTTGTAAGTCGCAAATAGCATTTTAAAAATTTTGAGAGGCAAAGAGAAAAGAGAGAGAGCATGCATGCATTCGTCTGTTGGTTTCACTCTCTAAATGCCTGCAAGAGCCAGGATTGGACCAGGGCCGAAACCAGGAATTGGAAACTCAATCCAGGTCTCCCATGTGGGTGGCAGGGATCCAAGTACTGTAGCTATCACCACTGCCTCCCAGGGTCTGCCTTGGTGCAAAGCTGGAGCCAGGAGCCAGAACTGGGTATCAAACCCAGGTATTCTGATGTGGGACACTGACATCTCACCTAGTAGGCTACATGCCTCCTCCACAAACAACATCTCTTGAAAATGGGAATATAGCGGGGCCGGCACTGTGGTGGAGCAGGTTAAAGCCCTGGCCTGCAGCACTGGCATCCCATATGGGCGCCAGTTTGAATCCTGGCTGCCCACTTCTGATCCAGCCCTCTGCTATGGCCTGGGAAAGCAATAGAAGATGGCCCAAGTCTTTGGGCCCATGCACCCACGTGGGAGACTCAGAAGAAGCTCCTGGCTCCTGGCTTCAGATAGGCACAGCTCCGGGCATTGCAGCCATTTAGGGAGTGAATCAGGGGATGGAAGATTCTCTCTCTCTCTCTCTCTGGCTCTACCTCTAACTCTGTCTTTCAAATAAATAGAAAAGAAAGAATATAGCAGAATAAGAACTGGAATGGAACAGAATAGAATAAGTATTGGTATACACTTTTGTTGTTTTTACGTCACCAATGTGAACTAATTCACCAGCCCTACTGGGCGTCCAATAATTCAACTCAGTTCTGATGCTAACTACCTGAAATGAACAGGCTCAATCCCCAGGATTGCCCCCACCTTGGATGGAGTCTCCAGGCTGCCTGCACTTCTGCTTGGCCAACTACAAGTTCAGGGGTTCCCACAGCTTCCCGTCAGGTGCAATTCTTTACTAGAATGGCTCACAGAGCTTGGAAAAATGCCATGTACTATTCCCGTTTCTTATCAGGGATGTAAGTGGCCCACAGATGAAGACGTGCCTGGGGAGAGATGTGGAAAGGTGCTGTGCTCGGGGGAGTCTCTGTTCCTGGGGCCAGGGAGGACAGCGCTCTCAGCAGGTGGATGTGCCCCTACAGACCTCAGGGTTCAGAGCTCTTTCACAGAGGTTTCCTGAACTAGACACCATCAATCAGATCACCGTGACCAGCCCCTCGCCCTCACTGGAGGTTGGGGGTGTGGCTGAATGTTGTAACTCTCTCATCACAGGTTTTTATTTCTGGCAACCAGCCCGTATCCTGAAGCTGTCTCGGGGACTCCCGAGGAGTCGTCTTATTAGCATACAGGAGAAAAGTACTGTCCCTCAGGACATTCCTTGTGCCAACAAACAGAGATAAAGACCAAATATGTTATTTTAATTTTTTTTTAATTTTTATTTATTTATTTATTTGACAGGCAGAGTTAGACAGTGAGAGAGAGAGACAGAGAGAAAGGTCTTCCTTCTGTTGGTTCACTCCCTGAATGGCCGCTACGGCCAGCGTGCTGTGCCAATCTGAAGCCAGAAGTCAGGTGCTTCCTCCAGGTCTCCCATGCGGGTGCAGGGCCCAAGGACCTGGGCCATCCTCCTCTGCCTTCCCGGGCCACAGCAGAGAGCTAGCCTGGAAGAGGAGCAACCAGGACAGAACCGGTGCACCAACTGGGACTAGAACCCGGGGTACTGGTGCTGCAGGCGGAGGATTAGCCAAGTGAGCCGCAGTGCCGGCCTCTTTTTTTATTTTTAAAAATGTTTTATTTTAATTTCTTTGAAGGGCAGAGGCACAGGAAGAAAGAGAAAGATGGGCAAAGAAAGATATCCTCGGATTCACTTCCCAAATGATTGAAACAGCTGTCACTGGCCCAGCCCACAGCCAGACCCATCCAGGTCTCCCACATAGGTGGCAGGAACCCAAATACTTGAGCCATCATCTGCTGCCTCCCAGGGGGAGCATCAGAAGGAAGCTGGATTTGGAGGTGGAGCCAGGAATCAAACCCAAGCACTCCCAAATGGGATGCTGGCATACCAAGTGGCGTCTCAGCCACAGCACCAAATGCCATCCCCTCATTTTTTTTATTACCCTTCAGTTGCACAAAACAAGGATTAGTATACAATGTGGACATTTGGTTCTCAATTGTTCACATAAGTGTTTGTGCCTTCCTATCATCGGATCTTGATTTTAAACAGGCATTTCTTGCTGTGGGTTGTGGTTAAAAAGTTTGAAAAACGCTAGCAGCTAGACACACCTGCCTCCCAGATTGCCCTGTGGGTTGCAACTTGTCCACCACACATGTGCGTCAGCACAGCTGGTAATTGACATTTCTCTGATCTTCAAATTCCCTTCCTGAATATTCACTTCCCCAGCTCCTCCTACAACTCATAGGTTCCAATTCTTACAAGAAACCCCACGTTCCATAATTTTTTGAGAAATTGTTTAGGGGATGGTACTTCGGTGCAGTATGTTAAGCCACCGGCTGCAATACTAGCAACCCATATCAGAGTACTGGTTCGAGTCCCAGCTGTTCCACTCCCAATCCAACTCCCTGTTAATGCACCTGGGAAGGCAACGGAAGATGACCCAAGAACTTGTGCCCCTGCCATGAATGTGGGAGACCCAGATGGAGTTTCTGGCTCCAGGCTTTGGACTAGCCCAGCCCCAGCCATTGCAATCACTTGGGGAGTGAAGCAGCAAGTAAATCTCTCTCCCTCCCTCCCTCCCTCCCTCCCTCCCTCCCCCCTTTCTCTGTCACAATATCTTTCAAATGAATAAGTCTTTACAAAAACATATATATATTTTAGCTGATATGTGCTCATTTCTCCATATTTTAATAAAACATGGAAAACATACAAAGAAAGATCATGTCATACATGACAGCAAGACTTCTTAGGGCGGCAAGACTTCTTAGAAATAACATTTAACTAGGTTTTGAATGATAAGCAGGTCCCCGCTGGATTTCCTAATGTGATCACTTAACTTCCAGCCTATCTGTTCTTGGTTTGCTGCTTGAAAACCTGTTGATCAAACCCATAGAAAACCAGCCAGTTTAGTTATGCACATGTACTAGTGCATTGCTCTGAGTGAAATGGTCCCAGCTCAATCACCCAGAGCCTTCCCCAAATTGAGGACAGTTAGAACACAGACAACAGGGCATTCGATCAGGATAATAGAGAACCTACACCTCAAAGTGAGAGCCTTAAAAACAAAAGTGATGCTTTTTTTTTTCTTTTGGGCAAGTCCATTGACCATAATGAGAACAGACCAAGTGTCTTATTGGGTTCCCTGGAAACAGACTCTGTGATGGGGAGTTGTGTGCAGGTTTACATTGGAGACACTCTTAGAGCAATGGGCAAAAAGAAAAGTGGACTCACAAGGCAGCTACATCTGGGGCCTCGGCTAATCCAGCCGGGAGCTGTGTAGTTGGGGTGCCCCACGGAGACATCTCTAGTTGATTTAGGAAGGCTGGGTCTCTGAAGTCCCCTCTCAGCTAGTCCTTGTCTATGGGCTGAGCTGTGGGAGAACCTGGGACCTCAGGCAGAAGGGTTCCAACCAGACAAAAGCAATTCTTAGGGAATAACACGGCTATGCACAGTATTACGGGAGCTGGGAGTTGGGTGCAGAAATCTGATAAGGGGCAGCCGAAGGCATCAACCCCAGATCAAGCCCAGTTCTGTGTTCAGGTTAACACAGCTGTCTGTGCCTGGTGGGGTCTGGCACCAAAGCTGAGTGTGGCTTTCTGGTGAGCTGGCCTGGACCACACCTGAGATGTAAGGACAACTCTCGTCAAGGAAGACTAAATGAAACCCAGGTGACTCTTCTGTTAAGTACTGTGAAATCCAAAAGAATAAGAAGAGAAAATACCAAGAGACAGCGTGAAGAGCCATGTGTCTTGTCCAGAGACCATTTCTCTTCCTTATGGTAGTGCCATCTTGACTTTGCTTTGGGAGACCATTCCTTTCCCAACGTCAGCCCTTGAGAGCCCAGTGGGATGACCATTCCCCTCTACTCCATGGCCAGACAAGGGCACTGGTGCTGGGAAATGAGAGGGAAGCATCCTCTAACTCTAGGGTTGGCTCAGAGTTGGCCAGGTGATCCCAGCCGAGTCCATCAAAGCCACTGAGCATGCGCCCCAGGACTTCCAATGGAGCCTTTGTGAACAAGGTGTTCTCCTTCTGTGGGGGATGCTAAGAGGATGACTCCCTGTCCACAGCTGTGGATCTCCAGCTGATCCCACCTGGGGGAGTGCATCCAAGGATGAATGAGGCCAACAGAGAAGAGCATGGCCTTTGGAGGCAGAGAGAGAAGCTGGCTTCTTGTGACCCATCCTAAACACCTGGATGCAATCATAGCTGGAGGTTCCTTGCCCAGCTCTGTCCCTGGACTTTATGGTTTGATGAGCTGGTAAGTGTGCTTTTTTTCCTACGCCCTTGTGTGTGTGTGTGTGTGTGTGTGTGTGTGTTTTATTGCTTGTTAATGAGAAGATTTCGGACTCATGCCACCTAACCCCTGAAAGGAAACTAACACTCTCACCAGTTCCTTCTCTGGCTTACCTGCCTCTTGCATTCTAGCTCTTCACTCTCTGTAAGCACAATCCCCCTATTCTCCTGGGTAAAGTGGGGTCGGATCAGGGGAGAGAGGCACCTGCTGCTTCCTTAAGAAGCCAACAGCCATTTGGGAAGAGTTTATGGAGGAGTGACTTAAAGGTGGCCTTTAAAGGTAGCCAAGGTGGACACAGGTGGCAGGGAAGCAGGGAAATATAGGGGAGGACTTTTCCTTTGTCCAGTTAGGTGCTGTGGCCGGGCCTATGAATTAGATTGACAAAAGAGGTTGTCCAAAGAAAAGCATTCAGATTTCACTGGATGTTAACATTTTGATACAGGCACAACATCCTTTTAATATGAAAACAATGGAGACCCAAGGAGGTGGACAGGCCCGAGAGCTTATACAGAAGGCTTTATGAAGTCCATAGGCAAGTGGAGCCCAAAGATACACTCAGGAATTTAGGTTACTGCAAAAATGAAAAAATTATTTTGGAGTCTGTGCATCATCTTTTCTTTATTTTTTTAAGATTTATTTATTTATTTGAAAGTTACACAGAGAGAGGAGAGGCAGAGAGAGAGGTCTTCCATCCGATGGTTCACTCCTCAATTGGCCGCAATGGCCGGAGCTGCGCCAATCTGAAGCCAGGAGCCAGGAGCTTCTTTCAGGTCTCCCACATGAGTGCAGGAGCCCAAGGACTTGGTCCATCTTCTACTGCTTTCCCAGGGCATAGCAGAGAGCCAGATCGGAAGAGGAGCAGCCGGGACTAGAACCGGCACCCATATGGGATGCCAGTGCTCCAGGCCAGGGTATTAACCCACTGCGCCACAGTGTCAGCCCCTGTGCATCGTCTTTTCATAATGCACATCTTGCATGAACTGTTGCAGGCATCCCTGTATATACCACTTTAACAATATATTGTGGAGAAATGATGAAACAAGGAGGTTATAGGCTGGGAGGAGTGAATGGAGAGGGTGTGAGTGGGAAATATATGGGGAAACTGAAGGGAGCTTGGTTTCTCTTAGTAGATTGTCTGTAGGGTGTCATCTTGGCATTGATTCTCCATCTGCCTGGTCCGGGGAGAGTTATCAGGCAGAGAAGCCCTGCTTTTAGGTAGAAAGGGGGCGCTCAGGGAACACTTCCTGCACCTGATATTCTTCCACTGCCTTCAGCTTGGAGAGATCAGCATGCCCAACTGGTGTCTTTAGGGCTGGCATCTGATCCCCTTCACAAGCAACAAGAACAGAGTCTGGTCCCGAGAGCAAGACAAAGCAAACACAGAGACATGGTTAGCAGGAGGGATGCAGCATCAGCCTCCTTGGGTTTGAATCCCTGCTCCCTGCATTTGTCCTTTGACCCAGGAAAGTCCGTATCCTTCTGATGGCTCTTTTCTCTCAGATGGCAAGTAAACACATAGGGTTGCTGTGAGGATTGAGTGGATCAAGGGCATATACAGTGCTTAGAAAAGGGCTTGGGGGCTGGCACTGTGGTGCTGTAGGATAATCCTCTGCCTGTGGTGCCTGCATCCTATATGGGTGCTGGTTCTAGTCCTGGCTGCCCCACTTCTGATCCAGCTCTTTGCTATGGCCTGGGAAAGCAGTAGACAATGGCCCAAATGCTTGGGCCTCTGCACCTGTGTGGGAAACCCAGATGAAGCTCTTGGCTCCTGGCTTTGGATCAGCACAGTTCCAGCCATTGTGGCCATCTGGAACCAGCGGATGGAAGAATCTCTCTCTCTCTCTCTCTCTCTCTCTCTCTCTCTCTCTCTGCCTCTCTGTAACTCTGCCTTTCAAATAAATAAATAAATCTTTAAAAATAAAATAAAACAAGCCGGCGCCGCGGCTCACTAGGCTAATCCTCCACCTAGCGGCGCCGGCACACCGGGTTCTAGTCCCGGTCGGGGCGCCGGATTCTGTCCCGGTTGCCCTCTTCCAGGCCAGCCCTCTGCTGTGGCCAGGGAGTGCAGTGGAGGATGGCCCAGGTGCTTGGGCCCTGCACACCATGGGAGACCAGGAGAAGCACCTGGCTCCTGGCTCCTGCCATCGGATCAGCGCGGTGCGCCGGCCGCAGCGCGCCGGCCGCGGCGGCCATTGGAGGGTGAACCAACGGCAAAGGAAGACCTTTCTTTCTGTCTCTCTCTCTCACTGTCCACTCTGCCTGTCAAAAAAAAAAAAAAAAAAAATGGAATACCTGAGACTGGATCACTTGCAAAGAACCAATTTATTACAGTTCTGGACGATGCAAGTCCAAATTCAAGGGGCCAGCATCCAGCAAGGAACTTCTGGTCATGTCATCCCATGGTGGAAGGTAGATGGGCAGGAGAGGGAATAAGAGGGGGCCAAACCTTTTTATAAGGAGCCCAGTTCTATGATAACCTCATTAACCCATTTATGAGAGTGGGGCTCTATGGACAAAACCTCCCACCTCCCCCACGCTGTTGTGCTGGGGATGAGACAAGCTTTGGGGGAGGCTCACTCTAACCACAGCAAGGGGCTAATCCTGGACTGTCCACAAGGGTCCACTGGGGGCCTTATAAGAGGGAAGGAGGAGAGTGCAGTCAGAAAAAGGATGTGATAAGAGGGAGGGGGGAGGCCGGCGCCACGGCTCACTTGGCTAATCCTCCGCCTGTGGTGCCGGCACCCCGGGTTCTAGTCCAGGTTGGGGCGCTGGTTCTGTCCCAGTTTCTCCTCTTCCAGGCCAGCTCTCTGCTGTGGCCCAGGAAGGCAGTGGAGGATGGCCCAAGCGCTTGGGCCCTGCACCCGCATGGGAGACCAGGAGGAAGCACCTGGCTCCTGGCTTCGGATTGGCGCAGTGCACCAGCTGTAGCAGCCATCTGGGGGGTGAACCAATGGAAGGAAGACCTTTAAATAAATAAATAAATAAATAAAGAGGGAGGGAGGAGGGTGCACAAGACAGGGCTGTGAGCCCAGGGAAGCAGGCAGTCCCTAGAAGTTGGACAAGGTAGGGAACAAATTCTGCCCTGGAGCTTCAGCAGGGAAGGCAGCTCTGGTGAGCCCTTTCGACATCTGTGAAAGAATCAACTGGTTGCCGGCGCCGCGGCTCACTAGGCTAATCCTCCGCCTAGCAGCGCCGGCACACCAGGTTCTAGTCCCGGTCGGGGTGCCGGATTCTTTCCCGGTTGCCCCTCTTCCAGGCCAGCTCTCTGCTGTGGCCTGGGAAGGCAGTGGAGGATGGCCCAGGTGCTTGGGCCCTGCACCCCATGGGAGACCAGGAGAAGCACCTGGCTCCTGGCTTCGGATCAGCGCGGTGCGCCAGCCGTGGTGGCCATTGGAGGGTGAACCAATGGCAAAGGAAGACCTTTCTCTCTGTCTCTATCTCTCACTATCCGCTCTGCCTGTCAAAAAAAAAAAAAAAAGAATCAACTGGTAGACCGGAAGCTACTATATGGGTGGTGGTTTGTCCCAGCAGCAACAGAAAAGTAGCAAGTGAGCAAATGCAGGTTTAACAGACAGAAGCATCGGAGGTTGCCTGGGACCAAGAGTGGGCATGGGGCTACTGCCCAGGAAGGGACACAGGGAACCAACTCAAAGCCCTTTCATGGGTATCATGCCACTCCCTCAAGGGGCAGACAAAATTCCAGGTTTGCATTTTGCAGGCAAGCAAGGAAGGCTCACAGCTGAAGGGGTGGAGATGGGGAGTTACCTGAGACCCCACATCGCTGCTGCTCTGGGCACCCTTGGGGCACTGTCCAAGGTGACCAGAGAGACCTTTCTGCACAAGTAGCAACACAGCGCCAGCAGGAAGCACACTCTGTTGCCTTAGATACCTTTGTCCTTGTGGTGACATCGTCAGACCCTCAGCGCTCCTGAATCTACCTCATTGTCTTTGTGCCTCTCAGCAGCAAATCATTAAGCCAGGCCTTGGAAACAGAGAGTTGCGGTCTAGAAACTTTACACTATTGCACAGTGTTTTGTTATCTGGACTCTGTACTGGAAAGCAAGGTGCCCCGTGCAGTAGCCAAGGTACTAGTATATAAAGGGACACGTCCATGGGGCCAGGGCTGTGGCGCAGCGGGTTAATCCCCTGGCCTAAAGTGCCGGTATCCCATATGGGCGCCGGTTCTAGTCCCAGCTGCTCCACTTCCCATCCAGCTCTCTGCTATGGCCTGGAAAGCAGTAGAAGACGGTCCAAGTGCTTGGCCCCTGCACCCGTGTGGGAGACCCGGAAGAAGCTCCTGGCTCCTGGCTTCAGATCGGCACAGCTCCAGCCGTTGTGGCCAATTGGGGAGTGAACCATCGGATGGAAGATCTCTCTCTCCTCTCTGCCTCTCCTCTCTCTGCGTAACTCTGACTTTCAAATAAAAAAATCTTAAAAAAAAAAAAAAAAGTACATGTCCAGAGATGCAAGAAACAGGATCTATTTGGGGAATTGGCTCATGGGATTATGGTGCCTGGGAAGTTTCCTGTCAGGTCCTGTGCAGGCTGGAGATCCTGGGAGGCTGGTGGCGTGGCTCAGTCCAAGTCCCAAGACCTCAGAACTAGGGACTCCGAGGGTTAACCGTCGGTTCCAGGCTGAAATCCTGCGTGCCAGCAAGAAGACCAAGGGTACAGGTCCTAGAGTCCCAAAGGCCAGGAAGCCTGGAGTTCTGATGTCCAAGACAGGAGCCCAGTGGGCCCCAGCTCTCCGCAGGAGCTTCTGTATTTATTCCCTGTCTGTGTTTAGTCTCCCTGGGCTTCCAGCTGACAGATGGAGCCACCCACATAGCCTAAGCCTTCTACTCTTCCAGGCCAGCTCTCTGCTGTCGCCAGGGAGTGCAGTGGAGGATGGCCCAGGTGCTTGGGCCCTGCACCCCATGGGAGACCAGGAAAAGCACCTGGCTCCTGGCTCCTGCCATCAGATCAGCGCGGTGCGCCGGCCGCAGCGCGCCAGCCGCGGCGGCCATTGGAGGGTGAACCAACGGCAAAAGGAAGACCTTTCTCTCTGTCTCTCTCTCTCTCACTGTCCACTCTGCCTGTCAAAAAAAAAAAAAAAAAAAAAAAAGCCTTCTACTCAAGACTCACACGCACGTCGCTTTTGGAAACACCCTCACAGGCACATCCAAAATCACACGTTTCCAAGTTTCTAGGTTTTCCTCCATCCAGTGGAGTTGACACCTAAAATGAATCTTAACACCCACACCCACACCACCCCCAGCCACGAGTTCCCTCCTTGGCACCAGAAGGCTGAGATGTGGTCTCCAAGGGCCTGGCCCGTGGGAAAGATAACACCTTGGTACACCCCCAGGCCACCTGCGGTTCCTAGTGGTCCCCACAGTCTGCATCTCTCCCTGCAGGGAGTCTGAGTGTCCTCGGGCTTGTGCACCTGTTTCCCAGCCTGGTCTTCCTCTTCTTGAGCCCAGCCCTTTTGAGACCCTGACTAGGGCCAGCAGCTTTCCCCAAGGGAAAGGCACAAGTTCAAGGAGGGCTCAGAAACCACCATGAAGGCCATTCAACCAGTGCCCATAGCCCCTGGGAGCCTGGTTGAGAAGTCGGCGCTGACCACAGAACCACGCGGCCTTAAACCTGCAAGGGGACACTGCAGGTCTGTGGGCCTGGGCTCCACACAGGCCCAGGCGTTGCTCGTCTGTCATCCCAGCCTGCAAAAGTGCATGCCAGGCCAGGGCAGGTGCACAACCTGTCCCTATCACCCCACCCCCTCCCTCGCCACCAAGACGGTCCCCCGCCCTCCGTTCAGCTGATTTCCAGAAGGGGAAGGTGAGAAACCGCCACAACAACGTTTATTTTGGAAATCAAAAGCCAAACTGGAGATACAGACAGAGGGAGGCAGGCAGTTGGTTCCCTCCGCCGCGGTCACAAAGGGTGCAGTCACACACGCCGGCCGCTAGAGGGCGAGCACAGCACAAAAGCGCTCTGCCGGGGCCGCGGGCCCAGGCGCCTCCACGCAGGCACCTCCGCGCCTCCAAGTGTTCACCGGTATTTTCAGGAAATAGCCCGTGAAGAGCCAGAGTGCCAGCCTCGCCCGTAAACAGCCTCCCGACCTGACACCCTCGGAGCCTCGTCTCCAGGGCCGCGGCTCGGCCTGGCCTGAGCTGAGCCGCCCTAACGGCGACCTCTGACCCCTACGTAGACCTCTGACCCTTACGTCATGCTCTCACTCCTATGTCTACCTCTGACCCTTACGTTGACCTCTCACCCCTACTTCAACCTCTTATCCCTACGTCCATCTCTGACCCTTACGTCGTACTCTCACCCCTATGTCGACCTCTCACCCCTACGTCGACCTCTGACCCCTACGCCGACCTCTGACCTCACCCCGCGGAGGATGCAGGCCGCCTGAGGCGCCGCCGGGTGAGCCCCGAGGGTGGCGTGAGGGCAGCTCCCGGAGGGCCGCGACCCGGTGCCGCGCGCCCACCGCCCGCCCTGCGGCGCCCTCGGCCAGGGTCGCTGCCCCTCCGCGGCCTCGTCGGAGGCCCTGAGGGCCGGGGCCAAGATGGCCCTCGGAGCGTCGCCGCTTCGTCCTGGTGGGGCCGGGGTTCTAGCCCGGCTCCCCCCACACGCCCCATCCCGCGCCCTGGGAGCCCCCGGGGACCGGCCACGCACACGGGTGGGAGCCCTGGGTGCAGTCCCGGCTCCCCCCCCACACCCCATCCCGCGCCCTGGGAGTCCCCGGGGACCGGCCACGCACACGGGTGGGAGCCCTGGGTGCAGTCCCGGCTCCCCCCCCACACCCCATCCCGCGCCCTGGGAGCCCCCGGGGACTGGACACGCACACGGGTGGGAGCCCTGGGTGCAGTCCCCGCTCCCCCCACACGCCCCATCCCCCGTCCTGGGAGTCCCCGGGGACCGGCCACGCACACGGGTGGGAGCCCTGGGTGCAGTCCCGGCTCCCCCCACACGCCCCATCCCCCCATCCTGGGAGCCCTCAGGGACCGGACACGCACACGGGTGGGAGCCCTGGGTGCAGTCCCCCGCTCCCCCCACACGCCCCATCCCGCGCCCTGGGTGTCCCCGGGGACCGGCCACGCACACGGGTGGGAGCCCTGGGTGCAGTCCCGGCTCCCCCCACAACCCCATCCCGCGCCCTGGGTGTCCCCGGGGACCGGCCACGCACACGGGTGGGAGCCCTGGGTGCAGTCCCGGCTCCCCCCACAACCCCATCCCGCGCCCTGGGTGTCC